>NC_052637.1:34050963-34693655 GCF_016161935.1 Mauremys reevesii | reverse complement strand
ATATTAGTTGTAATTATAATATATGCAGCTTTTCATCTCAAGGGCATCGGTTTGCATCCAGTGTAGGTTAAATGACTGAAAGATTTAAAAGTTGTTTTTATTTGGAGTTTGGTGGTCTCCCTCTACTACCAACTGAACATGTGTCTACACTAAAAAAAATAATAACCACAGTTGGTACTATTTTGCAACCTTAAGGCAGTCTCAGTAGGGAGATGGAGGAATGAATGGACTTGGTGACTGAATTATTCTCCAGGATTGTGTGGCGATCTGGGGAAGCTTTTTCAATGGAAAGACAGAGGCCTTCAATCTCTAGGGCCATTATGAACAAGAAATTAACAAAATTAAAATATTTACATTTGTAAGAACCTGCTTTGGACTGTGTTTACCTTTAAGAACTTACTGAAACAACAAACCATCACCACCAATGCTAACAATAAGAACTTGATCCAGTAACCCAGCATTTACTACATTATTGTTAAAACAAAACAAACAAAACTAACCTATTATGTAAATGTAGGGACTCTGTAAAGGCCATCTTCTTAGATGAACTGTTAAATGGTCGGAATAGAAGATTCTGAAAGATAAATGACAGACCCACAACCAAGATTAAAGATTGCTGTAAAAAAGGAGAAATCACTTTTAGAAACTTGCAGACATGTTTATTTTTAAATTCTCATACCAATTTTTTTGAGACTGTTTGCCTGAAGATAAGTGGGAAGAGTTCACTTCTGTGCATAACTGGTTCATGAATTGACCACTGAGGAGCAAAGTACCAAAAGCCTAACATCCTCAGCTCAGTTCTTTGTTGTACTACTATAAATCCAGAGTAACTCCACTGGCATAAATGGAGCTCCTCCAGATTTACACTGAAAATTCACACAGATTTAGACCCCTTGTGATTTAAACCTTCTGTGAAACCCAATACAGTAGTCATGATTACACTGTAAGAAGAACCCCAATACAATCCTAAAGAAGAGAATATGAACTCTGATTTTCTTCCAATATTGATTATAAAGTTTTCCCATCTTGTTTCATATACAGTAAAGGACCTGATACCATAGCTTTTCAAATTCTGGGACTTGCTATAAAGCACAGTCTTGCTTTATAGCCTTTAAGAAAGTCAGATATATAGGTATGGGATATAAGATGCAATTAAATATTATTAATGAAACTATGCAAAAGGGTCACTCTTATAATAGCCTCACCAAAACTGTAAGTCCATGAGAAACATTCCTGAATGTACTTAGGTTATAGTCATCTGATAAACTGCTGGAACATTACTGGTGTGAAAATATCCTACCAGTTCATTTAACGTCTAGTTCAAACATGTTGGTTTTAAATGAACATGACTTACTTCATCCTCCCTTGTTTTTACTATCTCTTCCCCTTTTCTTGACAAGGAGAATTATAAATATTATTTTCACCCCTTTTGGCTGAAGAAACAAGTGTCCTTGATTGTAACAAGAGTCATTCAATGACTTGTGCAACCAGTGTTACAAGGATGGGTTGGTATACCTCATTTTAGAAGGCAATAAATTCATTTGGTGCAGTTGCTTGTCACCCTGTAGAGCAGCACCTGAAAACAAGATGTGCCACACATTCTGAAAATGCAGCCCAACTACAGGATCCAAAGCTTAAGGTTTCAGTTGTGTGGGTTTTGACTTAAAGTGATGTAAAAAAAGAACTCATAAATTAGACAAATCCAAGTAATTACAAAACCAAAATCAGGTAGAGCTTGTTCTGCAACTCTGAAGCCTTTTGAAAATCTAAAACAAAAACCAATTCTCAGAAAACAAATGCATGAGTAATAACTTAACTTCTCCATGCATCATTTACCAATCAGTAGCGATAAGTACCTACATTCACAAGAGGTGTCCTGAAGTTAGCCTAATAAAATTTGCAAAACTCTTGAGTTCTTTGGATGAAGTTGTACATAAAAGAGAAAAGTATTGGTATTCTTTCAAACCCATCAACTAATATAATGATTGTAGCATAGCTTCCCCCAATGTTATAGTTTGATACTTCCAATTCCCCACCACACATCCTAAATAATGACAAACACTTTGCACCACTTTCAAATTTTCCATCAATTGTTGGATGTATAAAGTTTCTTTTTAAAGACACAGTCCAATTTGTTCTTTCTGTCCATATGTTTGCAAAAAAGCAAATAAAAATATTTATATATTTAAATTTTTTAAAAGAGAGACTAAGCTTCCCCAGGAATTTTTGCTCAAGGTGTCACTATTCATTCATCTTCTCTAGATAATGCTATTGTCACCTTTAGTGTGTGGGGCCAATATGGTTAGGATTAGCTACCTTTGTGAATTTGTGTGAACTTGATTGCCATGAAATCATTACTGTTAACGTCACACTGGCATGTTACATAACCTGTCAATGTTCTCTATCAAAATCTAGTCAAATCAATATACAATGGGGTGACAATGCAGCAAAATATAACCCACTGACCCAAACTTGATCCCACTGCAAAAAGTCATCAGGTCAGGACACAGCGTAGGGATGTGCTGTTCAAAAATTTGGCTTGCGTCTCAGGCCATGCCATTTGCAAGCATTTGTTCAAATAAATGGAATTGCATCATTACATCCACCACTCTGTATGAAGATGCCATTACAACAACTCTGAACTTCATCAACTCTCTGTTATGCATGACTTCACAGAAGGACACTGCCTGAAAACACCAGTGTGCTGCATGAAAGTTTTGTAATGCAATAGGATGGACTTGGCCAAAAAACCAAGGCACTACAGTGAAACACTGCAACCAAGCACCATTGTGCCATGTTATAACGTTGACTGTGCTGCATCAAGACTCCCTAAAACCATAGCATGGCAATCCATGGCAGGCTGCTTGCTTGGTCCAATGCAAACAGTCTGACACGAGGCTATGGTGAGGTTCTGCATGGCCCCAGAAGCGCTGCAGGCCACAGGAGTCTAATTGTATGTAGCCCCCAAGAAATGTCCCCGCAGCAAAAGGTCCCTTGACATTAGAGCAACAGCTATGAGCCTTCCCTGTGCTAGGACACCCTGGAAGCCTGGGGAATGCTCACAGTGCTTCACTGGATGACACGCTGCAAAGAAAAACCATTTTTGCTGGGTACAACCCTGTGGGTAGAAGGGTTTTGTGGGGTGACACTAATGCAAGATCAGACCTTTGAGAGAAGCAGCCTGCTCCCCTTCCCTGGGGCAGCCCCACTGAGAGAGCACGCCCACTACAATGTTCCCATTCAGAGCGCCCCTGCTGCCCCTAGGCCAGCCCCATTCAGAGGGCTCCCATTCCCTCTGCCATGTCTCCATTGGAAGTGCTCTTGCCACCTCTGAGCTGTCGCCATTGGCAGTGCCCCCACTACCTCTGCCCCCATTGGGAGACCTCCCCCTTCCCTACCAGGTCCCCAATGGCAGCACTCCCCATGCCCCCAACAGGAGCACTCCCCCCACCCCCACCAAGCCCCCAGTGAGGATGTTCCCCACCCCCCACCAAGCCCCCAATGGGTGCTCCCCGCCCCTGCCAAGCCCCCAGTGAGGATGCTCCCCCCCCATGCCCCCAATGAGAGCGCTCCCCCCCGCCCCAGCCATGTCCCCAGTGAGGACGCTCCTCCCACCCCTGCCAAGCCCCCAGTGCGGATACTCCCCCACCCACACAATGCCCCCAATGGGAGCGCTCCCCCAACCCCCGCCAGGTCCCCAATGAGGATGCTCCCCCGCCAAGCTCCTAGTGAGGATACTCCCGTTTCACGCCGTGCCCCCACTGGGAGCGCACCCCCGCCACAGCCATGGCCCCAATGAGGACGCTGCCCACGCCTCCGCCAAGCCCCCAGTGAGGATACTCCCCTCCCGCCATGTCCCCAATGGGAGCGCTCCCCGGCCCCTGCCATGTCCCCAGTGAGGATGCTGCCCATTCCTCCCGCCGTGCCCCCAATGGGAGCGCTCCTCCCGGCCCCTGCCATGTCCCCAGTGAGGATGCTGCCCCCGCCGTGCCCCCAATGGGAGCGCTCCCCCGGCCCCTGCCATGTCCCCAGTGAGGATGCTGCCCCCGCCGTGCCCCCAATGGGAGCGCTCCCCCGGCCCCTGCCATGTCCCCAGTGAGGATGCTCCCCCACCAAGCTCCTAGTGAGGATGCTGCCCCCCCTCGCCGTGCCCCCATTGGGAGCGCTCCCCCCGCCCCTGGGGGCTCTGCGAGGGGAGGCACCGTGGCCCCTTTCCTCCCAGGAGGTGGGTGAGGTGTCACGGCAAAGCCCTGATAAAAGTGACAGAGAAACCGCGCTGAGCCACCCGCGCCAGCCCACGGGACTCCCCGCAGCTCCTGGCCGGGAGGGGGAGGGGAATGGGGCGGGGCAACGAGAACGCGAACTTACCCCCTGCGGCCGCCGTAGACTGTGCGCCACCGAGTCTGGAGACTGCCCGGTCCCTGCCGCGCAGCCACCTGAGCCCCGGGTCTCGCGAGAATAGCGAATCACGTGGGTGAAGTGCCGCCCTGCCCGACGGACCCGGGTCATCACGTGAGAGGGGAGGATGGGGCTGTGCGGGCGGGGCTGGAGGTGCCTCGGGGTCCTGCGGCTGCCGGGCGGGGCTGCCGGATCGGGCCCCCGCCTGCTCAGTGCCTGGGCCCGAGGCGCTGGGGAGCCCCTGGCCTGCGGCCGGTGCCCTCGGAGCGGGCCCCCCCGGGGGCCGGGCAGCGCCCCCCGCCGCCAGCCCTGGCCCGGCCTCCAGCCGGCGCGCGGGGCGACGCGCCCCAACCCCTTCACGCGGGGCCAGGAGCAGGAGTGGAGACGCCGGAACAGGACCGTCCTGACCTACGTGGCCGCCGCGGCCGTGGGCATGGTGGGCATGTCCTACGCGGCCGTGCCGCTCTACCGCCTCTACTGCCAGGTGAGGGCCGGGACAAGGGGCCCCCGCCCGGGACTCGCCCGCCAGCCCGCCGGGGCCCCTGAGCGACGCCCCGAGCGCCGGGAGGGTTAGGGAGGCTGCCGAGCTGTTGCCCCCTTTGTTCTAAGGCTGCCGCCCAGGCTGAAGGCGGTGTCGAGTTCACCCACGGCCCGTGTCCCCGTGCGCTGCAGGGACAGGCAGCCTGCGCCCGCCCGTGTCCCTGCTGGGTCTGGCGGCAGGGGAAGCTGGAGCAGCAGGACGCTGGGCTGCTCAGAATACCAGTGTGGAGGCGGTGGGCGTGTCGGGATCGGTGTAGGGTGCATAGCCTGGGGTTCAGGGGGGCAGGGCCCTCTCCCACCTACACCCTGACTCTGTCTACACGGTTACCTAGGCCGGGTGGGCGTGCAGCGTACATACTCTTCCCCCTGCCATAAGCATAGCTGTACCCTAAATACCAGGCTCTACCTGCGCCCAGGGTTCTCACTTCCCTCTCCTTGCTGCAGCCTTTTGCTCCATATATTTTAAATCAGTGCCATCCACTTGCTGTTGTTTATTGATTGTATTACCATAGCACCTAGGAGCCTAGTCAGTGGCTAAGACCCTGCTATGCACCTGCCTGGTTATTTTTATTTGTTGTTTCAAAGGGGCAGTGTAACAAAATTACATGTTCCCCTTTGCCTCAGTTTGTTTACTGTGTGTATGGTAATTTTCACTTTCCCCCACTATGGTCTGGTATTTGGGTGGCACGTTTTCTAAAGGGGGAAAGAAAAAAAATGAATGAAAGAAAAAACTTGATCAGGGGCATCCTAGGGAAGAGTACTACCTGACACTACTTTCAATGCTTCCTGAAATT
Organism: Mauremys reevesii; assembly: GCF_016161935.1. Classification (NCBI taxonomy): domain Eukaryota; kingdom Metazoa; phylum Chordata; order Testudines; family Geoemydidae; genus Mauremys; species Mauremys reevesii. The sequence goes on along the minus strand of NC_052637.1, from coordinate 34,687,923 downwards.
GACTAGTTCTTAAGGGGGTAGTGTTACCTTTAACCTTCTTTCTACAGAGGTTGAAATTGTTTACTTTCTGGTATCTCAAATACCATCAGGTTTTCAACTTTAATACTGCTAACTACAACTTTTCTTTTTCTAAAGGCTACTGGACTAGGTGGGTCAGCAGTAGCAGGCCATGATTCAGACCAGATTGAGACTATGGAACCTGTTAAAGATCGTATCGTTAAGGTCACTTTCAATGCTGATGTGCATGCAAGTCTACACTGGAATTTTAGACCTCAGCAAACAGAAATATATGTAAGAAACTTACACAACAATTCATTTAGACATTCTAGAATGATTATCAAAGCTACAAAAAAAACCTTACAAAACTGAAAAATTGAGGCTTCAAATCTTAACTGTTTAAAACTTGTTCTATGTTAGCTTCTAATACATACATTAGCTCTGATCTTGCAAAGATTTAAACATGGATATGAGCCTTTTCCGGATCAAGGCTATAGATAGGCCTATTCATGGACTACTCAAGTATTTACAGTATGGGAGTCTTACATTTCAGTACTCATTCAAATAATATTATTGAAGCTACTTTCATTTGAATTCATAAATGTTAATGCCACAAATTTAAAGGATACTGTCAAAGGGATTTTGCATAATTTTAAAAATAATTGTAGGTTTTTTATTTCAATTTAAGGGGCAAAAACAATGATTGAAATATTTTTACTTACCAAATATTTGTCTTGGTTGCTGCTATACACATTGGTTTGTAGATTAGTTTCTTAGAACGTTTTAGAAAAGGTTAATAAAAGTTGCACAGGCTGCAAGCAAGGGCAAAAACGCAAGTTGGGGCCCCAGTCTTGCAATTTACAGTGCAGGTGGGCATTGAAGTCTGCAGGGCTCACCCTGGCAGGGCAAAGCAGTCCACCTCAGCATTGTAAATTACAGCACTGGGGCTTAGGTCAAGTAGGGCACTTATTTTTGTATTTTTTTTTTTTGTATTTTTACACCTTTAATAATATTGCTACTGTTTAAAACTAGTTACCAACTCAGGCTCTTCTGAGGTCAGTTATGTTCCTTGATCAGTTTGTTTGAATTCATTATTGAAATTACTGTTTTGATATTTTTTTCAACGGGGTTATTGGACTTTATATACCAAAGTGTATTACAGGTCTGTCTCTCTTACGCTGGGGTTACGTTCCGCGGTCAGCGCGTAAAGCGAAAACCGCGTATAGTCAAAATTACATCAAGTTGAATGGCAGGCGGAATCGCCTGCACTACAGGAACAGTATTTAAATTGTTATTTTTTCTTTTTTTTTGTTTTTGCCAACTGCGTAAAGCTGAATTCACACATGTTAAATGCAGGTAAGATGCGACAGACCTGTAATCTGACGTCTACAAAGACCCAATTCTATATGGTATCATAAGGCTCCAAAAAGATGCTAAACTACTGAAGTCAATGGGAGTATGTCTACATAGCTCCCAGCATGCTGTATAGATGGCACTTTGAAGTTTCAGCTTGGGCTCTAGTCTAGCCCCCTCCCAAGAAAAAAGAAAAAGGCTTCAGAGCCCAAGTTCCATCCAAAGCGACAACTTCAAACACAGTCTACCACATGGGCTGTGTAGATATACCCTTGAAGTCCAATATCTTGTAGGATAAGATCCAAAATGCATCCATATTATGATTAATTTTGTGTGTGGATATTAAAGCTAGTTCTCAATACTGTTTTTAATTTACAATCACTTTTCCAGATTCACTAATGTTGGAAATATAGGAAATAGATAAAGGCAGATTCACTGCAAGTTAAGGCAGCTAAAAAAATCATCACTGGAATAAATTTAGCAACTTAAGTCCTACAGAACTTTGTGAGAGTGGTGTAATGAACATAAATTAAATACAATGATAGTTTTTGTTTTTTTAAACAGGTTGTACCAGGAGAGACTGCACTGGCATTTTACAAAGCAAAGAATTCTACAGACAAACCAGTAATTGGAATCTCTACATATAACGTGGTTCCATTTGAAGCAGGACAATATTTCAATAAAATACAAGTAGGTGAAGTGTGTAACTCCAAGGCGCATGAGGCAATCTAGACTAGCAAAATTCAGTATTTCAGACATTATCCTTTTCCAAATGGGCCTGCATCAATTCATCTATTTAGCCTAGGCTAAATCATAGAAGGCGGGTTCTAAAAGTCCCAGTAGAGTGGCTCCCAGAGTATAGGAGATGGACCACTAACAATCTTGTAGGCACTTACTTGTGGGTTGAATAGTCATAAGGTATTGATTGTTCACTTCAAAACTATTAAATACTTTCCTAATAGAACTTTTCAATTTAAGCAGTTGCTGTAATTGCCACTTGGTATTCATTCACCAGAGAGGGGAGATGATCTATGAATCACGAATAGGGGAGAAGTTTGTGTCATGGACCATATCTCTGTTTTAACAATTGAAAAAAAGAGAACCTGCTATCCCATCACAATCACAGATCTTGTTCCATTAGCAGGGGTGGCTCTAGCTTTTTTGCTGTCCCAAGCATGGCAGTCAGGCTGCCTTCGGCGGCATGCCTGCAGGAGGTCTGCCGGTCCCGGCGGACCTCCCACAGGCAAGCCACCGAAGGCAGCCTGACTGCCGCCCTTGCAGGGACCAGCAGGGTGCCCCCCCGCGGCTTGCCACCCCAGGCATGCTCTTGGACCGTTGGTGCCTGGAGCTGCCGCTGTCCATTAGACATCTAAATTTATCAAAATAGGAGCACTAGAAAAAACAGTACACTTAAAGGCTGTTCTTAACATGCAGTCTGTACATATTTGTTTTGTAATTGTTCCCACTTTCCACTATTTACAGTGCTTTTGTTTTGAAGAACAGCGGCTTAATCCCCAAGAGGAAGTGGACATGCCTGTATTTTTCTTCATAGATCCTGAATTTGCTGAAGACCCAAGAATGGCCAATGTTGATCTGATCACTCTTTCTTATACTTTTTTTGAAGCAAAAGGAGGACACAAATTGCCACTCCCAGGTTATCAATAATATACTATCTATACAACGAATGAGTAGTTTCTCTGGTGCCTGGCAGCAAAACACATTCTTCCAAAGACACAAGAAGGATATGAAACACCACATGGAACTACTGTACAATATGAATTTGTATTTTAAATTATTAAACCATGACAGATGCTCTTAAGGTGTGACTTTTATTCTACTTTCCATACAAGGACCAATGATGTGTCTGAACACACAGAAAAAGGGAAATCTTTGTAGCTAAGTGGAAATGGAAATCTTCAAAACAATTATCAGATTTAGCTTTACATTCAGTTGATAGGAACAGATTTGTCCACTAAATCTCTGAGCATATGGAGTTAATAATCTTCTCTGTTGATGGAAACCGGATAAGAAAACTGTTAATGCCTGAAAATGATTAAGAGCTTACGGTACTTCAGAAGAAAGACAACTTTCATTGATCCTGTGTTTTAGGTGAAAAGGAATACCCCTTACCAGCAAATATTCTACTTAATCTTGTTAGACTTGATGAGAGGAAACAAAATCAGTCTGGGTCACTAAAGAATACTTACGTGGTACAGGAAAAGACATTGATGATTCATTAGGACTCTCGCTTTGAAGATTGTACTGAATTAATAGTCTGACATAGACCAGTGGTCACTGCTGCTAGAGGTAGTGTGTGTTTTGGTTGTTATGCACAACAGAGGTCCTGACTACTTATGGTTATTTTTTAAAAAAGCTATTTGTTAGACAAGCATTTCTCTTACAGTTCCAGTAGGTATTGGTGTTCAGTTTTGGTAAACAGCAGTACAGTGTTGTGTACTGTTAAAGAGCTGCTGTTCACCTCAGATGTGACTGCATTTTGGTGGTAGATGAAAATAATTTCTCCATAAATATCTTATAGGAGAATTAGGCTGATTTGTGAAGTACTTCGATATCTTTGAATGAAAGATGGTGTAGAAGCTCTTAATGGGTTATTTTTTATTGTAACATGGCAGTTTTGAAGCAGAACTTAATGTTTTGCATTGCTGGTTTCTACCTAAGCCCCAAAGAAAGTAGCAAAAGTGTTTACAGAAGACTCTCAAAGGAAGAGTGATGTAGCTTATCTCAAAAGCTGTGAGGAAATCCTAGATCAGAATGGTTCTTACCTACCTGCCCTTCTATCTAGGTATTAATATGGCTTTCCATGCGATCTTAATCATTAATGGATTTTATTCTCACAAGAGCCCTGTGACATAGGCAGTTATCCCCATTTTATGTATGGGGGAACCGAGGCAAAGGGTGGAAGAAGTGTTATGCCCAAGCTCACACACACATTGAACTCGGGACTCAAATCCTACTTTAGTATCCTTTTCCCCCTAGACCATCCCTCCTACCCTCGCGTTAGTGCATGGACAGTGATAAAAGTAATACCAAAAGTACTGTTTCATAGTACAGACATCACCATGAGGGGCACATTAGAAATCATGACAATATCTAATTGCTCTCATTTAGGTCTCTGCAAATTACATTTGCATATGATTTAAGAACAGTGCTATGCAGAGGAGCTCTTGTTGTGCATCTCTTACATATATCCAAATTATTGGTTGTTTTTGGAAGTCTCTTTCAAAACAAAGAACATTATTGTACTCTGTATTTACTGGCATCCAGTGTATCTTTTGTAATAACACAATGTGAAATCTGAACTAGACTGATTAAAAATATTACAGTTTTATACTGAGTGTTACATTGTTCTGCCGCATAAAATGATTTTTACTCGATGTGGAGAGTCTGAGCAAAGCCCTGCCCTGTGCAGGATTGTAAATTCCAGAATGAAGGCCAAATCTTGGCCCCAGAGAAGTGTATGGAAATTTAGCTATTGACTTATTTCTTCAAAATATAGACTATAACAAACACGAGCTTCCTTTGGAGCACTGGGTGCTTTAGACAGACTGTTAGAAACTCCAAATAAACACTTTTTTCCCTCCGATCATATTGCCATAGCAGCACAAACAAACATTGAATAAATACCAATAATAAAATTGCCCCCTAGTCCTCCACCAACTTCACCCAGTTCTCTGGGCCAGTGATACGTTATATATGCCTTATAAATAAAGAACTCAGACTATTACATACCATGCAAATACCAGAGGTATAGGGGCCCTATCCGAGAACACTCTGCCATGCATCCCTCTCTTAAGCCTTGTCCACACTTAAGATTTGCCATTTTATCTGTGCCAGCATAGTTAAGCCGCAGAGCCTCCCACCCCCTACTATCAATGCAGTTATGAGTATAGCTTATTCCAGTTTATGTCCCTCCATAAAGCACTTCTATAACTATCTACATTAGGGCTTTTACTGGCATAGCTATGCTGCAACAACAACAAAATCCAAGCACCATAGAGTTGGCTGGGAATTTTCCATTGGAGTGAGTTGAGCAGCAAGTTGGAAAATTCCATTTCATTTCTTCTAAAATGGAATTTTGAGACTTCGCCTAGTGAAAAATTTTGATTTTCTGGCCCAATTCAGGAAAAAATGTTCAGGGGAGAGAAATTCTGTGTTCTGGCCAGATTACTGACAAACAAGTGTAAACCATTCCTGATTCTGAAGCTGTAGACCACATCGGGCTAAAGACAAGATGTTTCTTAATGGGTCTGTGATTTGACTGTAAGGCCTTTGCCTGCACTAAAGCAACTTGCATGCATGTTGTAGCCATGTCAGTCCCAGGATATTCGAGACAAGGTGGATGAGGTTATATCTTTTATTGGACCAACTTCTGTTGGTGAGAGAGAAGCTTTTAAGTTCGTCTCTAGAGCAATTCGGCATATTGGCCATTGTGAAGGCTCATCCCCACCCATGTACCTGTGACACCTGATACACACACGTATTCCCAGTGGTGTAAGTATTTGTGGGGTGGTGTTACATGATGGGTATTTCACCCTTTATGAATGACAACTGGTAAGAAGTCTGGTAAGGTGGTAGTTTTCCACAAATCGGTTTTCCTCTGGTTTTGTCTTATAAAAGACAGTATAACAGTTGGAGAACTTAATATAATTTAATATTGCTTACATTTTGGAAGTTAAAATAATAAATTTTAACTTTAAACATACAGATTCAAAAAATCTTAATCTGACTTGCTAGCCGCAAAAACCTATTTAAGTTTTATATCACAGCTTTCAATTCAGAGCACTATTACGTCTTTCATGAAAGTGCAAATTTTACATTCAACATAAACATGGAAGGCACTTTAACCCTGCTAATAAAAGTAGCACATTTTAATGCTCAAGGTACTTATTTAAAATAATTTGATAACCAAAGTAACTTTTCCATATTGCTCTTTTTCCATCACTACAGATACACCTCTACCTCGATATAATGCTGTCCTCGGCAGCCAAAAAATCTTACCATGTTATAGGTGAAACCACGTTATATCAAACTTGGTTTGATCTGCCTCAGTGCGCAGCCCCGCCCCAGAGTGCTGCTTTACCACGTTATATCCGAATTCGTGTTATATCGGGTCACGTTATATCAGGGTAGAGGTGTATTTTTTTTTCCTTACAGGATTAAAAACTGAAAAATAAAAACAACACTTAGGAAAGTTTTGATTGGTTCATATCCAGTTCTTAAAGAGGCACATTAACATTAAAAGTGAGGATGTGGTGTGATACAAGTAAGCAGAGAGGTTTAAAAAACAACAACTTTCTAGTCTGACAAGCCCGGAAGAAAGAGCTCAGGCTCCAACTCAGAGCGGGTCCTTATTAAGGCAAAACCCATTAACTTGTACATTGAACAAAAGCTTGTGTAAAATGTAGGTGTGTTTTTTCCTCCTTTGTTTTACAATAGACACTTCAATCAGGTTTAGAATGAAGTAACATCTGCAGTCAAAATATAAAGGCAAAAGGGTTCCACAGTGAGTATATTCACACAACAGTCGATAGATCTAATATAGGAGAATCCTAGATACAGAACTTCTCCTAGGTTTTTGGATGGTGTCACTCACATGAGTTGCCCAACTAAGAGTACTAATGCTAAAAAACAGATTGAGTTTTTCAGTTCCTGTAGATGAATAGTAGTTTAATTTTGTTTGCTACATAAAGAACAAAGCAGTTCAGCATGTTAGTTAATTTTGAAGCAAAGATTTCCTCTGTAATTGAAGACTGCTTGTGTTCTGCTTCAGTTAGCGTCAGAGTGCATTATTCTGTAGAGAATTTTGTTTCAGGCCCCAATTCTGCAAACACACAAAACTGTTCCAGGCCCCAGTCCTGCAAAAAATACATACAATAATAGTCCCCTTGAAAAATAAGTGTGTGCAGACTTGGGGGCCTTACTTCACTTATATAAAAAGTGTCGATCAGAATTGAAAGCAGATCCAAACATAACACATGGAAGTGGGTAACCCATAAGACCCCAATGCTTATTTGTTGCTATGTTCAAAATAGCAAACAAGACTTCTCCTTGTATTCACTCGTCAGTTATAGAAAGCAGTCTAGTGTTGGCATCAGAGAATAACTTTTGTGTTCATTAAGAGAGTTCACCTTCCACTCTTAGCAATCTGTATGCTTTTTAACTTCTGATTTGGAGATATAATCATCAATTTCTTCATAAATAGCTCTGGAAGAAGAAGAAGAGTAGGGTAAATACTAGGTCATGCTCATTTCATTTTATTCAGCAAAAATTTGCCAGTGAAATCCTGCTCAATTGTGAATATTTCTCTTAAGTGTTTAAAATAGCTACTATTCAGCAGCTGAAGTGGCAGGACAGCCAGCATTCAAAATTGAGCACACTGCTAATTGTGGTGAATTTGCAAAGATACTGTACATCTCCAACTGGGACACTAGGAGACACCACTAAACTTGTTTTCAGTTTTGAATGAAATAGGATTTTGGTTCTGAGCTAATATATACTGTGAGGCTATAGCGGCCTGTCCTCACCAAGATCAGTCCTGGTATGTTCAGCTTTTCATGCCATTGAACAAGAGTTAACTAGATTATTTTTCAGCACATAGGTGGTTCGCTATTTTTCCAGTTACCTATTCATAAACCCCCCTCCACAGGTTTATTGCTTAAGTAGCTAACCCAGGAACGTTCAAAGAACTGCACAGAATTTAGCCACTCCTATTAATGTTAATCACCTTCACCTGATACCTACGTCAATTTGATTAATTTCATACAATAAAAGTAGGGCTGTCCAGTGATTAAAAAATTAATCGCTGTTAATTGCGCTGTTAAACAATAATAGAATATCATTTATTTAAATACTTTTGGATGTTTTCTACATTTTCAAATATTTTGATTTCAATTACAACACAGAATACAAAGTGTACAGTGCTCACTTTACGTTTATTTTTTATTAAACATTTGCACTGTATAAAAGAAACTTCAGTTCACCCCATTGAAGTACTGTATCACAATCTCTATCATGAAAATTGAACTTGTAGATGTAGAATTATGTAAAAAAGAATAACTGTACTTAACAATGAAACAATGTAAAACTTTAGAGCCTACAAGTCCACTCAGTCCTACTTCTTGTTCAGCCAATCACTCAAGCATTCAGTGTTGGGGGAGGACAGGGGAGAGGGGAAATAAGCAATGACTTGTGCAGGAGGAGGGCCTGCGATGACAGAGGGTGACAATAGGGAGGACCAGGCAATAACCTGTGCAGGAGGAGGGTGAGGAAGGTGTCTTGCTGCTGCTTCTGCAAGGGTGGTTTCTGGTACTGGGCTCACCAGGCTCACCTACTTTTATGGAGCTAGGTGGGCTCCCTTCCTCTGAGTGAGCCCTTGTTTGCAAGGGAGGGTGGATTTTACCTCAGGGACTCATCATACTGCAGGGGTGGAGAGGTTGGAGCAGGGAGGCTGAGCTTGTCAGACCCATGTTCTCTGTGGGGTATCCCTGGAGTGAGCAGCCAGCTAGGGGCAATGGGACATGACATAGGGAGGTTGGTCCCGGGAGTGAGGGGCCAGCTGGGAACAATAGGGCCCGGGCTGGCTAGGGTGCCGATCTGTCCCATTTTGGCCAGGACAGTCCTTTTTCAGCTCTGTCCCGGCCGACCCTACTTTTTCACCAAACCTGGGCATTTGTCCCGGCTGTAAGGCAGAGCAGAGAGAGGCGGCTCAGCATTGCCCCTGCCCACCAGCAGGAAAGTAGGGAAATTTGCTGCTGGCAGACAGTGCTGGCTTCAGAGCTGACCCCTTGGTGGCACAGAGCTGCAGTGGGGGAGGAGGGGAGGGTGTCAGCCTCAGCCAGGAGGGTGGGGAGAGATCAGCCTCAGCCGGGGGAGACGCAGAGCTGGGGGGAGGGGGGGAGAATCCCTCAGCAGGGGAGACACGGAGCTGGGGTGGGGGGAGAGATCAGCTTCAGCCAGGGGAGGCATGGAGCTCACGGGGGAGAAAGATCAGCCCCAGCTGTGGGAAGTGGGGTGGGGGTGGAGATTAGCCCCAGCTGTGGGCAGCACAGGACTGGATGGGGGGATTAAGCCCCAGTCGTGGGCAGTCTGGAGCGGGGAGGGAGGAGGCGGGGGTCAGCCCCAACCCCGGGTAGCACGGGACTCAGGGGATGGGGAGGGGTCAGCTCGGGGGGGGGGTTAGTCTCAGCCTCGGGCAGCAGGGGAGGGGGGTCAGTCCCAGCTGCAGGCAACACGGGGTTGAGACGGGGACACCCCACCGTGAGCAGTGCGGAGCTGCGGGGGGGCGGGGGGGGACAGCCTCGGCTGCGGGTGGCACAAGATGGGGAGGGGCAGCCCCAGGAGGCATAAGGAGGGTGGCTCGGGCCAGCTCTGCAAGTGGGGGAGAGAGGGGCACTCCGGCAAGCCCCTAGCCATCCTGTTTTTACTTTAAAAATGCCGAGATGAAAACCACATTACTTTCTCTAAACTCTAAAGAGAGCCTCTTCTCTTCCCACCCTCTTGTGGCGGCTTCTGTTACTGTGCCTGACCTGACAGGTTCTCTGGAGCAGCTCATGCTGCCCTCCCACCCAGAGGGTCTGCGATTAACCCACATTAATCACACGCATTAAAGGCCGCTAATTGATAGTCCAATAAATCATTCCATCATACACTACTAAAAAGCAGTGAGAAACTGCAGATTAGTAATTTTCAGAATTACTCACTCTGTGCTGTAGCTTGGTGCTAAAGGATCAAATTCCATTATCTCATAATAATGAGGTGTCTGTGAACTGCTCTTTGATACGTCTGAAAGGAGGTGGGGGGAAAAAGACAAATTAATACATATATTAAAGTAAGCAAATAACATGCTGGATGAGTGTTTGCTTTCTTTTGCATCTTGAATTGACATAAGACAACAACTGATTATCCCCAATACATTTTCACGCTCTAAATATTAAACATATGCATATTTCTCAAAGTCATCACACAGAGAGCCCTGGACCATGTTACTTTTTGCTGCTGATTTTTTGCTGTGATCCTTCAGATCCACTATGCAAGGTCCTTGTGGGACACCAGGAAAACAGATGCATAATGTGAAGGTTAGGTCTGAAGTGTAAAATGACTTTATTACCTGCTGGTGATGCACCTGGTGTTGTCTCATTCAGTGATGAGGCATTAACAGGTTGGAGGTTTACGGTCTGCAAAGACACTGGGTTTAAAACCGTGGCAAGCTAAGGAAATCAATCATAATCAAGTTAGTATGTAAGCAGGCAGTGCAAACAAAAAATTGTTTAAATTTGTATGCTGGTAGACAACCTTTTTATACTGTTTATTTAGTAAGGTGGCAAAAACAGACAAAGTCTACAGATCAGGTCAGACAGCACAAAACAATCTATTGTTGTTCTCCATGTGCAACTGCTAGAGCCAATATTTCTATTACTGTAGTGTACATCTGTATAATTTACTTGTATATATTCTATTTGGATACATTGAGCCAGAGTTAGTGAGATTTGTACATGGCTGTTAACTTGCTCTTTGACAGCAGGGGTGAAGGAGTGGGTGATGCCAGACTCCCAAGATTTGTACTGCTTGCAAAGAATACAATGCAAGTTCTTATGTGATCATAGAAAGTCCTTCATAATCTTGGCAAGAATCACGAGTACCTTCCTAACTGTCTCTCTCCTTATAACCCTGCTTTGCAGCTATGGTTGGTCAGGGTTGATCTCACCTCAGTCACTAGATTCAACCTAACATGGCATAGCCCTGATCTCTAGGTGCTGCTAGAATATAGATAATACAGCAAGTCTTTCTTGGACATGGTGAACTCCCATCCAAAGGGTCTGCTGAAGTACAGATGAGCAACCTCCTCTCTGGCTGTTTTCAGAGTTTGATACAAAAGTCATTTATTTAATTTGGCTTATTTGGGTCCCCAATCCCTTTGCTTTTATATCCAATCTTCTTTCCCTCCACCATACACATTCCTCATATTAAGCAGAGACTGCATCCCTTTGTGGTGGGATATTTTGCCCATACACCGTCTATCCTACATTGTGTTTAGCTGGCTGGTTCTTTTCTTAAAAGTTGTGGGTTTTTTTTTTTTTTTTTAAAAACTTACAGTGCCTAGATGGTCTGCAACAGGAAACTTACAGCTGGGTAAACATACTGAATAGTGGCTCTCTGATACAGCAATCAGAATGTGCAGTATACATCCATTATCTAAATACTACTCATACAGTAACGGCCTAGGCAAACTGCAGCGACCCAGCTGGTCACAGCGAGCATCTCACACACAACCTTTCAGAACAGAACGTGTTGTATCAAGAATGGGACTGAGGTCTGCACATTGAGGTTGTTCCCTATTGTTTTGCAAAAGTGCTGTGGGATGGATCTTTTACTTCCATCTGGACAGCTAGCAGAACAAGAGGGAAGAGCCCTCCGTTTTAACACTTGCCCTGGAAGAATGCGATTCTGAGCCTCCTTGTTACTCACGTTGGTATAGAGATGACCATCAGGGATGCTTTGGCTTTTGCTTTGTGCTTCAGTTGCAAACCTAGGTAACAATTAACACATAGAAGGTCACTGAGAAACGAATAGAAGAACATGAACTCATATAAATTAGATTTTTTTTCCTACTGGCTGACTGTCACCTTGTGCCAGAGCTGAGATCACTAGGGTCACCGATAGGGGACAGCTGCCAGGACGGTCTCTGCAAGCTTTGGAACTTGCTCTCCTAGGTCCTAAGCTTTCTAGGGTATGGCTACACTACGAAATTAAGTCAAATTTATAGAAGTCGATTTTTTAGAAATCTATTTTATACAGTCAATTAATTCGGTGTGTCCCCACTTAAGACCATTAACTCGGCGGTGTGCATCCACAGTACAGAGGCTAGCGTCAACTTCCAGAGCATTGCACTGTGGTAGCTATCCCACCGTTCCTGCAGTCTCTGCTGCCCATTGGAATTCTGGGTTGAGATCCCAATGCCTGATGGGTCAAAAACATTGTCGCGGGTGGTTCTGGGTTCATGTCATCAGCCCCACCATGAAAGCAATGGCAGCCAATCATTTCAAGCCTTTTTTCCTGGGTTACCCGTGCAGATGCCATACAACGGCAAGCATGGAGCCCGCTCAGCTCACCGTCACCGTACGACTCCTGGGTGCTGGCAGACGTGATGCTGCATGGCTACACAGCAGCAGCTCATTGCCTTTTGGCAGCAGATGGTGCTTTACGATTGGTAGCCATCGTTGTCGTCTCCTGGGTGCTCTTTTAGCCGACCTCGGTGAGGTCGGTCAGGGCGCCTGGGCAGACATGGGTGCTCCTGGCAGACCTCGGTGAGATCTGTTAGGGGCACATGGACATAAATGGGAGTGACTCCAGGTCATTCTCTTTTTAAGTTTTGTCTCCTGGAGATTCAGTCCTGCCTGCAGTCATACTGCACCGTCTTCTGGCAAGCAGCCAGGAGACAACGATGGCTAGCAGTCATACTGCACCGTCTGCTGCCAGCCTAAGATGTATAAGAGAGATGGAGTGGATCAAAACAAGAAAGAGACCAGATTTGTTTTGTATTCATTTGCTCCCCCCTCCCTGCAAGGTCGATTTCAGCGTTAATCCCCTCGTCGGGTGAGGAGTACAGAAATCGATTTTAAAAGCCCTTTAAGTAAAAAAAAATGGCTTCGTCACGTGGACGGGTGCAGGGTTAAATCGATGTAACACTGCTAAATTTGACCTAAACTCGTAGTGTAGACCAGGGCTTAGTTTATTGACCTGTAAGGCATTTTGCAAGGCTCATGTGTTTCTCCCGGACAGTGAGGGTTGGGAGGACGGGTAGGAAATCTTAAAAATACTTTTGGCTGCTGGGTTATTGAATGTGTTAATTATTGGTCAAAGGGTATTACAAAAGCAGCCTATTTTTAAAGCGTGACAGGATGCATCTAGAGCAAAAGATAGGAATTCCTGCTTTATTGAACGAGTGTGCAAATCATAAGTAGTTCCAATCATTCACAGATCCTTCCAAAAGTATGTGGGAGAGCAGGAATATAAAGAACAAACATCTCTGAAAACATTATGCTACAGTTTCTTGGTAACATATTACTTACGAGGGCTGTTGAGCATTTGCTATAGCTAGTAAATCAAGCTGAGGGTAGAGCAAAGGATGGTGGATGCTTGGATCTGCAGCACTTGTAGATCTGCAATCTAAAATTCAAGCTGGTATTAAAACTTGCATAACTTATTTGACAAACAATTAAGTCTTTACTGGGTTATTATTTATCAATGGGTTGGTTTTTTTGGAGGGGGTATAAAGTTGCAGTGAAGAAGTTGCAGTGTTGTGCAATTGCTTTGAAATACATACTGAAGATGCTGCTATTCAATTTAGAGGTAAATTTGAAGTGGTAAGAAATGTCGAGTTGATTTCAGAAATGCATTGTACTTCTGCCTGATATTTTAAATTGCCCGGAGCGGGGGGGGGGAGGACCACCCATTTCTTATTCTAATAGGATAACAATACATTTACTCTGAGTTCTTACTTCTCCCAACCTAGGTAACATGTTGCAGATTTGAAGGGGCTCCTTGAACATCTTTAGGAAGTTCAGAAAGGATAAGTATGCCTTTCCCTTCTGAACCTACAGAACAAGCAACTTGTGCCAGCAAGAGCTGTTACGTAGGTGCAGGGTTATATGGACATTCTTGGGCATGGATGACAGAGATTGCTTCCTTGTAAATTATTAATGATCCCCCACTTAACGGAGGAGGCAGATTATTTCAATACACAACCTCTCACATCAACAGATTTTGGTACAAAGTACCTTAAGTATACAATAGTAAATCAGCTCTACTTTCCCTTAAAGGTTCAAATCAGAGCTCTCTTGTTTTCATTTGGATACACATTTGTCTCTTGCAAGGAATTTCTTGTTCTGGCCACAGTGGTTCTTTGTTTTAGGAAAGACTACTACAAAGGAATAACACCGCTCTCATTGATTGTGAGCCATTCCAAAATGACATTCAGGAGATGTATACAAAAAAGCTCATCTTTATATGGTTTGTTATGGTAGTTCATTTATCCAACATCAGATGTACACGCCTGCAATAGTGTATCGTGTTGGGGCCAGTGTTCTGTTTGATACTGTGAACATTCACAAACTCTCTCATCAGGGCCTACGTTTTGTTTCCTTTCACATGTATTTGAAATTCATCTGAGGAAACACGCTTGAACCATAGCAGCAGCGGGACATGGCAGCAACCAGCAACTCTTACTTTCAGAAATGTCTTCATTAGTTTTGAGGCCCCCTAGTCCCACATCCACGTGATGTGACTCAGCATACTTTCATTTCCATCTGCATAGGCTCCAGCTCCACAAGGTTAGAACTATTTTATATCAAACTTCCTAATAGTTCAGAGAAAATACAAATATTTCACTCACTTAATTCTGAAAACTGAGGCGTCTCGGTGCCAGTTCCCCCCAATGCTGGCACAGGAATTGAAGAACTTGAATTGACGTCAAGTAGATCACATGACGGAGCAGATGGTTGTTTGCTATAGATCTAAGAAGAAAAAGTTTAAAAGTAAACTTAAGCTGCTATTTTCACTTAATAGCATTTGAAATCAGAATCTGAATATTATTGAAGAAAGGTGACCAGTAGAGCTGGTCGGGAATTTTTCTATGATTTTTTTGTTTTGTTTTTTAAATGGCAGTTTATCAAAACCAAAACTGTTTGCAGGAATAAGTTGGTTTTGAATTTCCCCTTTTGAAAATTTTTTAAATGAGAAAAGTTCTGAAGTTGTCAAAACATCCCATTTTGACATTTGCAAAAATTAAAAAGTGGCTCAAAATTTGTGTTTCAGAATTTTAATTAATTTATAGTATTTTTTTTAAAAAATGAAATGTTTCGATTGACCCAATCTTTTTTTTTTTTTTTTACACTTTATGTCCTAGTCCAGTCCTTTGCACTCATGGTGGGACTAAGTATTATCTAGACCATCCCTGACAGGTGTTTGTATAAGCTGCTCCTAAAATCTCCAATGATGGCGATTCCACAACCTCCCTAGGTAATTTATTCCTGACACTTAGGAAGATTTTCCTAATGTCCAACCTGAACCTCCCTTGCTGCAATTTAAGCCCAGATATGTCTTAATAGAGTTAAGAATGAAATCAGAAGGGAATTAACTATATCACATGGTGATATAAAAGTGTTTTGTTAGCACTAGCGAAAACAAATTTATTTTAAACTTGGGGACTTGTGAATGAGCTACATGATCTGCAAACTGGATCATTTTGGACTATTAACCCATCCAACAGTCAGAAACTACAAATGGACTATCTGACTACAAAAAGAAGCCAGTTATAGGAGTGTTTCATCGAAAAACCCAAATTGATTACTACCTTCCTGCAATAATTACGGACTATATTTCAGTCACAATGTAATCAGCCTCATGCAGGATGCAAAGGAAACGGAGTTAATTTTGGCTTTGTACAAGGTGAAACGTGTGTATCACTATTAGGGCCAGCATGGTTAATAAAATAGGAGCAGTGATGGGAGAAAAGTAGCCTTTAAAAATTCATTTTCCAGCTTCATAAACGCCCCTAGAGACAATAAGTGAAAAATAAGACTATAGATGAAAAGAAACAAATCTCTTCACATCATGTGAGAGATTAGAATTGAATCTAGTACGCAGCAATAGAGGTAATAAAACTGCATTTGAATAGATTTTCTCTCTTTTTCAGTTGTCTTTTCCTATTCTCCATGTTATATTTGAAGGTAATTTGATACTTGTGCTACAAAATGAGATTCTGTAAGTGGAACTCTTGCAAATTAATAGAGCAACATTATCCTCTGTTGGAGACAGAATATTGAATCCAACAGAGGATAGCAAGCAACTGCAACAAAAGAGGAAAAGCTCTGGTTTATAAAATCTTAGCCAGATTCTTACCCTGAAGTTGATGGGATTTGTCCTTAACTACTCACCTCTGCTTGCTCACGCTGGATTCGCTGATTCTCCAAGAAACGCACTCTGTTCCGAGAAAACCTGTTGGAAAGGGTACATTGTCAATAACTGAGTCTTAAATGTCTCAGGTGCATCACTCAAAAAAAAAAAAAAAAAAAAAAAGGGTCATTCATAAGAATCCAGCAGTTCCTGCAAAGGTCTGATCCTACAAAAGGATCTAGAAAAGTATTTAACAAGCCCCAGCCAAATGCACATACAGACACTAATGTCCTCTGTAGGAATATTAGAACCAGAACCACAGCTCTGAGTCACAGGACATAAGAAAGAACTACTATTGTACAGTTATCAAAACCACTAGAGCCATGGTTACGTGCAGCAGGCCAGTAGACTACACACGCAGAGACCATTGTCCTTGACTTCATCGGGACTCTGCCCAGAATCTTTGTTGATAATCAGATACAGGAAATGCAATGTGACTTGCCTCAAAGCAGTCATACTGCCACTCAAATGTATGCAAACAGCTGCAACTAGTTAAAACATACCTATATAATTTTTAGCATCTCACACACCAGTGTGTTCAAGGGCATACTGAGGATTTCCTATACTAAATAATAAATCCTTATGTAGCAAATATTAACCAAGCCAGTAGAAACCACTGCAAATAACATGTATAGCATCTTTGAGGTACAATGCAACTGCAACCACAAATGACAGTTAAATAAGGATACAGTACTACTGCATGAGAATGCTAAAACAGTCTTTGACCAATTTCACACTCCCATGAGCAATTATCTGCCCTTTCAATCAGCGGGTGAACTGTTTCACTGGGGATTTGTTGAGCCATACCCACAAGCTATTATTCATAATTCAGGGGGAAGTTTCAGCTTTCAAAGAAAAATGTTAATTGTCAGTATTAAGAAGATTCTAGGCAGGGGCGGCTCTAGACATTTTGCCGCCCCAAGCAGGGCGGCATGCCGTGGGGGGCGCTCTGCCGGTCACCGGGAGGGCGGCAGGCGGCTCCGGTGGACCTCCCGCAGGCGTGCCTGCGGAGGGTCTGCTGGTCCTGCGGCTTTGGTGGACCACCGGAGCCGCGGGACCAGCGGACCCTCTGCAGGCGTGCCTGCGGGAGGTCCACCGGAGCCACCTGCCGCCCTCCCGGCGACCGGCAGAGCGCCCCCCGGGGCATGCCGCCCCAAGCACGCGCTTGGCATGCTGGGGCCTGGAGCCGCCCCTGATTCTAGGTCAACATTTGGATAAATAGAATTTACAGAAAACAAAAGGGAAACTCATTTGTATTTTACTAACGTGACGAACTTCCTTAGGAAAGAAGTGAAAAACCCTCTTTAAAGAGTGAATTGTAAAACATAACCCGCAGCTGCAAACACTAAACTTACGAATCAAACTGAATGAAATATTGTGAAGAATAGCATGAAAGTTTGCTAGAACGACACTGGGAAGATACAATGACAGTTTGGCTGAAGCGTCTGGAAGAGATTTGATGGTCAAATAAAAAAAGGAAGGATGGGGCAAGATGGTCGTTGTTTACTGCATACCCACTGGTTCCACTCGTTAGAGCATCTGCTGACAGAGATAAGACATTTGTACAAAAACTAAATGCAAGTTATACACACTGAAGCATTTGCAAAAGTGATAACACCCTCTGAAGACTGGTTGTCTGGTGGGAAGGAGACACAAGGCTTGCAATGTAATTGGTAAGTTGTTGCTTTTAATGTGGTCATTCTTTACTTCATACGCCATAGTAACTAAGATGTTGCCAGAGCAGTGGTCAGTGCAAAATACAGTCCGTAACCTTCCAGATGCCACTAATGCAACATTTTATTTTTTAAAATTGCAAAGCTTTCTGTTCACAATCCCTCATGGATAGGCCTAAAAGAAAACATACTGGGGTGAGTATGTATTAATCATGCAGCTATGTAATACATAACAGAATATTTGTTTCAACTGAGACAGATCCCAGGCTACAGTTGAAGGGATGCCGTAATTGCTCAGTGTAGAAATCACCATGTTTTTCCAAGTCAGTAAATCCACAGTGACAAGTCTGCTCTGGCCTTTGGGATGGTGTTCTGCAGCGCTGTTATTTAGAAGTGGGTGTATTGAACAAGCTTGGAATCCTTGAATCTTTAAGTTAAATTACACAGGGATAAAAATATCTGAACCTGCCTGAGCCTTTTCTACACCCAGGGGCGGCTCTAGCCATTTTGCCGCCCCAAGCACGGCGGCACGCCGCGGGGGGCGCTCTGTCGGTCGCCGGTCCCACGGACGTGCCTGTGGAGGGTCCCCTGGTCCCGCGGCTCCGGTAGACCTCCTGCAGGCGTGCCTGCGGATGCTCCACCGGAGCTGCGGGACCAGCGGACCCTCCGCAGGCACGCCTGCGGGAGGTCCACCGGAGTCGCCTGCCGCCCTCCCGGGACTGGCAGAGCGCCCCCCGTGGCATGCCGCCCCAAGCACGCGCTTGGCATGCTGGGGTCTGGAGCCGCCCCTATCTACACCGCAACTTCCACCAGGCCTGCCACTGATGGAGTTGCACCCAATGCAAATTACAGGTCTGGAAACGCCTAGTATAGATGATGTTGCACAGGAGTACTGACTCCTCCTGATCGTGAGAGATCCCACTGCATTCTTTGCAACAGCAGGAGTCTAAACCTGCTGCCCTGACTAAATGCCATTATAATCAATGAGCCAAGGAGGGCAAGGAATATCTTTTATTGGACCAACTTCTGTTGGTGAGAGAGAGAAGCTTTTGAGCTTACGCAGAGCTCTTCTGTGGTCTGGGAAACTAACTCAGAGTGACACTAGTTTCTGCAGCTGTAAACATAGGGACAATGATATTTACTGATTCACCTAATAGGTATTTCAGGTGGATGAATTAACGTCACCCATCTCTGCAGAATGCTTTGGTCCTCTGATGAAAAAACACTGTATAAATAAAAAAGGAAGCTATTATGTAGTCTGAAAAATGTTCTGGCATTCTTCTGGATAGACTCAGTTAATGATAAAATAATAATAATACCAACAAACAATAATAATAATAATCCAAATTGAAACCAGAAAATCAAGGAATTTTGAAGTATTAACTGTAAGTGCAAGCCACACGATGCTCATTAACTTCTATGTTATTATTTTGAACATATATATACTGTTATTATGATAATTATTTGTATAGCAGTAGTGCCTAGGAATGCCAATCATGAACCCATTGTGCTAGGGGCTGTACAAACACGGAACCAAACATATTCATGGCACTTGAATGAGAGTCCCAAAGCCAAAATTGTAAGCCAGACTGAGCCATTAAAGATGGGTTCTTGTTTTGTCTTTAACTCCCTCTTTCTCCCCCCCAAAAACAAAGTCCATCTATTTTACTTATTAATAGCTTTGTTTCATCATACCCGCTACTGACTGTCTATATGCTGTCATCCCTGCTACAACCAAAATCTCACTGTGCAAATTCTCAGAGGTCAGGGTTATTTTCCAGAGGGAACACATTTTATTGGGATTTTCCCAAGACCCACTACAGGGACAGAACAGCAATACCTGCACAGATTTAACAGCACCTAAAGCAGCTTTTAAGAGCCTCTCAGTTCATGCTATTAGCAGCTTCAGAGTTTCCACAAAAATTGCTCCTGTATCAAAAAGGTACACAATGAAAAAACAATCTTGTGATATATGCCTGGAGCACACATTCCAAGTGTTACAGCGCTAGGGATTGTGGCGTGAAGAAGTTAATCAACGTTCTTCTCAAATAAACTGGAACTGACAGAAGGCAAACAAGGACAAGGCATTAATTGGAGCTCTCCTCCCCTCCCTTACCCCCACTCTGTTCCTCTTCCCTTTCCTGGTCACTGCAACTCCTCTGTATTCTACTCTCCTTCTCCCAGGTCACCCCACTGTCCTCTAATATGCGCCCCCTTTGCCAGTTCCTCAGCAGTGAGTGACTGAACAGAGTATGTGGCAGGACAACATGTCTCCAAGGCCTGTCAGAAATGTGTGGTGTCCTGTGCAGTGTTAAATACGCGAGAAGTTGGTCTTCTTGATGACAATCTACTTCATAGCTGATGGATGAAGCCGAGTGTGGTCTCATCAGTGCACTCCACTCAAAACCAAGGAGTGCAATGTTCCTTGAAAGGCTTAATTTTCCCTATGCGGGAAGCACAAGGCTTCAATTTGTTCCCCAACTCACATGGTGCTGTAGAATGGTTTTTAGAACACGGTCATCTCACCTCTGGTTAGGAAAGCCATCCATTCACAGCTAAGACTAATCCTGATCTACCAGGATGTTCTCGGTTATTTGTTGCTTGGGAAGTGCTGAAATTCTGGTATTTTCTAAGCCCTAGTTATCCCACTGATGAAAGCAATAAGTAAATAAATGCAGATGTCAACACCACAAGCATCCAGGATTTCCTTGTGTGAAATAATACATATATTTGTGCCTGTATTTGTTTCCTACTGTGGAGAGTGGCATGTGATCCTTTTAAGGAAGCAGGAACTCCACCCTTTGGCTGATGCCGGCAGTAAAACTGTCTGTCTTCCCTAGGAGCATGTGCAGGCTGCAGTTAAGCTCAGCATGTGGGTAACTAAAGGAACAAAGAGCTCATAATTGACTGAAGCCAAATCCACTGTATCTGAGTCCCATGCTAAGGGAGGGACTCAGAGCCTGTTTCTTTCCTCATGCTTTATTATTCCCAGCTACGCTAGTACTTTGGTTTACCCTGTAAGCTGGTATTCTAAGGACCCTTCTACTAATTTTAACCTGTCTGCTGCTTCTCAAGTGCCTGGAGAGACAAGATCAGCAGACAAATCTAAGTACAACACAAAAAGGAATGAGCTGTTCCTTTCTTGTTGATAGAGGATGAAATTCATCTCTCTGGAGACAGCCAGCACCAGTCATATGGACCATTTAAGCCCCTTAGAGCTCAAGTGGCACTTAAATGGCCCATTTGCCTCATGTTAGTCCTCTGCAGAGGGGTGAATTTCACCCTGAAAGAGCAGATTAAACCGCAATAGATATAAAAATTTCCTGCAAAATCCCGGACAAACCTAATTGAATTAAGTTTAAGTGTCTTAGGAGTTTGCTGGGGAATTCACAGGGCAGGCAGGGAACTGGTCAGAAGGGAGAAAGACACGTGTTTCCACCCAAGGGAGATGATCGCTAGGGAGCTGGATGCCTGAGAGTGGGTGCCCTTGCTGGACCTTGGAGGGGGAATACAGGTGCAGGTTCCCTGCACCATGACATAAACATCATACCCAAGTGTTACATTTTTTAACAGATTTGGTCGGCCCAGTCAGGAGAACCTGTTACTGAGACCAAAGTGGAAATGACAGGTTCTGGTTTCACTAATAAATTTACCTTTCGTGGCCCAGGAGGACGTTATTCAGATCTTCATTCACTTGTATTAATTCAGCTATCACATCTTCATTCTGCACTGCCACCAGCAGTTCCACAATCCTCTCCTGCATCACTCGACATATCTTGTACAGTTTCTTTCCAGGAAAAAAACCAAAACCATCATCATTGTGGTTTCTCACACTTGTCAGTTTGGGAGGAGAATTATAAAACTTTTGGGTGCTGGAGACACAAGGATAATGCATTGTCTAATTCACATGACCACATACAGTTTAAAGGGTGAGCCCCAAATCCCTTATATTTGATCCCCTACAACTTCCTACAAAATGCAGCTGATAATTGCTATCACCATGACCAGCACTCCTACCCCAACTCATAACCTAGCCTCATTTCTGGAAAGTCATCCTCCTCCATAAAGAGAAAGTCATGTACTTTATAGTAACTGGAGGTTCCTCGAGAGGTGTGGTCCCTATTCATGTTCCACTGTGGGTATGGATGGATTCTACGTGCCTGGAGCCAGAGAATTTCGAAAGCAGTGTCCATTAGCCTGCACATCTGCTCTGGCTTACTCATGCCTTCGACTGAGGAGATAAAGGGTGGGGCAGACCAATCGCCTCTCCAGTTCCTTCTTCACCGCAAATCAGAGAAGATCTGAAGCGCAGTGGAAGGAGGTCAAGTATCAGGGGGTAGCTGTGTTAGCCTGGATCCACAAAAACAACAAGGAGTCCGGCGGCACCTTTTAGACTAACAGATTTATTTGGGAGGAGGGTGTGAGGTCATAGATGGCAGAGCTGTATGAAGGACTGCTATTCCAAAAGATGCAGCAGTAAAGGAGTCCTGTACCAATAAAGAGAGTGTCTCACAAACACGTGGACTGAGCTCCGTGTAGCTGTCTCACAAATATCAAGAAGAAGCACCCCTCGAAGCAGTACTATAGACGCTGCTTGCTCTCTTGTGGAAAGATCAGCTACCTAATCGTCTAGCAGAGCAAAACACAGCCCCAGATCCATTTTGAGATTCTTTCAGAGGATATAACCAGACCCCTTCCAATATGGCGACAAATAGTCTATGGTATTTCCCGCCTGTTTTCATTGTCCGCAGGTAAAAGGCTGCGGCTCATCAAATGTCAAGAGACTGGAACCTCCTTTCTTCTGAGGATGGGTGAGGATTTGGGAAGAACACTGGTAAATGGATAGACTGGTTCAGGTGAAACTCAGACTACTGTGGAGGTGAATTTAGCGTGTAAACATAATGAAATCTTGTCCTTATGCATTATAGTGTAAGGGCGATCTGCCATCAACACCCCAAGCTCACCAGCCTTCCTGGTTGAGGCGGTGGCTACCAGGAATGCAACCGTCATGGATAGGAGAGACATGGAGCAGGAGGCTAATTATTCAAAAGGAGGCCTAGTGAGAGAACGAAGTGCAAATCCCATTGAAGAATAGGCTTTTTTAGAGGTGCAAAAAATTCTGATTAGGCTTTTCCAGAATTTGCTAGTCAGAGGGTGCGTGACGATTGAGTAGCCCTGTATAGGCAGATGGTATGCACTGATTGCTGCCATGTGGACCCATAAGGAACTGATGAACAAGCCTGCTGTCTTCAAGGAAAGAATATAATACAGAATGAGAGGAATATCTGTGGCTTGTGGAGAAATACGCCTTTGATGCACCCAAACAGAGAAATGTTTGCACTTGACTAGATAACATCTCCTAGTGGACTCCTTCCTACTACTAGAAAGGATGTTCTATACAGTTTCAGAACACAATTGCTCTAAGGACAAAACTAGGCTCTGAGATGAAGTGCCCGTGGGTTGGGATGCCTGATTTTGCCGCTCCTTTGAGTCAGGAGATTGGGAAATGTAGGAATAATGATTGGTGCTCGAGATGACAAGCATAGGAGGTTTAGGAACCTAAACTGTCTGGGCCAGTTGGGGCATTGAAAATAACGCATACCAAATCTTGCACAAGACTCGAGGTAGGGGTGGTAGTGGAGGGAAGGCATAGTTCAAATGATCTGACCATGGAAGAAGTAGAGTGTTGCTCTGCGAGTGGTGACCCAGAGCTCCTCCAGAACAGTACATGTTGCATTTCCTGTTTGAGAGAAATACAGGTCCTTGGTGGGGCATTCCCCACAGAGCAAAAATATTGTTTACCAGTGTCGTGAAGCTCCCACTCATGACTGACCACAAAGTGGCTGCTGAGAGAGCCACTCTCAGCACATTCTGGTTGCCTGGGAGGTAGACGGCCAACAGGGTAATCTGATTGCTGACACACCAGTTCCACAGACTCAACGTTTCTGCACACAGGGGGACAGATCGCACTTCTCCCTGTTCATTATGTAAGAGTTGATTGTGATGTTGTCTGACATAATGAAGGCTTGGTGACCTTGAGTGAACAGGAGAAAGGTTTTGCAAGCCCTTCAAACTGCTCGTGGCTCTTGATGTACATCCTGGACATTTGAGATGTCCAGGTGCCCTGCAATGTACCGTTGTCCACGTGAGCGCCTCAACCTAACAGGGATGCATTGCCAGTGATCATCCTGTCTGTGCAGAAGCAAGAAAGAAAATGCGGATGCAAACCTGATGGGAATTCTTCCACCTTGACAGGGCTGATATCACTTTGGTGGGAACAGTCACTATGGTGCTCATTGATTGCTGGTTTGGCGATTACACCCTAACCCTAAGAGACTCTGGACATATGAAGTTCTCTTGGGCTGAGCAACTGCTCAGTTTAGGCTGGCCTGGATCTGACTTCTTCAAAGATCATTTGGAGGAAGACTTGGCCTTATGCTTATGAGAATGCTCCCTGCTCTCCCACAGATCCCTCAAGGGGTCTTGTTGGGAGTAGACACCTTTGCTTCTGATTTGGAGGTGCACTCCTTACTAAGTCAGGCCAACGTATAAGGGGGGAGGATCCCCTGGCCTGGGTCAAGCTGTGGCCTCATGCACTTTTCCATTAGGCTTCCTAAGGCGAAGTTCCCACTCTTCTTGGGTACAGCTGGGGAACAAACAGCAGATACTGCACCTTCCTGGGATCCTTCTCAGCCAGCAACAACCACCCATGCTAACCGAGAAGGATCGCAGGGAGGAAGCATAAATTTTGAAGCCCAGAGACCTGGGCATAGTCCAGTACCCAAACAGAGTCTGGTGGGTTTTGTTGTAAAACTGGCCCATTTTTGCTTCAAAAGTGTGTGTACCCAACTACATTTCTCAGGGTGGAATTCATCTCTGTTCAGAATTGCAGCACAAGAACGATGCAACACCACAAGTCCTAATCAAGTCCTGAAAACTGGGCTCTAATCAGTGTATAGGGTCTCAGCACAGAGGTGATTTTCGCCCTGCTAACAAAGGGAAATTCGACAAGAATTTAGACACAGACCTTTTTATTTCTGATCTCAATCACAAATTTGCCAGATTTTGCTCAGGAAAAGATGCATGCACTCTTGACACCTTGAAACTAGAGTTGTTTATTATGCATTCCAAGAGCCAGATCATCAGCTGGTGTAAAAGCAGTGATGTCAATAGAACTGTGACCATTTACATCAGCTGAGGAATTGGCCTCACATTCCAGTGTCCCCACGAGGGGTCTGTATCACATAGCTTTGCTTGTTCCCTATTCTTACTGGCTGCGAGAGTTGATACAAGAACTTGAACTGCTCTATTAATTACTACTACTACTGCTACTGCTAATTTCAGCCAGTTTAATATTTTGGGGGTTATTGTTTTCAGGTGTCTTAGTCTTGTCTACAATGGGGTTTTTAGCCACAGATGCATCAACGCAAGAGCAAACCCTGAGTGGAGATATGCCACACCGGCGTAAGCCAGGACTTGCATTGCTGTACTTTGCCCATTATTAAGTTTCAGTTCATCTGACTAGCCTGGATCTCTGGTGACACATAGTTAAAAAAAAAAATTCTCCTTTGAAGTCCTAAAGCATGCAGCTCTTTCAGCAAAGGGTTCGGTTCTACACCAATTTCAATGAAACTACGACTGTCCAAGGACATAGTCCCTTGACCTGAGTGACCTAGGCTGAGATGCAAAGAAAAGAACATATTTCATTCTTGTAAAAGCAACTCGCATTTGTTTCTCTAGCCACTTTGTGCTGTGATAAGGATCTCAGGGTGTTGCAGGAAGGAACAGAAAATACAGTCATAAAACACATATAAAAGGAATGAGCTTCTACTCACTTCTTCATGAAGAGTGAAATTCACTCCCTGCCCCTACCCCGATCAATAATTTAACTATTTGAGTGCAGGCAGGCAGATCTGCTCGCACTTCCTCAGACTGTGTGATGGTATTCGTCCTTTTACAAAATATACTTCAAAACCACTACCAGAAATCGATTTAAAATAAGCAGAGACATTCTAATAATCCTTTGCAGAGGTCTTTGCCCAAGGTTCTCAAAGAACGAATTAAATTAGACACCGGGGCCTCAATTATGGGCGCGGGCCAAACAGCTAAGTGGACGCAGTTCGAGAGGAGGATTCTGTGAAGAGGTGACCTTTGTGCTTACTGGATCCTGGAGCCAGTCTAATGCTCACCCATCTGCCTCTGGCCTTGAAGGTCCATTGTAGCAGCTAGGAAGCAACAAGGCTCAGGCACATCCCGACTTTATCTTCTTTCCCCACAGTAACATGCATCACACCTGGGGTCAGGAAGGGAGCTGCCTGTTCTATGCCACACAAGGATTCCCCTGCACAGAGGAAATCTTCCACTAGCTGGTTAAACCAGAAGGAAGGCTACTTTGCAGCTCTAGGGCAGCAGAACTAAGGTTACGTCTACACAGCAAGCAGAAACTCAAAGCAGCGAGTCTCAGAGCTGGGCTTATGGGCTTCAGAGCCTAAGCTCCAGTCTCAACCCAAATATCTAAACAGCTATTTCTAGCACTGTAGGACAAGCCCCGATCTGTAAGCCTGGGCTCTGTGATGTGGATTTCTGCTTGCTTTGTAGCTGTACCCCACGTGTCTAGCCAGCATTCCTGCAAGGCTGGGAAGCATTGTAATATCCATTCTGCAGCTGGGTAAACTGAAGCACAAAGAGAGGTCATATTACTTGTTCATGGTGAAACAGGAAGAGAATCCAGAAGGCCTGACTCTCATTGCCTTGCTGTATCCCTAGACCACACTTCACCCTCGCTAAAACCCCAGTGCAGATTGCTGTGTGTACAATAAGTGGGGGACTCGAGGCCTAAACCATTGCTGATAGAGTTTTGCAGTCCTCATACTTTTGTAGGCTATCCAACTTTCTTTCCGTTTGCTTTGTTTTCCCTTAAGATGAGTGAAGAACTTAGCTCTAGATCCCTGGTGTTTATTAGGCTAAGCCAATCCGTTTGCATTGGTTTTAAATAAGTTTTTTTCAATATTTTTATGTTAGCTGGGGGAGAAAATTAACTTGAAGAACATGAAAGTTGAGATAATTTTTTAAATGAGTTTTATTTACTGGGTAGAGTCCTCTGCTGCTTTGCAGTCATAATTACTGCGTACAGTCAATGTGCACTAAGATCATTTTAAAATGCACACCAAGGGAATTTTTAAACCCTTCCTCATTTCAGAGAAGCCATTAAGTCTATTGTGTACAGTAAATATTTAGGCAGACAACCTTTATAAAAAAAAGGTGTATTATTTACCAGAGAGGTTTGTAACGGCTTCTCTTGCAACTCAAACCTTGAAAAATCCACAATCTATTGTGCTGGGGACAGAATGAATTGTGAAGTTTTTAAAAATGATATTGTTTTAGTGTTTGAATGTAGCAGCTCATAAATATTATAGCGTAAGTATATGACATGGGACTTCAAAAAAAAAAGTTCAGTAATGAGCAGATGGAGAACTACTCTTTGCCGTTGTGAAATTACTTTGTTACAGATTTTACTTTGAGTGGATTTTCTTCCAATTTTTTAAATGAATTTAGGCCACATCCTGGCATCTGGTGGCTTTACACTACTTTGGTCACCCCCAATTCTGGAACTGGTTCCCCAGTACAACATATTGCAGCCAGAGACCTCTATTTCCCTGCCATGCATCCTGCACTGGAGGCCAAGGGTAGGCAGGGTGGCATAAGAGTCAGTACACCAGCCCATACCAGTGGAGGATTCCCTTGGCTTAGGGAGAATTATCCATTGGCCAACTGAAGCTATGCTTAAGGCATGTCCATTCTACAAGTTGCTGGAAGGTAGATTAGCCAAACCTAGTGAAGGAGTCTCATTGACAGAACATTTCCTCACCCCAGCATTTGAAGAGAAGTTTAAAACACAGGGGAACTACATGAGAACGAGGTTTACATGATCCTTGTGAAACATATGGCTGAATCACGAGTTTCCATGGGCAGATAATAATTATATTGCTGAGGCACTAGGATTTTGCTCCTAGAGTGAGCATTTAAAAATGCAGTGTATACATAGAAAAACCAGTACTGGGAAAAGAAGAAACTGGAGACAATGCATCAGCTTTGTCATCTCCAGGCTGGATTAATGGAACTTGAAACCTATGTGTAATTTCAGCTAATGCATAACACAACTGTTCATCTTTTAAGGTGAGCACTTAAAACCAGCACTGCGTATTCTGCACTGGCTCTTGGTCTGCCTTCAAAGTATTGGCGATGACACCCAGAGCCCTGAAAAGCCTGGGACCCTACTGTTACAGTGACCGTATCACCATCTGTTTTCCCATGGGGCAGTTGCATTCAGCCGCCATGTTCTTGCTCTCTGAATTGAACACCTGGGTCTGAGTGGCAGGGCATTCTTGAGAGAGGACCCTCCACTCTGTAATTCATTCCCGAGCAATCCATTAGAGCTACAGTTTTCACTGCAAGATGAACTTGTCCTTTCCTGCCCTTCTTCCTAGCAGGGGGAGACAACAGAGGCAAGAGAAAGCTAGAGCAACCCCAAAGGTTGAAAACAGAGGTTGGTTTTCACTTTGCGATATGAACCCAGATGTAACAAGAATGGGCACAACGTACATTTTTAAAATAAACCATAACCAAACCATCAACAAACTCCTAGCAAAAATGTTGTACTGCACCTGTAAGAGCTCCATATCGTCAAGATTCTCAGACCCAGGAACATTTTCCGTTAATATCGCTGACATGACTTTCGTATTCATTTTCGCCATATCCAGTTCACTGTACAGCTTCCCAATCTGTTCAGTGCAATGGAATGGAATGTTATATGTGCAAGGACAGAAAACATGTTTTCCACATCTATGGTCCTGCTTGCTCTTTTATCAGATATACTATGGACCTGATCAGCACTGCCTTACTCCAGCCCTTACACAGATGATACTCCATGGATAGGTATCAGAGGGGGAGCCGTGTTAGTCTGGATCTGTCAAAAGCGACAAAGAGTCCTGTGGCACCTTATAGACTAACAGATGTATTGGAACATAATCTTTCATGGGTGAATGCCCACTTCATCAGACGCACGGAGCTTGTACTGGAGCATAAGCTCCATGCATCTGATGAAGTGGGTATTCACCCATGAAAGCTTATGCTCCAATACATCTGTTAGTCGATAAGGTGCCACAGGACTCTTTGTCGCTTTTTCCATGGATAGGGTCCTACCAATTTCACGTGAAAAATGTGTCACAGACCGTGAAATAACCCCCCCTCAGCCAGGGGGCTCCGAGCTGCAAGTCCCCACGGGGCTGAAAAGGGACAGGACTTGCCCTTCTGCGGGGCTGCTGGGGGTGGAATAATGGGATTAGAGATCACACCCACCTCCGGGTACCTTTTGGGTTGGGACCCCCACGGTTACAACACCATGAAATTTCAGGTGTAAACAGCTGAAAATGTGAAATTGACCAATTTTAAAACCCTGGCTGTGAAATTGATCAAAATGGACAGTGAATTTGGTAGGGCCCTATCCATGGACGTTAACGGAGTTAATCCAGTTTTATATCCCTATAAGGCAGTGGGTCTCAAACCTGAGCTCTGTGGAGTGCAGTGCTGCTATTTCTCTCCTTTACAGTTAAGTCCTATTACTATTAAGCAGACAAACTTTTCATTTATCCACAGGCAGGTGTGGAACTGGCTTGTCCATTTCTTTCTGACTTTTAAAAATAATTTCTTCACACTGGTGTCATGCAAAAGTTCTCTTTAGCCTTTCCTTCTGTCTTTGAATTGCACTCTTTTCTTACTAATTTTCACCACAGTACCCTTGTAAGAGCATTAGAAATACACATACTCAAGCAAAGATTTCTACTTTCCAAACGAGCAGCTCCCTGGCACTTGTGCAATCTCCTTTCCTGGCCTCTACTAAGATCTGGCACATGAATGTGTCAAATTTTCTAACAAAATAAAAACACTATGGTAATGGAGCAGGGATTCAGCCCCGGACTGTCAACAAAAGCCTATACTGCTTGAAGTAATGGAGATTTTCCTTGCAGCAGCCTCTAATATTATATCCTATACAGGCCAGGGAATCATGATGACAGATGCTTAGTCAGCATATTTCAAAAGAAAGGTTGTACTGTACCTGTTCAGGAGTCAATGTAATTGTTGGAGCTGGGGGACGAGGTACTGGAGTACTTTTCACAGAGGCAGCAAAAGGAGGTGGTGCCTTTTCAGAGGGCCAAGACGAAGCTCGCTGCTATACAACATGAAAAGAGTTTTTGTTTAACTTGGGAATTGACACAGACGTCCAGATGACAGCACTACAAAGCATCATTATCAGACTAAACAACAGTGCATTAGCTTCCTCATAATCAGTGCTGCAACGCTACCAGGGAGGAAGGCTTAGATGGAGTTATCTGAGTGAGTTCCATTCACTACAGTAAAACTAATAACCATTTTGGAATAAAAATCAGACTTGGGATCCAGGTTTCCTTTCAGCTGGTTTGTTAGCAAATGAATCCATCAGAGGAAGCATGAGTTATGCCTCTGTGACTGGGCACAGAGATCAGCCCATCTTTGGTGAGAGAATTCTATTCCTTTCTTTGGAACAGGAATTAACAGGTGTCAGACCTCACTGCACAAGAACCCTGCTCTGGGAAAAAAGAATTAGGTGTGGCTGGTGATGGCGCCACACTAGGAAAGCAGAAGCCGTAAGAAGAAAGGCTCTAGGAATCCTTGTCTGGGAGATGAGCTGAGAGGGGAATAGGTGCTTCTGGATCCTAGAGCTGGAAAGCTCTGGGTGCAAGAAGCCTCGTGTGCATTTTGGGTTAAACTGAAGGCCTGCATCAGACACTATGCTTAAGCCCTTTCCACCTTAAGCACTCTGGGCCAAATTCTGAATATAGGTCCTGTTCCTCCACTATTGAAGTCATTGGAGCTTTGCCATTGACTTCAGTGGGCACAGGACCAGAGCTTTAGAAGACATTCATTCCCACAGTTACATCTGGGTGGGGGAAGAAATAATTATCTAGTCAAAAGATTCAGTACACAGCCTCGTCTGAACAGCCTTAGTCAAAACACACTGCCTTTCCTATACTCCACTATCTAATCATCAGGCCAGACTCACAATAGTTTTGAATCACTTCTGCCTGGGCTGACTAGAAGATTCTAAATCCATAACTGCAATGTTCCACCTGATGGTTTCACGTGTCTCAAGAGTCTTGTGAAAGCTCTTCCAAGTCATAGGAAATTGGAAGGAATGGATCTAAGAAACTTGCTGCAAGTAGAGCTGGTATGGACTACTCAAGCCATATCGACAGAGAGTCATTTTCCAGATCTACACAATACCTTTGATCAACTTAAATAGTAAAGACAGAGCCTTTATCCACAAGGTTGCAAATTATTTTGTAGACTGTACAAACAAGTGGGTAGAGTCTTATATTATAAAGACCTTTTTAATTAGACATCCCTACCTCTCCCAATTCCAAATTGAACCCAGGTAATGCTCGCATTCTGAATCATTGGGCGCTTTCATGCTAATCACATACATTTTGGCTCAGACTTTCCAAAATGCCTAAGAAATTTGGACACTCAATTGCCATGCATTTTGATGGGAATTGAGTGCCCAAATCTCTTAGCTAGCTTTAAAAAAAATCTCAGAGATTTATCCTTCCTGTCTGAAACAACAGATTCCCCCAAACTGTGATTTTTTTAATAAAAGCACTATTATCTAATTTAAAAATATATATACACACTTCAGGGTAGAATGTGTGACTGATTTCCTGAGTATGTGAGCAGGATTTTCGTGGTTTCAGACATAATAACTAATGACAATCAACACACCTTCTTTGTACATAAAGCTCTCGCCATTAACTCTGATTAACAGTGACAAACGTTGTGCTGACCTTGTGTGTCTCTGGGTTGGCATCAGAGGATGGAAACTGCACGCCTTTCTTTAGCAGTTCCAGGTACACTTCCTTCACTTCACTCACATCCACGGTTCCTTGGAACCCATAGGCCCAGGTCTGTTTTTGAAAAATCATTGGTGACAGAAATCAAAATGTTTTTATGTTTGAGACCCAGAATTCTTCACTGGGAGAAGCCACATGGCTTGAACCTCCACTCCCCAGGTGGCTGCCAGGGCCAGCTCCAGGTTTTTTGCTGCCCCACTTCATTCTTCAGTGGCAATTTGGCAGCCGGTCCTTCCCTCTGAGAGGGACTGAGGGACCCACTGCTGAATTGCCACCGAAGACCCAGACGTGTCGCCCCTTTCCATTGGCCGCCCCAAGCATCTGCTTCCTGCGTTGGTGCCTGGAGCCGGCCCTGGTGGCTGCCTCTCCTTTCCTTGTCCACCCACCTACTAGACTCCTTGAAAAATGCAGGATTTCTGTTGGTTGGAGGAATTGGTTCCAAGGCTGAAGATGATGTCAGTGGGTCAGGGAAGAAAATAACCTCCTTCTAGAGGGGTGGTCCTACTATACATGCGCCTGAAGCCCTCCACATGAGCTACCTCCTCCCCTGGCCTGCACTCCAAGCAGCGGGAACAAGACAGAGAAAGCTTTAAAGCTCCCTTTCACTTTTCTCCTTCCGTGCAGCTCGGGAAGGAACACATCCAGCAGTCAGGGTAGGGGGTATCCATGCCCCCTTTCCATGCCCCCTTTCTGCTCCTCTCCCTCCCACTCCCGGCTGCACTTGCAAAAGTCAAAGGACATTTTCACAAGCGGCTTGCACGAACCCCCTTCCAGCCCATCACCAGGTTGTATCATTAAATATTTACTATGTATAGATCCCTCTATTTACAGTTGACTTACCCTGATAAAGGCCAAGATTTTGTCCTGTGTATCAGCTGGCAGATTGTATCTTGGCTGCAGCAGTTTCACCAGCTTGTTCTTGCAGAAGTCTTTCTTCACAACTAAAGACTGGAAGCTGGGGCCACAGTTTTTCATGCACATGTCGAGAAGCTGTACAGAGAAGGCATTTCTATGACACAGTGGTTAAAAATAACTTGAGCCCTTCCACCCTCTCCCATTTCAATTCATGCCTGGATGGCATTGTGATGGTCACCTTGGAAAGACGAGATTAGACAGTAGTGTTTGTACAGCACCTAACACAGTGGGGTCCTGTCCATGACTAGCGCTGCTAGGCACAGTCACAATATGAATCAATCATAATAGGAACAGCTACCATTTTCTTTTTCCTCATATCGCCTACAAGTGAAATGTAATCAAAACCAAAAACCAAACTGAAGCTCTCCACTTGTGAGAGCTGTGTGATAGGGAGCACAGAGACCAGAAATAAAGTAGGCAAATTATTTTGATCATCAGAATCATCTTTATGAAATAACTACCTTTAAAAGTGGGCTTTGGATATGCAGCTAGAGCCTCAAAGAGATGACAGATCCACAAAGCAGTGAACCTCCCCGTACTTGCTAGTTATCTAACAATTTTCATCCACAGATCTCAAAGCTCTTTCAAAGGCAGGTGCTCCTCATCCCCATTCTACAGATGGGGAAATCAGAAGCATTAACCTGTCCCAGAGGGCCCAATCCATTGAAATCAAGCCAATATAAAGTCTTGTCATTGGCTTGAAGGGAATCCTGCCCATAGAACATCTGTGGGTACAGGCAGGATTACAATCCAGCTCTCCTGGTTCAACGTTTCGGAGCCCTAACCCCTTGACTATGGTGCCCCAAGCAGAGGGGAAGAGGGTCTCTCTCTTTACTAAGCCCCACCCAGACAGGAGGGAAAAGTTTAGACCAGTTTACAAACTATGTCAATTCTATCAGTATTCCCTCATTACAAGTATTGGGAAACATTCCTCAAAGTAGAACCAACCTTCTAAGTGGCACCACAATAGCTGCCCATGGGGCTGAAGTGGATTAAACATGCTTTCCCTGTTCAGTGTAGGCTACACAAAGGTGTGTTAAAAACTCATTTTCTAGCTTGGAGACCTAGGGACTTTTCTCTAGTGTGAACAGGGCCTTACGGGAAGGGAGGTACAAGAGCAGCAGAAAATAACCTGCAGAAATAAAGCGAGCGTGGAACAAAGAGGCAGACTGCTGTGCAAAAAGCCAAGTAAAAGACAATAACCAGAGAGTCTTAGCTTGACTAATTACTTTTCTATTTGAAAGGGTCCAGGAAATAAATGCTGTGGTTTGTGTAAAACATTTTCAACCCAGTGCATGGTGTGCAACTCCCATTATGAATTCCTCACACCTGAGACTGAACACTTACCCTTCTGAGTAAGGCTACTGTGGCTAGTGGGCCAGACCCTCCACTCAATTTATGCCAGTGCAACCCAATTGACTTGAATGAGGTGCTCCAGTGCAACTGCAAGGCGAACTTGGCCCCGATTAATTCTGGAGCAATCAAGAATGATACTTATACTTTCATTAGGATTCGAATACCCTTATTGACTGTTGAGAGTAGTATCCTAACTCCCTAAGCAGTTCCATCGGACTCAATGGGGCATAGTGGTGAAGTAAGGTGCTACCCAGCATGAGTAAGTATTCCAGAGGGTATGTCTACTCTGCAACCGGGACAGCACGTGCCCTAGCTTTGCTATTTTTAGTGAGCTAGATCAGTCAATGTAGGTGCAGCAGCCTGGGCTTGCAGCCCAAATATGACTAGTATCCCAGGTGAGACTGTATTTGGGCAGCTAGCCCATCCTACTGTCCGTGCTGCCGCGGCTACGCTGCTATTTTTAGTGAGCTAATTCAATCAAAGCTAGCCCAGGTAGTCCCTGCCCTGTGCTGCAATCGCATCTCCTGCTTGCTGTACTGACATCCCCAGAAACTCGCTCTTGAGAAGGTTCAAATCAAAGCATTAGCAAACATATTTTCAACTGTCCCGTTAGACTTTCCATAATGAGGGGGCGGGATTGGATGAATTTAGAAGCTGGCACAGTTTCTACAGTCCAGGTGGGAGGAGTTCCGTGTCAACAGGAAGGGAGTTGGGTGTTTGTGCAATCCAAGCTCTCAGATTCACAAGCCAGACTCAGCTAATAAAAGGGCACCACAGCCCTTTGTTAAAAGGCAGAAGCAAAGGCACCATTGTTACAAAATGTTAAATGAAAAAAGAAAAGGATTGGGGAAGGAGAAAAGTGGTAGGAGAGAAAAGTATTTTCCATTGAAAGCCAGATTCTACTCACTAAGTTCAGTGGGACTAATCATGTGAGTAAGGCAACCAGGATTTGGTCCACAGAGTTGGAATGAACAGTTTCATTTTACAGCGGAAGCCTCTATGGGTATGTCTACACTACCCACCAAATCGGCAGGCAGCGATCGATCCAGCAGGGGTCGATTTATCACATCTAGGAGTGCTCTCCCGTCGATTCCTGTACTCCAGCTTGGTGAGAGGCACAAGCGGAGTTGACGGGGGAGCGGCAGCAGTCGACTCACCGCGGTGAAGACACCACGGTAAGTCGATCTAAGTACGTCGACTTCAGCTACGTGAATAACGTAGCTGAAGTTGCGTAACTTAGATCGATCCCAGTGTAGACCAGGCCTTAGCCACAGGATGCTGATAAGGATCATGGGTGGATATTTTGGCTCCTCATACATCTCAGTCAGTGGGTACCAGTTTGTAGCTTCAGCACTCTCCAAAGTGTCACAGCGTAGAGTCTGTTAGGCCATTCATTCTGGGAATGGATTATGTACATTTATTAGTGTTTTTCACAGTCTAGTTTTTAATGTCCTAAGTGATCGGGGTTCCACCATTTGCTTTTGAAGGCAAAACCACAGTTCTCCACCTTCTCCAACTTTTTTTCACCTCCCATCACCTTGTTTGCCCTACATTGCCCTAGAATGATGTTCCGGGGTTCTCTCTCACACATACTTCTTCATTTTTCCATCCCATAACTTTTCCAAAGCCTCAGCTTTGCAAAAAGTTTCAAAGTGGCAAAAGTACAATTTAAATTCCATAGCTTTACCCCTTGATAACTTTTCCAACGTTATCAAGTTTCAAAAGGAAAAATGAAAAAGTGGGTGGGTGGGAGGAAAACCACCCCAATCCCAGAACTTACTCAAAATTCAAATTTTTCCCAAAATTATTTTAAGAAAAAAAATGCAGAAATCAATTTCTCTCTCCCCCCTGCCCATTTTTAATTCTGCACAATGGAAAAAAAATCTTTTTTTTTTAAACTATTTATTTTGGCCATTCCTAATACTGCTGTTGCAACCGGAAGCCCCAGTAAGAATTGGGACATTGGTATTTACAAATGTAAAAAAAACTAACGAGTTCTAGTAAGCTGAATAGGTGTCATTTTTAAAAACAGGAAGGGAGCATGCAAACAGGTTTGACACACCCACTATCTACAAATAATAAAGAGTCAAGTAACAAACACACACTGCTGGCTGCCTGCCTAAAAGTCATAATCTCCCGGACATCTGATTGTGAAACTTGCAGTGCTGAGTCTGATCTCTTGCCTTTAATAAAGATACTTTATGAAACTAGTACAGGGCCAAGCATGCAAAATCTTCTCCAAGTAACTTTGTAAGCAACAGTTGACTTCAGCAGGCCAGAGTGCATGAAACTAAGTCACTTCCAGGATGGTTTTATACACCTGATTGTCACCCATGTTCCTCTAAATCAACACGCACACAGGGAAAATACACAGAACAGGCACAAGGAAACAGCAATAAAGTAAAAGCCGTGCTCTAATGTTAGCATATTGATAAATGGCAGGTCAACTGAGTTAACTAAGGCCTTGATCCTGCAAAATCTACACCCAAGATAAAATCTGTACACGAGCAGCACCATAAAACTCAATGGAAACACTTAGGTGCGTAAAGTTACTTGTGTGCGTGCTAGTGTCTCCAGCAGGACTGGGGCCTACAGGTATGACTCTGCTAGTTCAAGGCAAAACAAGAACTTTCAGCACATTTTTCTGAGCGCTGCTTATGCTTCTCATAGGAGTAACCTAAGCTTTGTGTATACAAGGATTAAGTCCACTGACATGAGGTGGAGTAATCGAAACCAGAGCAAAATACATATAAAAGAAAGTGGTTCCTTTATTTGTTCTTTTCTTAACTGTATGTAAAGTAGCCGGGCAAGGGGATTGGATGGAGAGTCTCAATGGGTGGTGGAGAAGCAAGGTAATTGGCACGAGGGGGACAGATAAGGGGAAGAGCTGGTCAAAACCACCAACTGCTTTTTGCAGGAGAGTTTTTAAAAACTTGACATTTGAAAAAAAGTTATCAAAAACTGAGAAGTGTTTCATATTTTTGTCTCTTCCCCCCCCCGCCCTCTTTTCCAGGGGCAAAATAGAAAAAGAGGGGGAGATACAGGGGGGGAATGATTTGTCAAAAAAACCCAAACTATTTCATAAGAAACAAAAATTCTCCATGGAAACTTTTCATTCAGCAAAAAAGGCCCTTTCCTGTCACAAAATGACAGACAGAAAATATTCAGCCAGCTCTTGCACCAAGACTACGTGGTTTTGGAAGCCAAGAAAGTAACATTAAACATGGCTAGCACTGGAGATATTGCAGGGGAGGTTTTACTGGGGCTAAGGAGAGTGGCAAGCTGAGGCCAGGAGGTACTGGAAAATGGAAAGGAGCCAGCAACAGAGGAAGAGACACTGGCACACACAAGAGGCTTGCAGAAAG
Organism: Mauremys reevesii; assembly: GCF_016161935.1. Lineage (NCBI taxonomy): Eukaryota > Metazoa > Chordata > Testudines > Geoemydidae > Mauremys > Mauremys reevesii. Next base: position 34,650,348 of record NC_052637.1, on the reverse strand, counting down.
AAGACTGAAAGAATAAAGAAGAGGAGGAGGAGAGAAAGGGGGATTTAGCGGAAAGAGTAGGGCTTGCCAAATGAAGGAAGGTTGGGAAATTGAGGCAGAGAGAGCTTGGAAACCCAGAAAAAGATCTGGGACTGAAAGGTTGAAATTGCCTAGCAGGTTATAGTTGCATGTGAGTACGTGGGAACAGAGACGGAGAAGGTAGGAGCTGAAATCCATGAGAGACTATGAGCCAGTGCTAGGAGCTTGGGAGCACAACTGAAACCCTGGAAAGGGCGAGGTGGCATTTATTTTGCAGTCATGCTGCTTGGATCTGAAACCTAACGGTTGGTTATTAGCCCTACCTGCAAGCAAATAGAATCCATTTTCAGCAAGTCAGTGTTGTTATCCGGTTTCACCCGGGACACACCAGGAACATGAACATAAGGTCTTTTTTCTACAAGGCTGAACAATAACAGAACCCCAGCCATATCTGCAGAGCAAATCTCCAGATACAGCTCAGAGCTTTGGGAGTGTTTATTATCAAAACTCCAGCCTGCACATTCAGTGTAGGGTTAAGGTAAACAACGGCCTGGAGGAGAAAGCAAGCCTGATACAGAGAGTGCACTCAGAGCGGAAGCAAAGCATTTCTGCTATGCAAACCTGTGGAGCAAAAAGGTGACTCAGCTAAGTAACTGAAGAAGGAAGGGAGCACAAGGGAGTGGAAACGGGACACGCTAACCATATAACTGATGTGTTTAGATAACTTTAGCTGCATCCCTAACTCACCAGCTGACACTTGGGCACTGCTGGCCGTCCTGTGACTTAACAGTGTTGATGCTTGCGTGATAAAGGGAAATTTCTGCATCCAAATAATGGAAACAGTAAAGAAAATGAAATCCTCAGGGAAATCATTTATACCTTAAGACCAGGACAGCTAACAAGGATATAGAGCCTTGATCCTGGTCTCAGTTACACTGGGAACTGCACTGCACCTAGCAGTGTAAAAAAGATCAGAATCTCACCCACAATATCAGTGCAGAGGAGAGAGGAGAACTGTGCTCCAGTAAACCCAGAGATGGGCCTAAACCAGACTGCCCCACAGCTTGGGAAAGTTCAGAGGCAGACTCAGAACCATCTGTAATGGGACCAAATCCCAACACCCCCAAACTCTGGGACAATTTAGATTCAGAGCTGAACTTTGTAGGTCTTACCTCCAAACAAAACAACATCAGTCATGTCTTCACCCTAATGACTTCCTCGCTGGCAATAAGGCATGCTTTTGCAAAACTTATACCCCACATTCCATCATGCTGTGCAACATGCCATGAGTAAGAAGGCTACCAGACGTGTTGTTAGGAGAATTGGTCATGAGTTCAGCCTTTGTACAGTATTCTAACCCCTGTATCTTTCAGAGATTGGTGGGGTATAATCTGTGGGACAGCCAATGGGAGTCATATGACAACCGTCTTGGACAAGCCTTAAGTGTAAAGGTGACACAGGATTATTATTTATATTACAGTAGCATTTAGGAACTGCAGTAAAGGATCAAGGTTGCATTGTACTAGGTGCAGTGCAGATATATAAAGTGCCTCAGAGAGCTCATAACCTACATGTCAATCACACGCTGACTTATTTCTTAAAATATGGCTTCCTTCTCAGTATCTAATGAATAGCAGTAGTACAGTTGTACTTACAGACAAGGTGAATCTAATCTCCTTATGGTTACAGTTTTTGGAGATCCTTTTCTTTAGTGCTTTTACTGCATCTTTAGGCCTGTGATAACAAGAAATTACACAGAGAAAGGTACCAATGAAATAGGGTGGCTGTTTTATAAAAATTATCCAAGATCTGAAAATACTGACATGAAATAAGGAGTGAATCAGCTCCCAGTGTTACTCTAATTTTATGCTGGTTCACACCAGTGTGATTTCAACAGAGTCACTTTGGTATTAAACTGAAGTAATGTGGTGGTGAATCAGGGGTCATCACTACAGACTGTACTCCAGAGTCCCGTGTAGACGAATAAACATAATTCCCCAGTGCAGAGTTTCCTCTCCAAAATTATTTTCTCTTATCGTCATGCGAGAGAGTTACCTGTGCAACTGTCACTAATATAAAAGCTTAAATAGCTCTTGATGCATTGGCCAACTAGAGCCCATTTTTCAAATACGTTGGAATTAGAGACCTCGTGGGAGTTTTCGCAAGACCAGAGGTGTTGGCATCAGTGTCCCGGTTAAATTTCAATCCTGGTAATTGCAGGATGCTTCTAAACAACCCTAGTAATTGCTGCGTGCTGGTAAACAAACACTGCATTCCACATATCCATCATGACATTGTGATTTTCATATATTTCCTGTATTTCTATATATAGCTGTGTGGGAGTGAAGGGCTGGGATTAGGTGTTAGCTCATTATATATGGAAAATAGTTTTGTTTCTTAACATACTTTGTGTATAATGCACCCAGGTATTACAGTAACCGGTGCTCCGGGACTGCTTGTAAATGTGATAAACAAAACCAATATCCTTCAAGATGACCTAGCACTATATTAATGCAATCCATCAAAAACCTTGGTTAAGAAAAAAAAAAATCTTACTGGAACAAACACTCAATGCCAATAAAGCCCAAATTCAGTGCTCACCTTTGTAAACACTGTAGCTTGACTGTCCTAATGTATGTCTTGTAAAACTCCACTAAGATCAAGATTTCTCTCTTTTTTTAATACCATTGTAAGTTGTGAACATAGTAATTGCAATAGCAGATCAAAATAGTGGAGAATTGAAGGCTTTGTCTACACTATGCAGCTTTTAGCGACACGGCTGTGCGGCTACAGCCGTGCCGCTAAGAGGTGCGCAGTGTAGCCGCTGTTTGTCAGCAGGAGAGAGCTCTCCTGCCAACAAAAACTTCCACCCCCAACGGGTGGCGTTAGTATTGGCTTGCTATCGACAAAACTTTTGTCTTTCAGGGGTGTGTTTTTTTAACACCTCTGAACAACAAAAGTTTTGTCTTTCACTTGTCAGTGTAGACAAAGCCTAAAACAGGAGAAGGGGGATTAGGAAAAAAAAATCCCCTGTAGTTAAATTATTCCATAATTCCCCACTTCGGGGTTTCTAAGACCTTCCTCTGAGGGTCTAATCACTATCAGAGCCAGGATACTGGGCTAGATGGGCCACTCATCTGATCAGGTTTGGCAATTCCTTTGTTCCTAGTATTGTGTCTCAGGCTGTGGTCAGTAGCAGATGTTGAAGAGGAAATCACAAGATGTTTCGGAATGGACAGTTATGGAATAAACTGCTCACAAGGGAAAGTTATTTCCTAAAAAAAGAGGCACTGGGTAGATACTATACATAAAAAACAATGTTCATAGCTAAACTATCCCCTTGCCAATGGCTAGACATGGAGCTATAGGCAAATGGCTGTAGCCATAAACAAGAGCATGGGGTTAGAGCAAGGAATGGAAGTGCATAGAACAGATGACTTTTTTCCAGTCATTATGTATCATCTCAGGTCTGAAACCTCTTTGGTAAATAATACCACGAGGGTCTTATATAGCATTTTTTCACCAGTAGATCTCAAAGGACTTTAAAAAGATCAGGATCATTATCCCATTTTACAGATGGGGAAACGGAGGCACAGAAAAGTGAAGTGACTTGCCCAAGGTTACCGAGCAGGCATTTGGCCAAAATGGGACTAGAACCTAGGTCTTCAGTGCTCTACCCACTAGGTCACACTGCCTCCCAAGGGCGTCCTAAATACCTACCTAGGTACATTAAAATATATTGAGATACAAAATGTGATGTCTCTTGACTTTTCTGATGATAAATTTAATAGAGGTGGGCATAAAAAAATATCTAATCAGGAACCCTGGTCAAGTTATAAACCCCAAACCATAGTCATGTAGCAGTAGCTAACAGATGTCTTGAATATTGTCAACTTTGGATTCTCCACTCTATATAGCAGGAACTGCTACAATTAATGGTCAAATCTTGACATCTTCACTGATTTCTTACTCAACCAAGACTCCCAGTAACTCAAATGAACCTTTCTCCTGAGAAAAGGCTGAATAAAAACCAACTAAGGGCATCAGGATCCAGTAGGGTGAGCAGACAGCAAGTGTGAAAAATTGGGTTGGGGAGGGAGGTAATAGGAGCCTATATAGGAAAAAGACCCAAAAATTGGGACTGTCCCTATCAAATCGGGACATCTGGTCACCCTAGGATCCAGTCCCTAGTAATGACTTAATTAGATGTGACCTTAAGTAGCTGACATGATGAATATGCAACTATAAGGAACACTGGCCTACTCTGAAGAAGCTGGTCCTACTTCTGAATTAGCAAAGCGTAACTTTGGCTATTTTTATTAGCCACAAAAAGGAGAGATATTTTAGTGTGTGTGTGCACGCATCTATCCCACACCTGCATAAACACCCCCCCATGGCTCTTTTAAACCGGAGCAGTGAAATAGGCACTGCAGCCATTTTTGAGATCTCTGTTATCCACTCCGGCCAGTTACAGTTGTATCACCTGGTAAATGACTTTCCAAACCTGGCTCCCGAGCATTGGCCTACTTACCCCTCATCCGTTGTGTTAATAATGTCACAGATGTGCATAAACTGACCCCACTCCTCAGCGGGCAGCACACCGACCGTTGCTCTCTCTGGAAGGAAAAAAGTCAGTTACCTGCAGACTACATTAAAGGCGGGTGCTGTGACTTTACGAGACTTCCTCCCTGAGCCGCTGCATCACACGCCCTGCAGGGTGGCTAGAACCGATCAATCCTTTATTCCGGTCCAAAGTGCTCACCTGGCCTCTTTGCTCCTCCGCCTTGAATGGCCGATCTATTAATGCATCGGATGGCAGAGACCTTGGGCGAATCCCCAGGCTGGCCACACTTGCGGCTGCAAAGCCGGCCCCAGCTGGGAGTGGGGCTGCGCTGGGTGGCCCTGTGGGAAGCCAGGTCGGGGGTCTCCTCTGTCCTCTCCGAGGGCGTTGGAGGGGCCCCGGGTTCCTCTCCCAGCCCCACCCCGGGTCACCCCAGATCGGGGGTGGCACAGGTGGGGTGGGTCTCAGGTACTCACCTATCAGGTACCCCACGGCTGTGCCGAAGGGATCTTTCTGGCTCTTCCCAAAAGCCATGCTGCTTCCGCGCTCCCAAGCCCGGCAAAGCCTGCTCCTTCCTTCCTTCCCCGCCCCGGCCCGGCCAAGCGCCCTCTGCCTCCCGCGGGGGAGCTCGGAGCCCCGCCCCGCCCCGCGACTCCCGGCCGCAGCAGGGAGCTGGCTGCCAGCTCCCCTCCTGCCCTGCTGACTGGTTCGTAGGGAGGAGCTGCCCAGCTGCCTGCAGGTACCGAGCAATGCAGCTCATTGCTCCAGCGTCACGTGCCGCCCGGGAGCCAGCAGACCTGCCCTGCCTGGGCTACTAGCCACCGAAAATGCAATAGACAAACCCACAGCAGCAGCTGCTGCCGCAGTCTCGGGGGATCTGGCCTGTAGCCCGGCCCTGCCAGCTGGGGCACACGGGGAGCGGGCTGCTCTGCTCCATGGCAGACGTGCACAGCACAACCTGAGCCCCCTCCCTCCAGGAGTGGAGAGAGGTTTAGGGAAGAATCAGCTCTCCTGAGAGACTGGGATGGATCCAAAGGCAGAGCTCATCTGCCAAAGCTGAGCAGACTGGCTGGCTCGCTTAGACATTTCCTTCCCCAGTGAGGAAGGGTTTCACAAGGTGTGTTTCCAGCAGAGATCTTCTGAACCTCCTTCTCTCAATGGTCCCAGCCTCTCAACCCTATAAATAAAGGATGGAGCCACATCAGCCTTGGGGATTCAGCTGCAAAGCATCGGGGCAGGGAATGTGTCTCTTCATGCATGGTCCCTAGCACAATGGCACTGCCCACTTGGTGAGGACCCTGGTGCTACCAGAGGATAAATATGAAGGCAAAGTTACTCTTCTCACAGCTAGGTGTAAACTAGAGAATTTTGTGCCATCCATCAGTTTCCCACCTGCATGTTACAGTCACACCTAGAAGCCCCTGATTGTGCTAGGCGCTGTACATACATATGGTAAGAGACAGTCCCTGCTCCAAAGAGTGAGCTAACTGAACAGAAAACACACACATCTCCTGAGTCCCACTCCAGTGCTCTGGGCCTTGACCCTCCTCTTGGTCACTGATCAACACAGAACAACTCCATTCCTAATACTGGGCTCTTGAGCACTCCAACACCCCAGTGTTTTCCATGGTGAGAATTAGGCTGTTACTCCCACTTTTTCATATTCCTGAACCAGACTTTAGTACAGGAGGGGACTTTCTCTCCCAACATCTGATTTCACAGTTTACTTAACAACCTTTTGTGTGAGACTATCAATTAACACACATTAGGCCAAATCCCCACACCCTGTTATTCTGCTCAAAACGCCCAGTGGCTCCTGTCTCATGGACTTTAGACATCAGTCCCCATTTCACCTGTACAGGGAGGAAGGATAAATGGCTCTTCCCTTTCAACACCAGCTACAGTGAGGAGGCATTAAAGATTATAAAAATTTACCTAGAAGGTCTCCCATTCAGCAGCCTGTGACAAACTAGCCCTGTTACTGATTTCTTCCTTTGGTTTTCTTTTATTGACTTTATGGTGTTAGTTGGTTTACCAGGATAAGTGTCTAGAGCTTTGATCTGGGTAAAGGCCACAGAAAATTGCACCTTCATATGCAGTAAAATTGAAATTACACTTGCTAATTAAATGTACTGCTGTATTTCCCTTGCATACAGTCAGAAATATAACAAATACAATGGGAATGTCAGCTTCTGCTGCATTGTAGAATGTCAAATTTAAAACATTGTTTACTTTAGCCTCCACCACTGTGAAATCACCGGAACTTACTGTTTGCTTTTGCGACATTCTTGACACCAAATCAGGTGAAATGTTTCCTTAGGCCATATGTTCCCCTCTATATCCCATAGCTTGAAGGAAAACAGATGTATGAGTGAAAAGAGGCAGAGAAAACAGAGCACAAGGGTTGCTGATGTAGTCTCATCCCATGGTGCTTTGTAACAACCACTATCTCTTTCCACACAAATTCTTCCAGAGACAGGGATATTCTCTTTAGGATTGATACAATTGCTGTTGATGGCTACAGTAGTGTTACTGCTTCACAAACTAAGGGTACGTCTACACTTACCTGCCAGTTCGACGCGGAGAGTTCGACTTTTTGGAGTTCGAACTATCGCGTCTGATCTAGACGCGATAGTTCGAACTCCGGAAGCGCCACGGTCGACTCCGGTACTCCACCTCGGCAGAAGGAGTTGGCGGAGTCGACGGGGGAGCCGCGGAGTTCGACCCCGCCGCGTCTGGACGGGTGAGTAGGTCGAACTAGGGTACTTCGAATTCAGCTATGCTATTCACGTAGCTGAATTTGCGTACCCTAATTCGAACCCCCTTCTTAGTGTAGACCAGGCCTAAGCTGTGACTCAGACTTCTTTAATTCTTGGGCAGAAAGGTGAGATGAATTTTGACAAAATGAAAGTCAACTCTAAATATCTTTGTATTTGCTGACTGGAAGGTCTAGCTATGTCAGTGTAAAATAAATATGGACTCTTTTATTAACAAGTGTTTCAATATGGTATAATTAGCCATATCATCAAAATATAATAATATATGCAAATAAATGATTCACTTGACATCAGAATTTCATTAATAAACAAAGCCATCTTGACCTGATTGCTAGCTATCTCTGTAGACTACTCTCATTTGACTTTTTTTTGCATTTTGTGTTACTTGGTGGCTCCATCTGCTGGATAACCTTAACATGAGGGCTGCAGAAGAGCATACATTTTCTGTATGGATTACATTAAGTATAGTTGTTAGAAAATAAGTGTAGGATTTATTGTCACTAGAATGATCTACTGCTGAAAATTATCTGTACACATTTTTAATGAGATCACATGCCAGCTGTTTGCATCTCCCTCAACACATACTTATTTATTATAAGTGGATAGTGCTAATTACATGTCATTGTGATTTCATTCCAGATTAGAGTTGATCAGTTGATTCCCAATTTTGTATACCTATATTTTACTTGTTGTTTGATTATGTAGGGGGCTTTTCATTTAGAGTCTCAACATCATATAGAATCTTATTTAATTTCTTAGTTACAGATCCCTTGTTTGAAATACAAATTTAGGATAAGAACATAAGAATGGCCATACTGGGACAGACCAAAGGTCCATCCAGCCCAGTATCCTGTCTACCAACAGTGGCCAATACCAGGTGCCCCAGAGGGAGTGAACCTAACAGGTAATGATCAAGTGATCTCTCTCCTGCCATCCATCACCACCTTCTGACAAACAGAGGCTAGGGACACCATTCCTTACCCATCCTGGCTAATAGCCATTAATGGACTTAACCTCCATGAATTTATCTAGTTCTCTTTTAAACCCTGTTATAGTCCTAGCCTTCACAACCTCCTCAGGCAAGGAGTTCCACAGGTTGACTGTGTGTTGTGTGAAGAAGAAATTCCTTTTGTTTTAAACCTGCTGCCCATTAATTTCATTCAGATCTTCTTATTTTATTTATGGTAGCTCCTAGAGGCCCCAGCTGAACTTATTATGCTAGGTCCTGTACAAACAGCTAGCAAGAGCTAGACTTTGTCCCGGAAAGCTTACAATGTTAGGATCAGAAGAATTCTGATAAACCATTTTTTCTTTGAAATTTGCTGATTTGAATTTGGAACATTTTGCAGGACTGGTTCAATTCTGATGAGCTTCCAAAGGACCCCAGGCAGGATTCTACCAGCTGAACGAGAACCCCCAGGCTCGGGAGTTGATGCTCCCAGGCAAGCTATTTCGGACACTGGAGCCAGGGAGCCTGAAAACCTGGCAGCTGCTGTCTGAAGTTGACATAATTTGTGTTAGTTTCACTGCTGTCCATCACTGAATAGCAGTGGTGAACCTAACCAGACTTGTTAGTTTGACAAGCTGAGGATCCCAGAGAGCACATGTCATTTTGGAAACATCACATTTTGGAGTTTCTAAAGCAAAATATTGTGGGATTCCTGAACATTTTTGAATTTTTGACTCTTTACCCTAATTAGGGATGGGGAAAAATGTCAAAATCTCAATTTTTTTCCGAGATGGGAAAAATGTTTCTCACCCAGCTCTATACAGTGTAAATAGATAAGGGGGACAAAGAGTGAGGGGGAAACAGAGAGAAAAAGGGTCACCAGCAGAGCCAAGACTAGAACCCAGGGACCCCAGGTTTCCTTTGTCATAGGCAATACTCTCCTTATTGATCATGCTGCCTCTCAGTTTACCCAGGTAGTTGCTGGTCTGTCACTTTAATCCTAATGTGCCACCTGATTGAAAGTTCTTTCATTATCCCTATATCTAAAGCAGCTCATCTCAGTTGCTCATTCAGTGAGGGATCAGATAAGGGGCAAAGCACTCTATCGAGCTGGCAGAGTGCTACTTTCCCCCACAAGGGTGGTAGCCACTAATTAGCTGATTCCAGATTATGCCCAAAATGACACGTGCCAGGATAGGTTCATACGGTTAGACTGATATTTGCACTGTTTTCCCTATCACGTTGGGGCACAGTATGCAGCTCCTGTAAACTCCCAGACTGATGGTCCAAATATATATGATGTGAGGCTCGTCAGTCACGTGCATAATCCCAGTGAAGTTAATGAATGGAACTACTTACAAGAACAATTAAGTATGCAACTGTTTATAGGATTGGGCCTTTTCCAGTGAATCTAGTGAAGCTGGTCAGAATGTGTATTTTTCCCCCATGAAAAATTTCAGCTAAAAACTAAATAATTTCAGCAGAAAAAATTAAATTTGGAAATGCTGCTGTGGTGCCTCACGGGATTTGTAGTTCAGGTGCCTCCTGCTCTCTTCCTCCATGGGCTCCCTGAGGACTACATCTCCTAGGCTAGTGGTTCTCAACCTTTCGAGACTACTGTACCCCTTTCAGGAGTCTGATTTGTCTTGCATACCCCCAAGTTTCACCTCACTTAAAAACTACTTGCTTACAAAATCAGACATAATACAAAAGTGGCATGGCCCACTCTTACAGAAAAATTGCTCATTTTTCTCATATAATTTTAAAATAGATCAATTGGACTATAAATATTGTACAGTGTATAGCATATAGAGCGTTATAAACAAGTCATGGTATACAATTTTAGTTTGATTTTTCTAGTGCTTTTTATGTAGCCTGTTGTAAAACTAGGCAACTATCTAGATGAGTTGATGAATCCCCTGGAAAACCTCTGTGTAGCCCCAGTGGTACATGTACCCCTGATTGAGAACCACTGCCCTAGGCTGTTCCATGGGGAGGTAGAGCATCATGGGAGATGTAGTGCAGACAGTGAGCTCAGTCCATAGACAGTAGGGACAAACTGCACCCAAACTACAACTCCCATGTGGCACCATGTGGCACCATAGATGCATTTCCTAGCACATACCTACAGCCTGGAACTGTGCTAGGGGGCAGATGCTTAAAGCAAGCCAGAGAGATGAGATGAGATGTTCTGAGATGATCTGGCATATGTTTCATGGTCCCTTTGAAAAGGTAGGTGGTTATCTTGCTATGCAAGAGTGACTGCTGATAAGAGATAACCGGAAAAAGGGGGTGGGGCTCCCTCCCCCAAGTTTCATACAGGAGGTGTGCTCCCAGGTGGAGCTCTTAGCTACATCACATTGGTGAGGAATGTGAGTTCGGCAGAGAGGCGCTTCTCCCAGCCTGTGCCCCTGGGGCAGGGAGTCAGTGTTTTGTTTACAAACAGAGGCGGGGTGATTAAGATACAGAAAGGCTGGTAATTAAATTAAGGGTCTGGAAGTTGTTAGATGAACCTGTAAAACAGGAATCCCACTGCAGGGGATGGGGGATGTTGAGTCTGTAGGGGACTCAGAAGAAATACTGCTAAGCCTTCCGAGCCAAGTTTACATTCAGAAAAGAGGGGGATGTGAGGGGCATAGGTGAAAAGGGGCCAAAACCCAGTGGGATCGAGAAGTTCCCATTCTACCTGTGGTACTTATGTGGCCCCATCACCATGGTATCTGAGGGCCTCACATCACAGCCCCTTGCTGAAGTAGAGCAGTGCTGTTATCCCCGTTTCACAGATGGGGCACTGAGGCACACACAGGCTAAAGGCCACATTTTCAAAGGTATTTAGGCACCTAGTGGGATTTTCAAAAGTGCCTAGAAGGTTAGGTGCTTTGTGAACCCCACCAGATGTCTAACTGAATCGTTGAGTGCCTAAAAACCTTTGAAACTCTGTCCCTAATGCATTGACCTGAGGTCATAGAAGAAGTCCATATCAGGGAAGTAGAATCCAGGTCTCTCAGGACTAGCTCCCCATCCACTGGGCCAGCCTCTCTCTCTGTTGCATGCTGCAAAAAAAGAGGACTCTGATTTAGATGGGAGCAAAACCAAGAAGGCCAGTTCTCCGGGACTCCAGCAATTGGTCCGAGATGATTGGGAACGATGTCATGGTTGACAGGATCAAAAGCAGCACAGAGGTCAGGAAGGATGAAGAAAGAAAGAGAATGAGTCAGGTGACAGGAGAGCACTTAACCGCCAAGGGGTGGCGGGTTCTGCCCCAGGCTGGGTTGTACAGCAATGGCTGCTGTGCAATTTTAGATTTTAACTGAAAACCATTTTGTTTTGTCGTTTTTTGTTCTTAGTTTGAGAAAAGGAAGGAATGAGAAAGTGTTGTATGAGCATAGATGTGATTATACCTCAAATTCTGAGGGTTTCAGCTGTATTCAGGCCAATTCCAGAACAAAGAACAGAAATCGCATCCACAAAGTCAACCATTATTGTCATGATTTATGTTATTCACTGGGCACCATCTGTGTGCTCAGCACTGTTCAGAATATGCCAGAAAATGTAGTCCCTGAGCCTATGGATATAAGATGTGTAACTCTGGATAAGATGGCTCAGATATGTAAGTCTGAAGTGTATAGTTACTGACCACACATGTTATCAGATGTTCACTGGGTTGTTAATATCTATGAGCGGAGGCACTGATGGTAATAGAAGGTTTTACTTGATTAAGGGCTAGAAGATTTGACCCTCCAACCTTCTTTCAAGAGGGAGAGCTGCTCAGAGCTCCCAGGCCTGTTTATTTTCCTTTCCTGCCTGCAGTGGCCCTGATATACCTCAGAAGTCTCAGCTTTTTTCTCAACTTTAAAATGTGGGGATTTTCTTGGTATTTGAATTGTAGTTTTCACAGGAGAGTATTTTAAACCCATCACTGTAGTGTTGTCTTTAAGACCCTCCTGGAAAGTAACTAGCTTTTAAACAGAAGTGAAACAGCAGTGTTGTCAACTTTCACCCTTTTGTCATGAGTCTCATGATAATTACTGTTTTCCTTAAAGCCCCAGCTCCTGGAGACAAGTGGAGATGTGATGATTTCAGCCTTCATTCTTAAAGAAAAATGACGTTTCTAGTCCTTGTGGCTGTGGTGAAAGCTTCAAAATGTGACCCCAGTGCACCCTAAAGGCTCAAAAAGCAGAAGGCAAATAAAAAGAACACCACATCTATTATTTTTACATAATCTCATTATTTTAAAGCCAATCTCATGATTTTTGGTGAGCCTGATTCATGATTTTTGAACATTTGGGGTTCGCAATACTATTAAAGTGACTTGAAAGTGTCAGTTTCACTGCTGTTTAAAGTCAGTTTCTAGTCTATTATTTGTAGTGGGGTATCACCGGTAGATACTCAGGCAGGTGCAGTATAAACTCATGGGGGCTTGCCCTAGTAGGATGTTTCCAAAAGCTAAATGATCCATTTCAAACTTGAGGAACTGCAAAAAAAAAGTGATAGAAAGTAATCTGGATTTTTCTACAGTTGTTTCAATTGTTGTATTCAAGAGTTAGGAACAAAGTAAGAATGTACATTAACATTTTAAACCTAACCAGTGGCCCTTAAGTGAATTGACACTGAATGGGTCAAGATTTCTTATAAGAAATGAAAAGGGAAGTGGATAGTTTTTGCTGTTTTAAAAATGAAATAGGCAGCTAGTATTGTTTTTTAAATTATTATGAAGAACAAGTTTAAGCTTTGTTGTAACATGCGTTGTTTGCCTGGACTGCTCAAGACCTGAATGCTTCTGTAGGAGGAACTCTATGAGTTGGGTTCTTAAATACCTTCATGCTGTTTCACATCTGATACTCCTTGATGAAACATAAGAGCCTTGTTTTATAACAGGCTTATTCAAAGTGATACAAGCTACGAAAGTGAGATCTTGGAAGAGTGTTGCTGTTTTCTTAATATAATAAAAATACTGTAAAGATAAATAATAATAATAAATAGTGTGTAATAAGCATGTCCTAAAAACAAATTTTATATTTCCAAGATCACTGCTTTTCTAATTTATACTCAGGTAAAGGAGAAGATCCCTGGAAATATTCATTTTTAGGAGGGGCTGTGCAAGACTTGACATTTTAGTGAAAGGGGTTGACAGGTTGTTAAAGTTTGGGAACCACTGATCTAGACTGAAAAAAGCATCTTGCCTAGTGGGTGTCACACAGGTATAACTACATTTGAAAGACAGATATAGTCAATATTCATAACTTCAAATACAAAAATGAAACATGCATAAAAATAGGATAATAATATTCAGCAAATCATAACTTTTCCAATGACATTCTACATGACCCGTCGTATACAAAATGCATCATAATTATGCCATAATCATACCATAATAATATAACTGAAGAATATAGGGTGCAGTGTCATACACATACCTCTCGGGGTACACAGAGGCCTTCCAGGAGGTACATCAACTCATCTAGATTTTTACCTAGTTTTACAATAGGCGACATAAAAAGCACTAGTGAAGTCAGTACAAACTAAAATTTCATATGACTTGTTTATACTGCTCTGTATACTATACACTGAAATGTAAGTACAATATTTATATTCCAATTGATTTATTTTATAATTATATGGTAAAAATGAGAAAGTCAGCAATTTTTCAGTAATAGTGGGCTGTGACACTTCTGTATTTTTATGTCTGATTTTTTTAAGCAAATCGTTTTTAAGTGTAACTTGGGGTACGTAAGAGAAATCAGACTCCTGAAAGGGGTACATTAGTCTGGAAAGGTTGAGAGTCGCTGGATAAAACGACCTTGTCTACACTAGGAGTACTTTGCTAGTATATCAGTAAAGCACTCTTGTGTGTGAACACAGCTATATTGGCAAAAATGTGCTTATGCTGCTACAGTTTATTGTGATTCCCTGAGCTGGCATAAGCTATACCAGCATATGTGCAGTTTTGGTGGTATAACGGCATTTACATTTCGGCTTTTACTGGCATTGCTATGTGAGTAAAAATAATCACACCCCTAAATGACAGAGCTGTGTCAACAAAAGTTTCAAGCGGAGACGAGGCCTAGCAGTTTAGAATAATATCTCTGATTTTTAAATAAATTAATGAGAAATGCCTTTATCTGATTTAATCTTCAAGCCACTTCCCAAATGCTTCTACACACACACACACACTCTCTCTCTCTCTTTCTCTCTCTCTCTGACTTTGAGCAGACTAGATGACCTCCTGAGGTCCCTTCCAACCCTGATAAAAGGGGAAAAAACCCAACACATTAGGTTGTTTACTTGAACAACTAATGATATTTTATATAAAAATAAATAAATCACAAGGATGATTTCTGGCACTGTTTACAACAGGATTAAGCCTGATATTTTGGCAGGGATCCATTTTTAAACTGAGATTTGCTGGGGTCATAGATATTCCCCACCCCACCCCCCAAGAGCAGCCTTTACCCACATTGTCTTAATTGAAAGTCAGTTTCTATTTCTTCCTTGTTATAAAGTGCAACAAGGATAGGATCAGCAGAAATCTCACTGTAGCTAAGACAGAGGCTTGTTATGGTCTGTGCTGGTAGCTGAACTCCAACAAACAGCTAAAGGACTAGATCAAATCCCCTTTGCATAATCTCCATTAGCTCATTGCATTCAGATAATAGCAAGCCTAATCAGGAGGCCTTTGGGTAAATTAATGTTTGTCTGATTTGGGATCCAATCTCTCAGACTGTGGAGCAGTCCCTGAGTGTCTGTCTGTTAATATATTTTTAAAATTAATTAATGGCACATTTAATTTGCTATATAGGAAGAGGACAAAATGTTTTGTGGGATAAAGTGATGGTTATGTTTAGTTATGCCCAGTAGAGGGCAGTCTTGCTTAACTAACTGAACTTAGTCACCTTTATTGATGCATCTGATTTATGGAAAAGGGGATCCAGTAGAGAAGCCGCATCCCAGGCATGCTGGAGTTTATCATTTAAATATTCTGGCTCAGGCACAGCTCTTGAGCCTCAAAAATGCTGCCTACCTAGCTGGAAGGGAGGAACTCAGTGTTATCCAGTACAAAGCACTCTGTAAGGGAGGGCATAGAATACAGCACTGGGGGATGTGAAGTCTTTCGGGACTGAAAGGGACGGGAAGCATTGATGGCATATTTGTAGCAGAGATGATGTAATCCAGATCACGGCCCCACTGGACTAGGTAGTGTGCGAATACTAGTACCAGACAGTTCTTGCCTTTTTCTGTCATCTTGTCTGTGGAGGAAAACAGCAGATAACTGGTACCTTTTTAAATTGTCAAAGGGAACGTCTGAATTGGCAAAGGAGCCTTTTAAACTAGAAGCTATTACAAAGTTTTCATTCCAGGGAGATCCTGGGTAAATTTGGCCAGTGGTAAAATAAAATTTTAAACAAAATGCAATTGTCCAATTTAAAGAGGAACTCCTTTCTAAATTATACTAGCTTTATCTAATCCCACCTACAAAGTCTCTCTCAGGAGTTCCACTGGGCCACACAGCAAGACATCAAGATTCCATATGGTGTATATATAACTCCAAGTGCTACAAATCTAGTTTAATCTGGTTGTCAGCTCTATTAAAGTTAATGATGAAAACCTTTCACATCTCATTCCTTGCTGCTGTACAGATTTCCTCACCTCCCATGAACAGCCTTAAAGAGACATTGTATTATTAATCAGCATGGCTTTTTATTCCAGTTATGCTGGACCAGAGATGAAGTCTTTAGATAGACCTTGACATCTACAGTTTTCCTGAAGCCTGATACAGCTGCCTGCCTCTTTTTCAATATTTTGTTAACTCCTTTGCCAAGCACATAGTTTAGGAATCCTCTAAAGACCTTTAGGAACTGAAGGAGTCTACATACAATTTTCAGTTCCAACAAGGGACTTTATTATTGTGATATTCCCTGTAATTATCAGTTTGGAAAACAGCCCTGAAAGAGACTGAAATCCTCATAAACCCTATACAGCAGCAGGAGGTATGGCCTTATATTGAGAAGGTCATGGTGCTATCAGTAATACTTCAACCACCTTGCAGAGCTGCTCCAGGCAAG
The DNA here is from genome assembly GCF_016161935.1 of Mauremys reevesii. Classification (NCBI taxonomy): domain Eukaryota; kingdom Metazoa; phylum Chordata; order Testudines; family Geoemydidae; genus Mauremys; species Mauremys reevesii. The sequence goes on along the minus strand of NC_052637.1, from coordinate 34,633,980 downwards.
AGCTTAGGTTAGCACTAATGATTTCTCGTCTTTTTTATGTCAGATTTGGGAAAATAAAAAAACCCCACACTAGTATTTTTTAAAGGAAACGTTAAGGGAAATAATTCTCAAGCACTGTGTCCTCATTAAACAGATTCTCTGGCTGCCCATGAAAACATCATATTGGATATTTGAGCAAATTGACAAAACCGAGAGAGCTGGGTGGTTAAGTTACGTAATGGTAGCTCCTTGTCACCTTTCGAACCCCAGTTCAAATCCATGCCCTCTCTAGTTAACGTAATGCCTTGCTGCTCCAGGGGCTCTATCCTGTCCTAATTAACCAAAAGTCTCAGCTGAGCTGTCTGCAGGATTTTAATTACAGAGTTATTAATCCACGGGGAAAAAGTTGACAGATGTTTCAGGTTGGTCGGAGCAAATTAAAAGGCAGGTGCCTGGCATAAAAACTCAGAAACGATCAAACAAATAACTCATGCATGTTTAGCTGGTCTGAAATGAATAGTGTACATTGTACCATTCAGTGTACTGCACAGAAGAGGGCAGGGGGACATTTCTTCAGAAAATCCAGCTTAACTAGCCATCCAGAATATTAACATAGAATCTCTCTCACACACCTTTTAAAGATAAAGAGGTCCATGAGTTTATACTCTTAAAGGAGCCACAATGTATTTTGTGAAATTTTGTGCCCATCTCACTTCTAGACAAGAAAAAGTTCCAATATTTTCATAGGTCCTTTTAGTTTCGCAAAACCTTGTACAGAGCAGAGATAAGCAAAATAACCAGCCATCTATTTTTTGGCCATTGTTACTGTACCTGGGTTCATGCTGCACTGTGGAACTTTTAAAAGACTAATCAGAACAGCCCACAATAGACAACATTTAGTCCACCCACCCCCCTTGATGCCTTGACCCATCAGATATAAAAAACCCGAGTGCAAGTCTACCAAAGAGAGGACAAGCAGTCACTGGCTTAGTTTGCAGCAAGGGAGATTTAAGTTAAATATTAGAAAAAAACATAAGGGTATTTAAGCTCTGGAATAGGCTTCCTAAGGAGGTGGTGGAATCCCTTTCACTGGAGATTTTTAAGCCCTGGTTACACAAAGACCTGTCAGGGATGGTTTGGGTACACTTGGTCCTCCCTCAGCACAGGATCTCCTTCCAGCCCCACCTTTCTCTGATTCTATGCTGCCTGGAGGCTTCTCTCTTCTCCAGTACTTATATGACTGATCCATCAGTTGTCTGCTGTACTGCGCCGGCAGAGGAGACAAAGGAAGTGAGTGCAGCAGCAACTCTCATACTGTGACATCGATAAAAAAAGGCACTGAATTTCCTTCTTCCCCTCTCCCTAAGTGAGGCAACCATTAATCTACTGGCTTCCTAGAAAAAACAAAGAACCAAAGTCTGTTCAGATTTGAGGCAAAGCATTCTTTATAGGAGAGGAAATATTAGGATTCCATCTTCCTTCGACCACATTTCTCCCTTGTTAGCTCTCTCTGTCCAGCACTGTACTCTGGCTTGTGGGGTTCCTCAGGGTTGGTGTTAATAGATTAATGCATGTCACCTTAATGGAGATTTATGGCAGTGTCACTTCCATGACATGCTAAGCCTGAACTAGCCTGTAGCGGGGGAACTCAGCTATTTCCCAGGGTGCACACAGCCTCTAACTTTGCACTGCAGCTAGCTGGATGCCTGTATCATCCATACAGCTGACTGGTTTGCACAGCTGCCTGCATTCTTGAGTGTAAGCCCTTTGCAAAGTAAGTTCTGTGAGGAATGAAACCTGCAGATGATGCCATGCGCTGATACTAGGGGTGGAACACTAAGAAAATACTTTCTGTGGCTGTGATGAAATTCAAGGCAGAGGGTTCAGTGCATTTCTCACACTGTATGTGCTACTCTGGCTGTCTCTCCACAGTAAGGTTTTTGGCAAACATTTCCCACCAGTGCAATCCCCCTGGGGGGTATTAACATAGGGAGTGCAGGAATACATGAGACTCCTGTGGATGCCAGTATTTATTAACTCTGTCATCTAACCCTCTTAGATCTAAATAGCACAGTGTTAAATACTGCAGGAAACATGGTGGCTATTTCCACAATTACTCAGGGTATGTCTATACTACCCTCCGGATCGGCGGGCAGCGATCGATCCAGCGGAGGTTGATTTATCGTGTCTAGTCTAGACATGATAAATCGACACCCGAACGCTTTCCCGTCAACTCCTGTATTCCAGCGCTGCGAGAGGCGCAGCCAGAGTAGACGGGGGAGTGGCAGCAGTTGACTCACTACATGAAGACACCGCGGTGAGTAGTTCTAAGTACGTCAACTTCAGCTACATTATTCATGTAGCTGAAGTTATGTAACTTAAATCGATTCCCCCCCCCCCCCAGTGTAGACTGGGCCTTAGTGGTTTTGTCCAGATCCTGTAGGCAGCTTTGGAAATCTCATCTCTTGTGTTAGCAACCATGGGAAATCTTTGCTGAAAAACTAAGTAGCATATACAAGACCTTGCAGTGATCAGTAATTGACGACCAAGATGAGTTGAATGTAGGATGACCAGATAGCAAGGGTGAAAAATCGGGACAAGGGGTGGGGGGGTAATAGGCGCCTATTTAAGAAAAAGACCCAAAAATCGGGACTGTCCCTATAAAATCAGGACATCTGGTCACCCTAGTTGAACTGTATGTTGGGAAGTTGGTAGTGAGCAAGGGCCTATCAGATTTGCTTGATCTGTTGGCTTGCTTTGCACTGAGTTTGACAATGCGAAGAATCTGTCTTCAGTAGACCTGTTAGCTGAGTTTGTAACCAGTTAAGCAACCTGCTTAAGCACTAGAATTCTTCAGCCTCCCTTATGCGCCTGTGATCCCACTGTTTCAGGGCACTCATTCTTCATACAATCACAGGCACACCCATGCAGCGCTCTCTCTACTGAGCTTATCTGCTCAGTCTTGTGAGCAGACAGACTATTGACACGCGCTAGCATCCTGTTCTTAGAGAGAAACAAAAAACTCAGAGCAACTCTTTACTCCTGACCTTTCTCAGCTTGGAAGGATCATCTTCCTTGGCCTTGCACTGATGCTTTCTGAAATGTCACTGACACTGTGAAGGGTTAATGCAGTATGGTTTGAAAAGGGACTACATTAATGCACATAAGGGAACTTTTAGTGCCCATCAGCAGGATCCACATGGGCCAGATGGTGCACAACGCACCGATGCCCAATAGAATTTACTATTTACCCCTGCAAGTGTGGACTTCACTAAGGTGCTGTGCAGACAAGCTCACTGTTGATAAATAACTTGTCTTGCAGCTGTCCTACTTCGAGGAGCTTTTGAGATATTTGACAATAAGTAACTCAACTGTAAATTGTCACACTTTCCTCAAAGTTACAAGTTTCATGTTACAAGATATTTCTGGCTAGCTAGAATGAATATCAGTTCCTGGCCTTGGATACAGACCCAAACTCTAGAAGAAAAGTAGATTGGAGAAAGTAGATTTCAACATCAAGGATAACAGAAGGCATATGACTTTCAGTTCTCGGAGAGTACTTTCTTATCCCACAAGTACAAAGCATGGGAATTGTATGTGAGAATTCCGAGACATGGAGAGACACTGTACTACTTATGTTTATTTCTTCTTTTTCCAAAGAAAGGCCACCAGTGATTTCTCATTTATTTTGATCCGCTCACATGGTGTCCTATAAATGGAACGAGATCTATTCTTCGTCCGTAACTCCTATTAATCCCTTGTCCTGTACCCCACTGCAAACACACACATTTACTAATATATGGAACTACAGGATTAGTGCTGAACATCATGTCACTTACTTACATGGCATCCTATTCCCCCATCTGCTTGGTGACTATTAGGGTGACAATTCTGCAGTCTGATCTGTACAGCAAACCTTTATGTCCCTACAGATTCCCACTGAAGTCAGTGGGGCTCTTCACAGGTCTGTCTGCGTGGATCAGATTGTAGGTTGTAAACAAAGAACAGGGACCTTTCCACTTTATTAATTTCTAATGCACTTATTAATTTCTAATACACTTTGGAGATTCCAAACATACAATGGCCCAGATCCTAAGCGGGTATAAATAAGAGCATCTGTTTCCCTTCGGTACTTATAAGGCCTCCATTACTGCTGTATCCAAGTGCCTCATAATCTTTAATGTATTTATCCTTCAGAACACCCCTGCGATGCAGGGAATTAGAGACTAAGGTCCAATCTTCAAAGTTATTTAGTTAGTGTTAGGCAGCTAAATACCTTGGAGGAGCCAGATCTAAGTGACCTTGCCCGTGGTCACCCAAGAAGCCAGTGCGGAGCAGCAAATTGCACCCAGGTCGCCCACATCCCAGATTAGCAGCCTAATCACTGGGTTGTCCTTATTGATTTATGTAGCGCTACACCAGTTTACATTTCCTGAGACTCTGGTTCACGCATTCTGGGGTTTATTGGAATGCAGATTCACCAGGGCCAAGTGAGTTTTTTTAATATAAACTAAACTTTTACGGGGGGCTTTTAAAAGTTTCTCCTAGCAAGGTTTTAAGGAGTTTGCAACTATTGTTGTTTTGTTACCGTACGTAGACACAGAAATATGCAGTACACGCATCTACACAGTAGTAGAGCCTAACCTCATAACACCAATAAGGTTAACGCAAAGCAATGTTATTCCTGATGTCGCAGATAAATCATGTTTTCCACCACTACACACAAATGTACTGAGCTATAGCTAACCTTTCATCTGGAAGGCAGAAGTACCCCCGACCCCTTTCAATCTGGAATTCTCTAACCACCCATGGACAACAAGATATTGTGCATCTATCATCAATTTTCTGATTCCCTGGGGAACAAGGCTGCGAGCACAGAGACTCTGGCAAAGGCTTGTTACTCATAATTTCTTCATTGTGAGTTCATGCCTATCCTTAATTTGGCTCAATTGAGCCAAATCCGAATCCAATTGCACCTGATAATACAACGCATTCAAATCAAGGTCCCTAGCTTTAAATCAGTATTCTGGTTTGACTGGCCTCTTCTCATTTGAATGGCAATATACCGCAACCAGTGCTCATTCTTGATTTTGAGTTAACAGCACATCACTGTCCTTCAAATGTGGTACTTGAGCTTCGGTTGAACTCCTGCTGCTTTTGTTGCCCAGTCTATTGCAGAAAACATTCAATACAGCCCAAGTCACCAGCAGACTTCATGAACGATAACCCTTATATCAGTGCATTAGAAGCAGCAGTGACTTTATTGGAACCAAGAAGATTCAGTGTACGATACTTGCTGTTATTGTTTTATCAGTTACAGCTAAGATATAATTTCTTTGAAATGAGTTGCCAGAGAAAATTCTACTGAACAATTTTTTTTTTTTAAAGAATAATAGAGGCAGGCGTTTATCTTATCTGGACCACTTACTTGTTTAACAAGCCATGACAGAATTTGGTCTGCATCTTTAGTATTAAGATAACACTAGGTATCTGTACTATAACTCATAACCTATCTCAGCTCAGCTATATTCCATCACCATCTCTTAATACTCACGGAAAAAAATAAGTTGTGCTGCCAGCAGTTCACTTTATCTCTTAATAAAATGTAAGTAAGCAAAGAGTATGGGTGCGATTATAGAAGCTTAAGAAAAACAGTAGACAGGAAGATAGAAATTGATCATATGTAGCTTACCTACCCGGTGCTAAAGTCCCATCAGATTTTACAAGCAAAGCAGACAGGCTGGGTCAGTATTTTCTAAGGAACTAATGGGTGCTGCTGAAGTGTTGTTGTGTTCCACTAGGTGGCAGTCTTACCTTTAAGTCAGTACAGGACCAAAGCAGCAGGACAGAGCTAGAGTCTCTAAGTTCCATGGCCCTTTTTGGAAGGGTCTGGATTGTAATATTGGTGTCCTGATCTAATTCTACCTTGGGTAATTAGACCTTGCTTGAATTTTTAATTGGACATGGCATTGCTCTTCACTTCCTCCGCCTCTGAATTATGTTGCTGTGTGCTGTTAAAAAACAGCTGTTGCATTTCATCCAAGAGCTGGCTTGGCCTCAGCGGTAGGAAACACGATTTGCAAGTTAGTTTGTAATTTACTCTGTGGTCCTTTGGGATGAAAGCCACTGGTGTTATTATGAGAGAAGCAATTAAGAACACCTGAGAGAAGCCCTAATGTCAGGTCTGGGCAATAATAATCACAAGACCAATTCTTCTGTGTCAAAAATATATCATGCTGGTAATTACACATACTGAGGAAAGAGGAATTTTCAGCAAAAGCAACAAAGAAAATGTCTTTAACCAGACAGGACCCCCTCCCCACATTGTCTCTATACATGTTAATAGGTAGAAAAGGTATTTTGCCTCTTAATCATAGTCTGCTTTGAAATCTGGCCCAATACACGTACTGTATTTATATTTATGCACTCTAGGTAACCAGACAAGGCTGGATCCTCAGCTGGTGTAAATCCACATGGCTTCATTGGGCTACACCAATTTATATCAACTAAGGTTACAGCAGGGAGTAAGGTCTGAAAACCAATGGCCAATATGTAGTGCCTTAACAACAGTCAGATGGGCAAGCATCGAAATTTGGATCTGACTTTGGATCCAGACTTCTGAGGTGGAAGTGTGTTCTGTGCTCATGTTCTGATTCATATAATAATCTCTTTGGGAAAAATTTTCAAAAGCACTTAAGTCTCTTAAACAGGAGTTAGACTCAGAAGCCACTTAAGTGCTCTTGAAAATTTTACCCTTGATCTATATGCTGTTCACACGCATGCGTGCGCGCACACACACAAACACACACACACTGTAAACATGTTGCATTCAACATACTGAAAATCTATTAAACATTCAGAAACACCAGTTATGGGGAATTATGTTTCAAAGTCTCTTTGTTTAATGCAGACCAAGACCTTCAAGTATGAATACTGAAAAAATATTTTTCAGCCACCAGCTCAATAGCAAATCATAATAACTAAACCCTATGAGGGAATATCATTGACCTTTCCCAGTACCTCGTTTTCTTTGCCTGGGGATGTTTAATGTCTTGATGCAATCAGTCATTTTGGGCAAATCCTAGTTTGGCAAGTCTTTTGTAATTCCACCTGTCTTATGAAAACAGTTAATATTTAATACCTAGCCATCAATAGAGTCGATCTGCCATCCCTTGTGATATTTTCTCTGTTCCAGCTACATTTTTAAATCACACATTTTTCCAGAATGACTGATTGCATTTTTTTAAAGCTAGCAAAGCTTGCTACTTTGCCATTTGTTTTATGAGAGGGAACTTAGTGTGTTGATGGTGTGTTTTTTGGTTTTGGACAAGCACATTTTCCACTGGAGTTTTGTAGTTTTTCAGAACAACTTTCCCAGGAAGATCAGAGCCATGGTGCCACATTTCAGTCACATATTCTATGCTATAGACCTGTATTCTACATCTAAACAGGACTTTAAATTCTGCCCTCACTGCTACTATTTCAGCACTGCCTAATGGAGTTGTGGTTCAGGTGCCTCATGTTCCCATTCTCCTCTATGGGTCAGTCTTCCTGACTTGACTACATTTTCCATGATGTCCAGTGGTCTCTCCCTTTGGCTGAGCTGTTGCAATGCATCATGAGAGTTACACAACCAGACAGCACGCTGGGAGCGGCAGTCTGGCTAGGGAGCCCAATTCACAGGGGAAAATGTGGGCATGAAGCATCTGCAGAGAATAGGTTGAACCAACCAAAAAAGAAACATGTTTATTTTTATTTTCACGATGGAAACTAGAAAAAAAAAAACTCAGCAACAATCAACATTTTCCCCATGGAAAACTGCATTATTTTGGAAAACGCATTTTCAGTTGAAAAACATTTTGACAAAAAAATCCCAACCAGCTTTAGTGTAGAACCAAATCATTAATGTAAAGGAAACTGATGCATAAACATCAGATTATTTTATACTTTCTATACATACTGTATGTTACTGGTTTATCCCTTCAAATGCTTGCTATGTAAATAACTTGGTCTTGTTTATTTCTTTTCCAATTTTTCCTGCTCTATATTGCTAAAGACATAACTGATTAGGCAAGAGCGAGGAACTTGTCTGAATGAGTCCTGGATCAGCAAAGACCTGTTCTCATATATAGGAGAAGATAAGCTAGGCCAGGCAGATCTTATCTTGCCCTGTACTCGTTAGCATTCTATAGGCAGTTTGGTTATGACTTTTTGGGGGGCAGGATATGACTCTTGCAAAGGCAGTGGCAGGTGACACATCACTAATTCAAATGCTACCTTCAACAAATACTTTCTGAAAGCTAGAGGGGCACTGCTACAGAAATACCTGCAGAAAATATACAGCAGATTTTAAAACTGTCTCACCTACAGCAGGAGAGAAACGCTTGACAAGGGAGAGAATGTAGTTTTGATTCATATTTCAATTCAAAGTGAAAACAAATAATATTTGTAAGGGATGCAAACATCTTGTGCAGAACTACAGCGCCTTATGTCCAGGAATTTTTAATTCCAGAGTGATAAAAGGAAGGTCCATGGCTCTTCACTATTTGACTTTGGGCAGCTCATTGAATCTCTCAAGTTAACATGGTTCTAGTCAGTTTTGCTGCTGCTACTGGTGGTGGTTAGTGAAACTGACAGGAATTATGTCAATTTCAGACCACAGCTGCCTGTGGTTCCAGGGTCCCAGGTTCCATGGCAGGCTGCCAGGAATCCGGGGAACCCCTGGGTCTTTGGTAGCCCTCCTGGAGGGCTGAAAGGGAGCCAGGAGCCTGGATGCCCTGGGAGTGCCAGCTCCCAAGCTCTATGATCCCTCGCTTAGCAGGCGGCTGAGCAGCCAAGTGGGCAAGCTGGCAGGAAACCAGTTTTGCAACCTGCCTGTGGTCCAGCAGAAGGTGGTCATTGGGACACTGCACCCCAAATTCTTTGGTGATATTATGCTAAAATTCTGCTGTATTTTATGCAGATAAGTATTGTGAGATGTCATTGGAAAGGTTATGATTTGCGGATTATGATTATCCTGTTTGTATGCCTGTGTCATTTTTGTTTCCAAAGTTATGAATATTGGCTATGTATCTATTTCACATGTCACTGTTCCTGGGCAGTGCCCACTAGGCAAAAGGCTCTCAGTCTAAATGGCTGGCTGGGAAGGGCCAATTCAAGTTAATGAGCCATCAGAGAGAACAATAGACCTTAGGAGAAGCTTATCTCCCACCTGGGGAGCTTTTCTGAGGACAGCCTCCAAGTAATGGCTGCTGTGACACTACAGGGACATGTGACCAGTTCACCTGGTGCTGGACTCCATCTTGGGATGTCAGTATTTTTCCACTGACTGGAGTGGGAGCCAAGCTTTGAAACAAAGGATTCCCGCCATACGCAAAAGCTCTATAAGGCAGGTGAGTGACAGCATCATGGTTCTTCATTGACTCCCCACCCAAGAAGACTTGTGGAAACACCTAAGGAACAGAGACTGAACTGGGGAAAGTGCTGGACCCAGGCTAAAGGGATTTTTAGCCTGTGAATGGAAGAGCTGGGGATTCCAAGCTGTAAGCAAGTGCAGCTGGCCCCTTAAGAATCTGCAGCCTGCTTATACCATCACTTTGGATATGAATAGCAAATTCTCACCCTATCTATGTAGTATATTAAGCTTAGTTTGCGTTCTTTGTTTATTTGCTAGGTAATCTGCCTTGATCTGTTTGCTATCCCTTGTAATTACTTAAAATCTCTTTTGCAGTTAAACTTGGTTTTGCTTTATCTAAAACCAGTGTGTGGGAGTTCTAACTCAGGGCAGAAAGCGGTTGCATATTCCTCTCCACATTGAGGGGGGGTGGTGGTGAGTTTTATGAGCTTATGTTATACAGTTCCCTGTGAAGCACAAGATGGTATAATTTTGGATTTACACTCCAGAGAGGGTGTATGGCTTAGGAACTGGGAGGTGCCCTAGCTGGAGCCTTCCCATGCAGGGGCTGGTCAGAGTGTCCACATGTACCTGCAGCTGGGTGTGTCCCTACCTGTATGTGTGCTGGTGGAAGTGCAGACTGGAGCCTAGAAAGGGCTTGGTAGCTTGTCACAGCAGTACAGTGTAAAAGGGAGCCTAGGCTGGTGAGTCAGGGGGGCTCAGTGGTACCCCAGTTCCAGGTGGCACCCTGGGGGGGGGGGAACCCATCACAGTCATAATCAAACCATTCCCATGATACAGTTTAATTTTGATAAATTGGCAAATTCCAACAAAACATTTTTTCCAGCCAGCTCTACTCATTTCTTCATCTAGAATTTAATTTTTTTTAAGGACTGACAGTGGACTCCGCACTCTACAAGACACAAAAGAAGAATATAGTCCCTGATATGATGAGCGTGCAATCAAAATATGCTGTGGAATGCAGGTAATTATCTTTACTTACCTGACAGACGGTATTGTGAGACTAAAGTAGGGGTTGCCAAAACCTTTGGCCTCTCAGCTGGAAGGCACTATACAAGGGCAAAGTAATCAATGTTCTACTTCAGTAGCAAATACCGGTGGGGATTCAGCTCAGGACTCTTTCTTCCCTGGACATACAATAGTAGAGGTAACACAAGAACAATTTCTTGTTTTAACTCTTTGGAGTGTTGGGACATTCTCCCAAACATTCTCCCCTAAACTCCTACAATGGAACATTGAGATAAGATTAGAACAGTACATACTGACTACTAACGAGTATTTCGTGCAGGTTCGTTGGTAAAACATTAGAAACTGTGTTATCCTGCACAGTTGCCAACTTTCACGCAGTAAATAAGCTCCCCGACTTTCACAATAAACCAAAAATCAAGCTAACCCCATTTCAAAACAAGGCCAAAACAAGCCAATCCCTAAGAACCCCAACACTCTGTGACTAGATCTGTGTGCAGTCTGGGACGGTGGTGGGTCTGCTGTGCACCCCTGACTCTCTCCCGCCTTGCGCCTGCTTGCCAGGAGCTGATAAAAAAAAAAAAAAAAAAAAAGCAGCAGCAACAAGCTACAAGCCAAACAAGCTGTAAGCCAAAAACTAGCCAACAAGCAACTCAGAAGCCAATTAAGCCAAAAAACAAGCCCAATTTCTGCGTTGTTTTTCTTTGCGGGTTTGGCATGTCTGTTATCCTGCTGAGCAGTGCCTCCTCTTCCTCCTGTTTTATTAAATATAGGCTACCAGGTACCTGTACAACCAAGAAAAGGCGTGTCTGATTCATAATCAAAGATGATATCTAGTACCAGAGTTATTCACCAGGACTTTGGTAAAATAGCTGCTGGATCTTACTTACACACACTTACTTAGCGTAGGTTCTCGAGCAAGGAGAAGGGAGCTGGAACTCTTGGGAAATCTGATGCTGGCTTGCTGTGATCTCAAGAAAGTCACTTACTTCTCTACAGCTTAGTTTGCTTAGCTGTACAATGACATAATGCTCCTGATCTACCTCACAGTCATGTTGCCAGACTTCTTGGAGATCTTTGGATGAGAAGTGCTGTGAAATGGCTTTGAAACGGACAGATTTGGGAGCCAATCAATATCTGCCTGATACTGTAGTTATTTCCATTATGAAGACTCTCATATTGTTTTCATCTCTTTTATGGCCTATTTCATGGCCTATTCTGATGAGTTAGCATTATCTAATACCTCTTTTATTGCTCTAAAGTTTCATGTGTCCCCCTCAGTGCTGTGTCTTATTTCTTCCTCACAAACTGCTTGTGAATTGCCTTGGCAGATAAGTCAGCCGACTGATAAGTACTCTCAGAATAAGGCTTATGGTTCACCGGACATCAGCTCATGCTGTCAGAGCTGATAACCTTCAGCTGGGAAAGTTAACAATAATTTCACAATTGCAATCATTGACCTACTGTACTGTATGTGTTACAGTTTTATAGAGTGTAGCCAGAACGTTCAGCTTGGCAGAAAGTTGGGATATTGTAATGAAATTTTATCCAAGATGATGACTGCTGGCTATGAAATCTCAGTAGCCAAGTCAATGCACCATATCTCACCGGAGAATAAAACCCCTTATTTCGAAGGAATCCAACACATGTTGCAGAGCAGCGTGGTTTAATGGACGGGGCACTGGAGTGGGATTCACAGGACCTGGATTCCATTTCCAGTTCTGCCTGTTGCCCCTTTTCCCTTCCCACCCTTTGTCTGACTTGTCAATTTAGATGGCAAGTTTAGAAGACAGATAGTCATACAAATGTATATGAGAGACAGACCCTAGGTATACTGCCAACAGAGATTTCTGAGATTTATCTCATTTATATGATAAATGATTTTCAAATGTAATCATCTCAAAGCCATTTGACTGTGCACGCAACTGCCCTATGAAAACTCACCCTTATTATGGTTACATTTGTCCCACTCCTTCCGACTGTTGGTTACACTTGCTTGTCTTGTTTTAATTAGACTGTTAAGTATTTAGGAGCAAGAGCTGCACTCTGTGCCTAGCACAAGGGCCCTGATCCTCAGTGAGTCCTCCAGATCAGTGGTTCTCAAACCCAGTCTGCCGCTTGTTCAGGGAAAGCCCCTGGCAGGCCGGGCCGGTTTGTTTACCTGCCGCGTCTGCAGTGGGAGCCACCATCGGCCGAACCTGCAGATACGGCAGGTAAACAAACCGGCCCGGCCCGCCAGGGGCTTTTCCTGAACAAGCAGCGGCCGTAGTTTGAGAACCACTGCCATAGATCTCATTGTTTTTACCACCCGGAGACAGCATTTCTGGGACTTTCATCTTTAGCCCATTTCTTGCTGCAAGATTTGCTTCCACTGAGCGTCTTATTAAACTTTCCTTTTCCAGGATCTCTGATTTCACTGCCCGACCCACATCAACACACTTAGCAGGCTCTCTAAGCGGGATCAAGAACCTGAACATCTTCTTCCTCTTGCTCTCCACCTGGCTGTTAATAGGTGAAACGTGTAAAACCCGTTTCACAAAAGCAGTGTCCTTGCGAGTGCCCTGCTGCGGGGGGTCTGTGTATCTTCATGTATGGAGCCAGTGGCTGGAAAGATGCGATGAGGCAATGGTGCTAGCCTTGACCTTCAGCTCTTACACGGCTGCAGGACATACATTAGGGCTTGAGAACTGGGCCACCAGTGACTTATAAACAGGTTACCACTGTCATGTAGGCATGAACTATTTTTATAGCGAATTTGCAAGCTGGAATCATTTTGTAAAAACACTTATCTAGTTTTCTCTATTTTTACTTGTAAATGGGAGCAGCAGTTGTGAAGACGCATTCCCTGCCTCTCAACTCAAATGAGAGGAGACAAGCCAGCCTATGATAAACATAGGACAACATTTCAGGTTAGGGCAGGTGTGAAAAGAGAGGAAGAGGGATTGCCAGACTGAAGGACGGTCCTTGGCATAGCACAGCAGAAGACGTGTATCAGAGCAGGAGATGAAGGGATGGCTGAAGAGAAGTAGGCCACGTCTACACTACCCACCGGATTGGCAGGTAGTAATCGATCCCCGAATCGATGCCCATACTCCACCTCGGCAGGAGGAGTAAGCGGAGTTGATGGGGGAGCCACGGCAGTCGACTTGCCGCCGTGAGGACGGCCAGGTAAGTTGAACTAAGACACTTTGACTTCAGCTACATAGCTGAAGTTGCGTATCTGAGATCAACCCACCCCCCGCCCGCCCCAGTGTAGACCAGCCCGTAGTTAGGAAATTGTGTGTAGGGAACAGACATAAGCATAGGGGAAGGGTAGCACAGAGCTAGGTGAGAGCAAGCATCTGTAGCATTTTATTGATAAGGACAAGGAGCTTGAATTGAATAAGAGACATCAGACCAAGAGGGGGATGTACCGTGGGGGTAGCAGAGGAAGATACTAGAGGGGAGAGGGTAAAGCACCTCTGTGCAAGACAGGGCTGTTTGGGGCTGAGCTGAGAGTATGGACCAACTTCGCGCAGGAACTAAGGACTACCACAAACCTCCACTGCTCCAAGTGCAAGGTACACTTCTTTGACCTTGTCTCTCTCTAACAAACACCGAGCAGCACATAAAACAAAAACAAAAACACTACACTACCCACACAAGGATGAGAGAAAGAACTACCTGTGAGAGATGTAGGTACATTGTATAAAGTACTCCTGGAAGGGGCTATGATGAAAAAGGCAGTCCAATACCCTGTACAGAATAGCAGCTGCATTTTTTAAATTGACTGGAGGAGAAACAGGGAGAGATTACAAAGCCAGATAAGACAAAATCATCGTCATCACAGAGGTGACCGCTGTTTTAAGCCAGTAGGTAATGTAGATTGAAACAGGAGTGGAAGCATTCACCACACCGACCAAGAGGAGGACCACCTGCTGGAGACCTCAGCTTACCCAACCCAAGGAGAAGAGTAGGGCTCCCCTCTGCTTTTAGCCTCTGGGTTTCACTGTGGAGACAGTGAGGAAAAGGCAGGAGTTCTGAGCAGGAGACTTGATGTAAGGGGAGAAGGAAAGGGATCATAAAACATAGTTCTAATATTTACTTAGGCTCTGATTTTTATCATATCGAAGCTGGGATACACCACAAACCCAACCCAAGCTGTCCTGAAATATTTACAAGAGATCTGCACAGATAAGTCCTTCCAAATAGTTAACTATTTAAGACCAATGGGAGAAAAATCAAGTTGGAAACATCTTGAGAAGTTGAGAATTCGAAGCTGAAATGAACCATCTCTTGATTCCATAATGAAGACCAGCAGCACCTCCATTTGATTTCAGATCAACTTGCTTCAATCCATCACGCTTTCCCTCTCTACACATCCCCAGGAGGCTGTTCTGCTAGCAGGCTGTATTGACAGCTTGGGTTTAAGTTTAAACCAAGGCAGTTTTTATAGCAGCAAGTACACTGGGATGCCGCATAGTCACAGTGTGAATCCCACTAAACTGCTTATCAGCCGTGACCAACAATTTATATTAAAAAAAATTTATGACTAAATCATTGGGGCTATAAGTAACGTACGGCTTAGAGGAGAAGAGCTGGAGCAAATGATTTTGTTCCCATGATTCATCAGAGGGGCTGATCATGATCTTGGTGGGTTGGAACTTTTCCATTTCTTATTTTTTTTTTGAAAGAGAAAAAAGGGTTTAACTGAATCGTGCCGCAACCTGACCAATGTTTTATTTCAGCCCCTAGTCTCAGTGCTTATAAAAGATGCTCTGATGATTTAACCATGTAAGACCAAATCTCAGTGGGGGAATATTTGGAAAGTGCTGAATGTATTATTGGTATTACAGTAGCCCCTAGAAATGCCTAGCTGCCCTATTCTGCTAGGTGCTCTGCAAAGTAAGAGATTGTTTGTGTCAAAGATCCTACAGTCTAAATAGAGATGAAGGGTTGGAGGACATGAGGGAGGCTCAGCGTGGTGACGTTCACATGCTGATCCGCGGCATGGCCAGGTATAACTCAAGTCTCAATCCAATGCCCTGCCCACTGGATCATGCTACCTCTTGCTAGATGTTAAGGGAAGATCAAAGGAAGAGGCTAGGCCAGTGGCCTCAAGGGCTACAGCTAAAATGTTGTGACAAAGTGAAAATGAACTGGGCTGACCAAGGCACATGGCACAGGAGGTATGTGCTACATTCTCTGCACACGATTTGTACGACCTGTGCTCAGTGGATAAAGTTCACCCCCGTGCAGAGACACCACACAAGGCTCTGTGCACCACTTATTCCCTGTTTAAAATGTATCCTGCACTGGAAAATAACTGTGCAAAAGAGGCATCGGGGAATTACAAGTTGGCCATTTTTCATTAACTCCATACCAAATGGGGCCAGTTCACAAGTAAAAAAGATGTTTTGAAATTGAAAAGGTTTTTTGCACAATTCTCAGCCCTGCAAGCTCAACCCCATGACCTGTGAATCAAGATTCTTGCAAGGTTCTACAGATTATGCCCTCATAATTACACCTGTGCAATTCCATTGCTTTCAAATTGTGCCTGTTGCCTTTAAAGGCTTTGCCAAGGTTTAAGTGACTGGAACACAGTAAATCTCTCTCACCCTCCCACCCCCCAGCACAAAACAAAGCCTATATTTAGAAACAGACCAATTGCCACATCTTTAAATCAGGACTTATAATAATTACACAAACATAGCTACTATCCATAAAATAATAAACCTCTTCTATAGGCACGGAGTGATGGGGAAAAGCCTTTTAACTTATCTCATCAGTTTGTTTTGTTTTGCCTTCTGAGAACCTGCTTCTCTGAAGTGATCCTCTAGCTGCAGGACTCCTTGTAAACAGAAAGCACATACCACAGGGATGATATATTTCTATTGTCTGGGATGTGGAGAACAGTGCTATGGGATGGACATTAAGCCATCACTGCAGATAGAAAATGGGAAATCATTTTCATGACTTTGGAATCAGGATGCATTTTCATAAGTTCATAGTGCACCACTGATAACAAAAGCAATTTACCCACCTGGGAACCTGATAGATCTTCCGGTCCAAGTTGTGTCTCTTCTCTTCTGAAAGCCTCCAGTGAAAGGTGGGACAGGGCTTTACCCCTTATCATCTGGGCCCACCCAGAACCAACTTCTCTTAGATTCACTTGTTCATCATATTCCTGCAAATGAATGAGTGGCACAGTTTTTTGGGGGGTGGGGGACTCAGTTCCTGTCTCCTTGACAGCAGACTGATTTCATAGCCCTTTCTGTTATTGGAATTAATAGAACCAGTCCGAGAAAGCTCACTGCTCCGTCACAGGCAGAACAAGCATGGCCATTGTCCAGAAAACAAACTTGTGTGACATAAATAATTGTCAATTTCTTTCAAAGAATATGAATATCTTCCTAACTCCACAGCCTTGTGAGGACAGGTCTGACCAGAGAAGATCAGATTTAAACTAGAATGCAAATAGTATGAGATTATAACAGCATCAGTTACACTGAGCTTGAACATGCCTTTATGGATTCTCTAAGAACTGAATCCTGCATCCATGGGTGTGGAGGGACCCACTTGCCGTACAACTGTTGCTCTCCCACATGGGTAAAAGTGGGGAGAGTGACAGGATTCTGGGAGTCCATACATCCCCAACACACCATGGAGGCCAGTTCTCTGCACCAGCTGAGTGCATCCCATCATTCCCCCCACAGGCTGACAGTTACTTGTCCAAAGGGTTTGGTGTATCCTTAAGACTAATGATGAACTGATTAAAAACCAATAAGCAGGATCTATTTGTGAATTATTTGTTCCGCAAAAGAGGGGCTAACTTTAGATCTATAGCTCCGCTCACTGTACAGATGGACAAAGGAAAGCACAGAAAGTGTAAATAACTTTTCAAAGTCCCCCCAAAAGTCTGAGGTACACTGCCGAGCTGAGACCAGCATTCCCGCCACCCAGTCCTGTGGTCCAACTACCGGTCAGTGTCTTGGCCAGCTTGACTAACTTTCCGCTGCTGACACAACTTCACATGGGGCCTGCAATAGCTCTTTCTCCTTGCGCTGGTTTTTCTGTATCACCTGCTTTACTAAGTGATTATTCTGTTGACGAGCGAGTGTAAAACAACCATCTAAAGCATGAAGATGGAAGAGCATGGCAAATGAATGCGTTTAAAATGCATTTAGTGTGGTGTCTCTTCATTCCTTTAATGGACCGGTTGGTCATGCCTGTAACTCGGGGAGAGTTTAGTGCCCAGCCAATTAATTCACTTGATACATCTGCTAAACCATCACATCTGCCGTTTTGATTCAGAAAATTCTTTTCAGTAAAATTCTTTGAGCTCTTATCAGCCATTACTTTAAAGGGTTCATGGCACATAACCTCTAAAGAGAGCATCCAAGCAAGCAGTAAATGGCTTTGTGCAGAATTTGTTTAAGCAAGCACCCCCATAATTACAAAGGCCTTTCAACTCTTTGCTCAGAAGATGACGAATCCATGGGTTTCTGTCTTCCAAAAGGGAATACAAAAACACAGGCTGATCTATTTGGATTTATCCGCAGTGGCTCAGAGGTTTGTCACGGCTGCCAGCTTGCTAATATTGTGAGTGCTAAAGAATGCTCATCTCATAAGCAATGCAAATGGGAACCCAACCTGCTGTTTCAATGAGTAGATGGTAGAGTTTTCTTTGACAGGAGCACTGGCAAGGTGTCCAGCTCTCACATTTAATCTGATTAACTTTATTTTTATTATAACATCCATTAGCTATTGACAAATCTATTGGCCTTCCAAATTAAGGACCAAAATAAAATACCAGCTCCTCTAATGGACAATGCAAGGTGCAAGCCTTATCTTGATGTCCCTTTGCCCTCACCCAACAATTCCTTTCTTGATCGCAGGCCAAATATTGAAATAATTAAGAATTTGTTGTATAGAGGACTATCCTGATTAATCATGAAAAGCTAGCTGGTAGCATTGGGGTTCTTGGTTAGAGCCTGAGAAAGGAAGCCTCTCCCCCTTCCCGGCAATCCAATGGGCAGTAGAGGGGATTGGAATAATTCTTTGGCGTCCAAATGTATTTTGGGCCTCAAGTTGCTCGGGGTTCAGCTGAAGATGTGTGTTCCTGAGGTCTTCTTGTTAGTTCTGTTTTGCCAAAAGGGCTGCTTCTGGAATGGGATGTTGTTTTGCTTGCTGAACTTTTAGTCCTGCTCCCCTTGAACAAAGAGGATTTTGTTTTTTTTTGTTTTTTTTTGTTAGGAAGATGCAGTGATTCACATCTTTGACAGTGTGAGAGTGCATTACACACTTTGCTGCTCGAGGCAGAACTGGCCCCACCTGTTTAGAATTAACCTGCCCAAGTACCTCATCACCCTCACATACATCAGATGACTTATTTTGTCATGGTCCAATCCTCTTTTCCTGCTCCAACATTGATCCCAATTTTTAATTCAGCTCTTGCCAGGCATAGCTGCTATTCTTACCTAATGCTGGTACCACTTTTAGATTCAGCTCAGGATGGAAGTCTGCTAGTGGCTTCCCTGATACGCATCACTTATGGTGACACACACATATCCTTCCAGAGTCCAAGGAGACCTGATCTTAGGCTGCGCAGAAATAATGTATAGAGAATCACCGAGAGCTGATTGAGAAAGGGACTGAATTGAACCCCAAAAGGGCATTTAGAATTCACAAGCAAGACATCTGGGCCTGTGCTGAATTCTTTTGAACAAATATGCCTTTCCCTAGCAGAAACCACGGGCTCAGCCCACATCTGCTGCCTTCAGTATTTCTATTCATAGCTTGTACAACTGGGAAATGCAGAAAATCTTGTTTACATAGCCAGAGGCTAAGATAAGGTCAGTTACTCTGCTACAAACATCCAGACCTTGGAAATGCTCTTATTCTTCCTATTATTATTTCAGTGTTAAACTGTTCTTGTGGTATTAAATCCCACTCTGTCTACTGCTCTAGGAGCGATTGGTCAGGATGGAGGAAGTTATCTGTCACAATGGCAGCCCTAAGTGGGAGGTGTTCCCACCTTCAGAGGCACCCACGCAGGGGTCCAGCTTCGGCCACTCTTACTCACTCCAAGTAGTCCCTTACTCACGGAGTAAATCACCACTCAGTATGGCAAAGGGTGGCCGAATCTGGTTCATTATTAGCCAACCATTTCACATCTGTCCCTCATGATCTCTTTTCCTGATTGTGATAAATCCTTCTGAAATTAGCTTTATCATGCCAATGCCTTAGACATTCCCTCTTCCTGTTTCCCCTCCCGGGTAGACAATTCTCCTTCAGTGTTAGCTGAGTTATTAAATAGTAATTCCTATGTAACTAAGATTATGGTGAGGGCTGGTAGGGACCATGTGCATGTTAATATTAAGATAAACAGATCCCTTTCCAGAAATACCATGAAATTTACAGAGGAACATTATGTCAACAATAGCAGCCGAACCATGGAGAGGGAGATGCTGCTGCATGTAGGGGAGATGTCTTGGCTCAAGTGCACTTTGTAATTTAAGAAAAGGATTATGAGTCCAAGCAGCAGCAGTACCAAGCAATTAATGAAACTGCTCTTTTGGGAGGACTCAGTGTACTCTCTTAAATATGTTGAAAATTACCCACAATCCCTGAAGGGCTCTACTTGGAACAAAAGCCAGATTTAAACCCTGAACTTAATATAATAATGTGGAATAAATCTTGAGGCTGCTAGTCAGCAAGTTCCCTCTACTTCTTGCTTTAAGTGGTCATTCTACCTGCTGCACACATCTCTAGTGCTGCACGACTCATCGGGGGATTATGGATCTAACATTTCGTTTTAATATTTTATTTCTGCTAATATTTAGTTCAGATGTAATATGTTCGACTCTCACCATCTCTCTGGGTGATGGAAGACAAGGCAGAACTGGGCTGCAGAAAATACAGAATCCCATTCAAAGTAGCCAAATAAAGCTGTGACCCAGCCTTTGTGGTGTTCCAAGCAACAATGGCTCATGTCGCTGGCCTACACATCTCCAGGGAGAAGGGACAGATCTAAAGCAGTGGCTCTCAACCTTTCCAGACTACCGTACCCCTTTCAGTCTGATTTGTCTTGCGTACCCCAAGTTTCACCTCACTTAAAAACTGATTGCTTACAAAATCAGGCATAAAATACAGAAGTGTCGCAGCACACTAGTACTGAAAAATTGCATGTTTTCATTTTGACCATATAATTATAAAATAAATCAATTGGAATATAATTATTGTACTTACATTTCAGTGTATAGTCTATAGAGCAGAATAAACAAGTAATTGTCTGCATCAAATTTTAGTTCGTACTGACTTCATTAGTGCTTTTTATGTAGCTTGTTGTATAAGTAGACAAATATGTAGATGAGTTGACGTACTCCCTGGAAGGCTTCTGTACACCCCCAGGGGTACATGTATCCCTGGTTGAGAACCACTGATTTAAAGAATCTCTTCTCGGGGAACGCTGAGGAGACAGCCACAGTTCTGCAGCATCATCCCAACTCCCTGGAGAGCTGCTTCAGTGGTGTTTGGGGAGGGAATGGAGCAAAAACCAGCTGCTTCCCCTAGCTAAGCTTGTAGATTTCAATTCCAAAATCTGATCAAGAGTTGATGCTGTGCTGGGCCCACCATTCTCCCCACCCCCTCCCCAGAGGCTGTTCCTGAGCAGTTGCAGGGGGAATCAACCAAGCAGGGGGTTGGGCTAGATGACCTCCTGAGGTCCCTTCCAACCCTGATATGCTATAAGCATAACTCCTGTTGGCAGTGTGCTGATGGTGCGGAAGGTGGGTTAGCACATTTGCACATGATGGCTGCTGTACACAGAGGAACAACTCCATAGATCTGGGGATGCCCTTCAGATGGATCTGTGAAGGTGGGAGGTATTGCACCTGCACATGTGGTAGCCCCACAAATCTCCTCCAACAAGGGGGACAATTTTTCTTAAAATAACTGTGATGAAGTTCATGGAGTTTTCCGTTCCCCTGCCTTTCACTTGATATCAGTTCTTACACTGCAGTATCTAAGCACTTTCCAGTAGTGCATTAAGTGGTAGACTGTTTGAAAACAGGGCTCAACCCCCCAGATTCTATACTTAAATTTCACTGACCAATTGTCGAGTGTAAACTCCTTAGGCACTATAACAGCGAAACATGGAGTCACAGATGGACCCCTGGGGTACTCCCTCTGTCTTGCCATCCAGGTAAGCTTACTTTTGTGATAGATGGTCCCTTAAACCAAGGATCAGAGCAATATTTAAAGGACCAGTCTCTTACCTCAGGTCAACTGCACCTTAGATCTCAGACCAAAGACAATGCTTGTAGCCACTTGTATAAAGATTTATTACATAGAAAAAAGAAATGAGCATTATTTACAAGGTTAAAGCATATATACACACAAATGAGTTTCAGTCTTAAGTTTCAAAAGGTCATAGACGTTTTTATGATAAACTATATCTGTCCTCTAGGGCTAACCCAGGCTAAGAAGCTGGGGATCCCTTGCTTATGCCTAGAAATCTTGCCCCACTAGAGTCCAAGCAGCAAAGAGATCCAGTTTCTTCTTGTTAGGGCTTTTTATTGTGTTCCCCTCAGTGCTCTCAGCCAATGAGCACATTTACTTGTAATTCATCTCCATGGGTGCTGGGGGAGAGCAAACAAAGTCTTTTTTCCTCTTTAAGATTCCATACTAGTTCACCTTGGTGTTAATGGGCCTTCTCAGTTGGGTAGGACATGGCACCTCCCTTTTGGAAGCCAGCATTTCATACTAGTTCATACCTCTTTCCTGTCTGGTGATTTACACAGTTACAGAGGTGGACAATGCAGACACTTAAATATTACCTTATAACATGGGCTACAGATGTTATAAGTGAGATTAAATGCACGCAGCAGTTTACAAGCGTTCAGTAATGTCTGAACACCAAGCACATTTTTATAATTCCAATACCTATATTAACAGACAGGTGAGCCAGGCTAATTCCAGCTATGTATTTGTCAGTGTGCAGTTGAGATAAGGGCGGGGCTAAGCATGAGCTGGCACCTGGTTTGCCAGCGTCACATATTCTCAGCAGATCATGGTTAGTTAAAGATGGAAAAGGAAACTCGGATCATTGAGTCCATCCCCCATGCAGCATGTTGTTCCCTTATAAAGGACATATCGGATAATAAACAGGTACTCAACACTCAGCCATCGTAAACACTGGTTCAGATTACCCTGTGTTTGCAGAGATCACCCAGAGTTATTTACTAATGAGTTAAAACAAGCATTGCTAATTGTTAAGCATTAAACTAAACTCCAGGTGAGATCACAAATATAACAGATTTATTTGGGCATAAGCTTTTGTGGGTAAAAAACCCACTTCTTCAGATGCAGGGAGTGAAAATTACAGATACGGGCATAGCTATATTGGCACTCGATGCATCTGAAGAAGTGGGTTTTTTACCCACTTATGCCCAAATAAATCTGTTAGTCTTTAAGGTGCCACTGGACCCCTTGTTGTTTTTGTGGCTACAGACTAACATGGCTACCTCTCTGATATTTTAAAATACAACAGCGTAATCATTAATTACATTCACTGAAACTCATATCCAAAATACAGATAATGGATGGTACATACTTAGTTTCCCTTCACAGTGGAAAAAAAATATTACCTAATATTTTATTTTTTTTGTTGCTCCCCATTTCTTAATAGTTACCATAATCAAAGCTGGAGAGTTTGTATATTTGAGCTAGTAATTCAAGGCTGCCTATAACCGTGATTGTTCCAAACCTCATTACCGATACAGGGCCATCTATCTACATTCTTATTCTGCACCTTTCATTATGGTATCTGAGTGTGTGACCCGTGTCGGTTGGCCCACCGAGCCTCTAGGGGGCGGTGGGTTGCTACTGTCCCACTGGCTGGCCTGCATCAGGCCGTCTGTCACTAGGGAATTAGCAGAGGGAGGGACGCCGGCAAAGGTCTACGGCGCCCCCCTCAGGCAGGGGAGCGCCACCAAGGGTCTATGGCGCCCCCCTCAGGCAGGGGAGCGCCGGCAAGTGTTCACAGCGCGCCCCTCAGGCAGGGGAGCGCCGGCAAGTGTTCACAGCGCGCCCCTCAGGCAGGGGAGCGCCGGCAAGTGTTCACAGCGCGCCCCTCAGGCAGGGGAGCGCCGGCAAGGGTCTATAGGGCTATCGGGATTTTGCTACCCAAGGTGGGTTGGCCGGGGGAGGGAAATGCAGGCCCACCCAACTCCACTGTGTTCCAGCCCAGGGCCCTGACAGTGGCGGGGTGAGGGTCTCGCCACCAGGTCAGTGGGGTTCCTCCGCAACACGCTGACCAAATAGACTCACCACACTGTGCAGTTCTGTCCCTGGGCTCCTTCCTACCCGGTCCCTTGAGCAAGTCCCTCTGGTCCATCCAGCTCGTCCGGGTATTCTGCTGCTGGCAGCTCCGGCTCCCCCTCCGCCTCAGGCTCCTCCAGTTCCTCCGGGTACTTGGCAGCGGGCAGCCCTGGTAGCCCCTGTCCTTCCTCCAGGTCAGGTTTCTCCTGGTCCAGGGCCTCCCCTGGACCAGCAGCAGGGTCTGAAGGGAGCAGCCAGTGGTCTGCGTCTGCATCTGCCTCCCTCCTTGGTGCTGCCCTGACTGGGCTAAGGGCTCTGCCCTTTATACTTCCTCTTCCACCCCTCCCCTTCCGGGGGGCGGAGTAAGCTGGGTCTGGCCCCGCCCCCTAGGCTGAGAGAGTGGCTCTTCACCCTCAGGTTCGGAGGGAAGCCACCCTGGCTTCCTACAGAGTGCCTAAAACAGGATCACAATCAGAGCTGGGTAAATACTGCAAAAAAATGTTCCCATGAATATTCCAGTGAATTCTAAAGTGAATTCGTTTAACAGCATTTGTTTTCATAGAACCTTTGTCTATTACATTTTGTTCACAAAAAAGTTCATTGAAAGAAGATGCACACGCTTTTGAATGCCAGTCAGTCTCCTTTCTAATGCATTAAAAAAAAAAAGATTCTGAGTTAAGGTTTGAGAATCCTTTGGAGTTTCCATCAATTGAGCAATTAGGCCCTGATCAAAAGCCCATTGAAGTCCACAGAAAAGCTCCCATTTGTCCTTAAGCTTATTAATAATTTCACAGTTTGTCTGAACTTTATTTCTTGAATTATGAACAGAGAGAAGTGTGCCTGTACTTCTCACACCAGTGCAAGTCAAGAGTAACTACTGAAGTCAGCGGAGTCATACCAGTATAAATCTGGTGTCAGAGAGAGGGAAATTGGGCCTTTTGTGTCTATGGTGATTTTACTAAATTTACCA
Organism: Mauremys reevesii; assembly: GCF_016161935.1. NCBI lineage: Eukaryota > Metazoa > Chordata > Testudines > Geoemydidae > Mauremys > Mauremys reevesii. Next base: position 34,609,348 of record NC_052637.1, on the reverse strand, counting down.
GCAGATTTTTTTTATACCACTGACCACAACCTTATGTTTACTCATCTGGAGAAGAAACAGAAGTGGGGGAAAAAAAAAGATGTAACACCTCATTTACCAAAAGTCTGATACTAATTTGTATACTAAGAGGTAAAAGGAGCCCTTCCAGTACAGATAAAGTTGCAGTGTTATGTCCTGATGGCTTCATACACCACTCACTGTAATTTATTTTTAAACAGTTTAATGGAGTGTATTGATTTTATGTTCCTGCGTTTGTACCACTTACATGTGACAAAGCTGCTGAGTGTTTGACTTCAGCTGGCGAACAAAGGAAAGACAGCTAACATTACTGGCCAACAGAATGATGTGAGGCATATCTGTGATCAGATGATAGCACCACAACTCCCATTGGCTTCAGATGGAATTGTAGACAAGGGTCGAGTGGCAGAATTTAGCTCTGTAACCTTAAGAAATGCCATTACCTGAATGGCGAGTGCAAACAGTAGTGCCTTGGAACTAGAAGCAGAAAGGAAGTTTGCTTAAACTAGAGGCTGAGAGGGAGAGAAAGCAACTGATCCTCATCTGGAAGGGAAGACACGGAAAGATGTACAACCAATGATCATTCTGTGACATGCCTCCACTTTGACAATAAAGACATCATCACTAGAACTTCCAGGATGCAGGTTGCTTGCCTTGAGAAAAAATATTCTACGCGATGACAACTTCCCCCCTAGGGGAAACCATCCCAGACTTTATTTGCATCCTTATTGTTACCTGTATTTTCTTGATTAATTTAGTTCAGTGACAGCACCAGTTAGGCTTTCCTGGTTCCCATCACAACCTGGATCTCTAAAGGAGCCAGGCAGCTGAACAAGTGGTGTTAGTTGGGTTTCCACGATAGAGAGAGCTCCACGCTATAAACTAGGGTGAAATTATCTTATAGTATTTCAGACTCTGACCTTTACAGAAGACAGCCCCAAATGATTTTCAGTCAATGCCTGCTCTGCTTGATGCAGAAGCTCATTCTGAAGGGAAAAAGGCCAGTGCATTGAGGCAACTCATTATTCGACTATTCTGCGCTATCTTGATAGACAACAATACTGACCTTTGTACAGAAATAGGTTGGTGTGTGCAGTAGAAGTTCATTTTGAGTGACACCATCAATGCTTACTCTTCCAGAGACAGGATATGCGTGGGTGCAGAAAACGCAATAAACAATTCACACGGTATTGCTAATTGAAAATGAGTGGGGAAAATTTGTGATTCTCCCATTTCAGTAGGCAGGGCTAAACCCTTGAAAATCCAGCCCTGTGAGCATCCTGGGAATATCAACAGGTCTAGGAAAAAAACATGCAGTTCTGTCTAATGAAGCAAGAGCTATTTGGGAATGAAAACAATGAGAGTTGCTGGGTGTTAAGCACCGAAGTGACCGGATTCTAGGTGCTGAAATGGAAACTGAACTCTTTGAAAAACTAGCCCCAGTTAAGGGTAGTGAGCATTTGAAAAGCTTGTCCTAATTAAATTAAAGAAATTCAGTATGGGAAAGTAGCTTGTGCTAATGGGCTCCCAAGAAATGTACTATGATAATGCTCAGAAGGTCCTTATTTGGAAAATCAGTCTGAAGACTAATGATCAGTTCTTGATTTCATTCATTTTGTTAATTTTAATTCTAAGGTAATTTGATGTGGCATTAAGGGTGGTAATCTGTTCTGGTTTGCCCCAGATTTTTTTTTTCCAGGTAAGGCAGATAAATGAAATGCAAAAGTCTGAGCAATCCATTTAGCCAAGATTCACAGATGTACCACCAATATGAGTCTACACTTAGGAGAGTCAAGTGTATACACGTTCGCCAGGATTCAGTTATTCCTGCTGAAGCTCCAGTAGGTCTATTCATTTCTGTTCTCTCATTGCCAATGGGTAACAGTAAAAAAAAAAAAGTTAAAGTAATCTCTGGAGCACTGTTGGTCATCAGTACCTTTGCATTCTCCATGACAGAAAAGAATTTCATTGCACTTTAAGCCCAAGCATGGGTCAAGAAAAGTAAACACACAATTCAATTTGGACACTATGCTGCTGTCCAAAGTTGGTACAGCCAACATTGCTGAGATTTGGGTAATTGCTTTTCTTGCGTTTGAAGGTTTTTCGTTAATGACTTTGAAGGTCGTCAAATAGAATAACTCAAAACCTAATATACAGTGACGCCATCAGGAGCAGTAATAGAATCAATAAGCTAAGGATCCTTGTTACTAATAAGGTCTTTGGTCTTCTGAAAATAATTATTTATAATCGCTATATAATGTTTGTGCTATATTACTTCAGGGAGCATTGGCACAGAGTATGTTGGGTACGAGCCTCAACTACCATAAATGGGTACAGCTCCACTGATGTTACAGTTTCCAGTGACACAGAAATCAATGGGTCTTCTGCACCCATTTACACCACCTGAAGAGCTGGCCACCTATGTTCTCATTGGGCCACTGTTTAGCACACTGTCTCATTGGTCCATTGTTTAGTGCATTCTATCTCACTGGTAAACAAACAAACATGGACAAAAAACCCAACAACCCCAAAACTCCCCTTTTCACCATTTCATTCTATTCAATTCAAGCTCCCAGAGAGGAAAATCTGGCAGAGTACACAACCCAAGTGGTGAAGCTATCAGCTACCAACTGTTTCATTCCAATGACATCTGATGGTCCCATGTACCCCTTCATTTTCCCAGCATCAGGGGGCAAGTGGCACTGAACAGAGAGGGCAATAAACTGAAGAATAACTTTTTCTTTTAAAAAGTTATTTTAAAAAAAGATCAAATCCTTAATGCCAACAAGATCCATTGTAGCTGCCCTCCACCAGATAGCGATTGACTGCTAACTAAGCACAATTAATTACAGCATCTCTGCCAGTTTTTAATCGCCGTGCTAAAAACCATTAAGTCAGCCACCATTCAGTACTGCATAATTCATACACGTTCATTTTTCTTATGAATACTCCATTTTTATCTGCTGGCTCCGACACTGCTTTGAGTCTAATCTCTTTAGAAAGGAATTATAAGCAGGCAGCTATTTTGCAGAACTTTAACCACTACACATTGACTTGCTCGCTAGGATAAGTGGATCCATGACTACGTTTCCCTGTAGCCAGACAGCACCAGCATGATCGCTTCCAAGGATTTAGGAACACAGGATTCATGTTCTTAAGTCATTTATTGTTAGAAATACTTTAGAAAATCCCAACCCCCCTCCTCCACCTGTTGTCATGCCAAAAACTCTTCTCTGTAGAGACGCAAGAATTAGTTGTGCAGTCACCACATTATCCCATGTGACCCCAGAGTGTTTCTTCCCAATGAGTTCACCTATTTTCCTTCCTGTCTGTGGAGTCACTTACAGAGAAAGACCAACAGAATAGAAGGATTTTGGTGACTGCAGCATGCTCCAGGAAAACTGATACACGGACATCACATGCTTGGATGCATCAGAATCACTTAACTTTTAGACAGATGTGTGCGTGGTGCAACGTTCAGTCTCATATCTAGATTCTGAACAGGCCAAAATTCAGGAACTGTTATTCAAAGGCCCATAATAGAGTCTTAGCCATAACTGAGCTCTGCATCCAGGGTTCGGGGCAGGCTATCTCTAGTTTTTTTCTGTATCAGTTTTGGCTTAAATATGAGTAAAATGAAGCAATAAGAACTGTGAAGCCTCGTTTTTTGCTTTGGCCTCTTTTTTGTTCTTTTCCTGCTGCTGCTCACTTGTTTTCATCTCTGTGGGTCAGAGACAGTCACAACATCAAATGGATCAGACTAAAACAGCTGACAGATATAAAATGGAAAGCAACATGGTGGGAGGGATAGCTCAGTGGTTTGATCACTGGCCTGATAAACCCAGGGTTGTAAGTTCAACCCTTGAGGGGGCCATTTAGGGATATGGGGCAAAAATTGGTTGGATTATTTAATTGGGGATTGGGCCTGCTTTGAGCAGGGGGGTTGGACTAGATGATCTCCTGAGGTCCCTTCCAGCCCTGATAGTCTATGATTGTAAGGTAAAAATCAAATGAATTTACAGAGGTATTTTAAAAAGCTGTTACCAGGTGGCTGCCTGCAGTGACCCTGCCTCAGTTTCCCTTTCTCACAGGTTCTTAAACATACCCAGAGTCTGGTTTGGTTGCTCCAGCGACTTGACCCTCCAGCTAAATCAGGGGTGGGCAAACTTTTTGGCCTAAGGGCTACATCTGGGAATAGAAATTGTATAGTGGGCCATGAATACTCACAAAATTGGGGTTGGGATGTGGGAGGGGGTGAGGGCTCTACGGTGGGGCTGGGGATGAGGTGTTTGGGGTGTAGGAGAGTGGTCTGGGCTGGGACAGAGGGGTTTGGAGGATGGAAGGGGGGTCAGGGTTGGGGCGGGGGGTTGGGGCGCAGGGGGAGGCTCAGGGGCGCATACAAAGACAACGTATGGGACTTGGTACACTTGAATAGGCAGCATAATGCCTGCCTTTGACAGTTAACACCCTGTGACACTAGAGCAACAAAAACAAGCCAGCCCCAACCACATCTGAAGGTAGTTAACAAACATGATGAACTGGGTTGCACCGTGGACTGGGCTTTGCTGGAAAAATACCAAACCTGGAGCTGTGATTAAGAGGTAGTAAATCTCTACTTTTTGACTGGGCTGGTGGTGAAAGACTCATTAGGCCTGAGTGTGAAATACAGCATCTTGATTTCAAAATACTTTATCAGACCAAATATTTCTCAGGCCAACTCATTAGCAGTCTTACAAGGAGAGGCAAAGTTATCCAACATATTCCCAACAGTTCCCTCATTCCTAGGAAGAGCAGGAGTTTAGGTAAATTACTGCTTTTTTGTATGTGGTAATGATGCTGCCAAAAAAAGGAGGATGCATTTTATCACCTACAATTCCTCCAGGATTTTTTGCGGATCATCTTTCTGCTGTGTAGATGCCAATCAAAGCTACACTCCAACTAGAGGGACCTGTTAATAGTGACTTTTTTAAAGTAATATGGCGTTGGTGTGAGAGTCGTATAAGAAATTAGCATTTTTGTAGAGTTCATTTTCATGTAATAAATCCACTGCCATGATAGAACTTGCGGCCACTACAAATTTCATTTCTTCTTTCCAGTGTTCCAAGATGGCTAAACCATGAAGGGCATTTTTTTGGGATGTGCTAGTCATCTAGCACACAGTGATTTAGGAAAGGGACCATGAGCTTACATCCTGATTACAAGAAGAATGAGTTTTCCAAAGCAACCCTTGGAATAGTGGACTGAGCTATTCTAGCAGTTAAAACTAATGAAAAACTGATTCACCTAAGGGGTTTTTAGGACTGTTAAGAAGATACATACTCTAGTGCCACCTGCTATTCCCATGACCGTCGCGGTAAGAAAAATGGACTTTCTACGTAGGGCTTCCCAGACTGTGATACATGTACTACTGGTGCTACATGAGCTTGATGTTTTACCAATTTACTTCACAATCATTATTTAAATAGGTGGTATCTAACCCAATAAAGTCTGTAACAGTGCACTAGCTGTAATGTCGTAACAGGCTATATACCAGGTTTAAAATACTTTGGTTCTCTAGGTAGAACCACAGATCTAACCTTGGGAGTGCTGATTCTGCATCTCAGCCTTCTGAGGTAGATCAGTTTAGTTTCCTGCAGTTTACTAAGTGCAAGTCTTATGGACAAGAGATGAAAACCCACGTGTCTATCTTCTCAATAGGGACCTTAAAAACAGTTCTTTTCATAATAGTTCTGGTTGCCTCAGTCTTTGGCCAAAAGTTCCCCTCTGCCCTTTGATGTTCAGTGTGCTTTGAACACCAAAAGGCTGCCCACGTTTCCAGGCATCACAGGACTTCATTGAAGTTAAGAATAAAGAACATACAAATGGCCATACTGAGTCAGACCAATAATCCATCTAGCCCGCTAGTATCCTGTCTTCTGACAGTGGCCAGAGCCGGGTGCTTCAGCTGCAATGAACAGAACAGGGCAATTATTGAGTCATCTACCACCTGATGTCCAGTTCCAGCTTCTGGCAGTCAGAGGCTTAGGGATATCCAGAGCATGGGGTTGCGTCCTTGACCATCATGGCTAATATCCATTGATGGACCTATTCTTTATGAATTTATCTTTTTTTTTTAACCCAGTTATATTTTTGGCCTTCAGAACATTCCCTGGCATGGAGTTTCACACGTTGACTATGCAGTGTGTGAAGAAGTACTTCCTCATATTTGTTTTAAACCTGCTGCCTATTAATTTCATTGGGTGACCCCTGGTTTTTGTGTTATGTGGAGGGGCAAATAACATTTCCCTATTCACTTTCCCCACACCATTCATGATTTTATAGACCTCTATCATAGATCCCCTTAGTTGTCTCTTTTCTAAACTGAAGAGTCCCAGGCTTTTTAATCTCTCCTCATATGGAAGCTGTTCCATACCCCGAAACATTTTTGTTGCCCATCTCCTTTTCCAATATATCTTTGCTTGAGATGGTGCAACCATGCATGCAGTGTTCAAAGAGTGGGCATACAATGGATTTATATAGGGGTATTAGGATTTTTTCTGACTGATTATCTATCACTTTCCTAATGGGTCCTTACATGCTATTAGCTTTTTTGACTATCATTGCATACTGAGCAGATGTTTTTAGAGAACTATCCGTGATGACTCCAAGATCTCTTTCTTGAGTGGTAACAGCTAATTTAGACTCCAGCATTTTGTAAGTATAGTTAGGATTTTTTCCCCCATTATGCATTACTTTGCACTTATCAACTCTGAATTTCATCTGTCATTTTGTTGCCTGGTCACTCAGTTTTGTGTGATCCCTTTGTAATTTCTCACAGGCAGCTTCAGTCTTAACTATCTTCAGTAATTTACTATCATCTGCAAATGTTGCCACCTCACTGTTTACCCCCTTTTCTGATCATTTATGAATATGTTGAAGAGCACTGGTCCCAATACAGATCTTTGGGGGACCCCACTATGTTCCACTTTCCATTGTGAAGACGTACTATTTATTTCTACCCTTTGTTTCCCATCATTTAACCAGTTTCTGATCCTGAGAGGACCTTCCCTCATGTTGTTTGTATGTGGTTTGAAGCACATTAGAATGAAAGGGACTCTATAAAAGCAATACAAATTATTTTCTGTTCACGCAGCAGTCCAAACTACAAGAAAAAAATACTAGACTGCAATGTCCCCAGAGGATTGTAATATGATTATGTTATTAGACCATTATTTTTACCTCCTTGCAATTGTGCAAATGAATTGGCCATAGACATTTTACTGCCTTTGATTAGCGCCTCACCAGCCCATATGAAAATGCCATAATGTATGACAGAAAGGTTATAGAAGAACTGGTAAAAAGTATATAAAGACAGCAGCTAGAACAATAAAGAATCTTACAGTGCTGTAGTTATGGCAAGAGGCTAAGAAAATGAGGTTTGTATTCATTAGAAGATAAGTGATAATGCAGGGTCATAACTGAGTTGTGTAATATACTGAGGTTTATAGACAAGGTTGATTTAGTGAAACCCGCTAAAGTCATGACAGGCTAAGGAAATGCTAGCTAAATAGGTGGACATGCTCATACAACTAATTCATGTTATCTTTATGTGAGAGAGGCCTATTCTCCTGGTTGGAAGTTCTATTATATTAAAGTGTTTACATCGCCTCTGTTAAAGAGAAACATTCTTCTGTTTGAGAATGAAGTTAAGAGCCAAGGTCTTTGACAGTGGAGCTCAGAGGAGTCAGACAGCTTTAAGCTAATAGGATGAATGTCATCTCAGGATCATGAGCTGCTCAAGATCCTTCAAGAAACAGAAGAATGCCTGGCAGAGATTAGCTGCTCACCTGACAATCCCTCCCTGGTCCTCAGCATGATAACGGAGCTTTACCAATTTAGAAGATGTCCTTGTACCAGAGCTCATATCCAGCTGTGTTTGAGCATGTTTTGTCCCCTAACAATGTTCCTCTGAACTCTGAAATGTAGAAAAACATTCAATATTTCAAATGCATGAGGAGAAGTGTTGACCTTGGTTTATCATCCCATTGACAATCTAACTGAATTATAGATTCTGTTCTGAAGAATCCGTCCTATTGCAACTGTCTTGCAAAGTGCAAAGAGCAGCATTATATTATCTTTTGGAAACATATAGGTAAAAGGTAGTTCAACAATTCAGATCAAGTACTGAACATCCCAAGCATCTGGAATGCTTTCAAGCATCGTGCAGTGTTTTGCCCTGTGCAGAAGCAGGTTTTTGTTTGGCTGGAGTCAGCTTTGGATGTTTTACAATGAATGCCTCTCTTAAAATTGTGCAGAGTCAGGGTAAGAAACTCACAGCCTATCCTCACAGCCATCCTAACCTCACAGCCCTGTCAACATTTGCAGAATGGTGCAAATTCCTGGTAATACAGCTTGAGAAGTCGTAAAGAAATAGGTTGTAAAGAAATGATGCGGAAATGCCACAAGTATGAGGCACATCCAGCTGAATGGGAGCATCCACCCTGTATATTGACAGGGCAGGTGTTTTTCTTTTTTCCCTGCACCTTAGTCATGGAGCAAGGCCGTATTTCTTGCCATTCTCTGGCCGTTAGCCTAGCATGTTATTTTACACCTCATAAAAAGTTTTATTAATAAAACGACAACATAAAAAATAATTGTCAGTGTCCTTCCGTGCTGTTGTAGATCAGTGCTGTGTATTAGCTCAGAGTGTATTCTTTTTGAGCTGCTGGCTCTCCAAGGCCTGTCAATTGAATTTCCAAAGAAACTACACTCTGCATCTCTCTCTGCAGTGGTGGCATTACCAGGATGCCTTTGGCCTTGTCTGCGCTAAAAAGGGTTTGCCAGTTAAGGTATTTCAGTATGGATTTGCTGGCAAACAATCCTAGTTGAGACACAGTTTATACTGGCAAATGAATGTTTATGCCTGCATAGCTTATACCAGTTCCCTGTACAAAATAAGATATACCAGCCCAAGGATTTTTTTATTTTTTTTTGCGCGCCAGTATAACTGCATCTATGCCAGATTTTTTCACAAAAACACCCAGTCCTGATTTAAAAATTGTCCATCATGGAGAACTCACCATGACCCTTGGTAAATCAGTGACTAGCCAAAGGAAGTTAATAAGATCAAGTTATAATTTTTGCAGCTATTTATATGATAGATATAAAATGAAACCCACTCTCTGCAATATGTTCGGATGCAGGTTCATCCTGACATTTCACTCTAGAACAACAAAAATCATCAAAATAGGGGAAAAAAGGCAGAATTATTGGTGGATTTGTAATGCTTTTCACCAAGATCATTAGAATATCCCCTTTGATAAAAGCGTCTGCTTTGAAGATAAGCCCATCAAGAAGGTATTCAGAGCTTTAACAATGGCAAGATGATTTCCATCTGTTACAAACAACACTGACTCTGCCCTTATCATATAATAATTCCTGATTGGCATCAAATCATTGTTCCTGATTAAAATAATCCATTCCAGTTGGTCAGTTGGACACTCCATCTGCCTGGGAGCACACAGCTATGCCTGAAAAGACAAAATAACATGAAAAGACCCATGACAGACCTTCAGTCCAGTCCAGTCGGAATGCACCAAAATAAGTCATTCCCAGTAAGAGGACAAAGGGCTTGACTATTGGGGTGTTACAGCATAGGTATTTCTCTCCATGGAATCGTACTACTTAAAATCCACATGTATGCCTGAGCATGAGGAAGATATTTACAACAACAACAACAACAAAAAAGCGGAAAAGGAAACCTGAAACTATTGTAAATTAAAGATCGGTTGCAAAGGTTTTGTTATAAACCCAGATTAGCTAATTTAAGGATAGGGGAGGCTGCTACTGAGAATAAAACTTTTAACTTCTGTGCCTTTTGCAGTATTCTTTCAGTGATCTAGGTCTCTGCACTAAGTGGAAATATAGCATAGGTCCCAATATATTTTCACTGTTCTAACTATCATCTTGGAAGGAAGTGATAAGAGAAGAGAGAATAATCACAGATCTAGGTTTAAAGTTATGGCCAGAGTCATATGCTCACCAAAGCTCTGATCCAGCAAAGCTCTTAAGCAGCAGAAGGAGGAATGGGTACTGGTTAGAGCACTGGCCAAGGACTTGGGAGACCCAGGTTCAATTCCCTGCTCTATCACAGATTTCCTATGTGGCCTTAGTGGCTACCTCATTTCCTGATCTGTAAAATGGGGACAATAGTACTCCCCTACCTCACAGGATGGTTGTAAGGTGCCCAGATACCATGGTAATAGGCCCTGTCTAAGTACTTTTGATAGATAGAAGCATGTGCTTTAAGAATGTGAGTGATTCACTGATTTATTCACCGACTAGTATTCACATACTAACTGATTGGGATGACTCACCTGCTTAAACCTACACATGTATTTAAGTGCTCTGCTGATTTGGAGCCTGAGGGCCCAATCCTCCAGACAGACACTCTCATAATCCCACTGTGTACGGAATGCTCCTGAGAGTAGGTTTTGAATGTTCATGCCCTTGAGCTGCCATTCAGGCTGAAATTGCTGCAGAAGTGGCCGGCTCAATATTGAGAGAAGACCTGTGCAGTAGCCACCTACCTCCAGCATTCAGTGATTCACAAATAATCCACTGAGTGGCATTTGGTTGCTTACGCTACTCTTTGAATATTTTCAAACACTGAATAGAGATGCAGACAACAGCATGGGTTTGTGAATTATTCACAAAGCCAAAATTCATCAGTTTTTGCACATTCACAGAATACTGTTCAACCGGTTCTACTCATAATACCCTTGCAGCAATTAGTATTTCCTTTAGCCAGTGAACAGACTGAGACAGAGATTAAGTGACATGCCTAAGGTCACAGTGGAAGAGATGGAAACAGAATCACAAAAGCTTTGCTTCCAGCCTGGTGCCTCCAAACCACCAGATGCTGCTTTTTCTCAATTTCCAGGTTGCTTAGAAGGACTAATATGTTTGTTCTGCAGTCTCTAAAGTTTTAGGGCTTGACTACATGAACAATTGATTCATGGCAAGCTGGGATGTGAATCTACCCACTGGACTGCCACGGATTAACATGGACCCTGGACCCACATGGACCCTGCTGATGCATATTGATGGTTTGTTAGTGTGCTTTGATCTAGTCTTCTCTGAAACAGGAGTAGATCAAAGTGAATTGTGAATTAATGAATTAATACACATCACCAGGGGCCACCCAGACAGTTGATCTGCAGCTGGCTAGCATGGGGTAGATTCACAGTCTAGCTTGCCGCAAACTAAATGAACGCAAGCCGTATGGCGAAAACTACACTATAGAGCCTACGCTGACACAGGTATGTTGACATAGTGTCTTAGTGTAGATGCAGCCTACACTGACTGAATGAGCTTTTTTGCAACTGTAGGAACACCACCTCTCGGAAATGCTCTTCTATTGGCATATCTGTGTTTCCACTGGGGTTTTGTTGGCATAACTATGTGGGTTGGGATGTGGTTTTTTCACTTTTAAGTGTAGACTAAGCCTTACATTGTATCTTTCTATATGCAAAATGCTGGGGAAAAATACATTTGGAAGCACGATAAATATAATTATAAACACACATGCATTATTACAAGTATAAATACATTGCACCTTAGTACTTGTCATTTAGAAGCAAATGAATTTCTTGTAGGACACACCATAATGAACATGCTTCAAGCCCTAAATCTCAATTGCTATTTGAATGAAATAATAAAATCCACATTTTAATTTCTAATATTTTCAGTGCCTCTTCTTGCAGCTGCTTTATATCTTGGGAATGAGAGGTTGAGTACATCATTCTTTTTGCAATTGATCCTCTAGGCACATTTTACCTAAGCCTTGTCTTCTTCCTAATAGACTTGCTGTATTTTCATTTTGCATTACCAGGCTATATATTAACAATAGGAACATTAACTCAGGAAACCAGTTTTGAAACATATATATCAAATACATTATTTCCAATGCATCAGACTGCTATGTGTATTTTGATATTTCATTAGGTGAACTGCCGATCATTTTAAGAGCCCATATTTTCTGGCTCTGAACAACCTTGGGGCAGGAATGAAATATATGGAAGTGGACTATGTGAAATAAGGATTGAAAACAGAGAGACACAGCAAGTTTAAAATGACACCAGAATTCGGTGTCAAAGCACAGAGTTCAGTCCTCCAGAAACGAGAGAGCAGGCGCTGAGCTACCAGAAGAGCTGCTGAGCATGGGGTATTCCTAGTCCTGACCCAATGCGGTGCGCTGGATGAAGGGAAAGGCTGCTACAGGTTAGAGGGTTGGCACCAACACGGAGCCCAGCACACGTCATTAAACATCTGTGAGCGATACCGGTTTTTTAGAACCTTTTTTTACACATTTCTATGGCCCTTGCCAGCCCTTGGTGCTGCTCCTGCTTTCAGTCCCTTCTAAGTGCAGCTCTTAACAGCACTCCAATCACCACTGTGCCTGCCGGGAAACCGAAAATCCTAAAAACGGCTGCTATTCACATCACTTGCGCTCACTGAATGGCATTTAAAGCTCTTACATGCCAGCTGTGCCCTGTATCTGTCCCCATGAAGCCACTTTCCCACCCTGCTGTGCTCCCCAGGTCTCAGATCACTGCGTGGCTGCAGTTCGCTCACCTTGCTGAGCACCAGACACACTGGTCTCCACTACAATGTAGATGTTTCAGCTCTCTTCATGTCACTCAGCAGCCTCAGCATGGGCTGAACTCAGCAAAAATGTACATCTTGCAATACTCCATTGGAATCAATGGACTACACCGAGACTAAGTCAGTGCTCACTTTGGCCCAGGATATCCAACACACATCGCTCACACAAAGCAAACCATCTGATGCAAAGGCAAAGCCATAACTAGGCATTTTTTACACTTTCCAAAACCAAGCAAGCATATTTGCGCCCCTTACTATTTTTTTCCATAATATTTCCGTCCCCTGGGCGGCTGCCCCACTCGCCCTGCCCCGGTTATGGCCCTGCATAGAGAGAAATTCTGCCCTCAGTTACACAGGGGTTTGTGGATGGAGTTTCTCCAGATTCACATCACTGACCGCAGGAATGGGCCCACACAATTTAAGTGATTCAACATCCTGTCAGTAGAAACCCCGCACTGGCACCTATCTCACATACTGTATCTTTAATTTCTGCATATTCTGCTAATTCTGATAGCATTGAGGGGGGGAATGTTAACAAAGGAGACAACATTAGTCCAATTCTAATTGTACCAACCCTTGTGTTCCAATGCTTAGTAAAGAGTCATGATCGGAAAAGGGAATGAGAAATGAAAAATTTAAAACAAGCTACCGGTAGGCAGATTTTTTTTTTTTAAAGCGGCAGATTCTAATGCAAGTTTTGACATAGCCTATTGAGGCTAACAGATGTCCCACATTCCAAAGAAATGGCAGGTTTGGCACCCTTTCATGGTTAGCAAATGTAATGCTGGTTTGAAATGCAATAATGGAGCAACCTTTCTAAGCTATAATTGGATTTGAAGTTGGCACAGGCTTTCTTCGCTCACTGTGCCATATGGAGAACTGCAGAGCAAGGTGCTGCGTATGTTCTTGCTGAATTATACAGGGTCAGATCAGGGTCAGATTAAAAAATGATGAGCAGGAAGGCCGGGCCTGCATAAAATGACACATGGGGATAAGAATGGCAGTCTCCCGCAACCCCTACCACATATCATTGGGCATCCAGTTGGATGAAAACTTCAAATAAAAAGCTACTTTAGTTAGGAGGAGAAGTCCCAGCATGTCTGAAGTAACAGGATGTTCTGGGCGCGAGACCAGGAGAGGCATGAGAAGAGCTGGAGTGCTCTGAATACAAGAACGATTGCTGAGATACAGATGGAATAAAGAAAAAATAGCCCCTTGAAAAATACTCCACAGAGCCGGTGGAAACAGGCCCCTCCCTTTTTCTTTCCGAAACCTGTTCAATTACATTTCTAAAGATTTGAAACTGCCAAGAGTTTGCGTCATATGGCTCTTGCTGTTACATCAGGGCTATTGAAGAGTGGCATAGAAAGAAAAATAACTGGATGTCTTGGTATTTGGACTTAAAAAAAAAAAAAAGAAAGTAGAAGTAGCCATGCCTATCATTAAGGTTGCCTGACAGTTTCATAATAAGACGTCATTTTCAGTGTAACTTTGGCAAAATAAACCACTTGGACTGAAATTTCCCAGCTCTTTCTCAGCTTGAATGTTTTTGGAAAGTGTCAATGTATACACATATCTACCTAATTGGGAGGGGTGATTCACGTCCAGAGGAAGAAAAGAAGCCTACGCAAGTTATTGATATAACAATTTTTCAGCCTCAGCAATGATAAATAAAACAAAATTATCCTCGTGGCCTGCTTTTTTGCCAGAAAGAGAGAGAAACACAAAGGAATCACCACTGAGTGAGGTATCTGATGCTAATGCGAGCTACTCACATCCAACCAACAGCAGCAATGTGTGCACGTAATATTTTAATCCCAATTGTTCTATTCAATAATACCATATAAAGTACTGTATGAGCTCTCACTTGCCTGCAGTGGCACTTCTGCTGTTATGTTAAGGGAAGCAGAAGCAGGCTCCTATTGTTGTGCTTTTCTTTAGAACTGTGTTTCAGGATGACATTTCTCAGGCATCACAAACCATGACACAATCAGCATGATCGGTTTGTTCAATTTACATTTGGAAGCTTGCTTTTCTTTCCTTTTTTTTTTAAATTTGAAGTTGATAAGAATTTAAAATTACTCTAATTTTCTACTACCTGCATATAACACTAGATCATATAATTTCAACCTTCATGATATATTTTTGCCTGAAACACTACTGACTTCCATGAAATAACTCTGGTGTCACTGAAAGGAGAGACAGACCATTTGAACAAGCCATAACACTATTCTGTTTTTACAGGAGTCATCCTTAAAAATCTTCCAGTTGTTTATGCAATTAAATGAGGTTACCATGGTATCTGGATATCTCTAGAGAATATCACAGTCAGACTATCGAACTACTGAAGGAACAACTGAAAAAATGTTAGGAATGACCATTGTACTGGCATATAGCCCTTTTATCAGAAAACAACAAAGGAATTTATAAATATTAATAAAACTTCACAGCAGCCTCATACGGTTAGGTGAATGCTCTACTGATTTGACAGCAGGGTTGTAAACTAAAGTACAGAGAAGTTAAAAGTATTATTCTTTACTGTAATTATTGCCCAGCAAGTCACAGACAACAAGTCAGTGCCAGAATCAGGAAAAAAAAGCAAGGAATCCTGAGCCTTATCTCCCTGCTCGAACCAGTGAGCTCCACTCCTTCCTGTAGCTCTCCTCTGAGGTCGTAAACAAATGTGGCAGAACAACAGGATAAAGTGCCAGTGCAGCTGTCATCCCAAGCACTGACACTGCTTCAGATCCACCCACTTGCTTCAAGCAGAGAGAGAGAAAAAAGGTAGAATTAAAAAAGAACTTTACATGTCGGGCACCTGTTTTCTGCAGCCACTGCTACCTATTGATTTATTTCAGTTTGAATCATAATTAAAACATTTTAGGCAGCTTGGCACATAATTAGAATTAAAACCAACCCAACCCCCAGAAGCATTAAACAACACCACTTAGCTCTTTCATCACTCACTCTTAGAGTGTTTTACAAAGGAGGGCAGTAATTATGATCCTCATTTTACAGATGGGGAAACTGATACACAAAGAGGTTAAATGACTTGGCCAAGATCCATCAATCAAGTCAGTGGCAAAGCCAGGAAACCCCTGTCACCAAAGTCCCATTACCCACTGCCCTAATGCTAGTCCATACTGGCCCCCCAATAAATAATTAGAGGATGTTTGCTAGCCTGCCACTCCAAGAAAGCTCTTTTCCACACTAATAGTTATGAGAACGATACCGTCAGCCTTCTATCAAACAAAAGTCTTTTGCAACATGCCCAGGTCATCACCAAATCTGGGCTATTTTGGACTAAAGTGGATGGAACAAGTTCAAGCGTTCAGGAGCCCTCACAGAGAATATCCTACCTGCCGCCTCCTCTTTTATAATTGGGGGAGTCAGCTCTAATGCCTCTGCTGACCACAACTATTCCTCGCTTACAAACTGCCAGTCATATGGCTAACGTTCTGAATGCACGTGGGCCGGATGGTTGGGGACTGGAGCTGGTTGTCAATTTTCCGATGAAACATTTTTCACTGGAAAATGCAGATTCAACAGCTCTCTCCCCAATGACTGTTCAAAAAGGAGAGCTTGAGAGAGAGAGAGAGAGAGCGACTCTTGTTGTCCAGGATTTAGGGCATCTCTCTGGGATATAGGAGACTCAGGTAATCTGTGGCTGTCATAGGCTCACACTCACTTTCTTTGTCTCGTACCATTTTAAAGCACGTTGGGGGTGAAGTCTAACTGACCCCTTCCCTCAACTCTTCAGAATTTGGCCCAGCTTACTTTGCATTTGCTGTTACCTCTTTTAAAGAAGCTGGTTAGAACATTTTAAAAACAGTTTGCTTGGAGATTACTGGAGGCAGAAATAAATTTTTATAACATAAAGGACCATTCTTTGATTTTTTTCCTCCCTATTTCTTCAGAGAAAAGAATGGGAAGGGGAGGGGGAAAATCAAATATGGAAACATTCTCATTTTGCCTAAGAAAAATCAAATAACGAGAGGTGAAAGTTGAATAGTTTTGAGTAGAAATCTTATAACTGCACATTTGAAAATACTTAAAGACAGATCTGTAATGAAATAAGCTTCATGTTAATTCTGTCCTTGATGTAGCATGCACAGAATACTTTAAACCCAGGACACAGGAATAAGGACATAACACTTGAAAAATTATTTAATCGTTACCCTATTTGAACATATTGTGCCATAAATTAAATCAACGCATCTGGAGAGGGAAGAAAGTTGACGTCAGCAGACAGGATGCTGGCAAGATCCCTCACTAGTGCTTTCTGAATTCTTGATGACAAAGACCTCGGTCCTGCAAACATTTATGTAGATGCACAGCTTTGCATTCAGTCAGCCAACACATAGAATCATAGAAATGTAGGGCTCAAAAGGACCACAAGAAGTCACCAATACCAGCCCCCTGCATTGAGGGAGGACAAAGTCAACCTACACTATTCCTGACAGGTGTTTGTCCAACCTTTTCTTAAAAAGCTGCGACTACAGTTACTCACCTGCATAAACTCTTGCAGGATCAAAGCTGAAATCTATTTATTTTCAGTGAAAAGCATGTCTAGTTTTAAATAGATCTGCATTTTACAAATTATTATTTCTATACCAGTACTGTGTGCACGGAAGTTTACAGTCAGACAAATAAAACGACATGGGGCTTGCCAGAAGGATTTTATAATTTGTTTTGCTCCAGAACATGTCAAAATGACATCTGCATTGGCAAGCAGGCGTTAGGAAAGGGGGCGATGCTGGAAGAATACCATGGGAGGGGAATATTGCTCTTGGAAGAAAACAGTTTTCCACACACAGAAGCTCCAACCCTGCAGAGGAACCAGCATAATACAAATACTACCAACAACAAAAACACGTACGTGAGTAGATATATGTGCATGCGTTTTCAGGACTGCCCACGTCTCTACACACAAACCCATCCACTCACCCTAGTCATGCTTCCCTAGTTAAAGTTAGGAGTAACTCTACTGACATAAAACTAAGGTATGTCTACACCAGGGGTCGGCAACCTTTCAGAAGTGCTGTGCCGAGTCTTCATTTATTCACTCTAATTTAAGGTTTCTCGTGCCAGTAATACATTTTAACGGTTTCAGAAGGTCTCTTTCTATAAGTCTATAATATATAACTAAACTATTGTTGTATGCAAAGTAAATAAGGTTTTTAAAATGTTTAAGAAGCTTCATTTAAAATTAAATTAAAATGCAGATCCCTCCGGACTGCTGGCCAGGACTCTGGCAGTGTGAGTGCCACTGAAAATCATCTGCATGCGTGCCAGAGGTTGCCTACCCCTGGTCTACACAGAAAGCAAAAGTGTGACTGCAACATGTGTAGACATAACTGAGTTAGCTTTGATCTAGCTAATTAAAAAAATAAATAGCAGTGGCAGCACAGACCAGCTGCTGAAGTGCATACCCAGTGTTCCAGGCAGGCTACTGGAGCCCATGCTGCCATGTCTTCACTGCTATTGTTATTCAAGCTGGTTTGATCAAAGCTAGCCTGCGCAAGTCTATGCAGCTGCACCTCTGTTGAGTGTGCAGAAGTGGTATGTAACAGAGTTCTTATAACTGAGCCCTTTCCAAGGGCAGATGATTGGACATGGTTACAGAGCTTTAACCTCAGTATGAATATAAAAGACGACTCAGATGTGGAAACTTCCTTGTGTATGTAAATGTTTGCACAATTGGGGCCTAGATGTGTGCATATAAATAGATATATTCTTATATGCGCATGTTCCTTTGGTCAAATTCTCTGTATCTTGGAGGTTGCAATAGTAAGTTCTTTTTTTTTTTCTTTGACGGAGCAGAAGAGATAGTAACATAAAATCTCCTGGGCATGGCCATTCCCTGGTTCGAGTGGCTTCTGGGCAGCTGTAAATTTATGCCCGGGCTTTTTAGCCTAACTTTTCAGCTGCACATTCCCAGAATAGGATAATCTGTATGAGAGGAATTTGCCTTCTTGTCTGCTGACAGGAAAGCAAATTCCTCTCACAGAATAGCAACCTCTGCCTTTCCTCAGTCCCTGTTGGAGGTTTTTTGGACCATTGAATTCGCATCAGATTCTGTAGTCATTCTCCCAGGCCACCCACATCCTCCTCCTCCACACCAGCTTATTTAAATTAGGCCTGGGGCATAGAAGGTTCCTGTATAGGTTCTCTACCCTCCCTGCAATCCAAAGGAATTAAGTGATGTAGAGCAGCGGTTCTCAACCAGGGGTCCAGGGCCCCCTGGGGGGCTGCGAGCAGGTTTCACGGGGTCCGCCAAGCAGGGCCAGTATTAGATTAGTCGAGGCCCAGAGCAGAAAGCCATAGTCCTGCCATGAGGGGCTGAAGCCTGGGGCCCCAAACCCTGCCACCTGGGGCTGACACCAAAGCCTGAGCAACTTAGCTTTGTGGCCCCCCATGGCAGGGGGCTCCGGGCAATTGCCCTGCTTGCTACTGCCTAACACCGACCCTGGCTCTTATATGCAGAAAAACCGTTGTTGTGGCACAGGTGGGCCGTGGAGTTTTTATAACATGGGGGGGAGGGGCTCAGAAAGAAAAAGGTTGAGAACCCCAGATGTACAGGACCTTGCCTAGCCCTTATGATCTGCAGTGACTTTCAGTGACTTTTCGTATACGGTTCTGAGGGGCATTGTGGGCACTAGAGTGGATTATAAGTTAGAATGAGGAACCAGAAGTTGGAAAGGTCAGTTACTTATTGTAATAAACCGCAGAGTCCAGCAACTGACAACGTCTTGGTCAGAGGCCTTAAATCGGATGTGCGCTCATCAACTCCAGCAATGATTCTGTTAACTGACAAGACACCAGCATTCGGTAGCAACCTTTTCTGGCTGCTAAAGAAATCTCCTCTGCAAAACATGGCGTACTTACATGTCCTGTTTGTGCAATATCACTTCAGGCAAATCCTTCATCCCCTCAGTACCTTGGGTATGAAGCTAGGTAACTAACCCTATGAAGAAGCTGAGCTGAATGTCCTCACTGAAATAAATTATATTAAAATATAATAATGAATAGTTCTAAAGTTCATGTCATTTTGTCATATAACATCTTGTTAGTCCTGTCACAATAAAGCACAATGCACTAGATGACACTCCCAAAGATCCCTTTTAATCCATAGGATTCTAGCAGGAATCTATCCTCCCACAGGTGGTTAGCTTAACATTTGACTGAGAGCATTTAATCAGAGAAGGTTCATCCCCACTTATGGCACCAGGAGGGCACTGTATCTTGACCCTTCGCTCAGTCTCTCTGTGACAACACTTCCAAGTGACAGGCCCATCCTCTGTACTTCTCCCACCGTTCACCCCACTTTCAGTCTGGATCACCAGATTCCCCCATTTACCAGAACCATATTATCTTTAGCAGGTCCCACGGGGTTTGACCTCAGTTATATATGTCTCTCTGGGAGATACAAACAAGGTCAGAGAATACCATATTCAAAATTGATACAATGTCAGGGAATACCTTATTCAAAATGGGATATAATATCTGTCCATAGGACTTTAACAAGCAGAGAGACAAAGGTTAAAAATAAAAGCTCATATGCATATTTCCTTACCTAAACTTGGCCATCCCTTACAATTTAGGTAGGACCCACTTATCCCTGGTGCTCCAGCATTTGAGGACCAGGTTACAGTCTGTTTCTCTGCAGGCCTTCTGTTAACCCTCTTCTCCAAGGTTCAGCTTTCTAATTGCTTCCAAGCTCCTTCCTGTGCTACTAGCCAGATTCCGATTACATATTCAGGGAGATAAGCTTCAAAGGAATTACCATCTCTATGGTGTGTTGGAGCTGGGCTGTCTACACCATTACCAAAACAGGCTATCATGTTATTCCAGAAAACCTTTTGGTGGAGAGACCTCAATATTGATGCAAAATGATATTGATGCAAAATGATATTAATAACGTTATTTGATTTTTGATAACATTAGGTCATTATAAACTTTTTTTCATCTTTACTGAATATTAAAATATAGCCACAAGTATGTTATAGCCAGGATGCTTGAAAAAAAATCACAATACCTGTGTATGATTTAGTTAGTTATGTTATAAAATGTTCAAACTAATAGAAGAAATTCCAGAAGGCTTCTGCTTTCTGTCATCCTGAAAATAGCTAATATAAAGCCTCCTTGGCCATAAAACTGTTTATGACCCCCAAGAGTGTTTATATAAGCTTTAAAAGGCAGCTTTTTCCTGAGTTGACTTTGTTTTAACTTTTATATTTTCTTTTGTGCTATGTATAAAAGATGCATTGGTTATTGAAATTTGTGCTTTGTACAAAATATGTAATAGAAGTCTAATTACTATAACAAATTTTAACTTTAAGGAGATTGGGTCAAGAGAAGAGACAAAAACTAAAAGATTGTCTTATCTTGACCAATTTGATATAGATATAATCCTTTATCTCAAGAAAGAAAAAAAAACATTGTAAAGAAAAATGTTTTAGAAAAGACCTGGTCCTCTAAAAGTATGTGAAGATGTACTTAATGCAGGATACCTCAAAGAGGTATGTAGGGATGTGGTATCAGAACAATAAATTTAGGTTGTAAAATGGGCCTCTATCAGCCCTACCTTTGCAAGAAAAATCTCTGCTTGGGTTCTTAAAAACTTTAGTGAAAAACCTGTAGTTGGGAAATAATTTGTAGAAAACCTTTGTTTATTTCCTAACTGTTGAAATGGTAAACCATTTAAAAAGGCATATTTGAAAGTATTTTGACTAAATGCAAAGTGTTAAATGGGGTTTCCTAATATCATCGCTACATATATAGTAAAATGCCTCATGTACCAATGTGAAATTAAATGATCTTTCTCAGCTGATTACTAATGTAAGAAGCCAGTTTAGAATATTTATATTAATGGGGAATTAATTAATTAATGGAAGTGCTCAACCAACTCCCACATCAAACTGAGGAAGAAAGAAGAATCATCTCCAAAAATTGTCCTGAAGAATCAACAACTTCTTTAATAACTTAAGATTCTCTTTTTAAAATTCAATAATTTCTAAAGACTTTTGAGAACTAAAAACTTCCCTATAAAGAACGGGAGTGTTTGGACTTGTTTAAAACAGCATTTAATTTTCTGTTAAATTCTAATAAAATTGAAGGAATAGTTCAGAAAACTGACAGAATAAAAAGAAAGAGTTAAAACAAATAACTTTTAAAATTATCTGATGCTTTCCTGCTACAGAAGGGCAAAGGCAATTTAAAGTGTGTCGCCTAGTCTTTAATCAGACCACATATTCAGGAGCTGAGAGTGTCCAGAACCAACCTCCAAAGGCACGGAGCCAGTGAAAGGATGACAGCAGGTAATTTGAATATAAGCAAGCCTGGAATAGGTATATGTTTCTATAAGTTAATGAAAATAGGAAGGAGAAGGGTATAAATATAGATGCTGGAACTAGGAGTGCTGCCGCTCCTCCTGGCTTGAAGTGCATTTCTATTATATACAGGGTTTACAGTTTGGTTCAATGGCTCTCAGCACCCCCAATATACATAAACTCAGGGTATAAAACTCTGAAGTGAGCACTGCTCACTCTCATTCTCTGCTGCTCTGCTCCAACACACAGGACTCAGCGCATCCTATCCATCTCTATAAGCAAGCTGCCAGTGACAATTAAGAATGAAGAAGACTCAAGAAGAAACCAAGCCCAAGAAAACCTCCTCAAGATGTCAACATGGATTGGTGAAAGGAAGTTAACTAAGATAGTGCCAAGGGATTAGATTTAAAAACTCTTGTAATAATTTTACTGGCTATGGGAATACTGTAGCAATTAATAATATTAACAGTTTCTCCTCTTAACTACCAGATGGTTAGACCATGCATTCCTGGAAAGGAAACAGCGCCTAACATTGGAAAGCAAAAAAATAGTGGGATTTAGTTGGAGTTAAGATTCTTAGTATTTGTTAAAGGGCCTTTGTCAAGACAGCTCCTTAAAAGGCATTTGCTAAATAACTGATTTAAGTATTTTCTTTGATTTCATGGGACTTATGATTTCTTACCCTGCCCATCTATAAACTATCTGGTTAATAATAACTAAAATTATTTTGTCCATCTACAAACACTTAAGTATCTATGAGATACAAAGACTGGACTCATAATATTGGGAAACAAAACCTTGGTTTCAACTTACCAAGAAAAAAAATGTCCCACTGAAGGTTGGCCTACTCACAAAGATGTAATCTCTATTCAAAGCTTCCCACAGAAAGGCACAGCGAAGAGATTGTAATGGAAGCAACCAGTTGTGTTCTGTTATTTGTGTTCTGTTTAATGGTCTCTTGCCCTTTATTTAATAATAAAATAGCCATGATCCTCAATTGTGATTATTTTGCTTAGTTTCCATTATGGCATCGCCTAAGAGATGTAATTAAAACAGTGGGAGTCACTGAATCATCAGTAAGAGATGGTATTTGGTAGCCTAATTCTGGTTTCTCTACACTAAACAGTATTAGTAATTTTTAAAATAAAATTACCTGGTTACCTCAATTAAAAATGACCCCTTTCTACTCAACACCGTCAGATTCTGAGTGAAGCCCAGACAGGGAGTGACAAGAGTGAAGACATATTAACTGAACTCTCCTTAAGCCACAAAACTGTCAAAAATGTGGGTCTTTTATTTATTGGAATTTATTGACATGAATTGTAAGGGTGGCAAAGTGCCCCTCACAGTATGTGGAGCTATGCCATATAACACTGACAGGTATGAATCAATGATAAATCCACAATCCAGACGGAATATTGAAACTAAATCAAAACACTGTGGCTAATCAAAACTGCTCCCTGCCCTTCTGTATTAATATCTTGCACCCGCACAGTATCCTCCATCAGAGGATTTTAAGGATTTTACAAAGGTCTGTGAGGTAGATAAATATTTGTTTACTCCATTTCACTGATTGGGAAACGAAGATACGAAGAAGCTAAGTGACCTTCCCAGCATCACCCAGCAAGTCAATAGAAGAACGTAGGCTTCCCGTCCCCGCTCACTTCCTTTTGTGGTTTGCGATTTCATTAGAGCCTTGAATTCAATCAAGGCCCATGTACAAATCTGAATGCAACACAGAGTATTCGAGATTTATTGTGTCATAATAAACACAATGTTAGCATCATTAGTTTTTATATTGGGTGTACATATTTGGAATATAAAAGAAGCTGCTTTAAAAAGAAATTGATTCCTGGAGCATGTATTTATTGCAAAAATAAAAATTAAGATATTAGAAAAAGAGAGACCAAGATCTCATTTTCAATTCTAGGATTAAAAAGGCAGCAGTGAACAAACAAGGTAAATATAAAGTAGAATAACAAAATGGGGGAGGGGAGGAAGCCACAATAGAACATAAAATACAAAACTCTGAATAGCTAGAATTATAAAGATAATTTCTCATGAATTATTTAAGGCTGTATAATAAACCAACAGTCTAACCTTAAAAGATCGAATATAAGAAGCCATTTTTATTCTTCTGAGATAAGCTATACATGCTCCATCACTGAAGATAGCGTAGGTAAGTAGTCAGCAGGGACAATGCTGTTTTTGCAAAAGATGACTTGACAGATGACTTGACCTCTGAGGAGGTTGTGAAGGCTAGGACTATAACAATGTTTAAAAGGGGACTGGATAAATTCATGGTGGCTAAGTCCATAAATGGCTATTAGCCAGGATGGGTAAAAATGGTGTCCCTAGCCTCTGTTCGTCAGAGGATGGAGATGGATGGCAGGAGAGAGATCACTTGATCATTGCCTGTTAGGTTCACTCCCTCAGGGGCACCTGGCATTGGCCACTGTCGGTAGACAGATACTGGGCTAGATGGACCTTTGGTCTGACCCGGTACGGCCTTTCTTATGTTCTTATGTTATGTTCTAGATCTCCCCCTCTGCCAACTCAGTATCCTTGTCTATGCACAGTGTTTAACATTGTGTTAGTTGACAGATATTCTAATATGATGTAATTTTCCAATGTATACAAGTGAAAATCCAGAGTGACTCCACTGATTTCAATTGGACACCAAAACCTGATTTCAGTACCATTTCTGAGGTAAAGGTCTGGCCTTATGGGACTAAATTACAATGCAGTTTGGTCGTAGTGCAATTCTGCTGAGCCAGACTAAATTATAATATTTTAAGACATTTTTAAAAATGCTAATATATACAGACAAGAAAAGACAACAATTCACTGTTTTATTCAGATTTGTATATGCTCACCCCTGTAGATGGGACTTTTCTATCCCAGATAGAACTTGAATCCACAATTCCCTGGTTTAGGAGTCCAGTGCAGCTGCAACTGTTTTTTAAAAAATCAAGTGACAAGTGAATTTTCACTTGCAACTTCTATTCATTTTGTCTCTTCATAGGAACCACTCCTCCAACCAACGAGACACCCAGGTCAGCTCATTTAAGGGCTTCAATTTAAATTGGAAGCCAATAAAGTTTTAGCTTGTGGTATCTAAAAGGGTGTCATAAGGAGGAGGAGGGAGAAAGCTTGTTCATCTTAGCCTCTAAGGATAGGACAAGAAGCAATGGGCTTAAACTGCAGCAAGGGAGGTTTAGGTTGGCCATTAGGAAAAACTTCCTCTAACTGTCAGGGTGGTTAAACACTGGAATAATTTGCCTAGGGAGGTTGTGGAATCTCCATCTCTGGAGATATTTAAGAGTAGGTTAGATAAATGTCTATCAAGGATGGTCTAGACAGTATTTGGTCCTGCCATGAAGGCAAGGGACTGGACTCGATGACCTTTCGAGGTCCCTTCCAGCCCTGGAATCTATAAATTCAGTTTTTAGCATGCACTCCTTGGGGCAGTGCAACCGCCCCATGAAATTATGCAGGGCTAGAGAGTGCCATTTTGCGGTATCATAAGAATTTCTAATTCTATTATCGTGTGTGTGTGTGTGTGGTGGGAGGGGGGATAATTTAGAAGGAGTTTTAGTTCTTTCTTTATACCGTCATTCAAATGGTTACGATCCTTGTTGCTTTTCCCCTGTTGCCTACCCGGTTTCCACAGTAGTTGTTAAAAGTTTCACAACTTCAGCTAATAAAGACAAGCAACGCATTACCCATGCAAAGCTCAGTTCTATTTGGCTGCTGTCTCCCCCTTACCTGACCTCGCACTCTAACTCCCGTGTATAACTAGGTTGGGAAGGATTAGATTTTTATCTGTAAATGCT
Source organism: Mauremys reevesii (assembly GCF_016161935.1). Classification (NCBI taxonomy): domain Eukaryota; kingdom Metazoa; phylum Chordata; order Testudines; family Geoemydidae; genus Mauremys; species Mauremys reevesii. The sequence continues at coordinate 34,583,517 of NC_052637.1, read as the reverse complement.
GGTAAACATAAATTTCACTGTACACAAAAAACAACAAAGAAAATATTTCCAACGATACTTGACATTTACAGATAGGCAAAAGAAAGAAAAAAATTCTTCTTGAAAACGTATTTAAGTTTGATTAAAGGATATTTACTTCATATATTTTGACATGTGATCTTGAGAATGTGTGTTCTACTGATTAAAAAGCATTACCTCTTTGAATCTCAGTGTCTGCTGTCACTAAATAATTATTGTCTGACACTCCTCCACCCCATTTGGCTTTTGCCGTAATGCTCCACAACTATGAACATTTAATTATATAAAAAAAATTAAAAAATGCTTAAACCCCATCATTTTGTACAACTGTGAAAATTTAAAACAACAACAAATATTTAAAAGCACACATCTATATTATCTTTCAAAAAATAACAAATTTTGCTAAGCCTAGATATAACTGATGCATTTATTAATTACTAAAACATTTTAAGTACCTCCTTCTTCCCTATAACTCTTTATTTTTGCCCCTTTAAGGGTGCTTATCTACCTCTCCAGGAGCAGGATAGAGATCCAGAAGATTTCTCTCTAGATAAGTATATCATGGTGGGCACCTTGGAGACAAGATTGAAGTACTGGCTCCAGATTTGAAGGTTTTTTAGAATTGTAGGGCAACATCCCACTCTGAGTTGGACAGTTGCTACTCAGTGGTAATCAAACTGCATTGCACTGATGGAACCAAGCAAAATATGGACCATAAGTCCATATTTTTATGGCTTATAGATGTACATTTAATATATAATAATATAAATTGGATTAATTTTTTTGTACATCTCATTCATCTCACTAACAGCAACGCATCCATTCTTTAAAATGAGAGAGAGTTCAAAACACCCATCACCTAACCCTCATAACATTAATATTGAATACCTGAAAATGTAACGCCCAATAATGGCTGAGATATAGTCAAGACTGAAATCATCACCATCTTATTGACCCAGTCCTGCTTATTCAAGGCAATAAGGGTTTTGCCAGTTACTTCAAAGGGAGCATGTTCAGCGCAGGGCTGCCCAGAAGGGGGGGGGGGCAAGTGGGGCAATTTGCCTCAGGCCCCGGGCCCTGCAGGGGCCCCCATGAGAGTTTTTCAGGACCCCTGGAGCAGGGTCCTTCACTCGCTCCGGGGGCCCTGGAAAACTTTCGCAGGGCCCGGACCCCCTGAGCTTCTTCCGCTTCGGGTCTTAAGCGGCAATTCAGCGGCAGGGGGTCCTTCTGCTCTGGGACCTGCCGCCAAAGTACCCCAAAGACCTGTGGCGGGGGGTCCTTCCGCTCCGGGACCTGCCGCCGAAGCGCCGGGTCTTCAGTGGCAATTCGGCAGCGGGAGCCCCCTGCTGCGGGTCTTCGGGGCACTTCGGCGGCGGGTCTCGGAGTGGAAGGACTGCCCACCGCTGAATTACTGCCAAAACGGGGGCCCCCCGCCGCCTAAGACCCCAGGCCCCCTGCATCCTCTGGGCGGCCCTGGTTCGGCGGCATTGCTTAAATTTAGTTTAGGACACATTCATGGCCACTGTTAATACGTGGGTCAACTTCATGATATCTTTATACTTCCACTTAGAGACACATAGTGGGATTTAGCCAGTGCTTAAAATACCACTTCATATATTTCTCTACCATCTCTGAATTTTAAATTGCAACATCAATTAGAGTAAGATCTCAAAAATTTTGGCCCAATTATTAAAGAATAAATATTTTTGTAACCTATATAGTGAAGGTCCCACAATTCAGTGGATAAAAATAGTCTCAAGAATAAACCACCACTATCTTAACAATGTATGTGGAACTAACTTTCACAGTGGACTCTGCTAGCAGGTATTTAATTTAGCAGGATTTTTTATTTGAAGAGATCTATAGCAATACCTTCCATTTGACATTAATGGCTCTGAAAGATACAAATTTATGGAAAAGATCTGAGAAATTTTGCCAAGAATTTTACTGCTACATATAAAGAATGTAAATCTGCACCCAAATGAAAATGATCTACACCCTTAAGGAGGTAATAAATGGAGTCAGATGGGCTTGATGTATTAATCCATCTGAAACAGCACAAATCACATAATTCAGTATTAGCACGTTTTATTGGAAACTTCACAAGTCCAAATTGTTGGTAATTTCAGATGCGTAATTTAAAAGCACATGATTTAATTCAATATAAAGGAAGAAATTAAAAGTAAATTTGCCCTTTCCTCTCCTAATAAAATACTACTTGGAGGTGCAATAAAAAACACACTTGGCTTCAATCTTATTACATACTACTTTTGGAAACCGAATACACTTTGGTCTCTGTTCATAAAATTGTACATGCATGTTAGCTAATAAAGAAACAGCTGGTACCAGGTTTTGTTACTCAGATGAGTTTATCCATTTTTCATTTGCAGTTGCAAACTGCTGGAGCCAGCTACTACGCTCAGGAAACATGTGTCCCCTTTCAGATACTGCTGCTGCCCTACCAGGCCCATGATAGAATTTTAAATGGGAGTTTTTTGTAATTTTTTATGGATTTTCAGAGCAATGCTCACTGGTGTTCTATCTATCTGGCTATTTATATGGTCTTTCCTCACTGTAGCACCTGAACACTTCCCCTTTGTCTATAATGTGGGTAATTCAAACTGTAAGCTCCTTGGAGCGGGGACCTTGTCTTCCTATGCATCTAACTAAGTACTCATATGACCTCCCATCACCAGAGTACATCAGTGCCTCATAAGCATTAATGATATTTTTCCTCATAACAGCCCTGTAAGGAAGGGAGGTATTCACATTTTATGGACTGGGAACTGAGGCAGAGAGAGATTAAGGGCCAGATTTGTAAATGGAATTAGGTGGCTAACTCCCATTAATTTTAGTGTGAGTTACATACCTAAATGCAATTCAGGGCCTAAGTGATTTTCCCAAGGTCACATTGGAAATTTGTGACAGAGCCAGGAATAAAGCCCACATCTCCTAAATTCCAAACATGTGGTGAAGTCATTGACTATCCTTCCTCCCCAAGTACTGTGGATCAGATTCTCCATTTTTGTGCGGTGTAAAATGCTACCAAATCAGAACAAGAGCATTATACCCACACTTTGTACTGGTGTAAATGACTGCAGGGCAACAGAGAATTAACTCCTGTTTACCCTGGTTGTCTAGCACCATGGGATCTAAAACAGCTATGGAGCTGTAGAAGTAATTGTCACATGTCTATTATACAACAGAACCCACACAGCCTTCACAAATAAAGGAACTTAACCCTTAGCTACAAAATGCCATTCTTATTTGCCCTCATACATTCCATATCAGTAGAGAATCCTTAAGGAGGGATTCTACTTGTTTGCCTGGGTATACATGCAGAGGAACTCCATTAATTTACTGGATTTACAGATTCTGCTCTCAGTTGCTCTGATATCAATCCAGAGTAACACCACTAATCTACTGTCTTTACATGGAGTTATTCCAGATTTGGACCAATGTGACTGAAAACAGACTCTAACGTTCAGTATATAAAATATTCTGACTACTGATGCCTAATAAGGAAATACATAGCTGTTATCTACAGCTTCCTAAAGAGTTACCCCACTATAAGAGGCTCCCCTGGCAGAGAAATCCTTGGCAGAGTCACAAAATGATCTTATCAAAATTACAGTGATGGTGGCACACCCCAAGAGTGAAAGGTGGATTTTTTTTAAATCGTAAAGGTTGCTGGTTGTAATTACAGTGTGACATGACTGATCATTACTGTAACAGATAGACCCTGAGACACCAAACTGTAGAACTCTTCATCTGTCACCCAAATGAAATGTTAGTGATCCACAGACAGACCTTTCCCCCACATGCAGATTAACACAGGTTATCAAGCAACGGCTGTAAAGACATCTGACATTTCTAATTACTCATATAAGTATCACAGGCTTGAAAAATGTAACAGTCAGCCATGTGGAATGGAGAAGATAGAGGACAAAAAGTCATATGTTCTAAACAGGAAAAAATATTTTGGGTTATCCTCGGATAAATCATTTCGATCTAGAAAGCAGTATGAATATTATTTTGGCAGCACCTGGAAACTCCAACTAATATTGGGGCCCTATAGTACCAGGTGTTGTACAAACTCACAATAAGAGACGGTCCCTGTCCCAAAGATCATACAATCTAAATAGACAAGACAAAGGAAGTATCATTATCCTCATTTTGCAGATGGGAGTTAAGGCAAAGAGAAATGGCTTGACTCAGACAAAGCTAGTCTGTAACAGCAGCAGGAATGGCATGCTGATCTCGTGAGGACAGTGCCTTAACCAAAAGGCCAACATTTCTCTATCTTTAGTTTTGTCTATGGAATGTGATATTAGATTCACAGGCTCTAAGGCCAGAAGGGAGCATCAGGTTACCTAGCCTGACCTCCTGCCAACAGGTCATCCATGGTGGTTTTGACTATTTTTTCTTTATTTGCAGAGTAACTTCTGCAAATGCATTTCTAATGGCAATGTTTACAATTGCTTTTATATCTGCTCATGTTAAAGGCTAAATTATGACTGCCACAGATGGATGGCTGCTGGGTGAATTCACACAAGGTGTAGTAGCTAAACTGTAGAGGCTAGAGGCACTGTGCCTGTCCAGAAACAGGCAGGATGCCTCCAGAGCCCTGGCGGGAAAAACTCACTCAAAGTTTTACTTGTCACAGCTACATAAAGATCTGGTATTCTTTACGATGGGTATGGAGTGATAGAGAGACTAGCCAGGCCATACACTCGACACTCTCGGTCACATGTCTTTGGGGCTTTAGGCAACACCAGCTAGCGGGTTCCACTTGCACTCAGGGAGTGTAAGTAGCAGGATGGTAGTTAGCTCATGTGCAAGTGTGGTAGCAGGATTCCTAGTCCTTCTCCCTTCCCTAGAACACCAGGCTGGGGGAGTTACGATATGGGCCATAGCTTGCAGCTACGTTAAGCAGGCAGCACCAGTACAATAATCTAGTTCAATGTTTCTTTGTGGCTTATGTTTGTTTTGATTTTCCTGAAGCGTGCTGCATTAGCAAGTGGGCTGTGATTTGTGATGGAAAATGGATCTCCCATGGCATTATTTTCTCTCTCTCTGCAGCTTTGTTATGTTACAAATTATGGAGGAAAGCCTGAACTCCAAACCCAGTCCTTACATTCAGGCAGAATGCTAGCTGAGTACAGACTTCAGGATTTGACTCTAGGAGCCAGATCCTCCTCTGGCGAAAACTGGCGTAGCTCTGCTGGCTGACCTCAATGGAGCTATAACAATTAACTCCAGCTGAGGATCTGGCCATCTATCATGTCACCTCGGTGTAAGCAGAACACCGTCTCAAAGTGAGTGGGAAGTTCTGCCAAAAAACTGATGACATGGTATGACCTCTGAGCTTTTAAAGCCTGTTTTAGAGGCACAGAGCCCATTCCTGCAGGCCTTCTTCAGGCTCAACTCCAATTGAATGGAGCGGGAGTTCTGCCCAAGTAAGGGCTGCAAGAGCAGGTCTCCGGAGACTACAACATCCTTGTAAGGAGCTTTTATATATATCCCAATTCAACAAACACTACTGGATGTAATGCTCTCCAGGGGTCTGACTGCTGGAAGGGGGTAGAGGTACTGTCAACCACCACCCACAACCCAAGCTCCACCTACTCATGACACACCAAATATGAGATGCCACTGTAGAGAATTTCATAAGATGGCTGACCCATATTATCCTTGCAGGTTTTTGGGGGATCCCCAAAACATCATTAATCTGCACGTTGTTTAGATTGTAAGTTCTTTGGCGATTGAAGCCCAAACATTTGGTGCTATGTAAAATTATAATGCCTGGCATCCAGCCTCTAGCATAACCTGTAATGCTGCTTCAGAAAGCAGCAAAAGAATAAACAAACCCCTTAGTAATACATCTAGCCAACTGTACAATGCTTTACATGGAGAACATCTTTCCTGGGATCAGCGGCAAATCATTTTGTGCCCTGAAGCATGAGATTTGTTTGCCCTTATCTTAACATGCACAATGCTAGTTTTGTTTTCGGCAATAAAATTGCACATTTCCTTTATAAATTCAGCTCTTTGGATCCCCCTGAAGAAACTTGTGGCGTAACTTGAAGAAATCAAAACTAGAGGAATGAAACAGTGATGGGAATTACTCATGATTTCCATCAAAATATCTCAACAACTGTAACGTTCAGACACAAATCTAGACACTGTTCCAGAACAATTCTTTGTCATTAACTCTGTTATGTGCTCCATTATCTGGCCAACACTTCATGTAAGTTTTATTAATTAGTTCCCCTTGAAATGGAACATTTAGCTGCATCACTGAAATTCCAAATATAAAAGAATGCTGAAGACATCGGTTCACTGCAATTAATGAGATTTAGTGCCAGAACATGAGAGATGCTGGATTTTTTCCTCTTGCATTAAAGACTACTTGGTTATTTCTAGAGACACTTTGTCTAGAATCACAAGACGAGGAATTAGTTTTCCTTAATGCAGGGTCATCCACTGATTAGAGCTAAAGACTGAATCATTTACGTAGCCCCTCCTGAGGTGGGACACAAGCCTTCTCCTCTGGTGTCTTTTACTTGGAGTGGCTTCTCTCTTCTCCTCAGAGGGGGTGGCTTCCCGTGTTCTTTGTTGCTATGTCTGGTGCCTCCACCCAAAGTGAACCCCTGACTTGGCCTGAGACACATGGAGTGCAGTCCCCTGGGAAAACACTGTCACTCTTAACAAGGCATATAACCCACAAAGAGCAACATACATTAATCCAAATGCCAATAAATGAAACAGGGCATTTATTGGGGACTGGTAAAAAAGGCTCTAGGGAATGAAAGGCTTAAGAGCAACTAAAAGGCTAGAACATCATCAGTATAACAAATTCTCCAGCTACCAACATTCACAATCCTATCCAAGACCCCAGCTCCTTCCCTGACTCCTTCCCAGGCAGAATGGTATGCTGCGATAAGCCCAGAGATGGGTGTAGCAGCACTGCAAAAATTGGCTGATTTAAGGAAAATACAAGGGGACGACTTAGTGTTTTCACCCCTGGGTGGGGGAGGAGGGCAGGCAGGGTCCTCTCCTCACTCCCTGGTCCACAGTCCTACAAGTTAGGTCTGTGTGTCAATACTCAAGAATAGTGGGAATACACAAGTCAGAAGCCAAGCTTTCCAAAAGTGCGTCGTGATTTTAGATGACCATTGTATATTGGCCTGGTTGTCAGAGGGAGAGTGCTCTGCACTTCCTGATCCTCAGGGCCCTTTAAGGTGTCTCCAGTTGGCTGCCCAAAAGCACCAGCTACTTTTGAAAATCTCGATCCAAACACTAACGACAGTCACATGTTGTCGCTTGTGTGCAGCAACACCCATTTTATTACAAAGTTTATTTATGTAGTCTTGAGCATATTCTCACACACTGCAAAAAAACAACAACAGTGTTTTACCACCTTTTGCGGGGAGCTTAGAGTATATATTCTGCGATTTCAACCCTGGAACACAGTGAAGAGGTGAAAGACATTACTAGGGAAGAGGAGCTTGCTGTCTACCATCTGCTCCTATAGGTGGCCACATGTCACCTCTTCTTATAACTAGTCCTGACTGTTGCTTTCTTTTCAGAGGAGACTGTACCAAAACTTCTCTCACTGAATGAGCCTGTAACAGTGCTGCTTAAACCTCTGAGGAGCATGCCAGCCGCTGTTGGTATATTTTCTTTGTTTAAAATTAGCAGAGACTTGCGGATCATGTCATGATCTTGAAAATAGGTGCCCATATCCTGGTTGTCCCTGTCAGCTAGATTTTCACCCCAAAGCCTTGAAACAAGATAGCAAAGTATTACTATTATACCTAACAGAATAGGGAAATTGTTTGCAGACTACCATTAGGGTTTTAACCTAACAGATTATTTAGGTGACAGGTTTATTGGAGGGGGAAGGGAAGGGAGGATATGCATATACTGAGAACATTCTCCCAGATATTTGACCTGAATTTGCTCTCCTTTCTCAGATAAGATTCCCATTCACTTCAATGGTCTTAATCAGGCATTGTCTTGAGTTACAAAACTGCAGCAGGCCAAATTCATCCCTCCTATAAACCTTTACGGAAGAGCCCTATAGAATGTAATAGGGATTAAAGACTTTATTTAAATCCTATTACCTTCAGTGGGCTATGGATCAGGCCCTAAACTAATACGTTCTACAGGTACTGTTCTAAAAACCTATAGAACAGGGGTCAGCAACCTTTCAGAAGTGGTGTGCCGAGTCTTCATTTATTCACTCTAATTTAAGGTTTCGTGTGCCAGTAATGCATTTAAACATTTTTAGAAGGTCTCTTTCTATAAGTCCATAATCTATAACTAAACTATTGTTGTATGCAAAGTAAATAAGGTTTTTAAAATGTTTAAGAAGCTTCATTTGAAATTAAATTAAAATGCAGATCCCCTGGGACTGGTGGCCAGGACCCGGGCAGTATGAGCGCCACTGAAAATCAGCTCGCATGCTGCCTTTGGCACATGTGACATAGGTTGCCTACCCCTGCTATAGAACCTTCATTGGGGATAGGACTTTTCCAGAAGTGTTTGCTTTAATAGGCTTACACTAGAGATTAATTTTGACAGATTTAATCCCATCTCACATGCTCTTCTGTCATGGAAGATGGAGGGCAGGAGTGACAAGAGACGCTGCTTGTGGATATTAAAGATCTTCTTTGGGGGCTGTCTGGTGAGAATGAAAACTCTTCTGAGGAGAATGAATATCCATGATCCTCAGCTAATACATCTGTAAAAATTGACAAGTACTGTAGTTGCTGCAGGGCACAATAAATATCCCTCATGTTTACTGTCAAACGAGACTGCAGGATACTAAATAATGTGGTCATATTAACAACTTGATTTTTCTACCCTTCTCATGCTTGTTGATCTGCAGTGGTGGCATGCATCCATTCCATGCCCTACGTGAAGTCTTGTAAGACCAGCTGTGGTTCTAGAGGGCATTATTTCCATGAGAAACAGTGATTATAGCTATGGCAACACAGCAAAATACAATAAAATAAATCAATTGAGGTAATGTAGAGGTGGTTGCAGTTTTCACCATGAATTGTGTGTATTCACTTGAAGTTTTAAGTAAATATTTGGCCAATCCTGGGCTGCTTTCATGATTGACTTCTACTAGTGTTCAAGCAAGAGAGTGGAAGAAAGCAAATTTCAAAGCTGCATTATTATTAAAACCTTCAGTGAAGATTAAGGGCTCATTCTGTTGGCACGACACAACACTTACATATAAGAAAAGACAGCCTTTCCACTGAAAAGCCCTCTGAAAAAATGATAGGCAACTGGTGGAAAAGGATGTCTTGTGATCCTCATTTTTACAGATAGGCACAATGAAATTAAGTGCCTTGCCCAAGAACACACAGGCAGACTGTGGAAGAGCTGTGAATTGCACCCCCAAATCCTAGTCTAACGCCTTACCCACAACACCATCCCTCCTACATGAGTAGCTAGAGTGATTGGAGGATTAAAGGTGGAGATAACCATGTTACAGTATGCACACATGATCCTAGGGAACCCAGACATTTTAAACATAAAGCTTAGATGGCCAGGCAATTGCATCTGGGATGACAGAGATTTAAGGAAGTTATCTGAAGAAGAGATGGGGAGGCAAGCATCCTACCTGCACATTTGTTGGAATGAAATGTTTGAATTACATCCCAGTAGGAGTTGGTAATTACAAAGCCTGGGATCTCAACAAGGATTGGTGGCGGGGAATAAGTGGACAAACTTGCCCTTCATAAGCACCTCATGTGCCGAGAAATTCACCCCTGTGCAGAGCCAGCACAAGGAAACTCTCACTTATGCCCAGTTTCAGGGCTTAAGTCGCTTAGAGGCCTTGTGTGGCCCACTGAACAAGGTGCATTTCATAAACATAGGTGACCAGGTACAGATAGAGCCGTCGAGTGGTAGGTGAACAGTGAAGAGCTTATGGAATGTTTTGAAAATTAAGCACCACTAGAGGCCAGTGGAAGCTAAAAAATGTGTGGCGGATGCCAAGTAGGGCAACAATTTCACTAAATAGTATTGGATGAATAAAAATTGTTTCATGAAATTCACATAGAAAGATTCAGGAGGGAGAGAGAGAGAACGAGAACACAGACATGTTCCAGTAAGACATGCTTTTTGTCTAGAGCAGGAAAAAAATGAACTGAAAAAAGATTCAAGTGATAGAAGGCTGAGATTTGTTAAATTGAGAGTTTGCTAAGCAGCTATCTTTCAATTAATAGACATTTGTTGCCAAGGAGATGAAAAAACCCAAATTCCACCAAACAGACAGACAGCAGTGGCAACTATTGCATTCAGTATTTAAAGAAAGCACGATGGGGCAACATGTTGAAACACAACTGTTATGACTTCTAAAGAAAATTAATCAAATAGCAAAAGCTTTGACAGCTGTTTTGCTGATTTCGTTTATATCTCATCTGTAATATTTATCTACTATTTTAGGTGCATTTCCAAGCTAGTTAGTTAGTAAGACATATACCTTTCAGTGCAATGATAAAAATACAGCAGGGGCTATTATTTACCTTCCTAATGGCTGACCAGCTCTACCATTCTCAGTAGACAATCGAGAGAGAGAGAGAGACACACACAAAAAGCTAACTGAGCAGAATTCCTTTTTCTTGTAATCCTGGATACACTTAGCTGCTGTAAAATCTCCTTTTGACCTAGGTTTGTGTGTGTGTGTAGGCTTTATTTATGCCCTCAACAAGTCTCTACAGAGTACATAAAAGTCTCAGTTGCAGATTTGATTTTCAAAGAATACAGAAGTTGAAACATCACGTTCAAGGAAGCACTCATCCCACAAATCTAATTTTCAGCCTCTAGGTAGTCCCAGTTGTAACCAGTGTAACTACCAATGTGATTAAGGTTAAGCACATGCATAAGCCTTTGCAAAGTTTCTGATTTCTAGACTCATTTTTGCAGATGTAAATCTATGATGGCAAAATAAATAAATACCACACTACCAATTAATTGCAGGCTTATATTATACCATTTAGACATCTAAGTGCACTTGCAAATCAAGTATTTAGGCAGGGGTGAAAGTAATATTAAATTCTTACCGGTATATGGGTGCCTGGAAGAGGCGGGGCCTTGGGCGGAAAGGGCGGGGTTGGGGGGTTAGCCTCCCTCAGCCAACCTGTCCACGCTACCTGGCCCACACCGCCCAGGGCTCCAGCTGCTGCCATGATAGCAGCAGTGGTGGCCGGGAACCCGGGGCCCTTTTAAATCGCCAGCCCCAGGGTAGCACTTTAACATCAGCTGGGTACGGGCTGGTACCGGCTTCTTACTGGTACGTCGTACCGGCCCGCTTTCACCCCTGTATTTAGGTGTCCAAGCTATGACCAAAATAGTGAAATTCACATTGCATTACACTGGAACACAGTATATAATGTGCTTTCATATTTGTGCTTTATGAAAGATGAGAAGTTTATTTATATGACTTATTTAATTATGGGATTAATCAAGATCTGTATAGGTTCAACTAATCCAGGAATAGGGGCAGATTCCAATTTCCTTATTCATGAATAGCACATTGACGTTAACAGAGTCATGGAGTAAATTTCTACTCAGCATAACAAAGGGTTTTAAAAATTCTGGCACATAGTACCTAGTCGGAAAGTACTGCACTATCAAAAGCATGACTTTCCTGCTCATGTTTTTGGCTGACCTACCATGTTACATTTGACTCATCACTATGAAGACAGTCCTGGTTCTTACTGGAACTTCTAACGCCTATATTCACTTATTAGACAGAAAAGGTGAGTGAGGCAATGCCTTTTATTGGACCAACTTCTGCTGGTGAAAGAGACAACTTTTTGAGCTTCCACAGAACTCTTCTATAGGTCTCACTTTTTGTAATTTGGACATTAATTATTTGTATTGCATTAGTACCTTGGATCCTTATCATAGAACACGATCCCGCTGTGCTCGGAGTAGTACAAACACAGAACAAAAAGGGCTGCCTGAAAAAGCTTACAGTCTGACCACAAACAAACAATATCCTAACTCCATCTCTAATATTATTGCTGCTTCTGATCACATTTCTTGCATTTGTTTGGCACCTGGTTCTGAAAACAGCTTACTAATAGGTGTCCCAATTGAAGTTCAGTAGGATTTCACAGGATGATCAGTAGTAAGTGTTTGTAGGATTAAGCTCTTGATTTGGGAGGTTGGTTGGGAATGTTAAAACCAATACTTTCTCCCTTTGGCAAGGGAAAGTGTATGTAAAAATATTTACTCTATATCATAACTCTTATGGCACTTTTCACACCCAGAGATCTTATTCCACCCAACAGACATCTTCACCCCGGTGAAACAGTCAGTCATATTTAAAGTTATAACAATAACCACCATCCCATCCAGTACATTGAGTGGTTTTACAAGACAGTAAAATGATCATAAAGATTAAAAGGCTTGCCTCGGGTTCCATAGCGAATCAGTGGCCAAGCTGGGAAGAAGAACCCAGGAGTCCTGGTCCTGATGCTCTGCTTTATCCAGTAGACAGTAAGGCTAACATCTACACACAGGTGTGTGTGTGTTTTTTAACAGATATAACTTTTTCAGTTAGTGTGATTTTTCTACAGTTGCCTGATTTTTTAGGGGTTTATATTATGTTACATTACATTATGTTGGTCATAGGCTTGCCAATTGATCTGAGCAGAAGATAATAAGGTTCTTGTGCCAGGATCAGGAGATACAGAGTCTTGCAAGAACCCTAAGGGTGTACAGCTGGAGCAATCATGCTGAGGACAAAATACAGCCTTAGTGACTTTTATTAAAATAAGTGGAAAAGTTATCCAAGCTCCAAACCACAGAATCAAAAGAAAATAATACAGTTCTGGGGGTATCATTCTCTATAAAATCTTAGCACACTCACACTCTTCCTTGGGGACCTGGTGGCAGGGGTGCCTCTAGGCATTTTGCCGCCCCAAGCACGGCAGGCAGGCTGCCTTCGGCGGCATGCCTGCGGAGGATCCCCTGGTCCCACGGCTTCAGCGGACTTCCCGCAGTCCGCTGAAGCCATGGGACCAGCGGATCCTCCGCAGGCAAGCCGCCGAAGGCAGCCTGCCTGCCGCCCTTGTGGCAACCGGCAGAGCGCCCCCAGTGGCTTGCCGCCTCAAGCACGTGCTTGGCGTGCTGGTGCCTGGAGCTGCCCCTGCCTGGTGGTAAGAAACAAAGGGCCACCCTCGTCTGTGGCATGCTAAATTAATCCGATGGTCCAGGTTCCTCAATGCTTGAGATTGATGATGAATAATAGAGCTGAAAGGTCAAATGCTAAGTAACTAAGAAGGAAAAGCTAAAAGCTGGAAAACCTTGAAAAAGTTAGAGAGAACTGCCTCCACATGGCAGTTTGCCCTGTTATAGAGTCTGAGCACTATCCTGAATATTCATATCAGTGCCCAAACTTTCATACCCAAATCTAATTTCCTCATAATATTGGAGAGCCCTTACTCTATAGACTAGCACATTCACACATATTAATATTCATGCATATTAATAACCTATTGGAGGGCATGCATCAGCCTTCATATCACACTGCCTGTCAGTACCCAACCCAAGCCGGGGAAGCTAACGATCCAACCCGTGGACCAAATTTGATGACGAATCCTGGTCACGTGCCACCCGAGGCACATTACGCATCTACTAAGATTAACAGCAACATATTCATACATGTTAATAACAATTAGCTCCTTCTCAAAACCTGTTACTTCTGGCCTGAACCAGTTCCTGGTCGTTACTTCCATGTTCTTGTGGTGTGCATTGTGGTTACTGTTAGGATCCAAATTTCTTAGGTAAACACGTTCAGTTCCCACAATGTAAAAGGGTAACCGGTAGGCCATTTACCTATGCCAAAGGTCACAAACATGCTTAAGCTAAATTGCTTTAGCTAAGGATACAGGAGCAGGTAGGTTGCTTGCATTACAGCCAAACGTAAGAAAATAATCTAATACAGAAATATAAGCCAAATATAGTTAAAAACAAATCAGTAAGTAAAGGCACAATATAATAAAGCTAGCCAGCAGTCTAGCCCTATGGGCTACACGACCAAAAGAGTTACACTGGTTCAACTCCCACTGTAGATGTAGTTATACCTGTATACATTTGCTTATAGCAAAATAATTGGATCCACACTACAGGGTGTTGAACCACTGGTATAGTTAAGCAGGACAACTTGTGCGTATAGACAAGCCCCAAGTACACCTCTCCAGAGCATTCAGCATTTTAATAGCAAGGCATGAATTATTTACTACTCCTGCTTTTCCCTGGAATACAAAATAAGAGAACCTACTGCACCATTTTGCTTTTTTACAGCTCAACAAAGCTCTTCCGCTCTCAAGAAAGAGGCTAAATATAATAGATACATTGCTGAGGGGTAGACTGTGCCTTGGAGGCATACTCCTTCATGGAGACAGAAGCAAAATGCTTCCCATTGCATGAGGAAACATGCAAACTCTGTATCCCTTGATGACAGAACCACAGCCACACCTACTTCGTGCCCTTTGGACCACCATGTGCCCCTGGGGTGTAACTAGGAAGCAGTCCCTGTGCAAGGACTGCAGTTCTACCTGGCCCCTATGGGGGTCAGATAAGGAAATGAGTGGTTCTTTACTTCCTTTCTCTTTCACTGCTCACCCACGTAAGGAGCAGGCAGAATCTAACCCCGAAGTGGCAAAATTCATGGTGCTTTCATTCTGATTATCGCCTTATTGGTTTAGTAGCTCTGTTGGCTCCTGTGTTTGAAACAGTTTGAAATTTTCTGGTGCTTTGGCAGCCCAAGGGTATGATTTTTAACTTGTTCTTAATTGCAAGCCTGTTGACAACAAGCTAATGCATTTGGGGGGGAGGATTCTAAGTCTCAATGTCTGCGTGCACTGCAAGCCTAGTTAAAACTCTAAGAGGCACTCATGAAAAAAAGATATAGCACTCCCTTGATTACCAGTCTGGCTCAATTAAAAATAATCTCCCTTGACGCTTGCTTTAGTTAGTGCAGAGTAACCAGGAATAATAGATGGAGAACAAACTGGGAAGCTACCACAGTGAAAACTGCAGGGCCCTATTTTATTAAAAACAGATAAAAAGTAAACTTCAAGTCAGAAGGGCAAACTCCTCATCTACTGACAAATGCAGTTAGCGGATGACATGGCAGTGATCGGATGGCAGCTATGCTGCTTTGCATACTGAATGGCATTGGAAAGATGAGTCAAGAAAGAGAGAAAATATCTAGCAAACTTTGCAGCCATACAGCAAGCCGGCCCGCTAATAGGATTTGAAATGGTAGATTACATGGGTTCCTGTTTCCACTTCCACGGCATGGCCCATTGCTGTAGCGTGCTTACATCATCATGCTCACGGCAAATATTACCCTTACGGTGGATTCCATGGCAGTGGGGCTGGTGTGGTTTCACTGCACCAGGGACCAGGTTCTTCGGGAACTGTGGAGGGAATGCACACCTTACAATGGCATAGGACTTAGCACCACAGGGCCCCCCTGTGCCCCACTATGCAGGGGAGGGTGTGTGTAAATCCAAGGTGGGTTCAATGGTGGAAGGCCCACTTCTTGCACTGAGCATTGACAGCTCCTTTTGAAGCCAATGAAAGCTGTGGGTACTCAACACCTTTGCAAAATCGTGTCTGCGGTGCCTCAAAATAGGGGATGCTAAAATCTTAGAGGCCACTTTTGAAAACTTGGTACTGTATGATCATAAGAAATGAATATTAAGGGCTTATTCCAAGTGAGTTACCAGACTGAAGAAGGCCTCTACTCCTTGGATGATGATAATCTAGCAAATAGCCATTACTCGTAGTTGTCAAGGGTAAATACCAAGCTGGAGTTCTATGCTGCCCCTCAAAATGGATTCTGCTCTTTATTATTAAAGCAGGGGATATCTGTAAAAGGGTCATTTTCAATCACCTGACACTATGGAACATCAGTGTACTGACCAGAAGCAGCAGAAGGAGAAAGAAATACATTGGTTAAAACTGAATTAAACTATATTAATATTAGTTAAAACTCCCAAGGTAACTCCCATTACTGAATATGCATCATAATAGTTCTCAACTTTACTAAGTCTAGTGAGAACGGTCAAACTTTAAATGATGGGCTAGGAATGCAGCCATTATGTAACACTTATATTGTTGCAGATCCCAATCTCCGTGATCTTTTTGTGTGTGTACTGTCCACAAGGGAGAACTGTATAATGATCCCCATTTCCCCCCCCCCCCCCCCAAAAAAAAACAACATTTCTCAGATCCAGATGGTACTTGAGGAGTTTGATGAGAGGAATGACCTGCTTCTGAACAGCTATGTCAGAGGACATATCCTGGATAGCGGTCTCCGTAGAACTGAAAATGAGGCAGATGTTTTCTATTATTGCCTGCTTTGGAGGTGTAGCATTTCTTCCTCACTAACCACATGCTGGAAGCAACAATCATGCATCACCTTCTCTTCTTCTAATGGGTGCTCAAGCGTGTAATAAGTTGAATTCCATCCTGTTGACAAATCTTATTTTAGTTGTTGGCACAGTAGGGTGTTTCTTTGTTAAGAACTGAACTGAAACATCTGGCATTGGCAGCATGACGGAAATGAGCTCTGTGTTTGGCTGATGCTTCTTCTTTTTCCACCTTAGTCTCTGTGACACTAGATCCAGCCATAATGGCAGACTCAAAAAACACTGGGGTCACCCTTTAGGCCTTTGCCATTTTACCTTAAATAACATTACCTCCATTGGTGCAGTAGTCCCTATATATAATCACTCCTGAGGACACCTATTATAGGGAATACTGCAAATACTATGCTATCATCCTCATTTATCCAAAGCTATTAATTCTTTAAACACAACCATTGTACATGGAGAATATTCCTACTAATTTGTTTAATCGGCTCTCTTGAATACATTTATAACAAAACCAAATGTTGGGTCCAGTTCTGCATTGCCCTTTGCTTGTGAAGTCATTCACCCATACATTCAAAGCAGGTGTACAGCACTATCATTCTTCACTGGTAGCATGTCAACACACCGTGTTCCAGTGGTGTAAATCACTACACAATCTGCAGAGCAACTAAGAATCAGACCTATCAGCTTTGGTCCCTAACCCAGTGTGATGGAAGTCTGCCTTTTCAGTCCCTCATAGTAGCTTTTACAATACCTCATTATGTAACATACTATATTATTTTTGGCTGCACTTGATGGTTTGGTGTGGAAAGATGCGGGCAGAAATACAGTCAGCAGAGACAGACCCTCTTTGAAATCTACCCTTTGGGTTTTTTTTAAACTAATCCATTCATCTCTATGGTGAAAGGTGCATCACTTCTCCAGAAGCTTTCTGAAGATAGAACACAGAACTCTCAGCTACCTTAGGAATTCTGACATACATTATATGTCTATTTTGCAATGAATTGCAGATATAGAGACTTAGACTGTAAGCTGTTGGAGGCAGAGACTGCCTTTATTTTTACAGTGCTAAGTGCATCAGTGTGTAACAAATGATAAATAATACAGTGTGGATGCACTGGATGTCATTGAATATTAATGATAGTTTGATATAGTAGAAATGCATTGGACAAGATGCATCCCTGAAGTAACTGTTCTTACCCAAAGGAGTTTCATCAAGGATAGGTTTGGGACTTTGATCTTAAGTTTCATTTGAGTTCCTCTTTTATATGTTTCTATGTTTTTTTTAATGTGGCTGTTCTTCATTACCTGACATACGGCAGTCATCAAAGTAGGTTTTTCCATGCTGGTCTAATGACATTGGTAACTAGCTTGTACATTTGGAGAAAACAGCTGATGACAAAGTTCCTTAAATAAACTACTACTAAGATCTTATCTAGAAGCTGTGGGGCATTTTAAATCCTATTGGCTTACGAGGCAAAGCAATTTTAACAATTTACATTCCAATGCATTGATCACCAGAAAGATATGGCAGAATTTGCTTGGCATTATTCCTTTCCATAGTAAGTCACTGCAAACTCCACCTACCGGTCACAAAACCACCCCTCATGCTTCCATGAATTTGTCTGTTGGTGGATGAATGCAAGGCTGCCACTTTTCAGAGGCAGTGGAAAATCTGTGTTGCTCACGGGTTATTGTCTGGATCACAGTAAGTAAGTTACTATTACTACAAAAATTATTCTATACCCATCACTGTGGTACCCGGGTGGCCTTACATAAACTAACACTGCCCCACGTCCTCTTGACACAGAGACAACACACACCCAACTTGGGGGAAATCCCAAATAAAAAGGAATGAGGAATGGAAGAGTAGCATCTTACACCACATCCCTAATCAGATACAGGCTCAGATGGACCAACTGTTAAACTGAACTCCAGAGACCCCGAGTTCATCCCTGGGGAATTAACAGCAGGAGCATTCTAACAAATCACAACTGGTGCAATGGAGCATGGGATTGAGAAGAGGCGGTTTCTGAGTCTGCCAGATTCTAAACTCTCAGTTCTTTATGGTTAATCACCTAGAAGCAAACTGCCAGCCCATGGAAAGCATGGCCCATTGCTGTAGCGTGCTTACATCATTATGCTCACGGCACTTTAAATGCAGGCAGATGCATTGTGTATTTAGCTGTAGTTTCTGAATGGGCTTCACAGGTAGCCCTATGTAATAACGAATGAATGTTTTATCCCTAAGCTCCCACATACCTATTGACATTTTCCCATTTACGTTTCACACTTCCTGCAGCTCTCCTGTGTTCCATCATTTGGTCGATTATCAAGGAACCTATTGATTAGTGCTTTTTTAAGATGTCCATTTCTATAAGCAGACCTGTTACTACTGAGGTTGCACTGATACTTATACGGCAGTAGCAATTTCAATCACTGTCACTTGTTTAATTTCCCAACAAAGTAATTTTCTTCTGCTTCACATTTCTCCAAAGGTGACCTCAGTGGATAGACGGCTCACAGTCACATCAACAGCTAGAACAAAAGCCTGGAGCTCACAGATAGCTCCTGGGAGAACCCTTTCCTGAAAGTTGTCAACAAAAGCACATTGTATGTTTTCATCCTTGTGCATAATATAATCCACTTCTCCTTGTCCCTCACCTTCCAGCTCAATAGCACTTGGCAAAACAAGCACAAAACCATCCATGTTTATAGATTAAAGACAGTATTATAATGTATAAGGAGTTTGTCACCCACAGTAGAGCTGTCATTTTCTAGAGTTGAATGCACCACAGTAGTGCACTTTAACTCCACTGCATAAGACTCAGTAGAATAGGACATGGGTCACAATTTAAAACAATCCTTTTAGTAAACAAACATCAAGCTCCAAAGTTGTATGAATTCACTCAGAGGCAACTGACTTTCCAGTTGAATGTCAGAGGTTTGTTCCAGTTTTTTATTTAGTATAGATGGTCCAGAACGAGCATGTCCGATGCTCAGCCTCTTTCACCAGAGTCATATTAGTTATAATGAAGTTTCTCCCCACTTCCCCACAGAAGCCGCATTGTACTCCTAACAGCATCTACTACAAGGCCCAAAAAGTTGGGGCAGGGTATAGCAATTAGTATTCTCCAGCTGTATCAGGATGAAAATAAAATGAAATGTCTTAAATCTCTTAATTGTGGGGAGATGGAATCAGACACAAAGATATAATTTTCAAGCCGCAATAACAGGTGTGTGTGTGACCATAAGAACTAAGCAAGTATTTGCCCATTTCTCATGCGTTTCAGTTCTTTAGCATATCAGGATGGAGCAGAGGCAATGAGAAATGGAGATAAGAGTAATCAGAACAAGAAGGATACTGCCTAAAATCGAGACAGGAACTCAGAAATAAATGGCTGGATTTACACAAGAGTGACCATGACAAACCTTTTTTAGTAGAAATTCCTGTTACGAAAAGCCAGATATTCAGTCCAGAGTCTAACGTATTCGGAGAGGTAGCTAATGTAATGCTAATTTTTAAAAAGGGCTCCACTGACAATCCTGGCAATTACAGGCTGGTGAGCCTAACTTCAGTACCAAGCAAATTGGCAGCAACTATAGTAAAGAAATTATAGTGAAGAACAGAATTATCAGACACATAGATCAACACAACTTGCTGGAGAAGAGTCAACACAGCTTTGGTAAAGGAAAGCCATGCCTCACCAATCTATTAAAATAAGGGCGGTCAATTAATTGCAGTTAATACATGCAATTAACTCAAATTAATATGTTTATTTTTAATGAGCGTTAATTGCACACTTCTGGAGACGGGACTTGGCAGTGGCTGGGTGAGGAGGGAGGGACTGGCTGTTGTGATTTGGGAAAGACAGTTAAACACTTTCCAGGGAGGAGAGATGAGCCCAGTCCCTTGCACTATCCCCTCCCTGTGGACATGGCCAGTTTTAGGGGTGAACAAGGGGGGCCACTGCTCAGGGAACTGTGCTCATGGTGGTGCCACTGTGTACCGCCAGGGCTGGGGTGCCCCTCCTCCTGCTCCCTGATCCCATGCAGCCAAGCTGCTCCGGACCAGGAACTTGCCTCCTGTTTGCTTCGCAGAGAGGGGGCCTGATGTTGGGGTGTCTCCCTCCCCTCACCCATGTACCCAGTCACCGCTGAACTGGGGAACATGGGAAGCCCGTCTGCTGCTGCTGGCTCAGGGTGAATGCTGCTGACAGCAGCTGCTGCTGGCTGAAAAAGCATTCAGGCTCCTGCCTGCTCTGCTTAAAGAGACAGTGCTCTTCCAACACACATCCCCCCCCCCAACATATACACACTCACTCACACCGAACCAAAATCTGAAATGACACCCTGATGAGCCAGGAATGGCCAGAGGGCTGCAGGATGGCCATGAGCTCCCCAGCAAGATCAGCCCCCATGCAACATTGTGAATAAGAAGCAGGCAGCATTATCTCCTGTAAATGTAAACAAACTTGTTTGTCATAGTGATTGGTTGAACAAGAAGTAGGACCGAGTGGACTTGTAGGCTCTACGGTGTTGCATGGTTTATTTTTGAGTGCAGTTAAGTAAAAATAATACAAATCAATTCTATATTTGTAAGTTGCACTGTCACTAGAAAGAGATTACACTACAGCACAGTACTTGTATAAGATGAATTGAAAAATACTATTTCTTTTGTTTATCTTTCTTACAGTGCAAATATTTGTAATAAAAATAATAAAGTAAAATGAGCACTGTACACTTTGTCTTCTTAGAATATCAGGGTTGGAAGGGACCTCAGGAGGTCATCTAGTCCAACCCCCTGCTCAAAGCAGGACCAATCCCCAGACAGAATTTTACCCCAGCTCCTTAAGTGGCCCCCCCCACATTGATTGAACCAACCCTGGTTTAGCCAATAATGCTCAAACCACTGTGCTATCCCCCCCCCCCCCCTTCTGTGTTGTAATGAAAACATCCAAAATATGTAAATAAATGGTATTCTATTACTAACCATCTGATTGAAAGCATGATTAATTGTGACTATTTTTTTTAAATCTTGTGATTAATCGCAATTAATTTTTTTAATTGTTTGACAGCCCTAATTAAAATTAGAGCAACAAGAATGTGAATGAGGCTGATTCATTTAATACAGTGAACTTGGATTTTTGACAAGGCCCTTACCAAAGGCTTTAAGAAAACTAAGTGGCCATGGATGAGAGGGAAGGTCCTCTCACGGCTCAGTAACTGGTAAAAAGATAGGAAACAAAGGGTAGGAATAAATGCTCAATTTTCACAATGGAGAGAGATAAATATCTGGGTTCCCTAAGGATCTGTATAGGCACCAGTGCTGTTCAACATATTCATAAATGACCTGGGAAAAGGAGTAATCTCACTGAGGTGGCAAAGTCTGCAGATGATACAAAATTACTCACAATAGTTAAATCCAAAGCTGACTAAGGAGTTACAAAGGGATCTCACAAAACAGGGTGAGGGGCAACAAAATGACTGATGAAATTCAATATTGGTAAGTGAAAAGTACTGCATGCTGGAAAAAATAACCCCAAGTATACATATATAATGATGGAGTCTAAATAAGCTGCTACTACCCAACATAGGAGATCTTGAAGTCACTGTGGACAATTCTCTGAAAATTTCTGCTGAGTATACAGAGGCGGTCAAAAAGTCTAACTATGTTAGGAATTATTAGGAAAGACATAGAAAATGAGGCAGAAAATATCATAATGCCACTAGATAGATCCATGATGCAACCACACCTTGAATACTGTGCCCAGTTCTGGTTGTGCCATCTCAAAAATGTACTTTTTTCACACAATGCACAACAAACCTGTGCAAAGTGTTGCCATGGGATGTTGTGATGGCCGAAAGTATAACTGGGTTCAGAAAAAAATTAGATAAGTTCCTGGAGAATAGGTCCATCAATGGCTATTACCCAAGATGGACAAGGCCACAGCCCCATGCTTGGGGTGACCCTAAACCTCTGGCTACCAGAAGTGGGAGTGGAAGATGGGTGGATCATTCCATAATTGACCTGTTCTGTACACTTCCCTTGAAGTTCTGGTATGGGCCACTGTCACAGACAGGATACTAGGCAAGGTGGACCATGGTCTGACCCAGTCTGGCCGCTCTTACGTTCTTATGACATGGGGCTGAGTGATTCAAAAGAAATCTAGAACCAAATTTGTACTAGGCATTTTGCAAGGCTTGGATACCTGGGTTTCACTCATGGCTTCCAGGCAGGACCTGAATGGAAAGTACCAATATACCACAGGAAAACATTTTCTCACAGCCTTTCCACACAATGAGCTAAATCCAGCTCATGCAAGTAGCCCCACTGATTACCGCTGAAGACTAATGAGATAAGTCTAGCAGGACTGGTCTTCAGGGACCTCACTTTTGGCTACACAAAGGAAGGCAAGAATGGGTGTATGATATTGTACGTAGTGTCAAAGTGATTTCTAGTAATATTCAATGGGGCAAGTAAAGGAGACACTGGAAGTTTAAACTCTGAGTTTCTTTGCTTTAGTCACCTTAAATCTAACCCTTCATGTTAGCTTAGTAAAATTTTTAAATAATGTGATTTTCATTAGGTATATTTATATTGGTGGTGGAAGGGTATGAAGTAATTTGGCAATTCATGAATCACTGGAACAAAAGGAACCATTAGCTATTCACATTAGCATAGATTTAGGGAGCTTTGACCTGTGGATTACTGGCACAATAGACTAATAACTCCAGCAGATACTAATGTTATTCTTATGGAGATTGCGTGTGTTAATTTGCCATAAGTACTTTGGTTGGGAAGCTAAGAGATTAAAAGGACACTTTATCCTTCTGAACTTCGGTCTTATTGGAGATCTGCATTTCTAATAAACTCATTTGAATATACAGAAGGCAATGAGTCTAACAATAAGCAGAACTAGGGAATAACAGTAAAGAGAAGAACAATTCCACAGCTGACAGATGATTTACTTCTGAACATATGAACAATGCAGAGAACAGCAAAGACATGCTGAACGAGAACTACATTTTTTGTCCCTAGGAGGAGGGAAAAAAGGATCAAAGAAAAAAGTTAAAGAATAATCGGAGATAATGATGGTAATTTGTTTCCCTATTGTGAGATAATTGATCCACTCTGAAGACATAATTATAGTACATTAAAGAGATGAATAGAAAGACAAAGGCAGAGGCACAGAGCGAAGACAAGCATGAGTCAAGATACTATAATTATGACATTCTGAAAGCCATAATATTTTGATGTTGGCCTTTCAACCCACAGGATGCAGGAACAACAATAACCTAAGAAGCATAATTTCAGTTGTCAGCTACCTGCTATTCCTACCCCTCTCCCCTTGTTTCTCCCTTGCAGTCTCTGACAGAGTGCTCGCTGCCAGCAATAAAAAAGTTAAATGATGTGACAGTCCATTTAGTTAGAGAGGGTGTTTCTGCTGCTTGGATTGTCTTCTTCTGATTGCTAATCACACTTCAGGATAGATGATTCATTTACTGACTGGACTTTTAAACCACAGAGTTAATGCTCCTTTTGCTGTCTGTAGTGACATACAGTCCTGGGAACATTAAAATCCCGCCTGACCTGCAGGAAGGACTTGTCCTTTTATTTAAACAGGAACTCAGTGCAATTTAACAGAATTTACCCTCCAGGACAGATGGAATGTTAAGACTCCTGGACTACAGATATTCGTGATCATGGTATCTCCCCTGCCAGGTATTCAGAATGTGAAACTATAGGAGAGTTAGTCCCAGATCCTACTGATAGGACAAGTAGGACACATCATTGACCCATAGAAATATAGCAATGGAAGGGACCTAGATAGGTCATTGAGTCCTGTTCCCTGCATTGAGGCAGGACTAAGTATTAGACAATCTGTGACAAGTGTTTGTTCCGAAAGCCCTCCAGTGATGGGGATTCCACAACATCCCTAGGTAATTTGTTGCAGTGCTTAGCTACCCTGACAGTCAGGAAGTTTTTCCTAGTCTAACCTAAATCTCCCTGGCTGCAATTTAAGCCCATTATTTCTTGTCTTGTTCTCAATTGTTAAGAACAATTTATCAATCTCCTCTTTATAACATCCTTTATGTAGTTGAAGACTTATGTTCCCCCCCACGTCTTCTCTTTTCAAGATTAAATAAATTCAATTTTTCAATCTTTCCTCATAGGTCATGTTTTCTAGGCCTTAAATAATTTTTGTTGCCCTTTTCTGGACTCTCTCCAGTTTGCTCACATCTTCCCCAAAGAGTGGTGTGTTCAGAACTGGATACAGTACTCTAGCTGATGCCTTATCAGCACAGAGTAGAGTGGAAGAGTGGATGCTTATAACATCCCGGCTAATAGATCCCAGAATGTTGCTCGCTTTTCTTGTGACAGTTACACTGTTGACTCATATTTAGCTTGTGATCCACTGTAACCCCCATATCCTTTTCTGCAGTACTCCTTCCTAGGCAGTCAGTTCCCATTTTTTACACCGGGAACTGCATTTTATTTCAGCCATGCTGTGTATTCTTCTTCTTAATATTAATACTTGCTATGATATTTTAATGATTAAACTATAAAGGAGTTCCAGGAAAACAACAGTATTAATACCAAATGTTTTGATCCCTAGGATGAAATACAAGTTCACAGGGTCAGTCAGTTATCCTGTTACAGAGACTGAATTATTACCAAACAAATGAGTTCTAGTGCTCTTATCAACCATACGGTCAACAGTCCCATCCTCCACCCCTTAATGGAAAAACTAAGTTGGGCATTGTTCCTTCAGACGCCTGTGGCTACTGGTACAAAGACTCGGTCTCTCTAAAGGATCATTCCACTCCTTTTGTAGGTCAAGCAACTCATGGGACATGCCCATAGATGGCTCAGCACTGACACATATACTCTTGGGACTGTTGTAATGTCTAAGTACTTTATTTACTCTTGTATTTGCTAAACTAGTCTCTCGATTGCTAGTTGTCTTTGGCCCCTTCAGCTAAGGATTTGTTGGGGAATTAGAAGAGCCGAGGAGAATGATCTCCACAGACCGGCGCGAGCCCCCTTTACAGCTTCTGCTTGTATTATTATGTTTGAAATTTTGCAGCCTATTAGCCTATGGCAGTGGACTAATGAGATGAGATTTCAACAAGCTACACGGAACAAACACAAAAGAAAGTGCATGCACTGTTCAAGGGGAAAGATTGTTGAAATATTGTAAGACTGGCTTGGTTATAATGAACAGTAGAGCAAGGAGCCTGATGGGAGCCTGGAAACAAAATCAATAGCTGAGGGCTCATTGTCCCCAGTTCTGGATGCTGTAAAAACTTGCCTGTGTAGAGTCTTTCTGTTCAGTTATTTCTTTATTTAACAGAAAGGGAAAAAATTATATTACTGTTCAGGAGTGCTCAACGGTGGGCGCAATTAATGCTTTCAAAAAAGTCACGTTATTTACCCTTTTCTGGCTCAGTCTGCTGACTTGGTACAATCATTCATGTGAACAACTACCAGTAACCCGTGTTCTATTCCCTGGGCCGCCACCGACTTATTAAAGATTTTTGTCACGGAGGCCCAAAGCTTGGAATGGGCACTCTTTTTTAAAGAGCAAACAACCAAAAAACAAACCACCTTCCAGGCATGCTGCAAGACCTCCCTTTGATTGGATTTCTGGAGAGTATGCTTCCCATAACATGGGGGGAGGGAGAGAAGAGTATATAAGTGCCTACATCTGACTGGCTGAGTTCCTGTGAAATGACTTGTAATGAGGCTGGGATCTGATTGCATTATTAATTATGTTATGGCACCCAGAGGCTTGGAGAGGTGTCTTTTTACATACAGACATAATGGAATAAACAAAATTAAACATACACATATCTGTATATAACTATATATACACATTTTAGCTTCACGTTATACACAGGCGCACACTCGCCCGAGAGGGGGAATAGACTACCTTTGAAAATAGCACACTAAGGTTCTTCAATCAATGTTGCTCTGACAAGAGAAAATAGAGAATCCATTAAAATAAATTTGGTCCCCGCCCTAGGTTGTTTCCCAGTCCAACCTATTCTATTACACACATGAAGACACACACTCCTTCAATTATTTAGGGCTCAATCCATCACTTTCTTTGTCATAATTCACTCTTTCGCCTACCTTGCTGTGCACTACACACTGAATTTTTGTGTGAACTAACCTGAGATTCTTCACCACTCAAGAAAGAAGAAACCCCTTCCCTTTGGAACAAATAAAGCTACTCAGACAAAGCACAAGAAAATATTTTAAAAATGTTTTATTTCTTACTTTGATTAAACCGATCCCGTTTCTAAATTAAAAAGATTCTGGGTTTTGGACCATAAGAATAAATGCAAATTGTAAATAAGTATTAAATTAAAATCCATTTTAAGTTGGATTTGTTTGCCATGTTTGGACCCTCTATCATGCTTGTTAACTTTCACTCTTTTTAAGGCATCAGAGCCCTCTCTTTTTTTCAGGACTTATGTAACCCACTCAGTGTGTGTTATGCATCACATGCTGTACCTAGTCCCTGGAGGGCATGGGAGGCTCCAGCTCTGGTTAGAAAAGCTTCTCTTCTGTCTCAAGCTGTAGAGGCTCAATCTTATAGCTCTGGAAGTCATAGGTTCTATTCCCAGTGATGACCAAGATGATGTAAATGAGGAAAGACTCTTGCCTTTAAACCCAGTCTGGTAAGATGCTCAGCACCCTCCATGTGCACCAACTTCAGGTTGCAGGATTCTTTGCTGTGTCCCTCATATTCTTAAATTTGCCTCAAATTCTCCATCTTCCTATGGACAACTTCCCTGAGCAATCACTGCCTGCTAGTGGAGGAGATGGTTTAATGATCAATATATTGGGATTTGGGCCAAGATTTGAAATAACTAGATTCCCTTGAATTCAGAGGTTTAAATGCCAACAGGATTATCTCAGTGGTTGAACTTTCTAAAGTAAATATGTTGAGTTCCATACAATGTGTATGGCATCATTTGGATGAAACTTAAAAAATAAAAATAAAGTAAAAGATAAAGTGAGGTCCTGTCTAAGTGAACATTAAAGATTCCCATGGCACTTTTCATAAGTTTTGCCCCTATGTCCTGTGCCAAAATTATCTTTTGCCAGCAGCTATAGGCCGATCATTTGCCTGTATTTCACTGCTGAGTCTGTAAAAACACAGATTTTTGCAGACAAATATAAAGATATTATACACATACAACCTTGTATACGCCATATTCCTAAGCCATACTTGGCCAGAGGTACCTTGCATTCTCTTTTAGTTAGGCACATTTTATACAGAAGATGTCATTCTTTTCCTTTCTGAAATACTGAAATTTAATAATTATGAAATAACTCCCATCTGTCTCTATGGATTGAAGTCATTTAAACATGGTGTGAATGAGTGCTATCGTGTTTCCTGTGTCACATCTGTGGTATGACATTCATCGGTAACAAAAATAAAATTCCAGTATGAATTGCTATAATATAACATGTGAAATGGTTGTCAGATTACAAATACCCTTCACTATTAAGGGTATATATTTCCATCCTATCAGTTTATCAGCCCTATAGTTTTGAAAAGATAAAAGTTAACAACTTTGATCTTAGTTAGTAATCAATCATTCTACACAGTATGTAGAAGTTCAAATCCCACATAGAAAGGAAAAAAATTGACACATACTGCCAAAGGGATTATAATAAATTATACTATCTAGTTTCAATTTATTTTTCTCTGAGGGGGCTCTGAGGTAGTGAGTTTATGGATTAATGAGCTAGATTTTGGCTTTTAAATTTTTCTTTTGATTTCATCGTCAGTGCGATATTTGTGTGTAACCTGTTCCATTTCAAAGCATCTCTAATCATTTATAACTAGCCTTTAAATACTATTTAGTGGTGGTGGTGGTTGATTTTTTTGTTTGTTTCTTAAGACTGATCTCTTACAAATTCTTGGATTCACATAGCAAGACGTAGGCAGAGAATGCTAGCAAGAAACTGCTCAAGAAAGTTAGAATAATCCACTGTAGTTGCCATCGAAACATCTGATCTCTAGTTTGGAAATTCCTAGGTTCCTAAATTTGAGGGGTTTACTAGAAATTGGTTAATTCCTCCTTATCTATCCCTCCCAGACTGGCAGAGCCGTGGTTTTAATTAATAAATATAGAGACCTTACTCCCCATCACTGCCAACTTTTAACTCAAGATTGGATGTTTTTCTAAAAGCTCTGCTCTAGGAATTATTTGGGGGCAGTTCTCTGGTCTGTGTTATACAGCAAGTCAGACCACATGATCACAGTAGTCCCTTCTGGGCCTTGGATCTATGAATTTAAACATTGCTGTGAATTCAGAAAGCGAATCTCGCTCCCTCTCTGAGCCAGTTATTGCAGCCATAGCTCTCTCTGCAGGCTGAACTCTATGCTGAGAATATTTCAGGAAAGATGTGGACAAATTGGAGAGAGTCCAGAGAAGAGCAACAAAAATGATTAGAGGTCTAGAAAACACGACCTATGAGGGAAGATTGAAAGAATGGGGTTTGTTTAGTCTGGAAAAGAGAAGACTGAAAGGGGACATGCTAACAGTTCTCAGGTACATAAAAGGTTGTTACAAGGAGGGAGAAAAATTGTTCTTCTTAACCTCGGAAGATAGGACAAGAAGCATTGGGCTTAAATTGCAGCAAGGGAGGATTAGGTTGGACATTAGGAAAAACTTCCTAACTGTCAGGGTGGTTAAGCACTGGAATAAATTGCCTCGGGAGGTTGTGGAGATTTTTAGATTTAGACAAACACCTGCCAGGGATGGTCTAGATAATACTTAGTCCTGCCATGAGTGCTAGGGACTGGACCAGACCTCTCGAGGTCCCTTCCTGGCCTATGATTCTAGAAATTAAAGCTAAAATGGGGTGAAAAGAAAACCACAACCAGACTCAAATGAGCTTAACCTAAACCAGTAGTGACAAGGGCAATGGCAAAGAGGTGGTGCTTTGGTCAGATGATTAAAATGTCACTACAGGGTACTAAGGAGAGGTCCCCATTTCTCACTCAGGCACACTGAACATCTCCCATATAGTCATTAACATAATGTAAGAATATAAGAACGGTCATACTGAGTCAGACCAAAGGTCCATCTAGCCCAGTATCCTGTCTTCCAACAGTGGCCAATGCCAGGTGCTTCACAGGGAAAGAACAGAGCAGGTAATCATCAAGTGATCCATCCCCTGTTACCCATTCCTAGCTTCTGCCCATTCCTTCCCATCCTAGCTAATAGCCATTGATGGCCTGGATATTCTCAGTTCTTCTGTTCCTGCCTTCAGGGGACTAAACTAAAGAGCCAAATGAAAAAGTGTCATCAAAAAGTTTTCTATTGAAAATTCTATTTCAATTAAACTACATTTTCCTGAAATTTTGCTCTAAAAAATTGGAAAATGTGTTGAAAATATGCCATTTTAACATTTTTGGAACAGAAAATGTCTATTTTTCATTTCAAAATAAGTTTCTCAATTTGCTTCATTTTACATTTCAAAAAAATAAAAATAATACATGATTGAACCATTTCATTTAAATAAATTCAGAATGTTTCATTTAAATTTCAATTGACCTGAAAGAAATTATTTTCTGGAATTTTATTTTAGAAAAACTTTGGCTTTCTGTCCCAATTTGGGAGGAAAAAATGAAAATCTCAACATTTTTTGTGGGACAGAAAATCCATTTTCCAACCAGCTCTACTAGCAATGAAGAGCGCAGGAAGGCAATGTTAAGTCACTTTTCCGCTCCTTGTATTTTGGGCATGTCGAGTCCCTCCCTTAGGTGTCTTTAGTTTATGCTCTGCTTCCAGTGATCCTCTATGGATCTTGAGAAGTGGAGAATAGCCACAGCTCAGTGCACTCCAGACACATCTGCTCCCTGGCTCCTGGCTCATCCCAAACGTATTCCCTAGACTGGGGGCTGGAGTGGGGTCAGTGCAGTTCCATACACCATCTCTTTGGTCAAAGGTCATTCTCAGGGAGCAAGGCCTAAGTAGCCACAACGTAGCTTCAAGTAGCCTTTAAGTGGCAGTAAAGGGGGCTTCATGTGACTGAGAATGGGATCTACTGCACCCAGCTGTTTCTTATTCGCCTTACCCCATCAAATAGACATTAAGCTGCAAACGACTGAAAAGGAAAATAAAATTTAGCAGAGAATCTGGGGTTTTAAATTAAACCAAAACCCTCCTTCCATTCTGTGAGGGCGGGGCAGAGGGGCTCAGAGTGATGATAACTCTTGTAGATAAATTTCCCTTCTTCCCCATTCCCAGATAATCAACTCAGATAAATGCTTCACCTGCTACTGAAATAGCTCTGTCTGTGAATGTTGGGTATTCAGAAAATATTATATTGTCACACTTGAGTAAATGACCTTCTTAAGTAATTTAATGCTCCATCTCCTGTAAGTTACAGTTCATTCCCTACCCCTGTGTGTATGTGGGAAGAAGCGGGGAAGGAAGAGAAGGCAAATCGGCAGTCTCATGGAGCTTCATAGGACCCAACTTGACATTTTTCTCTGACTTTTTGATTCACCAAAAGATTTGAAAAATTTTGTTTGCAGTTCAACCCAAACTTTCCCCGGCCCAGAATTACAGTGAACTGAAAGATTCATTATTTGTCCTGCTCTAACTGTAGAGCTCATATTAAAAGTAGGTCTTATATCATGAACAAAGCAATAACCACTCTGTGTTTTGTCACTAGCTTAGAGCTGTGCAAAACTTGGTGATCTCTCTAGAAGTGTAGATTTTTACACTTTCATGTAAATTTTTTCTTTGGTTTCAGCCCAGATGGGTTTGTGCTTCCCCCTAAATCCACAAATAAACAAATTCTCAAAACGAGACAAAAATGAGCCTTGTGGATGAAAACTCTCACCTCAGAAACTCATGCAAGTTTGCATGACTGTGATGCAAATACATAAACTGAATCACACTGAGGGCTCATCCATACAAAGAATTGCACCATTCTGGGTGGTGTTGGGTGTTGTTTTAAGTTGTTTTAGTTAAACTGGTGCAAAAGACTTTGTGGATATTCTTACTTTCGTTTAAACCAGCTGCAACAGATATGGCAATTTCTTATAATATCCTGGACAAACCTTATTGAAGTAAGTTTAAGTATGTTAGAAGTTCATTGTATTAAAACTGAAAATGTTTATGTATTAGTTTGGGATTGTATGTAACTTCTTTAAGGGGGAGGCGGTACTAATGTAGACCATAGGAATGTTATGATATTATAATTGTGGCAATTACGCTGTTTATAGACTCTGAGGAGAAAATATGAGCAGGCTTCCTCAGGCGCTCTCTTTGGTGTGGAATTCATAGTGCAGGGAACAGGGAAGCCTTGAAATACCCCAGTCCGGAAGGAGAGGGGTTTCTCCACCCAAATGAGGAAATGGAGTTGGGATCCTAGAGTGGGTGCCCTTGCTGAAACGCGGAGGGGGAATACAGTGACACCAGACTTATTTTGATTTAGCTTAAATTCAATGGGGAGAAGTTTAAGCTTAACCAAAACAAGCTACTCAAACGAAAATAAAGTGTCCTCAAAGGTGACACTAGGAGAATAGGTGTTTATTAATACATATTAGCGAGCATGTAATAACACACATTGAAACCCTAGTGTAGACAAGATGTAGTTTTGACATTACACTGTTAAACACTGTTTGTACCTCCATGTAGCTAGCTATGGTCAATCGGAGGGTGGGGTGGGGGCGTAATAGGGATTGACCTCGACTAACTACATCCAAGTACAAACTACCTGTGTTTTGGCTCTGCTATGAATGTACATCTCAAATTAGTTATCTCAGTGTAAAAAAAAAACACCTCTTTTTTGCAGTGAAACTGTAGTCGTTACCTGCTTGAGGAACCCCTATGGTCCTTCCTAGGGTTTACCTTGACTGGCCATCACACATTAAAAATACAACTGACTTTTCTACACTAGGAATGAAAGCCTGGCCCATTGAAATTAATGAAAGTTTTACTAATGACTCCAATGAAATCTTCATTTCACCCTAGGATTTTAATAGATATTAATTAACAGGTATTAAAAATTAATTCCCCCCACTCCCCAGGGCCACAGGGTCTTGCACTGGTTTAACTATACTGGTATAAATTTGTGTGTGGACAAGGCCTGAGCTCAGCTTCACTTGAGAGTTACATGAACCCTGAGGACGCCTTTCAGTGAACATGCTGCGAGTCTGTAGTGAAGCCAAGCATGATACCCATGACTCTGAGGAACTGCAAACATTTTGCTCAGCTCTGTCAATATCCCTCCCGTACTTGCCCTTTTGTTTCCTTCACTCTGACGGTGAGGGAGAATGATTTTGTAAAAAATTTAAAATCCCTTTGCGGTGTCCTTCTAACATGCTGCATTTTTTTCCCTTCACATTCCTTTTCTCAGGCCCAGGGGATTTAATTTCCCCCAGAGAGAAAGGAAGCAAAGGAACAGAAAGCAATGAGGTCCAGCATTTGGTAGGACTAGCTTGAAAGGGAAAGGAAAAGGACAGAAAGCCACAGGTCAATCAATTTTCTTTAACAACCAAGTGCAATGGGCTGGAGGGTTTTCAATTAACACATTATTTACCTTTGAGAAGCCTTCAGAATCGGTTTAGATATTTCTTTACTGTGGCCTGGATCACTGGCCTACCACATTAAGAAGTTTTTTCCTTGGCGCTCCATGGGAGTCTTTTGCCCAAACAAAACATGTTCACCAGTATTTTCTTTCTCCATTGAGGCATCCTTTTAAGGCGAAATTCAGCCCTCTCTCGTGGGCCCCCACAACTAAAATCTGGATCCTTTGGTAATGACATTAAAGGGACTTCTACCAACAGAGAAATAACCTTAGATGCATTTATGGTACTTAGCATAACATAGCATAACATAGGAGCACCTCACAATCTTCAATGCATTTATTCTCACAGCATCCTTGTTTGATAGGGACGTGCTATTGTCCCCATTTTATGGATGGGAAACTGACGTACAGAGGGACTCTCTCCCACCCAAGACTACAATGGAAGCCTGTGACAGAACAAAGAATTGAATCTGGGTCTCCCAATCCAGGCTAGCACCCTAACCCCTGGACCCTCATTCTCACAAGAGAGTACTACAGTAGTATATAGCAGTAGTCCAAATCACTATCGTACTTAAGTATTTATTATTTGTCCTGCACCTAAAGGCATGCCTCACAGATCACATCACTTGACTTGAAAAGCTTGCTGAAGAACTTTTAATTCTGCCATGAAGACAACGAAACTCTCTAAGGGCACAGAATTCTACAGTAGGGATCCCAAAGGCACAGCATGATGCCTATGACACAGAAAAAAAGGCTTTCAATTGTTTGATTGACACCATAGCATTATGTTTTCAACCCTTCAGGTATTAGATAGACATTTGTGGGGGAGAACTCCGGACAGTCTGATTGTATTGAGAAGTAATGGCCACAGTTTACCCTTCAGGGAGAACTTAAAAAGTCTTAAAAACTTAAAAACTTAAAAAAAATGTCAGAGGTTTTTTGGGGATTATTTATAATGAGAAAAAAGAAAACCCGGAAACGAAGATATTCCATAGCTGTTGACGTGTGAGAAATCAATATTTCATTGTACATCAAACCACCTCACCAATCTGCTAAGGGAAGAAGGAAGAGATCTGTCATTTCAAAAATTCACTCAACCTTTATAACATTCACCTAACATCATTACTTCCTGCAAGTCGGTGAGGTTCAGTGATAAGAGAGTGTGATTTTAAGAGCTATGCCAAGCTAGCTGGCAAACAGAAGCTATTATTTCCACAGGAAATAAGGACCTCCAAAAAGCATTAACTCCTGTGTTACCACAGAATGATGTAGAATTAATAGGTGTCACTTTACTCTACTGTAATGAACCACAGATCCAGTCTGTCTTTTGATGCAAGACTTATAATATTTTAATGCTACTAAGTGGCAAGTTTCACACATTCTTCAAATACTCAAAATATATTTTACAGCTGTCTGCATGCATAATACGATGAAATGTTTTCTAGCCTAGTCTTAGAGTAACATATTGATTCCTTTAAAAAATGGTAGTGTGCCACAATATATTAAAGCCTGTGTCCTTAATAACTGAAAGATAAAGGCTAGGTTTTGTAAAAGAGTCTAATGGAGTTAGATGCTCATGTTCCATTGGAATTGAATGGGAACTGGGCACCTAACTCCCTTGGGTTCTTTTGAAAAACCCTGCTAAAGACTAAGGGTTACATTTTAATAGGTCAGTTAGTAAGATTTTTCCATTTTATGCCACAGCAGCTCAGCAAATCCAAAGAAAGCACTAGCACAGGACAGATTAGAATGCCCGGAAATATGACAGATGAGCTAATTATTATTTATCAAAACACAGGAATAAGATTTTACAAAAAAGAATCAAAATTTTTAAAAGACAAAAATATCAGATGAAAATGTTCATTGGCAAAAAAAAAAATTGAGAAAACTTCTGCCACCTTTACTATATATAGTGAAGTAGCAGGAAGAGCACTCAGTCATAACCATGACCACTTTTTGCTAGCTGCTGGACAAAGATATGTCTTAGTGGATGGAGTGTGAAGCTGGGACTCTTCCTGGATACCTGGGTTTTCTTTCTTTATTTATTCCTATCACTGACTGACCTGCTGTGGGAGCTTGGCAAAGTCATTTCAGTGCCCTGTGTCTTTGTTTCTTCACACGTAAAAATGGGGGAACCAATACATACCAGTGCCGGAGTCCTAAAAAAAGGAATGCTGGAACACAGGGCAGTGGGAAGCCATGGGAGGGAGCGAAGGGGACTAGGGGTGGAAGCGGGGGAGGTGGAAAGAAGATTCGGGCATTGATGGAGCTGGGAAGGGCCAGGGGTTGAGAGTGTGACTGCCTGCAGAACCCATCCCATCCCTGCCTCCCTACTAACTGTACCTGACTCAGGGCTGGCTCCAGGGGTTTTGCCGCCCCAAGCAGCCAAAAAATAATTAAAAAAAAAAAGCAGTGATCGTGCTCTGCGACAATTCAGCAGGAGGTCCTTCGCTCCGAGTGGGAGTGAGGGACCCTCCGCAGAATTGCTGCCAAATAGCTGGACCTGCCGCTCCACTCCGGAGTGGCCGCCCCAAGCACCTGCTTGCTAAGCTGGTGCCTGGAGCCGGCCCTGACGTGACTCCTGCTCCAGGTTGGGGAGCTCTGCTGTCTGGGTGGCCCCACTATCTGCTCCCAACACCACCCAGCTCTGGCGGTTCCAGCCTCTGGGCTACCCTGTCTGGTCCTGGGTGAAGTGTCCCCAGTTCCTCCTGTGCTGGCCTGCAGTTGAGCACCCCAACCTGAGCCTGGCACCAGCACAGGCTGGCTTGGAGGATGCTATCCAGCTATCAGCAAGATCAACAGAAGCCAGGAATGCCGTTTCGCCTTCTAAAAAAAAAAAAAAGCACCAGAAATGTGTTCTGGAGTGTTCATGACTCGAGCACTGATGCTTGCATCCTTTGTAAAGTGCTTTGAGATCTGTGAACGGAGAGTGCTCCAGAAGAACTTGGTATCACTATTATTATTACATAAAGACATGGTACCTCTCTCTAAGATTTCACTGAAAAAGACAAAGTATAAAATAGAGGGATACGATCAAATATATAAAATATTTAAATACATATTGCAATGTCTTTTCATTATTACAAATGGATAACGTACATCTGTGTCACATAAATGCATGGTATTAGACCGTAGTCTGACACTATGGAAATGGAAACCATGGAAAATTCCTGGTCTAAGATTTCACTTTGTCTTTAACTTTCCCCAGCATGCCTACACACTGATGCTCAGTTGCATTATGTCCTGATGACAATATACTGTGACATGTAATATACTGCACTCCCATAGGACCTTCAGATCACAGAGATGCTGCTTTGCCTGTGGCACTGAAGAAGAGTATAGGATCCTTTAACCTAAACCTTTTTGAAATACCATCTTGTGTGTCTCTAGTCCTTATCTTCATTCCTGAGTTGCCACTCTTCCCTTCCTCTCTAACTTTAATCCATGCTTTGTACAGCTCCCTTGCCAGGGTAGCTTCCCCAGCACACACACAGCCCTTCTCTGCTTTGTTGTGTTCAGCCTGCTGGCAGAGCAATACCTTTAAATCTCCATCTGTGACACAGTGGTGCACAGTGCTTCAGAAATTAAATTCTCGCCAGTGTAACCGTAGTGCTACACTCCGTGACCAAACAGAAAAACAGCAGTACTGCAGGGGAGAGAAACCTGAAACAGGAAGTTCCTGGGCTGTCCAAATCTGATAGCTATGAATACAATGCTAGATTCTGACTGATGTAAACTGGCATAGCTCTGTTGAAGTCAATATATATGGTCACCTATATGTTAGATATACAAAAATATAGACACCCAAACTCCTGAAGTCAGAAGGATATTTCTTAATAGATGACAATAACTATAGAGGTAGTGGTTTCCCTTTTAAAACAACTCCAGCAGAACTCAGGTGAAAATGGATATATGGTTATATATTAAAATGAATTATCTCAAAAATTAAAGCCACTGAAAGCTACCAGAGTACTCTTGGAGGATTATAGCCTTTGGCAAACTCCCTCTTCACATGGATATATTTGTTTAACAGAGTTTAAAATTCCCAGAGATTTTCTATCAGTCACATTTTTGTAACTTTTCATTACTGTTTTATAGATTAGATACCCACTGAGGGTGAAATCTTGGCTCCTTTGAAGTTAATGACAAAACACCCACTGATTTCAATGGAGCTGGGATTTCATCCTGTTTGTTTACTGTACTGTGTAGCTAATAGAGCTAGTCAAAATTTTATGAATGTTTGATGAAATCCTCTACTTTTTTTACAGGCTCTAGTATCTAAATGATGGCTTTGTGCCTTTGTAATATACCTAGCATCATTCATACCTGGTGGGGTGCCAGGGTTCAAACACAGTGGTACACCATTATTTAGTAATTAAAGTCCTGATTCAGAAAAACAGTTAAGTATGTGCTTACATCTATCCCGATGCAGGAAAGCACTTAAGCATCTGTTTAAAAGCTTTAGCATGTGTTTAAGTGCTTTCCTCTTTAAGGATTATTTCTTGAAACAGGGTCTAAAACTATAAATCTACACGGTGCCTAATAAGAACATCCATAGGCAATATTTAATAACTGGTGGTGGTTAGTGCCAATGGTAGCAAAAGCAGCTTTTTTACCTTTGTTAAGCTTACTCTGGACTAGACAAATGTGAAATGGGTACTTTCTGGCTTGCAACAACATACATGTCTACTGGTTGCTTGGGCAGATTTTAAGGGGCATCTATGCTCTAGGAAGTATAGCACACTGGAATTCTCTCTCTGTTTTAGCCCAAATTAGTACTTCTATCTAGTCTTGCACTTGGAAAGTGAATCCTGAAGAGTGCAATGTGATGTTGCTGACTCAGTATACACTTAAGAACACCTTTATTTGGGAGTAATTAACTGAATGCTATAATTCCATCATAAGGTAGGTCATTAATTAATATAAATATGTATATTCTTAAGGCCAGTTACATGTCTTTGCTTTGTGATGCAATTTTATATTCAAAGGCAATGTTTACATTCAGATTGAACTCAGAGCTTGTCTGCAATAATTAAAACAAATAAAACATTGCCCATTATGATCCAAAATACTAAAGAAAATCATTTTCTTTATCATTAGCCGCTGAGGTCCGTGAATTCAAGGACAACATGTGCTTTAAAAATCCCAGGGAAGCAATGACAATTATTTTAAACATCTCTAAAAGAAAACAATCACTTTCTGTTGCATTAGAGATTCTCAGATGTAAAAAAGAGAGGGAGAAGTCAGCAAACATACAAATAAGGTAAATTATTTTTTCCCTTACACTATGTGGGAGATCACACACAAACAACCATAACCCTTTTAAGGGATTACCTTTTTAAAAGTACTTTCAATGAAACTAATTTTGAGAAAATGCGTTCCCTTTATTTATTAATAAGAATTATTCTGATGAATGCAAACTGTCTAGAAGATAGAGGAAGGTATATCTTGGTGGTTGGTTTGTAGTTTTATTTTTAGTAGAACAGACTGTATCAGAGACTCACTATGCATTTGGCAATTGACCAACAGACCTGCAATTGATTTAGCTTCCATATAGTTTTAAAGAGTCAAGTCTATACAATTAACAACAGGTAGGGAAACACTGGGCACTGCACTGAAATTTAGCGTAAGATTAACATTCAGGGCTTTCTCCTGAGCCCCTTTTGGATACCTACAGGTGGCTACTTCCCTACCAGCTCAGGACCATATATGCACTCATTATTCCAACTAATGCCAGTCAGGAAATTTTCACTGAAACAATTTTCCATTTCAAAATGCCATTTCGGTATAACCATTTTTTGTGTGAAATTGTTTATAAGATGTACTAATTAGATGACCAGTTATTTCCAATAGCCTTGTGTATGTCTGGAATCATTTTTCCTAGCTATTGAAAACAGCTGCTCCTGTAATTCATATATTCAGGGCAGCTGTTACTTAGTACCTATTGAACCATCTTATCTTATTTTCTAGATCAAAGTGTCAAATTGTTTCATGACAACACAAACAGGAGACACTTTGATCTAGAAAATAAAACAAGATGGTTCAATAGATACTAAGTAACAGCTGCCCTTAATGATGTTTAAACTATAAACATAAAAAATTAATAGAATATTTTGAATGATATGTAATAACATGACTGTGTCATTGTGACATGACACAACACCATATTATGCACAACTACTGACAATTAATGAAATAATGTAAAAATAATATAATTACTATAAAAATGAAAAATAAAAACATTGAAAATGAAAAAAAATTCAATACAATTTCATTTTTTCCAAAGCAAAAAGCTTTGAAACAATTTTTTGTCATACATTCCCAAAATTTCTGGGAATTAAAAAAAATATTTTTTCAAACGGTCAAAATTTCCCATGAAATAGACATTCCCAGTTTAAACCAGCTGTCACTCCAACATGCCACCCAGCACTCTGGAGACAGTGGAGAAGTCAGCTGTCACACCAAGAAGTTTGTCAGTTTACTTCCCCCATTGAGCAATTCCCCCCATGCCTTCAAGACTCGGAATCTGGCTCATATCCTAGCTGGATGACAGGGATACGATCCAGGCCTCAAGTCTCTCTGTACTTCACAGTGTAAATCTAAACAATGTGTTACACTGGATCATTTGTGGGTGCTTTCCCTTTCACTGTGGGACTCATAGAAGTAATTAGAGGAGGACAAAATCTATACAAGAAACTCTAAACAGCCTGCTTGACATAGCATCTTGCAGCATGATGCAGTATTACAAGCACCTTTAGAGAATACAGAAAACAAAGTGCCTCAATAAAGTGTGATTTATTTTTCTAATAACATATCTAATGAATATTTTATTTTCCGTAGCACTGGACTCAATTTGATTGGAAGAAGACTGTCATTACATTAAGACACAATGGTACACTAAAGTTGAAATTTCAGCTGTTTATAACATAAGCTGTATATAATATCAGTGAAATGTGTCTGTCTTCAGTCTGTTTTGTTTTAAAGCTAACTCCAATTATTTAGAGTATCACTCATTTTTCTCTCCAGGTGACATGTCAAAATCAAGCATGCGTGTCTGGCCCCATCAAACAACACAGAAATCTGGTTAAAATATACACTGTCATCCCTTACTCTTAATCTTACATGTGAGGAAATTGAAGGATAAATGTCAGTCAGGTTTGAATGTATAATATTACCTGCACGAAGAAATAGATATCCTCCTAATTTCTAAATAAGCAAAGCATTTAAGCACCTGCTTAGGTGATTTCCTAGATAGGAAGTGCTTCGCTGAATAGAGACGGACTGCTAAACTGAAGCCTGCACTCCTACATTAGCGGACTGATTCTAGGAGTGCGGAGTACCTCAAAGGAGATTGACTTCAGTCAAAGTCTGAAGGTGCTGAGCACCTCAGTGGAGACTCTCAGCTCTTCACAGCATTAGGTTCTGAGTGGGCAGCAGTTTTCTGTTAGAAAATCCATTCATATAAAATGTACTGGGTAAAGCCTGTCTAGTGGATGAGTGACCCAGCTGGTCTATTGTTTAGCTCTGAAGTGATTATGTTTTCAGGTACTGTATGTGTAACTTATTAGCAGTTCTGATGACATATGATAGCTAGCCAACCCACTTAACCACTGTACACAGTGTCTCTACCACCTTATTAGAGAATTACTCATCTGACCTTTTATTATAGTGTTTTTCTGTCAGTCATTTGGGTAGCCTGGGAAGTGCAGTGTGTATTTAGCACAATCCACAAAGTTTGTATCAATTTAGGAAACCAGCGTTTTGGGTTTTTTTAAAGTACTTGTAGCAATGCAGATCTGATCCCCAACAAACCCCACCTTCCTTAACAGCCCTCAGAAATAGATGCACCTTGTAGATAGCCTGTCCCGAAGGTCAACAGATCATGGCTATTTCAGGTATTTTAGTTTTCAAACACTTCAGTCTAGAGGAGGTTGTTGCCAAATGATGTTAAAAAAAAAAAAGTCATTGAACTCTGATACTTCATCCAGATCCTTATATTACACACCTCAAAAGCTATGAAAAAATGGTTTAATGGGAATATGTAGATATCAAAGGCATGTATAGGATACCTTTGATATCTACAAGTGGACAGCTCTCCTTTGCTTTGGAGACTTGTACAACAGAGATTATTAACATTTTAAACCCAGTAACATATTTCAAAATAGTAAGTGTATTTTCCACCCAAATGGAATCATTTACTTCTATTAATGGATTCATCTTCTACCAAGAATTAGTTTTCTCTGGTTGAGAGCTTAGTACCGACTGCCACCTCGATGTATCTTGTACCCTTGTTCCAATTCACCTTAGGATATTTGGTCACTCTATGGGAAGGCAGTACTCTTGTTGGCCAGTGTCACATAAGAAATATAACCAGATTTATTACTGTGCCATGGGATGTGGTGTGTCTAAAGTTTGTGGAATTGGATGACCATTGAGTTCTATTCTGGACTCAGCTCCCTTCCACCTGTGTGAAGTGTGAAAATCATAGGCCCACCTTTTGTACATAATCGACGTCACAGGATGCACCACTCACCACTTGTGGCGCCTCCTGCTGGTCACTCTGTGGATTAGCTCCTTCAGTTGACACCCTTTTCCACAGTTCGCATGTTGTTGCACCAACTGTCTGCCTGGTCTACAGCCCCTCTCCATCTTAGGAACCGCAGCGACCTCTCCGCGATTCGGCCCTCTGGCTAGGTCACTCAAAGTTCCCCCTTCTGGGGTATAGTTCCTCAGCAGTCCTAGGCAGTCTTCCTATTCACTGCCTCGGTGCCACTCACCTGGTGGCTGTTAAGGGAACCTGGAGCTGCCTTGTCTCGTGGTTCCAGCCCAGGGACCCTCAGCTCAGCTCTCCAGGCTCTCTCGTTCTACTCTCACTGCTCCATCCCTGGGCTGCTTCCTACCACTGGTTCTCCTTCTTTTTCTTGGTCTACCAGTTCCCAAAGCCTCCACCCTCTTCCCAGGGAGTGACTGCATCCAACACACCATGCAGTCTCCAAACACTCCTCTCCTTCTCCTGGGAGTGTCCACTCTTCCCCAGCAGCCCTCGCTGCTTCCAATTTCCTATCTTTATATGTCATTCCTCCACAGCTGGGCTCCCTTTTCCACTCAGCAGATTACTTGCCTGCTTGATTCCCCTCAGCTGTGGCCTTTCTGGTTAAATACCCTCCTTCTGGGCCCTCATTTACCTTACCTGCAAGTGTATGAGGGGGAACACCCCATCACACCATTAATTTTTTTTTTCAGTTTCTGAAGGCCCAAGTTGATGCACTAAGACTTCATCTTTCAGAGATGGTGAACATCCACCCCCAAGTCCAGTGAAGCCAATAAGAACTGTGGGTGCGTGCCACTTCTGACAACCAGACTATCAAGGCAGGTCCCCAAGAAATTAGGCCCTCAAAATCACTTTTAGACACTTTTGAAAATGTAGGCACTGACCTGTTGGAGCCTCAGTTTCCCCATCAATAAAAGGCAGATAATATCATCCACCTTTGTAAAAAGCTTTAATATTTTCAAGAGACCAGCCTGTATAATATTACTATATACCCATATTGCTCCTGAGCTGTATTAGAAAAGAAGTAATGACACTTAACTCATTTAATGTAACTATGCAAAAATAATCAGATATACACAATTAAAAACATCATTTATCAATTATGTACTAGCATCTCAGCCTTACTCTACTAATTAAAAGGGAATGAAAAAAAATAGCTCTTGAAAATTAATGATGCCTACATATCTCTACTGGTTAGAACCTAGTAAAAAGAATTAAATATTTATATCATTATGGTTTCTCATTATGCATCGTAATGTGATTGCCTGAGAGAAAATACGGAGAGGTGCTTGAGCAATCCACACAAGTTTAGAATTTGGATTCTCTTATGCCCTGATAACACCAAAGATGTTGCATCTAAATGTCCCTTCAGGAAAAAAAAAACTTCCTTCCATGTATGAGTTTGCAATTCAATTTCCTGTTGCTGAATTGTCACTATCAGCAAAGAGCCATGAAACTTCCAAGTGAATTGAAGAATGGTTTGCAAAAATTTAAAACCATCTATAGGACCCTAATCCTCCAACTTAAATTCATGGGTAGAATCCTGTGCCAAAGCGGAGCCTACTGAATTGTTTCAAAAGTTTAGCTGTTCGAGTACCTCATATGCAGGTGCAATCAGTGTTAAGAGTCTAAACGACATCAGTTGCAGCTACAGTTATTTTTAGGAAAGCTAGGTTGTGGTCAGGCTGAAAGTCATATCCACAATGCATGAAGTGCAGACTGCTGTAGCTCTTTGGATGAGAGCGTCAGACCTGCTGGTACAAAAGGACTGATAATTACAACATTGCATCAGGAATCCATATCACAATGCAGCACGTGCAAATAAAATGTTAAATCTTGCGCATGCGCGCACACCCACACACCTCAAGGGGATGCAAAAATGGTAATATGAAAGCAACTGGCTGGAAAGAGTTGCATTAAAGAAGGTGTGTTTTTACTCTACAAGTACATTTAACTCACAGTAGCTCTTTGACAGAGCGTCGGCACTGTTAAATGTACATCAACAATCACTTGTTTATTCTCACAAAGAGATAATGTGCACGTGCCCCACCAACGAGAAGCGTGAACAGGCACCAAAAGAAAAGACAGGTCAGTCAACACGAGTCACACAAAAGGTGCACGCAGAGATCTGGAGTCAGTTGTTAGACTTCTTAGATGTTGCTGTGTGTGCACCTATTCTCCAGCACCAAAGTTTCATGCAGTACC
This sequence comes from Mauremys reevesii, assembly GCF_016161935.1. Taxonomy (NCBI): domain Eukaryota; kingdom Metazoa; phylum Chordata; order Testudines; family Geoemydidae; genus Mauremys; species Mauremys reevesii. Next base: position 34,539,749 of record NC_052637.1, on the reverse strand, counting down.
ATAAATATATGAACATTGTATTAAATTACTGCAGCTTAGGGGAAATTACAGAATTCCCGAAGTCTCAGCAAAGAGAGTATGTATTTAGCAGCACCACTGGCAAAGCAGAAGAGGAAAAGATGGATAAGGGAACAGAAGAGTCTGCCATGCTTTCTACACTTGTTCTGTAAAGAAAGGAGAGGCAGATGATGCTTCAGGATCAAGGTTTTATAACAGTTAAAGGACTGAAGTTGTTATTTTTTAGATGAGTGTTTTTCTCTGCAGCTTCTTTTTTTCCCTCTCTCCATATTTATTTCACACCTTCCTCATGCTCTGCTACATTTTTCACCTATCTTTTGGGGCAACTTTTTTCTTCTTCTCTGTTTTGTCTCTCAAAGTCCTTCCTAAACAGACAGAAACCCAGGTGTGGAATTAGATCAAACGATTTTGTCCAGCCCTCGTCCAGTGTATGTACTGCAGACTTTGGAAACATCGTATAGGATATAAGTGTCTATGAGCATCAGATTCAGTCCTCCGGCTCCTGGCATGTTGTGAACGTTATTACTTTCAATGTAAGAGGATTTTGCTCTTTGTAGGTGGTTGTAAGAAGGTGAGACTCTCACCTCCACTTCACACACACTAGGAATCAGGGGTTCTCAAACTTCATTGCACCGCGACCCTCTTTTGAAAACAAAAATGACTACATGACCCCAGGAGGGGGGACCGAAGCTTGAGCCTGCCCGAGCCCCACTGCTCTGGAGGGCTGGGGGGTGGGCAAAGCCAACCGCCCTTCAGCCCTGGCAGGGGGGCTGTAATCTGAGCCCCGCTGCCCAGGGCTGAAGCCCTCGGGCTTCAGCTTTGGCCCTGGGTGGTGTGGCTCAGATTTGGCCCCAGGTCCCAGAAAGTCTAAACCAGCCCTGGTGACCCCATGAAAACGGGGTCACAACCCACTTTGGGACATCTGCTGCATTATGTTACCGTCCAAAACTCTCCCCAGGATTTTTCTTTATGTTTAACTTTAATAACAAAGCTATAAACCTAAACTGATCCCTCTCTTAAGCTGGCCATTCCTAGAGTGTCCGTTTGCAGGACCCATTTAATGTTGTTTTCCCCCCACATCTTTGTATATCCCTGAGCTGAAGCAAATGAGACTCAGCTGGCCTGCACTGCAGGCAGAAGAGAGTCAGAAGAATAGCGTTGTCTGTGCACATGGGGTCTTAGGACCTGACACCAGTTCACATTATGTGTGCTATTTTGTAATGAGCTCCAGAATAGTCAACAAAACACGGAAGATCAGAGTAAAAATATAAATGATGCAGCTTATAAAATGCCTCCTCTGAACCAGACTTCAATTAAGCAAGTGCTTGAGCATGATGGGCTGTTAAAAAGGCAATAGGTAAACTGAACATAAAGGGTGGGAGAGAAGGAAGGTTTTAGAAATGGCGGTACGTAGGCCCCAATGCGGAAAAACTCAGATATGTGCTTAATGCTGAGCAGGTGTATACATGCTATCCTGAAGCTCCAAGGATTTTGAGTCAGGGACTTAGCGAGGAAGAAAGACTGTGCTGTATCTTTTCTTGAATACACTTTGGAAACAGATTCTTCTGTGACATGTTTATCTGAAAGAAGCTTTGACATTCAGAAAAAAGGAGTTGAAAACCGGTGAGCTCATCAAATTTTAAAACTGTGTTTTAGTACTTTTCATGTCCTGATGCATTTAAATTCCTTCAGTAATGTTAAACGAAGCCCTTTGAAGGTGGTGCCCCTCCTCGTGATGGGAAGTGAAACACTTTGAAGACAGACTGCACCTACAGCAATGTGAAGTGCTTTAAAAGGAAGGGCACCTGATGTAAACTCTTTGAACAGGGAACCCCTCCGCACTGTGAAGTGTATAAGGGCAAAGCTTTTTCTCCACTTATGTCAGGTCCTTAATAAGAGAGGCTCATTTAGCAAGGAGAACTTTTTAAATAGTGGAGACATCAGAGCAGAAGCCTTTGAAAAAGGGCTCACAAGTGATAACAAAGAGCTATTCAAGGAACTTTAGGCAGGACCAGTGCAGTCATTTAAACCAATCAGGACACCAGCTCTTGCCAAAATACCAGGACATTTACTGATTGCATCCAATGAACACCTTGGTTTTACCTCATCCCAAAAGTAGCACCTGCCACTACAACTGGGGCACTGGGTCAGTAGCAAGTCTGTTGTACAGGAAGAATGCCTAGAGATTTTGCAGGTATCAACTTCCAAGGAGATGCCAGTTACTTCAAGAGGTTTCTCATACAAATACAAAACAGCATCATTCCTGTCAAGCTGAAGTTGTTAGATATCGGAGGGCAAGTCTACATGTGAAAGGCTACACTGGCGCAACTTCACCGATGCGGCCGGTCTGGGGAAGACACTCTGTGCTGACTGGAGAGGGCTCTCCCGTTGGCATAACGACTCCACCTCTGCAAGAGGTGGAAGCTGTGTCGGCGGGAGATGCTGACCTGCCAGCATAGTGCCAGAGTGGACGGTGCTTAGGTCACTGTAATTTTTGTCGCTCGATGTGTGTCATTTTCACGCCCCTGAGTGACGCAAATTAGATTGACTTAAGTGGTAGTGTAGACCTGCCTCCCGATATCAGATATTATTAGATCAGGGTTGGAGGCAGCCTCACTGCAGCATAAAACAAAATGTGGACCAGTCTAGAAACCAGGGGAAGAAACATAAGAGTAATGTCTGAAACACTACATCTGTGGAGGATGATTAGTTGGCACAATGGCCTGGATTTTCCAAAGGGTTAATGGGAAGATTGCTTTTAATTGTAACTGTTATTTATTAAAGGCCTGAGCCAAAAGACTTCTGAAGTCAATGGAAAGACTCCAGTAAAGCTTAAAGTTTACTAGACTCGTTCGTTTAATTCTTCTGGTTAGGAGTCACTGGAGCCAAGGGGAAGAGTAGAAACAAGAATGTAACACATCAATAGTGTAGAACAGAGGTTCTCAAACTCTGGTCCATGGACCAGCTCCATTCAGGTGGTCCGCAGATAGTTCCCTCTAAGGTGCATGCCTGGGCCGCTGCACGTGTGAGAATGAAGGGCCACCCACCTAATTAGTGGAGCTGTGCAGGCATGGCTCCACTAATTAGGTGCCTGGACCCTGGAGAAGACACACACGTAAGGTGAGGTGGTGGCCTTGGCAGGAATAGGGGATAGGTGGGAGGGAGCAGTGGGGTAAGAAGAGGGGATGGAGGGCATTTGGGACATGCAGGGCTGCAGCGGCCAGAGAAAGAGGAGACTTTCCCCAGCTCCAGGGCTGTGGCTGCAGGGGAGAGATGGCCCTCCTTCCCAGCCTCACCTCTGTGGCCGCTGTGGCAGAGGGGAGACCGCCCCTTCCTTCCCAGCCCCAGCTCGGGGGCTGTTGGGGGCGGGGGGAGAGAGGGAGAGACCCCTTTCCTTCCCAGCCCCAGCTCGGGGGCTGCTGTGGCAGGGGAGAGAGGGCACATCCATCGCATTAGAAAGGTAAGACTACTGATATTAAAATGTGAGTTGTCTGCTTTTATTTGTAGAACAAAAAATGTTAATTATTAAGGTTTTTTTTATATAGCGCTTTTATCCAAAGTGCTTTACAATAGTTAACTAATGGTACAAACAACATTTAGAAAGATTATTCAATGGTCCGCTGAGACCCTCAGCAATTTTCAAGTGGTCCATGAAAAAAATTTTTTTTGAGAACCATTGGTGTAGAATACATCACCTGTCTGTTTATACGGAACAATCTCTTCACTGCTGCTTTTACTTCCTCAGGCAATTATAATGCTATATTGAATGATATAAAGTGTGTCCTATGTTGATGGGCTCCTTATTAAAATGTGTTGGTATAATCTTAATAATTATCTGCCCAATGGCATCAAATGGGACCTTTTGGTAAAAAAGGTCATGAGTTAAGGTCTGTGTTGTTCTGATCATATCTAGTGCTGATTATATGGTTCAAACAGGCAGCAGGATAAAGGCTGCCTGCGTGCAATGTGTGTGTGTGAAAAATGAAAGCAGCAATTTGTAGGAAGTGTTATTCTCGCAGGAGTGTGTGCAACAGAAAAAGTGAGGTGGCTTCAGAAATGTGCATCAGAGAAAACTTCATGCCTCTTGTATCCATCTAACCTTCCAATCCTCTCTCCTGGATTTGAAATCGTAGTCAGTATACACACACTGTGCACATATATGATATATAAATAAATAATAAGAAATATATGCCTATATAAATGAATTGACTTTCAGATTAAAAGGCAACAAACATCATGGTCTTTTGTTGTAGAAGAAAAGAATATAAACTGAGCCAACCTTACTGCCTTTTCTTCTCTGTTCGTCAATATTAAGATGAAGGCCATGGTTCTGACTACTGATTTTGCTTGCCCCATCTGAAAAACTTGCCAAGGCTTGATTTTGAGAAGATATCGAGAAAGAAGGTAGTGAAAAATCAGGCCTCTTTATGATGTCTTAATCTGGACACCCAAACGTCAGTAGTCACTTTTGACAAAGAAGGTGTTAGAACAAAGGATGCCGTATTGTGATTCAAACAACTGATCTAGACAAAAGAATGATTTTGGGAGGAGGTTTTCCAAGGCACAAATGGCAGTGCTGCACTTATTTCCCATTGACTTTCAACTGCCATTCAACTAACTGCTGCTTGTGCCTCCCCTCTTTGTCCCTGAATATTGGCATCTGTTTATTCACCTGTTAAGGAAGATTGTTCTGATAAAAGAAAACCACACTGGGAAATAGGATAAATTGGTAGCTGAGACCAGCAAAAATTGGCACATCAAAGAAACGAAGTACAATCATTGTTGTGGGTCACATGAGTGCCACATTCTTTTGACCACATTTAACCTTGAATGCAACATATGAGCCTGACAGCAATGCTACAGTTTAAGATGGGCAAAATTATATAACTTCTTTCATAAGTATATTATATTTCATTATGTGTTTTTATCCATATAAAATAGACAAAGGAGGCCATATTGACTGGCAGTGTAAATTGCACTGAAGTCAATGGGGTTACACCAGGGATGAATGTGGGGTTATTCATGTCACTGCTTTTTGCATTGGCTGTGGAGTGATTATGCTTAGCTTTTTCTGCTCTGCAGAAGACAGTGCCCCTCTGGGAGCAGAATACAGAACCAGCAGCTGACAATCAGCCTTATGCAGAATCATGATTTCATTCCAGGCCAATGTACAGAAGCCATATTATTGCTAGAGCTGACAACTAGCAAGATGGGGACACCTGGCAAGGTCACTTTATGCCTTCTTATTTGGCAGCTCCAAACATTTGCTGAGCCAGCTTTGCCCATCTCCAATGAACGCATGTTCTTATTTTGTGATCACAAGATACATGGGCAAATTATCCCATGGCATTAATTGTGCTTTTCGCACTATTTTTTAAAAACAGCAAGAAATTCAAAATGAAGCAGATGCCCAGGGATAACTTTTTGAGCAGAACTCTGTTTGAAAAGCAATGAATATTTTCCTCACTATCCTATTAAAACAGATGTTCTGCCTAATCTACATTCGCTTTACTCACTGTCTTATCTTTGACCTTTTCTTTGAAAGTATTCATGGAAGAGAATGTCAGTATTTATCTACCTGCTGTGCTTCCATCTGCCTATGCAGCACACGAATGCCCACAAATTATATTTCCTTTGTAAAACTTTGAATGACAGAAGCATTTCTGATGCTTTGAATACATGGAATGATCAGATATTATCTACTCTGTCTTGGAGTAAACTATAAAGGCATCCTGCATCTGGATATGTTATCCAGTAACAGTGCCATTCGAAAGTACATTTTAAACTCTAGTTTCTAGTTTTTCCCCCTAGAGTATTCTTACCAGGAATCTTTTTTGGGCTCTTCCATCACCACTGCCTTACTCATTTCACCTGTTGGGGAAGATGAGGTAGGAGTGTATGTGTCCAAGGCTGCAATAGGGAATGCACTGCGGTGTAATGACTTTAAAAGACAGCTAACAATTTGAAAATATACATCAGAATAATGACTTGCAAACATGTTATGCTACAAATAGTTTTAAAGGGTCAGGAGAAACTGCTGGCACCCCCTTCCAGATCAGCAGACAGATCCTCAGCTAGTGGCGGTTGGTTTAGCTTCATTGCGTTGCATGGAGATTCACTGATTGGCATCATCTGAGGATCTGGCCCTAGGTTCTACATGTTCTGAGATGCATTAGAAGATTTGTTGATCATTCTATTGGTCCAATCAATAATTTACTGGGGGTAATTTTTAAACAGCTGCAACAGAAATGGAGAAAGGCATTACTCTCAAAATTGACGACTGTCCTGCAGTGCTCTGGACAAGTGCCAACCTAGTTTTTCCCAGAGTTGCAAAAATGAATATGCAAGTATGTCATTAATAGTCATAATCCATGCTTATAACTTGTTTTTAAATATTGAACAATTGATCCCTGTATCAGTCATATTTGATTCCTACACTTTTGCCAGGGTGGCCACAAGTCCAAAAAGTAGAACCTTTACTCCTAGAAAGCAGATATTAAAAGTTTAAAGCAGAGGGAGCGCATATATTATCCACAGCTAGATACACCAAGGTCTGGCTATAGCTTTGTTAAAGCTGTGATACAGGATCGGTGCTAAAGCAGAATGCATATTGTAAACTTTTAGTTCATAGATTCCAAGGCCCGAAGGGGGCATTTGGCCATTTACTTCAATGGGGAGAGGATTTCAATCATCAGAGCCAGTCAGCGGGAGATCTGGAGCTAGAATTTAAAAGTCTTCAGCATTCTAACCTGTACTCTTGTCTCTGGACAGTGTAACTTCTAAAGCTCTTTTCTAGAAAATTCAAACAAACTCTTGGTTCAAGCATAAACTTCTTTCAAAATTGATGCAATTTTTGCAGCAGTGGGAGATGAGGGGCTCTACAGGAGTAGAATTTTAAGTACTAGAAGTCTAGAGGCTTGGATTTGCACAGGACACAAGGTAGGCAACAGTGGAGCAGAAGCCTTCCATCACATTCCATATTGTGCCCGCTTCTCCAACCTAAGCCGCATTTATGTAACTCCATATGCAAAATGTGAGCAGGTCAGCATCTAAAGTTGATGGATAAAATGGTTTAATGACAAATGTTATTAAATAAAGTTGGTTGGGAAATTTTTATTTATTTTTCTTTTGGTTGGAAAATGCTATTTATCGAAACAAACTTTTTGTGGGAATGGGTCAATTTCAACATTCTGATTTGAGAAAAACCTGAATTTTTAAAAAATGTTTAGTTTCTAAATCCTGGTTCTAACTAACTTTTCATTGTGTAATGTAAGCTAATCATAGTAAAAAAATAAATAGTCAAAACTGAAATTAAACAGTTTGAAATTAATAAAACAAAATGGTCTAATTGACATGAACTGAAAATGTTTTCAGATTTTTGGTTCGTGAAAGTTTTTGAGATTTTTTTCTTTTCATCTTGATTCAGGATGAAAAAAATATTTCAATATCTTAACATTTTTCCTAGGATGGAAAAATAGTTTCCTACCCGTCTCCATTATTAAATAAGTTAGGATGAATGAGGTTTCCAATCATGCTATCCCCTAGATTCATGTTGTTGAAATCTGGGAAACCCTAAGCTATCATAAACAACTGTGATACAATACAGTTCTTTAAGTATAAGTTCATTGTCTAGTACAGTATAGTATAGGTCTTGTTCTCTCATTTAATTATTGGGCTATATTTCTTTGGAGTTTCTTTCCTCTGATTACAAAAAAATGCTCTTAATTATGCAGTCTTTAAAAACGACATTGTTCAGGGAATTACTGATTGTATTTGATTTTTTTTCATTACTTTGCTTATTGTAATTTTTTTACATCTTTCACACCAGACCATAACTTCTGTACTGCTGTAAATGCTGTTTTTTTACTGTATTTTTTTGCTGTATTTCTATAAATACCTCTCTACTAATGCTTCCAAATAAGCCATTTAAAAAAATATTCATTCTCACCCAACAACTGAAAATATTTTCTAGCTCAAGTGGAATTGAAGGCATAAAATGTATTTCCTAACTTTGAAAAATTGATGCATACCTAATGTAACAGTCAGTGGAAGCACTTTCACAATACTCATTGTAAAAATTGCCAAAATATCCTTTTTTAAAATATCAAAGTTAAACACACTCATACTTGCTCTGTCAGAATTCTCACAATTGAACAATACAGCTAATATCTGACAATCACTTTCTAGGCAGTCAAGCAATGCAGCTGCAGAATGAGACTGTACAATGTGGAGAGGAAATGAAAATATGTAGCACTCCCATCTTTTTCAATACTTTCACATTGTTAAGTCTATCTGAGGGTTTGGAACTTCTGCCTGTCACTGCAATATCTAAATACCTTACAGGAAATAAGATTAAATTAGTGTAGGGCCTCTATCCAGCAAAGGATTTATGAATGTGCTTAACCGTAAGCACATAAATATTCCCTTTGACTTCAAGCAAACATCAAGTGGACCACTAATTTATTTAAGAAAACAAAATAAAACTCTTTTTGAAGTCAATGGAACTTCATTGAATTACACTAGCTGAGAACCTACTAACCCTAAGAAATCAAGAACAGAGATTTTTGTTTTTATTTTAGAAAAAAATATTTAAAAAATGCACCCCTATGAAACTTACAATGCATTGATATCTCATCTGGATCAAACTAAGAAAAATATATTTACATCCTAAAAGTATCAAAGACAGTCTGAAGGTGTTTCAAAAGACTTTAGTCTAAGGTTGTTTATGGGATCATTCTGACTGAGATTTGGGGGTGGGGGAGGGGGAATATCAAAGAGAATATGTTAAGCCTCCCTACAGATTAAATCATTATAAGAGAAACTACATGAAAGGCAGAATTTTTAAGGAGAGAAGAGTTGAAAACTGTGTCGGAAATTAGAAATGATATTTGAAAAGTAGACTTTCATTTCACTTGCTATCAAATAATTGGAGTTATACTTCAGTAAGTTACCATCAAAACTGGACTGAACCCTGGAAATTGAGCCTGAGCCTTTGGATGGAGATACAATAAAGAAGTTAATTTCAGTAAAGTACATAGAAAATGAGCTACATGACTCCTATTAATTTTGACCCACTCCTGCTCTGATTGGAGTTGATGGAGATATTTTACCATTGAATTCAATGGGAACAAGCCTGAGCCCCTTTCTGGGAGTGCATGAACCAAGTCAAAAGAAAAGAAAAACAACAACAATCATTGCCCAAAATGGAACCCAAATTTCCCATCTTTCATTTCACGTTGCTATGATCTGTGCATCCCTGCTGTGACAAACACAGGCATAACCTTTAGACTATTATATCCACTTTACAAATCTCACCTGCATTTTACAGATTCAGACCTTGGAAGCATACAAACATCAAAGGCTAAAAAATATTGAGACGTGTCAGACAATATGGGCCCACAGAATAGTCACACAACTTTGTATCACTAAGCATTACATGTATGTGTGTGTCCATGACTCACTGGGCTACTCTCCTGTGGAATCTGGAATCTCTGGGGGTTGATTAATGCAAAATATCAATGCTGGATATGCAGGTATCCTGCCTTTGAACCCCCCACCCTGCCGGGGGAAAGGGCATTGACTGGTTTTACTTGTTTCAGCAGGTCTGGGAAATAAAGGCCCCTCAACTCTATAAAGTCTCAGCGTCAATTGACTGAGGGGTCTCATCATGATCTAACCAGCTGACATGAACCTTTAACCAAGGGGCAAACCCTATGTGAAGAATTTGAAGGACTTTGACTTACCAAGCCCCCATAGAAGATGGCTGACCTCTGGTAAGCTTACTATGCATTAAGACTTTTGATTGTTTTATCACACATTTTTGCTGTGGTGCTTTTGTCCTGAAATAAATGTACTGAGGTTGGTGAAAGCTGTCTGGTCACTGGGAGGTATTCAGATACAGAAGGTGGTCCATATTATTTAGTTAGTTTTAATACAGTGTCTCATGCAGTAGAAACTGGCCGCATTTGCGAGATATGAGTAAAAAGGCTACAACCACTGGAAGAAAAGCCCTTTTCCTGGAACAAACAGTATCCAAATGCTTTAACTTCTACATGTGACGGAAACCAGGAAATGCAGGTGTCATAGTCCCTGGGGGGAAAAAAAGTGAAACTGCAGGTGGTGAGCCTGGTCAAAGCTTCTGGGGTAATCACAGTGAATCGCAGGGGGGCTGCAGCCTAAATCCTCTGTTTGGAGGGAGAGGGACATGGATGCCTTCCCAGAGAAAAGGGTGATGGCTAGAGGCCTGAGATCTAAGGAGGCATCCCTTGAGCAGAACACTGAGTGGGTCAGAGGCACAGTTACCCCAAAAGGGTTTCAGACAAGTAGCCTGAAAGATGCACCCTGACAGAGGTAGAAGAAGGATGGTGCAGTGTTTAAGGTACTGGCCTCAGACTCAGGAGACCTTGATTCAATTCTCAGCTCTCCCACAGGCAACTTGGGGAAATCACTTGTTCTCTCCATGCCTAAGTCCCCATTTGTATAAAGGGTCGGCACCAATATGGCCTGTGTCTGCGTTTTCTATTTAGATGGCAAGTTCTTAAGGTATGTCTATATTTATGGTGTCACGTAGAATACAGACACTGCACTCCAAGCTAGCACGGGTATAAGCAGCAGTGTTGAAAAAGATGGGAGTGCTACATATTTTCATTTCCTCTCCACATTGTACAGTCTCAGTTTTTTTCATCCCACTCCTGTTATGACCTTTCAATAATGCTTTGACTCACTCTGGCTGGGCCTGCCTCATTCCCCACCCCACAACTCCTGGCTACAAGCTCATAGACTCATTAGACTTTAAGGTCAGAAGGGAACCCTGAGCCTGGCAGGGGGCCTGCCACCACTGAGAACAGCCTAGCTCCATCCTCTTTGGAACCCCCATTTCAGGTAGTTGAAGGCTGTTATCAAATCCCCCCTCACTGTTCTCTTCTGCAGACTAAATAAGCCCCGTTCCCTCAGCCTCTCATTGTAAGTCATGTGCCCTAGCCCCCTAATCATTTTTGTTGCCGTCCACTGAACTCTCTCCAATTTGTCCACATCCTGACTGTACAGTGCTGAACAGAGGGGAATAATCACTTCCCTCGATCTGCTGGCAATGCTCCTACTAATGCAGCCCAATATGCCATTAGCCTTCTTGGCAATAAGGGCACACTGCTGACTCATATCCAGCTTCTCGTCCACTGTAATCTCCAGGTCCTTTTCTGCAGAAAACAGACAGTCTGGAGATGAACAGTCAGTTTCCAGACAGTCTGGAGATGAATCCAGTCACAGCAATCGACAGGGAAGAAAAAAATACTTTTTTATGTGGTTTTTTCTTCTTGGTTCAAAACTGGGCTCTGCATCTGCTCTGATGCCCCCAGAGTCTCTACAGCTGCAGACAAAGAATGAAGAAGCATCTCTGCTGAACAGAGCCCGTATTTCTGAAGCGATTAGAGCAGCTCCTACTTAGTCTTTCAAATTGGTACATTTCAAAGCCAAAATGGGGGAAATCTGTTACTAACAGTATTTTTTCCAAGGATATGAAATCCTAAGTGTAATAGAATGAGAGGGGAAATTTGACAGGGTTGTTTTTATCATGGATGAATAACCACTGTCCTTGCTGTGAGAGTTTAATTAGAGAAGGAGGGATTAGGAAAAGGAGGAAAAGATAATGGCAAGAAGGTTTATGACCCCTGTCTGTCTTCAGACGCCTGAAATATACTTTCTCTCCATGCTGTATGGGCTGTCATGCCTGTTGATGTCTGATGGTAAAATATGAGTCAAAATAGCAACTTTGAAATATGTCGACATTCTGTATTAATCAATTGATTTGAACTAATGTTTCTTGCAGGCTTTTTAATAAAGAAACTATGACCATTTATCCAACCCCTCCTCCCCATCTAGCCATTATCTTCAACTGGAGCACATCCAGTGTGTAAATATTTAGAGAATGGGTGTATAACACACACACACACAGAGTTTAGACTGCATTTCACCTGAAAAGAACCTTACAGTAACCATATATGCTTTCAGAATCTTCTTCCCCTCTTATGGCTGTCATGAGATTTTATTTTCCTTTGCCCGTGGATTCTCTCTCCTGCAGTTCAGTTGGAAGCACTCCATTCCATTCTATTCTGTTCCTTATACCGTGTTCATCACCATGGTAACTCAGCACATCACCTTAGAATGCCCGTAACTTAGCATGCCTAATTACAAAAGTTGTTATTGATAATTCATTATTTAGTCTTTTTTAAAGTTCAGCGACAGCCTTTGACTCTCACATCCGTGCCATGGTTTTCACAGCTTCATTATACACCTTATGGGGAAGTGCTTCCTTTTATTTGTTTTTCATTTCCCTACCATTCATTTTGGGGGGACTGCCTTGTCCAAAGAAGTTTGTTTCTACTACACCTATGAAAAAATGCAAAACATAGAATCTCCATGAATATTTATTTGGAGGAACCATGATAGCCCCCTGCTTTCCTTGTGAAAACTGAACCAATCGAGTTTACTGGCATAAATGTGCAGGAAAAGAAATTTATAGAGATTTATATAACCAATCACAACTGAGCAGCATAGCTCACTTTTCTAAAATATGCAACCAATCTAGACAGTTGTAGGGTGGGGGGAGGAGGGAAGCAAAAAGCCAGCTATTGAAGAAGTCTAAATAATGGATACACACTCAACCCCATCCCCCAAAACCTCACACACATCTGGGCTCATATTTGTGGATATTCGCCAGGCAGAAAAAGAGAAGAGAGACAAATTCTTCCTTGCAAATTATTCACTGGCCTCTAATTCTTGGATTCGAATTCATGGTTGACTATATAACATTACTAGAGAAAGTTGGTATTGGAACACGTCTGCTACATGTGTTCCACCCATATGAATTTAACCGCACAGGCCACAGTGGAAGTCGCATATCAGATTTACCTTTTGAACAAGGTTTCATTCAATACGTAGATAACATGGTGATGAATGCTCTAGAAATACCTTAATAGATTCCTGAATCTGTGTAACTTTACACATTCAGAATTCTGCCCTCACTTTCACAAATGCAACCTCAATTTCAATCATGTTCAGATTTAACTAAAGATAATGGGTTCAAACTGTCCCTGGAATGAGGACCAAGAGTCAGGGCTTGTCTAGACAGCAAGTTACTGTGTGGCATGTAGTATTACACTAAGCCACAGTCTGGGACTTTCAGCGAGCTGTAGCAGCGTCTGCATGGGATGTTACTTTGCCACAAGCTGGTGCACTGTAGATTTCCACCCTGGCCTGTAGCAAAATAACTTGCTGTGTAGACAAGCCCTCAGTCTCTAACTCCATTTTGTCCTATTCCACTCCCTGCTAGACTTGACTAGCCAAGTCCTCCACCTATTATGAAGAAAAATATTAAGTTGAGCTAGCAGAGTGAGCATTAGTAGGAACTTAACCTTATACATTCAAAGAGGGACTCAAGTTCCATCGATTCTGAACTGAAACAACATGGAAATGGGAGTATATCCCCTTGGAGTGCAGCCATTTGGATCAATTTCTCGTCTTATTCCTGCTAACTGAAGACATCTCATATAAATAAACATGTGTATGTTATTGCCAGCATGCTTTGCTTTATTAATTTTGTGTAGAGCAAGCTGGCTTTTGGGGAGTTTAATTTCCTGAACTGAAAAGAAAATGGCACTTCACCAATTTGAGAATAAATAATTGTCCCGAGGTCTCAGTTCATTATTTTGAACTCACACAAGTCTCTGCAGATTCCTCTGACAGCTCAGAGAAACAGAGTGATTTTCACTAGCCAGCCCCACTGTATGGTGTATATCGTACTAGGCTGCATGGGAATCAATGACTATTAAGAATAGCTTGGCTCGTCTCTTTTCTTTAAGGCTGAAGTTAGCTACACATTGGAAATTTGAAGTATAAAGACAAGAACAGTGTAACTCTGGAGAAAGGAACATTTAACGCTATGTGCTTTTAGTGAAAATGTTCTTAAAGTTAACTCACGGTTGGGTCTATTTGATCCTTTTGTAACTCAATAGATAGCTTGTGTCTTGTGGTACTTATCAGAGACTATCTGAGTGGTACAATGAGTATCTGCCTGATTTTTCCCCCCATCAGGTTTCTATCTGCTAGCGGCACCAGAGCAAACATATCTCAATTACAGGTTTCACTGAAATAATGGGAAAGTAGCATTAGCTCCATATGGTGGCGGGGCATCTTGACCTATGAAGTGTCAGGTAACATACTAGCATATAGAAGGACACAGGGCTGTGACTGCATTACAGGAATGCTGCTATTTCCAAGGGCAGGCAATAGCAGATGGCCATATTTCTGAGTTTCTGAAATATATGCTGCAAAGAGGAATTTTTATTATTTTAGTTTTTACAGTGGGGCTAATTTTAATTGAAGGCCTAATACATAGTACAAGAACCTAACCCATTCAGGAAAGGTTAGTTGTAGTTTAAACACGAGTATGGAATTATTTATAAGATTGGAAGCTGGTTAGAAATCCTGAATAATATTTTTAACAATCTGTATTGCACGAGTTTCATTTTTACTTGGCAGGAATCTTTTCATCATCATACCTAATACCAGGTGATAGGCAAAAAGGTATTAATGGATCCGTTTTACCAAAATGTTTAACATGGATCGTGCATGAAAAAGAAAATATTATCTGGCCAATATCATGCATAAAATGTCATTCTGTTCTTCTGAGTACAGATGGTTTTTCACTTCCCACAGTGTTTCTCTGTGGAAAATCTGTTGTGTTCTTGGTATTTAATTTGCCTTTTTGATGTAGTTTTCTCAATTAAATCTCATGCAGATGATGTGTTCATTTATATACAGAGAATCAGGCTTTTCTGCTCTTATTGGATAAACTTTAATCTAATCTGTGGGATTCAGATTTAGCTGTGTGATGTTAATTAATTTTAAACTTTGCTAAAATGTTTCTTTGATGAAGCTGAAAAGATAAATGTGGTCCCCACATCCTAAACTGACAAGAAGTGTGTCAGCTGGAAGACTTGCTTGGATTTTACTATGCTAGGGGGAATCCAGGAGATAAGGTACAGGCAATGTCACTCCATAACTGAATATATCCACAGAGCAGATACAGTAGAAGTGGAAGCTTCCCATACTTTGCAGCTATTGTGCTTCAGTTTTGACCTTTCATCTAAGATTGCAAGTTAGGGTGGTGCTTTGTGTGATATTGTCGTATTAAGGTATTGGCTCGTGGTGAGGGTAGTATCAGTGCTTAATTTGTGCCAGGGCTTGCCAGGACTGAGCTCCAACAGCTCTATCCTTTGCAGTTCAGAGCCCTGGCACCTCTGGGCTTGTCGCATCAGTTATGAAAGTAAAAAAAATGTCTTGAGCCCTGGCACCTGATTGCTTGAGCCCTGGCACCTCTTTCATTACAAATTAAGCACCGGGCAGTATGGATCAGGAGGAAAGTACTTTTTCAGTGCAAATGCAGTTAAATTGTTGGGTATGGAATCCAGTTACACAAAATAGGAAAGAGTTTTGTGCAAAATCTTAATTTTGCCCTCGGCATTATGATATAATCTTTAATTACACAACCACATAATATTCTTTCCATAGGACCCCCACGTCACTCAGGATGGACACACCAGAGGGCAGAATTAAGGTTGCATTCTTTTAACACCATTGTTCATCCTATTTAATAGCAAATAATTCATGTAACTGCTGTACATGTAAATAAGGACCTAGAGAATACATTCTACACAAATGCAATGAGTCAGTGTCTTCTTTTGTCTTCCCTTGGTTTATCTTTTGATATCAGTGGTATTGCATTAGGAATTAATTTGACTCCACATTCTTATTTAGAACCTTATGGAAGGACTCAGGTTGATTTCTATGTGATCAGGGCCTTGGGGACAATTTCTGCTTTTGGTTATTCCTTCATATATCCAGAGTAACTTCCCTGGAGTTTCTCTGAATATCCATAGGTGTACCTGAGAGCAAAATCTGTCTCACAATTAGTGGGACTACAAGGTATTAGATTCAGATGGGTTAAGTGTGAACAGTTATTTTTTCTTCTCACACACTATGGTGAATTCCTTTCAGTTTCACAGGAAACAAAAGTTGTGATGGGAGAAAAAACTCCCTTTCTCCCCAATATTACACAAATCTACTCAAAATACATGCACTTCCTGTTTTTAACTTTTACTCACACCACAATTCATTATTAATATTTATTAAAATATATTTTGCAATTTATTTTATCTCCATTTATAGTAGAGTTTTCTTCTTTTTGACTTTAAGATATTCATAATATATTAATTTAAATGGCTATCTGCATATAAACATTATCCATGGAGATTAATACAGTGTGGTAAATGTATTTTTTAGGGTTCATCTTTGTATGTTTTATATATCAGGTGCTCGTTTAGACAGGATTCATTGTATATTATTCTCTTCCGACAACAATAACTGGTCTCCAACTTCCCAGAGCTTGTTATTTTCAGAGAGTGTAAAACCTCAAGGAGTTAAGAGAGCCGACAGAACATTTCATTAATTTGTGAGAAATTCTATTTACTGTGTCATGTCTTTCCTCTGAAGACTGAGAACATCTGCCAAATATAATACCACGTCCTTCCCTTGCACTCTGGCTCCTCTTCTCTTTGACATTGTGGGACTAAACCATTAACTCACACTACCTCGTTTTGAAGAGGTGATGTACATGTATCTGAAAGTTTAAATTCCAATTTGAAATTGAATGTCTGACTTCTGATAAATGCAGACACAGAAAAACCTGAACAACAAATAGCTGTGTGGGCAAAGAGAACAGAAAGTGCCAGCAGTCACTTCCCATCCTTTCTAATCTATCCCTGGCACGATAATTCTGTGGCTGTTATTTCTGGTGGACTTCCCTCATGCTTCTAGACATAACTATTGCAAATCAGACTCAGTAGCATTGAAGGCTGAACCTCACTCATCAGCTCCGGGGATTTGTTTCAGGTAAGCACTCAGATGTTCAGACACTTGTGCAAATTATGCACAAACCTCGAGAGCTTGTGAAATTGATCTGGAATTGTCATGAGAACTTTCTTCTGACATGTAATCATCTCCACTTTGGGTTCTAAATGGAACCCGGGCATACAAAGTGAGCAAAAATTAAATAGAATTGCAGTGAGAGGTGTAAACCAGTCTTTAAATCTCAGCTTTTGTCCAAATTTGCCACAGAGCCCAAATGAAGAAGAACATAAATTAAAAAAACAACAACCCATAAATCACACTATATTTTTGAAGCTCAAAGAAGAGGTCATCGGAAGTTCTCTCTTTTGGAAGAAGAGAACATGTCAGTACACACTACTCCAAAGGATCTAAGGATGTGGAACAATAGTGTTGGGTCAGATGCTGCCAACCTTACTCACACGCAGTATGTTACTCCACTGAATTGGGCCCATAATAATTATAGCAATATTTTGCACTTCTATGGCTCAATCCTGCTCTTATCGCTATCAACATGAGCTTTGCCACTGAATTCAACAGATGCAAGATCAGGGCTATTTCCTTCCAAATGAAAGGAACATTGGATATTCAAAAGAGCCTAAGGGAATTTGAATGAGATTTGGGGGACTAACTCCCCTAGACTCCTTTGGAAATCCCAAGTGAAAAGAGTTTCAGTTATTCCAAACAATTCTGGAAATGTTACAAAGTGAAGAAAAGAAGATGTATACGAGGATCATTCATTTATCAGTGAAACGCTGCTACTTCGGGGAGAAAGGCAGTAACTTTAAAACAATTCTGAGCAACACTACACAAAGTGATACAGAGATGTGGAAAAGATGATGAGAAAGGAAATCTTAACGTAGTAGAAGACTGTTTAATAGAGTTTGACAGAAAATGGCAAGAGCTCTTTAATTACAACCTTTGTGAGTAACTGTGAAAAGTAATGATTACCTGACTTACTCTGAATAAACTCAGTATAATTAATGAATGTTCAGGCTCCAATTGTGCTAAAATCATAGTAAATGAAGTCCAGACAATGGAGTACATTTTGTCTACGCTACTGTTATGTATTTAAGAGATCAGCTTATTTTGCTTCAAATATGTCTGCTTTCCTTGGCCTTTACAGCTGAAGGTCTTCACTTCATAAGTGTTCGAGTTTTTTAACTTAAATTTATAAGGATCAGAATTCTACACTGGAAGCAGGCAGCTGCAGACTCCAGGCACAAATGCATGCCTAATTTTGTATGCATATGTAAACTAGGTAAACAGGAGCACAAAGGATCAGATTTGGCCATTTACACACACAAATACCCGATTCGCCACATAACGCTTGGACTAAATCTGGTCCTAACTATTTAGTGATAATGCCAGTGTTATGTGATAAGTCTCATCCCGACTCATCAGCAGGTACTGGACCCCAGACCTTCATTCCCGAAAGCACCAGCTTCTATTTTTTTAACGAAAGTTGTACTGCTTGGTACTCACCAGGCTGCCGTGTTTGGGTCCCACATGCTGGACCTACGTGCTTTTAAGCTTTCTTGGTTTTGAGCAGAGTCCAGGCCCTGCCTCTTGGTTTTTATGCTTTTTGAAGGGGCAGCTGCACCTCAAAAGAGAGCGGTGATCTAATGCTCCAGCTGCCTAGTTCCTGAGACCAGTGCCTGCCATCCAGATCACTAATTGTTGAAGCATACACTTTCCCAGAACTCCAGCCTTTTGGTTTACCGTACCTCTTCAGTTGAAGCAAATGAACAAAGGCTTTCTATCCAATTACCCTTTAAATAGCCAAGAGATAGAGTGCTAGGTAAAAATAATAATGCGCCTATATGCCATTACCTGCCTCTTCAGCATCCTTTGGGAATAGGATCAACGTCCTTTCAGGCTGTCCAGGATCCTTGTCCTGTAGCTCATGGCTACTACTCAGTGGTGCAAGTAGAATTCATTTCTTACTGTTACACTGCACTCATGGGAGTGACACAAAGCGGGGCACCAGCTAAAGGGGGGGGCATGTGTCATCCCCATGTGACCCTCCATGTGACTCCTCCCCACCCTGGGGCCCCCGCACTCTGTCTCCCCTCCATGATCCATCCCACATTACCTGGGGGCAAGGGGCTCTGTCCTCCTCCCGCTGCGCTGGAGACTTCTGAACGGCGGGGCTTTCCAGAACTGCAGCAGCGAAAGGAGCAGAATGGGCGGCCCCACGCCGGCAACTCCTCCGGCGCAGCTGTACCACCTCCAGCTCCACCCCCCAACCCTGTCTTCTGGTGGGGCTGCTGGACAGAGCCCAGAGAGGGCTGCATCTCCTGAGTCCTGTCTGGGGTCTGCCAGCAGCCCTGCCGGAGGACAGGGCTGGGGATGGTACAGCTGTGCCGGAGGAGTTGATGGCACGGGGCTGCCCGGCAGCCCCCACGTTCTGCTCCTTCTGTATCTTTCCGGTACAGAGTACGGGCCATAAATATCTTACTGGCATGGCGTACTGGACTGTACTGCCATACTTGCACCACTGCTACTACTTCAAATCACAGACCCCCCCGCCTTTTCTGCAGCCAGCTTCCTTCTTCCAGGCTGGTCCCCCTCCAATCAAAACATGGCCCCTCTGCGACAGAAGCAGGCCCCTTTCTACCTCTCTCCTGCCCCAAGCTTTCTTTTGTCTCTGTGAATTTTTAAATGCTAGCACTAACACCTGGTTTCTTCATCCTGCTTCATTCTGGGGAAATTCCATTACTTCAAACCCCAGCTCTTCTGCAGAGAAGTTGAAGAAAACTGGTTTTATCTAGGATACAGTTACTCCTTTGCTCCCCGCAGCAAGATTTACTTAGCTTCTGATGGTCTTTAATGACTGACCTATTCATAGGTGCCACTCCCTTTGTCTCCTTAGCACAGGGAGTATGAGGCTAGAAGACAGATAATCAGAAGGCGTACGTATACCAGGACTTCATAATCTCAGGTAGATTTGTTACCTTGTAAACAGACAAATTGCCCAGATTGTCACATAGGATTTCTGACTTTTCAGCTAAAGGAGAAACTACATTCGGAGCTTACTACAACTTTGCGAACCAGCCACAGGAGGACAACGCAACACACACACCCGGTGTGCTTCAAAGTGAGGCCTTTTAGCTTATGTCAATGGAGGAGAAATCTTCAGTTAACGTGATAAAACAAATTTACTTCTCAGAATCTCCCATCTAGGTATCCGTATCCAATCCAAGTCTGTCTGTGAAAGCCTCTCTCTGAAGCCCTTGAACAAGTGTGACACTGGCAAATATAATGTGATTTCCTCTAGAAAATGTTTTATGTTAATGCAAGGTTTGCCATTTCCCACAGTGTTCATCTTAGATCGCTAGCAGTGGTTAGCAGTACTGCCGTTTCCTGCCCAAGGAAGTTCATGCATGACCCTTTGTTTTTCCTGACTTTCTTCTCTGGTATCTCTCTCTAGCTGGCTGCATGATTGGCCGAAGAGGAAGGCCGGTTGCAAAAGAAAAACGTTTCTTGATCATCTGCATGCAATCACACCTAAATACATGCACCCTTTTCATTTCTTTAAAATGACTTGGCATGCTTGGACAAAATATAGCAGTTGTTGAGATGTCACCAGTTCATTGGTTTATGTACAAAACTAAGCTTATGGATAACGCTCAAAACAACAAACCTCTGGGTATGCAGTGCGGCAAGGAGTTAATGGTTCCTAGACACCTTACATAGGAATCCTTTTTTCAGCCTGTAGCTCTTTCAGTGGTTTGGCCTTACACTCCCTATAATTGTTCAGCTAGCTAATGATCCCCTTATATCAGGTGTAAATGAGTTTTCGCACTCCAACCTGGTTTATGTCAAGGCTTTAATGTAAGCAGTTAATGAGTGCTATTGCTCTGAGTTCCCTCATGTGAAAGAAGGGTATGTCTAACTAGTGATAT
The DNA here is from genome assembly GCF_016161935.1 of Mauremys reevesii. Taxonomy (NCBI): domain Eukaryota; kingdom Metazoa; phylum Chordata; order Testudines; family Geoemydidae; genus Mauremys; species Mauremys reevesii. The sequence continues at coordinate 34,518,882 of NC_052637.1, read as the reverse complement.
AATGACAAGCAGGAGCTAATGTTATTCTGTTCAGCTGTACTGCAGAGCAGGGAGAGTTTAAGAAAGATGAATCTCTCAAGCGAAGGAGAACTGAGGACACATTCAACAGAACTGTACTAACAGCCTAATTCCATTACTTTTACACAATCTTCAATCCATTCCAGCATCGTCAAGAACCTTAGACGGAAAACAGGGAGAAGGCTGGCTTACTCTGAAACATCCTAGTTAAAATGATCAGCAGAATTATTAGCTTGTAACAGACAATCAGATTTATTCAGTAGCAAGAGACAGTGCAAGGATGTTCAAATCTATCTCACCTAATATAATCATGTACAGAAAGCTTTTTTATCTTACTATCAACAAAACAAAATTACAAATTAATAGCCATATTCACCCCGCCCCCAATGCCATAGCTATGCTAGCCCATCTCCCTCAACTTGTGATTTAATTTTGGTGCTAAAAATCTGGGGCTTGGAGAACAGGCAAATTTAGAAATTGCACACCCGTCACTGCTTTCACTCATAAATTTGCATCTTGTATGAACTTATGGAAGGAATGTATTTCTTTTTAAAGAAATATCAATATGGGGGAAAACAGAGCTCAGAGGAGAGTTTGCTGGTGTCTCTGATTTTATGATGCTTCTTGCTATGTATCTGCAAGGCTTTCAGGTATATCTTTCAGTTTTATTTTTTTTCCAAGTGGGAGCAAGGATGTCCATTTGTGTAACTGTGAGATGGAGTAATCCATGCCTTTTTCACTTCCAGGTTGGGTTCCCATTACAGTGGTGAAAGTGAATGCTATGCAAAAGGCTTCTATTTTCTGCACTGGCTCTCCATCAAATACTGGCTTATTATCAGGCTCCTTCTCTACAAAGTTCTGTAGGACTTGATTACCTGAAAGACCACTACTCTTTTCACACCACATCTAGAATTCTTGAGTCCAGAGGGAAGTTAGGCTAGGGGAACTGAAGGTGAAACTGGCAGATGACAAAGGCCAAATATTTTCAACGAAGGAAGTGCCTTTGGCTGTGGAACTCTCTACTGATGGGGAGCAGAAACAACCCTTTTCTCATGTCTTTTCGAATACAACACAAGACAAATCTCATTGCATAGGCCACATTCCAGTAACAGAGGTCACAATATGGCCAATGAGGTATCTTCCTCTAAAACAACCCACAGAAACCCACTTAGCCAAGGGAAGAGAGGAAAGAACAGTCCATTATCTCACAGCCCTGGACTTTCTTAATTATGTTTCCTCTCTCTTTCAATTTTTAAATGATAAATAATATTACATGAAAAGAGAATTGGACCCAAATTAGAACACCAAATCCAAGTCATGTGAGTAGGGGTGGAGCGGGGGGACAGAATCAGGTGGTTGGAAATCCAGGCCTCAATACAGATTTAATTTTTTTGCGGAGATCCTTTTCCATAGAACATGCCCGGTGAGTAATCACAAGTGACCATTCCAAGAGTTCAGCAAAAATCAGTTGCACTGGAGATAGAGAGACTGATTCTGATTTTCCATGCACCAAAATAAATAAACCAGAAGTCAATCCACCAAAGTCAATAGAATTACATCACAGATAAACCAGTGTAGGACAGATCAGGATCAGGCTAAAAGCATGAGATTTTAAAACATGCTTATGTAATTTAAGGAGCACAAGTCCCAGGAAGAGTCTATATGACATGTTGGAGAAAGTCATAAAGGGCAGTTAGGTGGCCACTTCCCTTGGACTTTCAAAGGGAGATGGGCACTTACAAACTTTCTGGTCCTTTGAAAATCTTGCCATGTGCTCAAAATCCCACCCAAGATCTTTAAATATTAATATTGCACTGGAAACCACATAGGACCATTTAAAATGGTCACTTAAAGATGGGGATTTTCTATGAGAGGTGGCCTTTGGCTGTATTTCTGTAGGGTGGGCAGTGCATAAGGCGGGAAACTGAATTCAACAATGGTGAAGACAGTTGGCTAGGAAACCCAGGCCGAGCAGGGTAAGGCAGTAGGGTGGCTTACGGAAATGAAAAGACAATGTAAATCACGTTTTATACTGTTGATATGTCCTCCTATGTTCTCTGTTACTGTTTGTGGTCTTGCCTACTTAAGGCCCTTATTCACATCCTCCTCCTGTTGTCTTCACTGGGACTACTCGCCTGGGCGAGGACTCACAGGGCTTCACAATCTGGCTCTTAGAGTATTTGGGACAGAGATCATGTCTTTCTATACGTTTGATCCTGATTGGGCCCTTTCAACACTATTACAACACAAATAAACAAACAAACAAAGAATAATGAAGTAGATAGTCTTGTTAATGCTGACAGCAGAGATTTTGTAATGTGGGGAAATAATATAAATAATATTCACTTCAATAACTCAACGGTGCCTTAGAAAATACATAAAATCAGAGAAAACATATGAGACAGAGGCAGAGCTAGTATTTCCCCCTAAAATGGTGCTCTAACATCACCCTTAGACTACTCTAGCACCAGGTGTATTCTTGCCAGGAGCTCCATTACTGCGATTGCTGGGAGTGATAGCTGCATACCATTCTGTTTAGCATCTGTCTGTTCAATGGAACAGCTGGATCCTAGTCTTGTGCTGTCAATAGATGTCACACTCGTACTTTTGTTGATGTCTCCCAGAGTGGATTATGCCTAGCCTAACACAGTGCACCAGCACAACACAAATTATTTATTTGAGTGCTTTGGCTTTATATAATAAAACTGAATCCAGGAGAGATTTGATCTTGTGCCGCTTTTACAATGTGCATCCACTGAAAGTACTGAGTACAGAAAGGGGGAAAAAATGACAGCATGAATCTCTCTGTTTACAAGATAAAAGTTAACTTGTCCCCATACGATAAAAAGCCATAATTGTATAGTAAAGTGTACATCTGCCTATTTTGCAGCCAGTGAATGCTAAATAGACTTTTGTGACCTTTACTAACTGTTTTGTAATAAATACAAAGCTGAGGAGAACTATTTGTATTCAAACTACAGATCCCAGTAGAGGAACATCTTTGTGGCAAAACATTCTTGAATAGAAATACCGTTAGGAAAACATAACCCCTTTAGTGCCTTAGACTAATACAAGTCTTGGGTGATACTGCATATGTCCTGTTTCTTAAATGATTGTCTGATGTATTTAGCAAGACAGCTGAATAGCCTGGTTCCTACAATGAAGCGTGGCAGTATTTTTGTTGTACTGATACTTTGGCTTAATGGTTCTGTAAGAAAGTCATGCAGCGCCTTCTTTGCTCATATTCTCTTCTTTTTTTTTCGGGGGGGGGGAGGGGGAAGACATTTGCTTTCAATGTCTCCCATGTGCTGATGTGCATGAGTCAGTTATCCACGCAAGGGAAAAAGGGAGTATTAGCAAGAGTTCATAGGGAGAAAAACACTTTTTTAAATCACCAAGTCAGTATTTATGGAATATCAAGCAGCAGATGGAAGTGTTATTGCTCAAGTTTCTAATGTGGTATGGAACTACAATAGTTGGTGCATTTGAGAGCCAACATCATTTTAAACAGCTGTAAAACCATTGTCCTATCTGCATACGGTTATTGGAAAGCTGAGGGCACTTTTCACAACAGGAGTCTTAGTTGCAGTGTCCTGGCCAAATTTTAGTTGGGAGGGTTTATATTATATCTGCCGAAGATTCCCTGCACCTTAAGGCCTGATTCTGCAACTTATTCCAGGTGGAGTGTTTTGCACACATGCAGAGCCCCATTGGCTTCAGTGGTGCCCAAGCAGAAGGAGTTGCAGCACTAGGTCTAAAGTGGATACAGTATTCATCACTTCCTGTTTTGGACAGCTGAATGCTGTTACTGGGCACTAATTAAAATAGCAAAATTGCTCCTCCCCAGTGTCAGCTGCACATTAAGTGAAATAATTCCTGAATTTAAAAATGAACATAAGTATATCAGTCAACTTTCATCAAAACCAAATTTAGATTAAAAGTATTTTTTTTAAACAGTGATAATTCCTCCCTACCCCACATTTTTGGAACAGTTCTGCTCAACACAGACCAATGCCCCATCTGCAATAAAGCTGCTGGAGACTTAGCCAGAATCTTTGTCTGACTTGTGCATAATCAAGAGAATTGTGAACTTAGTTTCAACATCAGGATTTATAATTACTGGTGATAACACACAAACCAAAAAGACTTTCTTATCTTGGGGGGAATTTGCAGGAAAAAGCTCTCTTATTTCATAAATGTGAAGTGGTGTCATTGAGAAACAAATGTGGCAGCATTTTCAGAGTGACTTTTTACAGCCCTTAAAAGGCTGAATTGTGGCCTTCCCATTAGCTCTAAGTGACGGGCAGCATGGTCCCTGGCTCCCCCTTGCTCCAAGGGAGTATGGGGAGAGCTTAGAAGTAATATGTGCCAGCTCTAAACCTGGAGCAGACTGCTCCTCCCTCTGCACTGACTTATCAGTGCTCACCATTGCACTGGAAGTGGTAGGGTGCATGGGAAGTGGAGGAGTGGTGCTGTTCCTGTTCCTCTCTTGCTTTGGCATGAAACACTCCATGGTTGGTTACAGTAGCCCAAGGTGAATTTATCTGAAGCTTGAAGAAACCATTTGTGCATTACTGCAGCGGGGCGGGGGGGAAGACACCTGCCTTTATATAACTTTTATCATAATTCAAACTCAATCTGATCAATCTTACCTGAAAAGTAATAGAAAATTTCTTCCAGCTAGAAAGCACTGACTTGGCTCTGACTGGAGACAGCTTGGGTTAACTGATCACCACCCATAGTGATATGACCTCTTTGGATACTGTGGTGAAGGAAAATAGGACTTTCTTGGCCTTCTTTATGCCACCACTGTCTGGACACTGAACACAATTTCTACTCCAGTCCCTTCCGCTCACATTGCATGTTTTGCAAGTCTTCTGTATGTCAAAATTGACTTGTGAGGATGACCCAGGGGAGGGGATATTTAGGAGCTACTGTACTGACTGACAAAGAAAAGAAGCTGCATATGACAACAAGTAAGGCCATTCAGACAATTGCCCAAGATCTATACAGCACTCCCCCTGAGAGTTTCCTGGGGCACACATGTGTTTCTCAGTCTCTGAGATCAGACCAATTAAGTTATGAATTGGGTGATTGGTCATCTCTACAACATAATGTTGCAAACAAAGGGTATGTCTACACTACCTGCCGGATTGGCAGGCAGCAATTGATCCAGCAGGCATAGATTTATCACATCTAGACCCCTGAGCACTCTCCCGACGACTCCTGTACTCCAGCTCGGCGAGAGGCGCAGGCAGAGTCGATAGGAGAGTGCAGCAGTTGATTCACCGCAGTGAAGGCACTGCGTGAGTAGGTCTAAGTATGTCGACTTCAGCTATGTTATTCATGTAGCTGAAGTTGCATAATTTAGATCGATTCCCCCATCCCCACTAGTGTAGACCAGGCCAAAGGAGATCCTCTTCTCTGATGGTAAACTTCTACTGTACTTTGTAACTTTGTCTCAAGCTCACAAAGAATTCTTATACAAAGTCCTTATTACATGCTGGCAGATTTTGTTCCATGTTCTGACTCCAATAGTTTTGGCAGAGTTGAGTAATGTAAGAAGAGCTGTGTGAAACATTTTGCACCAAAAGAGAAACTTGCAATTAACCATGTTGTGATGAGCCTTTTCTAGAGAAATTCTCCTATGTTAGGACAACTTCCCAAATATCTCCATAGGTGTAAAGTAGCATTTTCCCCTCTACCTCAATTCCCCTACCCGGCAGTGTGGTTGTGGAGGTGGAGCTGAGCAGTGTCTTAGGCAGAACCCTTCTGTAGTTATCTCACCGCCTGTGTGTCAAATTTGTCTCAGCTGCCAGTTTATATTGTAAGATCTTAGGGCAAGGGGCAGGTCTTTTGTTTCTTCTGTGGCGCTCAACAAACTTTCAGGGCTAACAAATAAACAGCAAAAAACTGAAATGCAACTTGTTGGATTCATTTTGAATATTTCTGGCATTCACTCCCACAATAGATGTTGGAAGAGGATGGGGGGAAAAAGGTCAAATGGGCTTTGTGAAACCTGTGTCATTAGGGGACCATCTGAGACATGGTAGTGCAGCTAAACAAGTCCATAGGCAATGCTCTGCAATCGTGAAGCACTCCTCTGTTTTCCCAGCTGCCAAGACCCTTCAGAATACTCAGAAAAAGAAAACTGAAGCCACTCCCTGCCCTCACATTTTTCTATTTCCACACACATTACAATGTCTTCATTCTAGAGACAGGCCCAAACAAAGACATTAGGACTGGACTCAGGATCTGGGTCTGAATTTTCTGCCTCTAAAATGGAATGAACTAGCCCCCGTGGGAGCTCAAATGTTGATCTGGATGGTACTCAAATGCTGGGATGGGGGTTGCAATTTGGACCTCGGATATAGCCCATTAGGTAAATAGAAGCTGTGATTTGGACCAGATCCTGAATTCAGTTCCAGGGAGACTGGTTCATGTCCAGCTCTAGTTCCTAGCAGCTACAGAATGATCTCTACCATTGACAAGGTTAAAACTTTGAATGCAGGAGTCTGCAACTCTACCCTCAAGGTACTTACAATACATGCCAGTATAGCAGAGGCACAACTTCAGAACAGAAGAAAACTACATAGCACAAGGGACATAATGAAGATTTTACTGCCTAAGGCACTAGTCCCACCCTAAGGCCGGTTGGTATGTTGACCACTGAAGTCACTACCAGGGCATCAAAAAACAATTCTACCATTGAGTTTTACCTTAGACCTCTGCAGCTGGGAAGGGCTAGCTAAATATACCCTTTGCCTGGCAGGCAGCCTCCTTTTTTCCCCCTGTATCCTTTTAAAGTACTTCATTAGCTAACACTTGTTACAGCTGTGAGCCAGAGGCAAAAATCACAAAATGGAGTTGTGAGTTCCCCTTCGGGCATGCTTCTGGTGCTGCTACATTTCAGCAGAGCAGATTTGATGGTACTTCTATTTCAGGAGGGTCACTGGGAGCAAATGCTGGAATGTCCGATCACTTGCGTGTGCAGTATGGCTCACATGTTCCCCTGCTATGGAAAAATCAGGGGGACAGGAAACCATTAGCCTCACTGCACTGAGCCTTTTGGGGTCAGAGCAAACTTCTCCTTTCCACTGAGTGGAAATGGGGAAGGGATTGCATACCCCAAGTATCACTCACCTGCAGAGTCCCCCAGCCTTACCTGTCGCCCTATTCATCATAACCAGTAGACTGGATGATGTCATACCACGGCCTCCAGTGTCAGCAATGTGCAGCTAACACAGGGTTTGCCAGACAACAGAAACAAATCAGCATAATTTCCCCATGGCAAATTTTGATTGCATGAAAACTGCATTTCCTGTTGAAAAACACTGATGGAAAATCCCAGCGAGCTCTAGTCCACACGTATCAAACTCCTTTCTCCAAGCTTAGAATGGCCACGGACCTTACCACTATTATAACTACATATATGATCCATGTTTTTATGGTACATTAGCCTTACCACAGTGAGCATTGCAGATGCAAAAGGAATTTAAAAATAAATAAATAAAACAACCCTCAGACACACTTTCTTGGTACTTCTTATGGTAGGAAATGAAATACAGTCCTTCATTGTTTGCTTTGTATAATTTTGACCACAGTTAGATACCACAGTGATGGCCACACAGATAGAGAGATAGAAGAATAGGAACTCTGCAGATACCAAGGACTGCTGGGGAAAGCAGAGCATACCTCCACAGATCTTTTGGCTACTCCCATAGGTGGTCTTCCCTTTGTCATGATTGTCTGTGACAGAAAGGCTCCTTACTAGAAGCAGCAAAACTCTTGCTCTGGAAATTCTGTTCCACCCTTCTTCTCAGAGAAGGTACAACTGTGGAGGGACTAATGGAAATCTGTCAGGTAGCAGAGGGTCATGCCACAGAGAGAGGCTGTTCCTTGATACCCACTGACCTCAACATCACATTATGCCTGCAGAAGGACTCTACGGATTCTCAGGATATCTCCCCAGACCAGAAGTGTGAGAGCAAGCAGAAGAATGCTTCAGATCTAATATGTTCTATGAGATTCTCAATTTCCAGCATATTCCTCTCTAAAACAAACCATACCCATTGTGCTCACTAGAAGTCACTTACAGAACCATTATTGTTGTTACCAAATAATAGAAACTCCCCATTCTTTAAGGAACACAAGAAAAGTGGGATCAGATGTACCACAACAGTACATTACAAAATGTTCTGAAACATTCTCAAGGAGTGAGGAGAGAATGATAAATCAGAATATCCTCATGCCAAGAAGCCTCAAAGCTGAAATAGCACAATTTACTTCTTATATGCAAAGTATCCTGCAAAGGAAATGGCACAGTGGCATAATCTACTAGAAAGAGGGGAGAGTAATTTATTCTAGGACGAAGAGACAGAGTGACGAAGCAGCAGGCACTTTGAAATTCAGTGGGGGATCAGTATTTTTGAGCTTAATGGATTTTTCAGAGACAAAACAAAAAAAACCTCCTCTATGGAACTTTAGAATATTAGTCTAGCCCGCACATACCTTAAAATGATAAATCTTTGTCCCTGAAATAGCATCTTTTTATGTTTAATTTATTTTCTTTAGCCCTGGGAAGGCCTTCCTATTTATTTCCTTCAGCCCTGAGGGCTAGTAATTTATTTTCTTCAGCCTCAAGAAGGTCTTCCTCATTTATTTTCAACATCTCCAGGAGCAAACTTTTTAAGAAGTGTACCATGCTGCAGTCCTGGCTATAAAAGTGGGGATACATAGATGGAGACAAGCTCACATTTATTCAGCATCACTATCCCCCCTTCCCACACCCACCCACAGCAGTACACTTCTTCAATATGGTCTTCATCTGACCTGATGAAATAAAATACCAACGACTGCAATGAATGATGCCTCTCTCTAACAGATTCACGCTAAACACAAGTATTTGTTTTGTAGTATCCATAGGTAATAGCAAATAGTAGAAAGTCAGTTTTGTGCAATTGGAGATAATGATACACACCCTTTTTATAAAACACTTTGAGACGTACAGATGAAAAACCCTGTATAAGAGCTAGGTATTATTATTATCCATCATTAAAGTATTCTTTTAGGTATCTATTTCCTCTTCTGGAAGGGGCTTTTTTATTATTGTTCTTATTACAATGTCTCCTAAGGACACCAAGCAGCTGGACAATATGATGTGAAAAAATGGCTGGAATGGCTTAGTGTATTCACTTACAGAATGGGTTGGAAAAATTTAGACAAAACATTTTTATCATAAAAATCAAAGCATTCCATGGAGATGTGTCATTTTTGCTGGAAGTCCAGCGTCCTGCCAGCTCACCTGCTGTGGCTTCAATATCTTCAAGCAGCTCAAGTTTCCTAGGTTTCTAAGGTCTCCTGCTTTGGGGGAAGACCACCAGCCAGACTGCCCTGGAGCTGGGACACCCCTTTCATTTTGCCGACAATTTCAAAATGTTTGGTTTCTGTTCCAAATCGCAATGAAACTAATTTTCAAAAAGTCAAAATCCTCCATGGAATGGAATTACTATTCTCTGCCCAGCTCTCATCACAACAACAGCTATTGGTTTTGTTGATAACTGATCATTATTAGGCTTTATATTTTGGTATTCCAGACCATATGATTAGTAAGTTGCGATTGGTTCAAAAACATCTCTCCTATGAATCAAATAAAAGCTAGCACTGGTGACCACTCTGCTGGCAAGTCTCTTTGCAACTTCATTGCCCAAATGAGTCATTTTGGGTCCCAACTTAGTGCTTATATACTATAATGGTGGATGCTATAAAAACACTAGGACAGACAGAATGAATGACTTTTTTTTAAAAAGGTATTATGCTCCTGCTCTGTGGATTTCATTACCTATTATTGACAAATTGAATTTTCCTGAAGTCATTGGGGTTTCAACAATGTAACAGTAATATAAGGAGGGAATATGCAATGCAGTCAATTTCTTGTTTCCAGCTCTATCACACGATGAAGAGGTCACTGAATAAATTAGCATCTAAAATGGTACTCGAGTTTTATAACTTGTGTACTTTTGCCAAACCTTCATGAGACAAGTGAGGATGATATGCAAATAAGGCACAAGGCATTTGTCTAGGGACAGAAGGCTAACTTCACTGATGAGATAAGACAGTTTCTTAAGGATCCTGAACCTTGGCAAACCATTTCCCTTTAAATAATTTATCCAATTTACTCTAGAACATGCTGCTACAAATACACAAGTTACTAAGTGTTTTGACTTCAACCCAACACAAAAAGAAACTGAAGTTTAATGCTCAAAATAAAACACATTCTTTGGCCTTCTACTTTTTGTTTAGCACCTTCTAGATGGTGTAAACACTGAATATGGGACTCGTAGGATACCGCTGGGTCGAGCAGTGATGGGAAAGGTGAGCAGTATCTTCAAGTAAGATTAGCAGCCTTGTTCTCCAAGATAATAGTAGAGTTGTCAGACTTGACAGGACCTCCCAGAACTCAAAAGGGTGGAAGGATAGAAGAGACCATCTCTCACAAGACTTGTCCACCACATTCATCATCCTGCTATGCCTGTTCTTTAGGCAACCGCAGCTGTTTTATGTCAGCCAGACTGTTTGCACCGCTATTTAAATACAGCATGAGATTAAGCTGTTTGACTTCACTTAATTCAGCCCTAGCCAAACTATTTATTCAGAGGCCCTACAGACCTTTTAGACACCAGAACTATGAGGCTGATGATGCTCAATACCAGTAGCCTGATGGATAGTTTCTGCAACGCTGGCTGAGAGAGTCACAATTCAATAAGCATTCTGGTCTCTGGACTGCCATAGAAAAGGGTTAAATAACAAACCAGTTTCCAGGCTGAAAACAGACAGGAATTTTTAAGGTCTCCTAAGAGGAACATGGACTATTAAAGAGGAAGGATGGTCTTCTGATGAAGGTTTTATCCTGGGACCTATGTGTAATTCAAGGCTCTGCCACAGACTCCCTGTGTGACCTGAGCAAGTCACTTATTCATTCTGTTGCAATTCCCCATCTGTTAAATAGGAATGATAATATTGCCTTTGTCTTTTCTATTTAGTTTGTAAGCTCGTCAGGGCAGAGACTGTCTCGTACTCTTACTATGCCGTGAGCACAACGGAAAACCAATCTCAACTGGGACATTGAGATCCTACTGTAATACTCGCAGGAATAATTAAATTATTGTGACATGGGAAATGAGATGCTAGGGAGAGGTAGGTCATTACCAGTTATGTGTTAAGGAGAGCGAAGCCCTCAGGTTCTAAGCATGTGTTTGGTCCCAGACATGATTATCTTAGCATATGAAACTGGAAGGGGCATTCTGTCATCAGTAAATGGGTGCCTAAAAGAAACAGGACATTGAAAATTTCAGACAAATAAAGGAACTAGTCAGTGCATTCCAAGTATCAGAGGGTAGCCATGTTAGTCTGTATCCACAAAAACAACAAGGAGTCTGATGACACCTTAAAGACTAACAGATTGATTTGAGCATTCCAAAATGACCAGACAAGTGCCTTGGAGAGGGTGAGGCGCTTGCTGAAAACACGAGGAAGTTGTCAAGTTGAGTTTTATACAAAGCAGAGATTCAAGCATGTTGTGTTTGTAGAATACAGCATATTCTCCCCAAAACCACAGTACTTACTCTCCAGTACAGGTATATCAAAGATGTCAGGATTTAGGCCTCCTTTTTAAACTGGTTTGTGAATTAACTTCACTTTATTATTTTTTCCAGATGGGAAGGGAAGACAGGCTTTGTGAGATCTGTGTTCAGATGCTACAAAGATTGGAAGTTTTCAGATACGGCAGGCAGGATGTTGAATGAATAAGGGTTTCTGATGTCAGCACGGAGGTGCTGTAAGGTTGCAGGATTGTCAAATGCTTACAAAACTGGGGCTTTGAGGTCAGCTGTCATATTAGGGTGAAGCCTGGGTGGAGAAGGAGAGGTAGTTACTGAGATGAAAAGTCAGGTTCAAAGAGGAATTAGGATTTTACAAAAGCATCAGCACCTAAGGCGGAGGCATGTTGCTTTGACAAGAGAGGGTCAAAATCTGTGAGCAGACCGTGGACTGGAGTTCATGTGTCAGCACACATATGCGGGCCTTCAAGCAGAACAATTATAATGGAGCTAGTGCAGCAGCTCCTGTGGTCTGTGGTGAAGCATTGAGAAAATGAGCATTGTGGGCCCAATCTAATGGGAAAGCTCCCATTGACTTCAATGGGTTTTAGAATAGGGCCTTCCTGGCGTTTCTTATAGACAAATATTATAAATAAAATGAAAGAGAGTAAACACAACAGGGTCATATAGGAACTGCTCTAAAATCCAATATAATTTAACAGAAACCAAGATGCTCCCTCTTCAAGGATTTGGTTTTTTAAAACCACTCTAGAGAGTTTTATAGCAGGAAAATGCAAAGGGGGAGGGGGACTGAGCACATACTAACATCTCTAGATGCACAGAAAGCACGCACAATGTTTTGGAGCATCAGCAAGGCCAGTTCAGGCAATTCTGCCAAACCTGCAGCTGCTGGGGAGTCGTGGCTCTTAAAGGTCCCACCCTGCCATAGATAGATATATACTGCCCATGCATCAGGGCTGCCCGGTGTAGAAAACAAGCTGATTCATATCAGGCGTGATAATAACTTGACCCTGCTGGAGAATGATGATGTGTTTTACTTCACAGAGGCTCTGGCAGGAAATTGTTGCAGATTTCTCTCTTTTCCTGTTGATCAAGAAACCTGTCTGCCATCCCTCCTCGCTCCTTCCACAAATACATGTACCACTCTTGGCACATTATTCTCTTCCCCTCCTGGAACTAGATCTCCCTGCCCTTGTAAGCTGTCACAGTACAAAATTTGTGTGTGGGGAGGGAAGAACATATGCTGAATCATAAGCCTTGCATCCAGCAGAGCGGCCAAATGGTTTCACCGGGGACTTGGGACCTGTCCATATCGAGAGTTAGCGTGCAGCAAGCTGGGATGTAAATCTACACAGCCCCAATCTGCTGCATGCTCCCTGGCCACGTGGACGTTGCTCCCAACACACAAAGTTCCATAGGTCAAGGCGCAATACAGAAACTTCAGTGTAGATTTACACCCAACCTTGTCTCACACTGACTCTCCATATAGACAAGCCCTAGATTTGCTTGGAATAGCTGTGGTCATAAACCAGCTGAAGACAAAACTGTATAAGGCCAGTTGTCAGAGATTTTCTGCTAGCTTTTGCGATGATGATGAGAGCTCTGAGTTTAACACAGAGCGATTTAGAGGGTGCCCCTTTATTCCAACCTGAGCAGCAAGGTGCTGTCCTGAAGACACAGCTCTTGAATGCTTAGCAGCCGTGTGCTCAGAGGTTGCTGCCTAAGCTCAGGTGTCACGTGTTGGGGTGAGTGAGCACGTTCCAAGATCATATTCGATGGCAGGCCAGTCTACAATCAGACACTGAGTACATTTGACTTTGAGGCCAGAAGTCAATTCAAGGGAGGTGAAAAAGGCTTTGTGATCTAATCAGTTAGCTAATAAGTGAAGGCAGGTCATCCTTTTCACAGCATTTCCATTTTCCTTGTTATAGAAGTGCTTTGTTTAGTATTAGGAGACAGATTTTCAAAGGTTTTCAAAACCCCCTAAGCATGTTAGGTGCTTAACTCCCTAACACACTTGGGCACATTTGAAAATTCCACTAAGCAGCTACCTATCAGTGGGTACATCCCACGTGGGAAAAAAAAAAGAATCCTGCAGCAGTGCATCGCAGAACCCGGCTCAACTGATCCCAGCTCCCAGGGATCGCTCTACTGGGCTAAAGATAGCAGTGTAGACATTTGCACTTGGGCTGGAGCCTGGGTTCTGAGTCCCACTGAGGTTATTTATTTATTTTTGCAGTGTAGATGTACCCGTAGGCTTCTAAATACTTTTGAAAAATCAGGCCTTAGGGGTCTTTGTTCATTTTGCAGCTCCTTTATGAAACGCCTTCCCCTTGGATGTCAATCTTAGGAAGTCACTTTGGGCCTGATTTGCCTCTCCCAGCAGATTTACAGCAATGTAGCTCCACTAACTCTTACTGAGTTATTCTCGATTTATGCCAAAGTCAGTGAGAGAAGAATCAGGCCCCTCCTGTATTAATCCCTTTGGGTCAACATAATGGAAAAAGCTTAGGCAGGCCTGGTAGCTCAGTAAAATAGTTTGCAATGAATTTGGACTTAGAGCCTGGTCCAAAGCCCACTGAAGTCAACGGAAGACTCCTCCCTAGTGGTGTTGTATGGTCTCCCACTCCTGTTTCAATCTTATTTAACCACTAGTTATCTACACAGGTCATGTGATTTGTTTCTGCTTTCTGCATGGATGCTTAATATAACTAAAAAATAACAGTGTAAATTTGGAATTGCATGTTGACACCGCACATTATTGGTAGTAGAACTTATTTGTGGGACAACTCCTTTCCCTCTGCTCTCCTGCATTCCAGAGGCTGGACAGAATTCCCTAGATACTGGACTTACTCTCTGCCCACTGGATGAAGGGAGGCAAATATGCTTTTGTGTACTTCTCAGAAGCCGCTGATCTCCTACAATGGAACGGATGGGAATGATACCATGGAATTGAGTACTTGCTGTATGCTGTTACTAATGGAAAAATAACCATAACGTTGCACCCCTGGGTGGGTTGTTGGCAGCAATCTCTAAAAATTTAACACATGAGCCCTTACTGCCTGAGATGAAAGAGTCAACTCTGTTAGCTAATGCTGCTCCAGGCTTATCAATCGCTATATGTGGCCTATGCACCACTAGAGGGGGACAGAGTGCCACACCGAATGGGCATGGGTTACACAACTCCTCCCACTCCTTTAGTACTAGTATGTGTTTCAGTTACACAAAACATGTTGCCTCCTCTTTACCCATAGCTGAGTCCAGTTTCTGGGGAGTTCCTACTGTAGCTGTAACTGGCAGGGAAGGAAGGAGTGATTCATTGTATCCCAGACCCTCCCCTAATTTTCATCCTGTTACTGACACTACTGTTTGCCCCTTTTCATAGGTTCCGTCTTTTTCTTCTCAACTCTGTCTGAGTGCTGTTCCCTAGGAAACAGCAGCAATGTGGACTTTATTTAACTGTGTTGTCATGTTGTGGGATGGGCTTCAGTTTGATTGGTAGACAGGTGGTTTGATGGAAAAGCAAAAGGAGGAACAGAAAGGGAAATACCAGATGATTATCATGTTGCAAATGGAAACAAAGATACAGAACTCTTGTCTCTGTTGTACAAATCTGGAGCAACTCACAGGACCAACTGGTGTCTTAAAAAGCTAGGAGAAAACCCTGTTCTTTTATCAAACCAGCAAGGGCATTCCTGCTTTTCCATTGACACTATTAAAGCACATTTGTGATGGAAGGGTAGGGCTGGACCGGAATGGTGCCTTATCAATGAAATTACTATTTAATGGGGTAAATCCTGTATCTCCATTTAGGTTAAAGTCCCATCAAACACAATGGGAGTTTTGCTTCACTATAGACTGAGTAAGGACTTCGGGAGATGGTTCAAGGTTCTTATGTGGCAACAATTATTAAACTAATGGAATTCCAGTGTGTGTGGGAAGGGGCCTGGGGGGAAATGGGAGAGACTAACTCCCCTTTCTTCCTCTCTCATTCACAATTAACACCATGCAAATGCACTAGGTGTCAACCAAAATACTCAAAGACTTGTGGTATTATTATTAATGATTTCTAGTATGGGAGCACCTAGAGGCCTCAGTTGATTGTGGCCTCTTTTTGGTAGGCATTGTACAAACATACAGTGACTGGCAGTCCCTGCTCCCCAAAGTTTACAGTCCAGATAGACAGGTTACATAGACCAGACAGTTGGCAGGAGGGGAAGCAAAGACATATAAAGAGGTGAAGTGACTTGCCCAAAGTTACAAGGCCGGCTGATGGGAAAGCTGGAAATGGAACCTAGGCTCCCTCACGCCTGAGTCCAGTGGCCACAGGCACTGCTACCACAATAAACACTGTGGTAACACAAACACTGCCATTACCAGTTATTTAGGAAGTCCTCCCCAACTCCCTTGCATCTCTACCACTTGTGAATAATGCAGTCATTTCAAAACACAAGCCAATAAAAACATTATTACTGCACCATCATGTAGTCTCTGTTTACGGATTAGGCAGTCTTCATTTTAATGCTGATATCTCCCTTCCCCCAGCACACACACTTTGCCCCAATTATAAATTATTTGAATGGCAGTTTTCATTTCCCACCCCCTCCTGCAAAGCACAATTAGGGAATAATTGTTTTCAAATAATAACCACTACTTTTGCATTTAGTTCTTTTTTAACACAAGTGGCGTTTCCCAGATGATTTGCTCTGCATTAGATGAGAGTTTAGAAGCTCCACAGAACAGACAAACAGCTGTTTCTTTGAGCACTAGGAGTTTTATTAATCCCTTCTTGCCTCTAAAATGTAATCATCCCCTTTATTTCTGGAGGTACTAGCGGTAGTTTCCAAATAAATGACAATCAGAAACAAAAGGTAGCTAACAAACCTGTTTATATCATAATATATATTATGATCCTGTAGCCTGACATTTTCTCTCGGTTCACTGTTTATCCCTTGAATAAAGCCGATAGAGTGATAATAGTAAATGCCACAAAAACCTCTCCTTTTCTGAAATGCCACTCGCTTAACATCTCAGTAATGAATATTATCCCTACCAAATATGAAGATGTTTTTTAGATTGTATTGAAAGCCAATTTTCACAACAGGGAAATTAGTGTATATGAAACTATTCAGGTTTAACTTGAACACTAATGACTTGAGCACCAGTCTCTAGGATTGCTGAGCAGCTTCTTACACTGCTGAGCATGATTGCGGCCTGGCCTCCCAGGTGCCACCCTCCTCCCCCCACACTATTGTTTCAGATGCTTGTGAAGGATCTGTAATCTCTAAGCAACTCTCAAGTCAGTGGCGCGCTTTGCGTGTGTACGGAGTTCTTTCTTCCGTTCACTCTGTAGCCGTCTTATTGCATGTTCGTGTTTTCTGTCACCGTGTGCGAGCCTGTGGATGTGTTCTGGAAGAAGGTTAAGGGAGGAGGGTGGGAGGAAGATGCTTTGTGTTCTATGAAGCCGAAAGCACTGATACCTTGTCTAAAACTAGACAGGCCAAACAACTCTTTAGCTGGTGCAAAATAAATTGATTTCAATGGAGTTATGCTGATTTACACCACCTGAGGATCTGGCCTTGATGGGTTTCTAAAAAAGGAAAACAAATGGTCATCAAGGCACACTTTGGCCCAGAGCAATATCACAGGTCGGGGGCCTAAGAAGAATTCACCTTATTGGACATATCCCTGAATCATTCTATCTGTGGTGTTAGCTCCTAGTCCCCATGGAGGTTCTGCCCCTAAATCTCGCTGAGCTCAGAGGATGTATAGAAAGGAGAAAACATCCAATTTGAGGCCCTGTGCCGCTGTGATGCTGATCAGAAGGTGGGAACCCATCAAAGAACTAGCCAAATCACCATCATTGGACCAGAGAGAGAATGACTCTATAAGCCTGGTGGCTTGGTAACTCATCGAGTAACTGGGAGAGCCAAGCTTGTGTCCTTGCTCCAATAACTATTTAATTATTTATATAAGTTGGAACAGTTTCAACAGGAGAGATTGAGAGAGATCCTTGCCAGAATATCCCATAGCCCAGTGGGGAGGGCACTCTTCTCCAACTTGGGTGGCCCATACTCAAATTTCCTGTCCACATCAGGCAGAAGAGGGGGAAATAATTGTTTCCACATCCCAGGAGACTGCCTGACTACTGGGCTGAAGCTTATAAGTGCTTCAGTAGCACCACCATCACCTCCTCAGATTGTTTGGTAAATCTTTAAAAATCGCCTGGCAACGAATGTTTCAGGTCAAACAAAACATTTCGTTCCACCTAAAACACCCTTTCGATTCATCAACACTTGTTGGAATTTTCAGATTCTGTTTGACCAGAACCAAATTATTTTTTCTATTTTTCAGAACTGCCAGCAAACTGAAAAAAATAAAATAAATCAATTATTCACCCCTGACTACTCCTGAGCCACTTAGGTATTTCTGAAAACTTTCCCCGGGGCAGATTTTCAAAGGCACAATGGGAAGCTAGGTGCCTGACTCCCATGGAAAATCAGTGAGGTTAGGGCACTTAATATCCCTTTGTGTCTTTGAAAATCTTCAACTGCTCAATCCAGTTGGGATCTCTCTATGCAGACCTAGTTTACGTGGGAAGTGCTCATATACCAAGGTGATAGGCTTTATAGAAAAATCCAAGATAGAATGATGGAACAAGAGATACCAAAATGACAGAGTTTAAAAAAAATTCTATAAGTACCAAAGTACCAAGTACCAAAGAGGCGTGAGTTGAATTTCCAGGTACCAATCTTTTAAATCCTCATTAGTGCTAATCAAAAGTAAACATGCAGCTAGTTTAAGTTTAAAAACAGAAGCTGGATTTGTCATCTGGCATATTGTGTGCAGCAAATATTTCCTGACTACTAAATCTTTACTTGACAACACGTGTGTATTTAAATTGAAAAAAAAATCCCTAAATTAAAATAATGTTGTTCTTAAGAGATAATCCAGTTTCACAAGAAAAGAGACTGCAGGATCAGACCCTGAATTAGGGTCTGATCTTGCAGAATCTTAACACTGAATATAGCTTCTGCTGCTGTAAACAGACCCATTAAAGTTAACAAATCCTTCACCCAGTAGCCTCACCACCCCATGATAACAACTCCTCTTCATCATCCCTCCATCCAGCTACCCCACTACACAGCATCTAAAAACTCTTATTGTTTAGTCTCATGACCCAAATCCCACAATCCTATGTAGCTGCATCTCGCAAAGGACTGTGGGATAGATCGTGATGTGGGATGATATTCTGGCCATTCTTTTGGGTGCAGATCCAAAACCGTTAAAAACCATGGAACTATATAAAAGGCACAAAAATAAGTTTGTCTATATCAACTTTTCATCCTAGTAAATAGCCTGTGACTTTTAGGAACTTGGAATAAAATGTTTAAACTGAATGTTTGCTCAAATCAAAGGAGAAAAATATATTGTTATTCCAGCCTCAACCTTCTCCTTTGCCAATGTGCTATGCTGCAGCTAAAAGCTTATCTGAATAAAAAGACTTTGGTTTATCTGCAAAATGTCAAGAGATAGCTGGCTGTTTCTGGTGTCAGGTTGATGTGAAACAGAATTTTGTTTTCCCTGCCTTCTTTCCCTGGCAGCCTATTGCATCAAGGGAATTGGTTTGGATAGAAAATATATAGTGCAATTTGATATGATTCTTTTAAAACCATTTCTAAAGGGCCCTGTTACAGACTTTTCAGAACAGATACCTAATGCTGTATCTAACATTCCTTATGGATCCAGTTCAGCAAACAAGTCATGCATGTGAGTAACTTTACTTATGGGAGTAGCCCCAAACGGGGCCCCAATTCAGGAAAGGATTTAAGCCTCCACTTAAATTCTATTGTGTCCTTCCTAAATAAAAGAGTGCTTTCCTGAATGGAAGCCTGAGATTTCTCATGAGACTTCCAGTCATTCCTGTGTCACATCAGGCTTGGAATACTGCAAGGGCAGCCTCTATTGCAGGCTTTCTTTTGTCTTGTTGGGTACTTCTGCCTCACTGGAAGCCAGAAACACAAGATACAAGAAATAAAAAAGGACAAGGTGGGGAGAAAGCTAAACCAACTTTTGCAAACTTGAAAATGCTCAGGTTAGGCTTAGTCAGAATTTGGCTGCTTTATATTTTATCTGAAATGATTTAGCATTGCTCTTCTTGATTACATACAATACATTCTTCTCCAGCCTCAGGATATGGGTAAATCCCATCTACAAGGGCCCAGAGTCAGCAAAGGACTTACATACTTGCGTAAGTCCCATTAAAGTCAGTGGGACTTATGCACATGTTTAAAGATAAGCAAGGGATCCATCTCACTTAAGCCCTGCTCTGAGGATTTAAGTGATGCGTATGCCTTCTGTTGGCGCTCTGCACAGGCATAAATTTCACTAATCCTGAATAGGCCATTCAAGCCCTGTACATTTGGGTATGTCTGTATATATTTTGCAAAGGTAATTTGAAAGAGGCTGGACGAATGGAAACATGTTCTTTTGGGGAGATGGTGCCCCCTGTTGCCAAAGCTAAAGGAAGCAGGCACTACAGTGTGAGGGTTTTGGCTGCATATAAATGTGTTGTGTTTTTCTGACCATGTGGTCATCTATTCTGACATCCCCGATGCTGCAATTACTTCAAGAGGCCTTTATTTTCACGACATTTTGATAAAAAAAGAGTAATTATTATTTAACCATTTGATTTCAGATTTAATTCAACTATTTAATTATCTTTGAGTCAGAATTTCTGTCTCACTCTTTCCTTGTCTTTCTCTCTCCCCAGGCAATTGTAAATGATACACCTGGAACAGCATGAAGACCCAGACTTATTAAAAAATCGAAAAGTAAATTAATGTCTTGAAATAAATGGGAACCATTTCAATTCTAAAAATAGATCCCCATCTGTCAATTATTTTGTATCTGCACGTTGTATGTATGCTATTTATCACATTATTAGAAAAGTAGGGAAAGATGTATACTGCCACTTCAAAAAAACCCACATGACATTGTAGCAAACTTATGGAATGTCAATTAAATATAATTTGACTAGTTGCAGTGAGAAACTCTGCAATCTACAATCCACAGTTCTCAACAAAGAAGACAAAAAGGTCCCTATTAGAAGTGAATTTAGTATCTTTAAACATATTCATGCTGGATGGTATTAATTTTAGTCTTTGCTCCCTGATGCCAACATTTGTTAAAGCTCCTATTGTAGCTAGTCAAAAAGTTAGAAGAATCGTGAATATGTACATCCATTAGCAATAAACCTTGACAAAAATCAGATCACAGGATTCAAAGATGTAACCGCTGTGTTTGGCTTTGCATCTGCCAATATAAACATATGGTAAATATGCATTTATATACATTTAAATGGCAATAGATTTATAGACCATTTTCTTAGATACAGGCATGATGCACCCAACCTGAATATAATTAATGTTATGATTGAATGCATCATACAGAAGTCTGGATTTATCACATCCAAGAACAGGGGGAATACAGAGAAGTGCTAAAGTGATCTGGTGAGGGAAGGAAGAGGTATTTTTCTAAAGAGGTAACAAAATTCTGGGAGAGAGAAAACAGCAGCTGGGTAGGGGATGGGAAGGTAAAATGGTAGAAGCATTAACTTTCAAAACTTCAGTGGCCACAAATAAGTGCACAATAAAAAAAAAAGATTCACTAAACAGAGGATGAGATTTTCAAAGCTGCCTATGGGATGGCCAACCCCCATTAAAAATAATGGTAACTGGATGATGTAGCTGGTTCTTACATCTCCAGTGTCAGGGGTAGCTGTTGCCTCAGGCTCGCCTCTGGAGCTGTGCCTCATTTCTCTTCTAATCTGCAGTTTCCCTCTTCTGGCAGGATAATTTAGAGCATTAGTTTCCTTTCTGGTAGAACAGTTTGGCCTTTCAAACTAGAGAGTCCTCCCCCTCTGAGGCAAATAGAAAAAGTTCAAAACGATTTTTCAGCCCTCCCTGACTTCCATAGTTTGTTAGCTTTGGTGGTGTAGGTGTTGTTCAGTACTCCTTCAGCTCCCACCCCACCCCAGACCACAGTTCTCTCCCCTGGAAAGCAACCCTCATCTGCCCTCCCAAGGCTAAACAGTTTCTTCCTTAGCCCTGCCTGGAACACAGCCTTGAGGATTGCTAGAGACATTTACCTTCATGGGCTAAGAATCTTGCATTCTCTTGTTGCAGGTGTGCAAGTCACTTGCTATCCCCAGGTTAAATGGTTTCTTCTTCCTCCCGGAGATGCAAGCACCAGGCTTCAAGCCCACACCATGATTTTTTGTGGCTTCAGGCACTTTCAGTCATTTTAATTCTCCAAGGATTCCTTTCTATTCCCTTGTCCATCTCTAGGTGGTTCTCACAGGCTGCTTTCTTGGTCTTTTTTTTTGTAGATAGCCCTACACCGGGTCTGATCTCTCCCTGGTCTCTCTCTCTTTTGAGGGAAGGCTGTTCTTTCCCAGCATGCCCTAGAGCCGTGGCTCTCAAACTTTTGTACTGGTGACCCCTTTCACATCGCAAGCGTCTGAGTGCGACCCCCCCCTTATAAATTAAAAACACTTTTAAATATATTTAACACCATTATAAATGCTGGCGGCAACGCGGGTTTGGGGTGGAGGTTGACAACTCGCAATGCCCCATGTAATAACCTTGTGACCCCCTGAGGGGTCCCAATCCCCAGTTTGAGAACCCTTGCCCTAGAGCAACCTACAATTCCCATGTTCCCTCTGAGAGAATTCCCTCCTCCTATGCTGACTTGGGACTAAGCCAGGCCGGACCTATAACGTCCATTAAAGGGCTAGTGCACACCGTGTTACAGGTGTTCAGCTCCCCCAGACAGCTTTGAAAATCCCACTCCAAAGAGCACCCATTTAAAGGCTCTGGAGTACCTTTTATAATCACATGAACCAACCTTAGTAATAAAAAAGGAATGCAGCAGAATCCTTTCAAAGGAGAAAGTCTCCATTCCAGCCAATGATACCAGCCCCACAGTACACCCATTTCAGCTCTCACATTAACTTTCCCTCCTCAGAAGCTTGAGAAAAGAGATATGGGCCTGAGGAGTGACACATTTGGCTTATTCTGACAAAGTCCCAGGCCCCGCAAATAAAATGCCCTACCAGTAATCCTCTCCCTTTTAACTGCTCTCTCAACATTGAGACCAAGGGCACTTAGCTTAAAAACAGGAGGCTAGAGAGTGGAAGATGAGCAAGGCTAGCCGGGATCAGGCACTTTCCTACTTTATACAAAATTCAACACAGAGGAGGAAGACGAAGATGCAGCCTGCTCAGAATCATTAATTAACTGCCCACTGTCATGTTTCACTTTTATACCCAAATATTTAAATAAGAAACAGTTGCCACAAATTCTACAGACAAAAAAAGGCCCTTTTAAAAAAAAAATAAACTTTAGATTCCAGAACCTGTCAATTACAGGTCATTCTGACTGCAGTAATACAGTTCGTTCTTCATTCATTCCCAGAAGGCTACAGTCATTTGTATGCTTTTCATATGAAGCATGCAGGGCTTTGTGAGGGCTTGCCAGTTACAAACATCAATCTTCTAACAATATCCTCATATCCCTCCCTTGTTTGTTAATTTTGCGCTGAATAACTTAGTTCATGGTCACCTGGGGCAGCTGATTATCCTTGGGTTGGAAAAAAATCATTTTTAAACACAAGTGACTTTACTATTGAAAAATACATATAGCTTACCCACATTTAAAGCATTTTAAAAAGATAACTGTATGTTGTTCTGTAGCAGTTAATCCCTTCTTGATCCTTCTTGATTCATAGAAGGGAATCCTTAAAAATTACTTCAAAACAAAAGCATTTGTGCCCTGTGTGAATGGTTTCTCTGGCTGTTCTAAAACTTAATTACAATCCTAGTTTAAGGCGCATGTTTAGAATATTGTTTTAACTCATTTAACGGCAGATTTAAATGAACATTGAATCAAGTTGCAAATAATAGACTGAGCAATGAGATTATACCGGTAACCACATCAAACCGTGGATTAACACACTGTTCAAGGGATCAGGCTTCAACTTTGGCTAGAGCATAATATAATTTTCAGCTTTGTTGGCACAGCTGGAAGCTTGCACTGGGTTTGATCTTGCTCCCAAGGAAATCAGTGGGAATTCAGAATTGGCACTGAAACTCAAAATTTCACGTTTAGGTTAAGAAGGAAGTTGGATGATAAGAAGAGAGGAAACTGGCAGAGTTGGGGGAAGTTGTGCGGCAATTCTAAGTCTGTAGAAGAGGCTAAAATCTCACTTTGAACACGCTCTGGATTTACTCTATTGCAACTCTGACTTCAAGAGAGCCTCACGATGGTGTGAGTGAGCTAAGACTCAAGCCTGCTGCCCATACTCAGGAGGTGTTTGTAGTAGAGATCCTGAGACATAAGGCCTTCTATCAGAAGCCGGTGTGAGGCCTAAGGCCCGAAATAAAGGAGTGGCCAAGCTTTTTTGCTAACCTTGCTTTATATCAGCAGACAGGCTGCAAGGAGAAGTCAGGCTCTGCCTGCACGCCGGCTCCCAGAACCTGGCAGGAACAGGGCTGGTATTGCAAAAACACACCCGTTCCTGAGAAGTGCTAGGCACAGGACATTCATGCAAACACATTCCAGAAGGATACGCCAATAGTCAATACGGTACAAACACCTTCTCCCCAAAGATAACGGGAACATGCTGAGCTCTCAAAGATAAAGTCAGGATGACAGTGTGATGGATAGAGATGCCTTGATCGAGCCAACATGAACAAGGTAATGGGTGGTAACGAACCACGTCAGGGCAACAACTAACCCTGTCAGAGGGGCGATACATAACGTACTTGTATTGGTGTATAAAATGGATTCTCAGAGGGAATGTCTTTGCCCAGCCACGGGGACAGTGGAAAGTCCCACCACTGACTGAGCTGCATCCATTGTCGTGGGCATACATGTCTTAGTATCCACGTAGAGTTTGCCGGGTGCTATTAGCTGTGCTTCATCGGCAATAAACCTGACTGAGTGCCTTCGCAACTTTTAAACAGATCCTGTGGTTATTGGATGGTTTGATCAAGGTCTGCTGTGCCAGCTACCTGCGCAGGGCTGGGACGGCACACAAAAAGAACACACACATGCAGCGTGTCACAACAATGTTGTGAGGGGAGAAGGGAAATTGGGGGCAACGTAGGGTGACCAGATAGCAAATGTGAAAAATCGAGACGGGGGTGGGGGGGTAATAGGAGCCTATATAAGAAAAAGACCGAAAAATCAGGTCTGTCCCTATAAAGTTGGGACATCTGGTCACCCTACGGCAGCAAGACAGCTACACAGGTTTTGATGTCACTCCAGAATCCCCCTGTGTCAGGAACAGTTCATGCCTGCCCCTTTGGGGCCCAACTCCAGCTGCACTGGCTCGTCAGCACAAAGCAGCTAGAGCCAGGACTGAGGAGTCTCTCTGCTTTTTAAAGTTGTCAGTGGTTACACAGGTTGCAAGGCAGTGGAGGTTAAGACCAAAGACTGATCTTAGATCAAGCCCTCAGCAATACAGTTAAGCACCTGCTGAACTTTAACCACATGAACTGTTCCATTGACTTTAACAGTATTGCTCACATAGTCAAAATTAAACACATGTCAGAATTACAGGACAAGCTGTGGTCAGAACCCCTTTCAGTCCATCTTGAGTTCACCTCTCAGGATGCACTCTGCTGGCTTTCTGCACCTCATTTGGGGCAGAACCACATGGTTCTACCATTCCTAGACTGCATCACTGGGCTGTGCAGTAGCCTCCTCATTTCCCAATTATGTTAACCCGACAGGCCAACCGAGCTTGCCATCTGTGAAACTTTTCCTTCTGGAGCCTGTGACCGTGGCTCATTAAGTGACTCAAAGAACACCCCCTTCAAAACAAAGCATTCTGTATTCTTTCACCCAAATGAACCCAGCCGCCAGAGCAAAAGCAAAACCCATCAAAGGCCTATACACATAGTTCTCACCTATAACTTAATCTTTCCTTGCAAACTTTGGAGAGTCCCCCCTCATCTCTATCTCTGGACTGGTGAAGCAGGCTACCCTGCTGCAGTGTCTGCCTCTCTGTGCCTCCATCAGCATGCTGACAACTCACCCAGCCCCTTCCTTTCTGCAGGACGATCCCTTGAACTGGCCAGTGTCCTTTGATCTCCTTATTCTTGGTGCCAAAACTGCTGTGAAACTTTGCCCCAAGCAGCTTCTTGTGCTCTAAGGTAGCTTCTTTACAGTTGGTGCTGGAACAATTTTTGTAATGGAAGTGCTGCTGATGAAAAACAAGTATTTGGTGTTTGTTATTAGCTCTTCAAGCCAGCACCACTGTTATTGTTTTAACTTTCCTGCCCTGTTCCTCTAACAACTCCCTGTGATATCACCCCATAGTAAGTAAGCCATTGTAAACCGACAGACAGAGGTATGTGCAATATTCATAAAAAATACACTTAACTCAGTTATTCTCCACTACTTGTTTAAATGCTTAGCTGCACTGAGGCTGCAAACTACTCAGTCGGACCTGGTGTAAATCAGGACTAGGTCCTCCAAAATCAAGGCAATTATACTGATGGAAAACCAGTGTAAGTGAGATCAGAATTAGACTCGCAATGTGTTTGTTGTCAAATTGGAGAGAGTAAGGACATAAAGAAAAATAATTCCACTGGTATCTCTCTTTTGAAAAGAAAAAGGTAGATGTGATCTGAGATGTGCCTGACTGAAAGAGGAATGTGGTATTTATGGATTATTCCAATACAGAGAGAGAACCGAAGAACAGCAGCAGACTTTTAGAAGGTATAGAAAGGTATCAACATGGCACAACATACTGCTGATGCAGTGCTCAAATAAGAGAAAATGAAAAAGTTTTAGCGGAAAATTGTAAGCTGTGCAATGACATACTATAACGGTGGGATCTAAAAATGGCTGTGTCTGCTTTGTGTAACTGCATTAAGACAGAACTGAGTAGAGCAGTAGTTTGGCAACTTGGAGAAAATATTTTATCAAATACATTATATTAAGGGCAGAGCATTTTAGAAAAACAATTTAATAAGGAGAGAAAAGTCACACCACATAATGCTTGGAATCTGTGCGGATATCACTGTAGTGATATACTAGATTTACATTTTTTTTTAACCAGTTGAGAAAGTTTCACATAAAACTTTTAATACACATGGAGCAAAGGCACAAAACAAAGGGATCCCGTATACCACTGGAGAAGCCATTTAGACTGGAATTAAATGGAATTTGTGATCTATAGAATTCAGTGCCTGTCTCTCATTCATTCTTCTTAAATTAAGGTAAAGTAAAATGACCAAATTTAGAGGTGACAACTATGAGTAACAGGAAAGAATGATGTCAAGTATCAGAGGGGTAGCCGTGTAGTCTGGTTCTGTAGAAGCAGCAAAGAATCCTGTGGCACCTTATAGACTAACAGAAGTTTTGCAGCATGAGCTTTCGTGGGTGAATACCCACTTCTTCGGATGCAAGCAGTGGCACTGCTTGCATCCGAAGAAGTGGGTATTCACCCACGAAAGCTCATGCTGCAAAACTTCTGTTAGTCTACAAGGTGCCACAGGAAAGAATGAATAACAGTAGCAGATTCATGAAGTAGAAGTACTCAGATCATTCAAGAACTAGGGCCAATAGGCGGTACATAGAGAGAGTGCATAGAGAGAAATTCTGTATAGTCAGTATTAGGACAGAGATTACAGAATGAAGAAAATATCTGCTCTATGGAAAAGCATTGCAACCATACTGACCAGAAAGTAGATTGGGGAGGTATTTGTAGAATCCAAGAATATCATATTAAATAAATATAAGGGGCAATGACTGCTTTTTCAGGGGTATGTCAACAATTCATGTGCTCTATCAAATATTACAAGTCCTGAGTGCTGTAATGCTGATTTTTCAAAGCCAATTTTCTGTTGAGTACATTAGTGGTCTTATATTTCAACCAATAAGGACCACGAATGCACAGAAAATAGCATGCCTACAGCTGTCCCTGCTAGCATTTGAGTGTTGTGGAGATGCCATTAGTTTTATATCCAGATAAACTTGCATCAAGTTGAACTGAGAGAAGAAAATTTTCTCACTCTCAAAGAATCCAGATTAAGTGATATATATTGCATCCAGATTTTGACTAGATGTAACCCCACATTTCTATTTGTCAGATACAGATCAGCTGGGGTCTGCTTCAGTAGCCACTCTTATATTGGAGTTAAAAGACTCTTATGACAAAACATATTGCTTAATTCATCACCTGTTTAATAACTGGTCCTGAAGAGAGGCAGTCTGCTAAAGTCAGATTGATATCAAGCATAAACCATTAGGAAGTCTGTGGTAACAAATATGGCTGTAGTCTCTGATAGGGTAGTATGCATTTACATTTCTAATAATGTGATAATTAAACATTAGGGATTTGGTCCTTAGGCAGTGCTTGTATAAATAAATCTGTATCATTACTCAAAAGAAGAAAATGATCAGGTCAGCGTTTATTTATACTGCACATATTTAAAAGTGTGCACAATCCTTACTGATTTTGCTAGTCTCGTTATGAATCTAACTTGGCAAATTGAGGTCAAAGGGGGAATTAAAGCTAGGGATTGGTGAGAAACCTGGAAGCATTGAAATGTCTGTTTAGGCTTCTTCTTGCTCTTCAACTTTTGAATCTTGAATCAGCAGAGCACTTAAGCAGTGAAAACAGTGGGACTTCACTTAAGTACACATGCAAGGTGCTTTGCTGAATCAGGGCTTCAATTTCTGCAAGCCTATTATTTCCTGCATAGTGGCATGTCTTTCTGACTCTTCTTGTTGAGAAGTGGTGTTTTACTAGATCTCAACCCAGCTCTTCTTTGTCTCCCTCCTTATCCACGTCTCATTGTGTTTTGTCCAAGACTCTAAAAGGACTTTAACATGATGTTAACACTTTACCGGGCATTTCCTATTCCTATCACTGGCCTATTCTTGAGTTCCTGTTCAGATAGAGGCTCCACAAAGCAAAGTCCTTCTATCTGAATTTATAGTCTGCCAATCTTTATCTGAATTGCCCAGCATACAGTTAATAATTTTTTTTGGCAAAAGTATTTAATAAGTTGGCAACAAACAAGAGAGGACCACGTCTGCTTACCAGTCCAGCATCTGCCAACATAAGTAGATGACTTTTTGCTGTTCCAGAAACCTCTCGAGTATAATGAGTTGAAAAAACCTGGCACCATCTCCTTCAGCTCATGTTGTAGCAAGTTTTGTTTCTGCAGCAGGGTCGAAATAGAATGGTCAGTGGTTATATGCCACAGCATGCCATGACTTCCATTGTCATGATTTCACGCAGAATGTCGTGCAAAGCAAGACAGAGAAGTGTGAAAAATAGGCAACCTGCTTCTGTTCAAAGATTAATTGAGAAAACATTGTCTGATAGCTGTGTCGGCAGGAGAATGTTTCTTGCCAACATAGCGTTGGTGTGGACAGCCCATAGGTTGCTGTAACTTGCGTCGGTCGGGGGTGTGTGTCTTTTTTCACACCCTTCAGCAACGTAAGTCACATAGACTCAGGCAGTAGTGTGGACCTGCCCTATGTCTGTGCTATGAGCTAGGGGTGTTAGTCCCCTGCTCACGTACACATACTTGTGCTAGCTCTCAGGGCCAAACGCAGAGGTGATGTGTAAAGCGGGGTGTAAGCCAGACTGCCTTAACTCAGACTCCCTTCCACTACTTTACTCATTCAAACTGACTTACACCCACTTACTGATGTACATGCAACTCTGAGGGAGTCTAAGCTGGTGCTGAGGAGCCAAAATAAGGTGTGCATTAAAATGGGAGTGGCCGACTTTAATGCCCTCATTCCTACATTCCTTCTCTTAGTTGCTTTACTTGCTGCAGTGTTGTCTTCTGGCCCATTAGCGTCCGACTTGCATCAGCTTTGCAAGCTGAGAAGTGAACAGCAATCTAAATAAGTCTTATGAATCCTTAAATGATGCAGAGGGTCCTAATGCTGATTTTTGTTTATGCCATTATGAATTTGGAGTAACACCAGAGGACTCAGTGTAGTTCCTGTGGATTGAAGCTACTATGAATGAAATCCGCACATGGCCCTGAACTAAAATAAGAATTATGCTGGGATGCAAGAGGGAGATTTAAAATACACCAGCCCAGACTTAAGACAATCTGTTAGCATGTGAATTTTAAAGCACTTATAAAAAGTTGGCTGTTAAGCAGTAAATGAGTCTTAAGCTTACGTATATATAGTCGTGCTAAAGCTCCACTCTAACTTATTCAGCCTCAAGTAGAGTCATCTTTGACTTTGTGTCACTAGTTCTGTTAAACACTAAATGACAAAGAACAGCTGATGAATATCTACATATAGGGCTCATATTTGAATTATATGGTTTATGCTGGAAAGATTTTTTTTCTCTCTCCTAGTGCTTTATTTACTTTTGATTTCATTTTTATTTATATTTTGCTACATCAGAGCTAAGTATGATTATTATTATTTTAATCCCCAAAATTGTTGGATGTGTTTTCGGTTAAGCTCTGTGCGGGGAAAGCTTGTACCCTCCCTTTGCTTAATAGTTCTAACCAAGATGAGAAATTTGTTGTGAACATACAGCGACGACTCCAGCACTTTCTGTGACATGAATGACTGGCTTAGGAGGACAAGTTGCCCAGAAAAGCAATTACACAGCGAATCACCCATCTACATAGGTTTGAAACAAGAATATTGCAGACTGAATATTTATAGTGAGTTGCCATTTAACATGGTTTCCAAGACATCATCTCTAAAATTCATTACTGTGGCTAGTGATTTATACTGTGTTCGTTCTCAGGGGCTCCTCTTGGGTGTTTAGTTTAATAAAAAAAAAAAAGGCAGTTCCACAGCTGCACAAATCTACAGCAGTCACCATTCCACGCAAAAGTCAGATTCATAGATACAGCGCTGCCACTTTGTGCTGCTTCAATAAACATAAGAACGGCCGTACTGGGTCAGACCAAAGGTCCATCTAGCCCACTATCCTGTCTTCCCACAGCGGACAATGCCAGGTGCCCCAGAGAGAATGAACAGAACAGGTAATCATCAAGTGATCCATCCTCTGCCGCTCACTTCTAGCCTCTGGCAAACAGAGTCTAGGGACACCATCCCAGCCCATCTTGGCTAATAGCCATTGATGGACCCATTCTCCATGAATGTATCATTCAGTGCTGCAAAGCAGCTCTAAACCCAGGTTAGTTGGACACCAAACTATCTCCTCTGAGTATGGGGAGCCTCTTGTGGTGTAGAATCATTGTAGTGGCTCTTAGGCCTTCTGTCTCAGCATCTAGTACAGACAGCATAGCTTGTCTGATGGGGCCATGGCTGGGGAGTCCCTGTACCTGGCTGCTCTAATGGCCCCTAGATTAGATTAGATTAGAGCATCCTTCGGCTGCTGTAATCTATGTATGTGACCAGTTTGGTGTCTGGATAGCCCCTAGATCAGGAAGGGCACAAAGGTATATTTCTATACAGGTGCCTTTGCCCTTCCCTCACCTCCCCAGATTTGCACCAAGTGCTTTTCGGTTGGACTGTAAAATAAGAGTACAATGCAGTTAGCATTGAGGGCGTCCAAGATCCTGCAGTTATTTCCTGTTCTAGGTTGGGGGAACATACTGTTGCGTGTTAGATAACTCTGCGGAAATCACTTTGTGTAATAGAGGAATGTAGCCTGTGAAGGATATCAAGCAGGATCACTTCTGCAGACCACTCATAGAGATGAATGTCTTTGACTTCCATGTCAGCTCCATCACAATGATCATAAGCAAAGGTGTAGCTCTGTGGATCATACTAGAAAATGCAGCAAACTTGCTGCTACCGAAGCAGTGGCAAAGATTACTCACAAGTCTCTGATATAGATACCTAAGAGCAGGATGTATATGAATGTCATTATATGAATGTCAAGAAAGTTACACCGGTGTAACTATCAATATGATGCCACATTGTGTAAAGATACAAACTGAAAATTTCATAAAGCCTATGTTAACAAAACATTCAAGTTGCAGAATCATGCACTCAAAAGTTAGGAAATGCCACAATTAGGGCTTGTCTATGCACCGAGTTACTGTGCAGCAAGCTGTTGTGATGTAGAGTCACATCACGGCTTCTGCATTAACTTCCCATGTAAACAAGCCCTTATGGTTACCTGTGCAACCTTAATTCAGTCCCCTTGTGCATATGCATTATAGAATCATAGACTTTAAGGTCAGAAGGGACCATTATGATCATCTAGTCTGACCTCCTGCACAACGCAGGCCACAGAATCTCACCCATGACACAATCTTTAATTTTGTGATCACTTACTATTTTTTCCACAGAACTCCTACCCCATTCAATTCACAGGAAGGACCGTGCATGGGGGATGAATCACAGCTGAGGAGTGAAGGAAACTTGCCTGTAAGGCCTGTGCCTCATTTGTGGCAGAAGTTGAAAGGTGTGTTGTGAACAAGACAGGGAGCGCGTGAGCATCTTGACAATATATTTGATTGTGCTCCTTAGCTAAGAAAACATTGGTAAATAGCTTGCAAGGGAGGAAGGGACTGAGCAGGTCCATATTAGGGCCCGCTGCACTAGGGATAGGATATATCACTTCTATGTGAAGGCATCATAAGAAGTGCTGCTGAGTGTGCTGTCTTTAGATTACCCCTAACACAATCAGTGTGTGTCTGCCCCATGCCGTCCTACTCAGCAACATTATTCCTCTCCCTGAAGTGTGCTTCTGGCAACAAAAGACAGAACTTAGCTCTGGCTCCACTCTTACAGTTAATCAGACAGATCTGAAAGTTCCTTGCCCAGCAAAACAAAAGAAAATAAAGAATCCCACACCTAATAACTAACTAGCAAACCAAACAACAACAACAATACCTGCAGGAAGAGAATAATTACATCAATAATTCCACAAGGAGCAGATGGGGATCTGTAGGGCAAGTGACTGATTCTTAAAAATCGTTAAGCAGGAGGTTGCCTACACAAAATTTCCATGAACTTGTGCGCACAGTCAAAGTGACTGTCTCTCCAGTCCTGAAAGTTCACACTCAGTAGATAGGACCTTGCTTTTGATCTGACTCAAAAGACACTTACGCAATAATCACTGCATCAAACTTGGTTTTTTTCCCTAACTCAGAAAGATAAGGAGCTTTGAATCTATTCTCCAGCTATGTCGAGCCTGAAAGTACAAAAAATACCTAGTCCCATATTTCTCTGTTGGTCAAAAAGAAAAAATGCCATCCCCAAAATGTCATACAATTATATATTACTGTATTGCAGTAGCCCCTAGGAGTCTCAGTCATAGACCAGAACCCCACTGTGCTAGGTATCGTACAAACACAGAACAAAAAGTCAGCCCATGCCCCCAAAGAGCATGGATGTTTTCTTCCTTTGATTGTGATCATCACCAAACTGCCAGTGGAACGATTTCACCTTCTAATATACAATCACCTCAACAGGATTCATTATGGCTAGGCTCCTGGGCTACTCACTTCATCCGTTCCTACAGTAATTACTATAGCAAGTGTGCAGGTCCTCAGTTATCTTGTCTGCTCTCCTATCTATTGAGGGTGAAACAACCAACAGTCATTCTTTCTAATGAATGCAATCAATCACAGTACACTCGCACCCGTCAAAACTAAGGCCTAAATGCTAAACTGCCTTCCAATCACACAGTAAAGAAACTAGCAACAGCATGAAAACAAACCTATTGGGGAAGAGGGAAAATACGGGATTGTTTTACTAAATAAATTGTCATCCTCCATTTGAAAGTTGAGTTAACCACATGAATGGGGCCTGAGGCAAGGACTGTCAGCCAGGAAATTCTGATCCCTAAACTTGACTCTAAAAATGAGTTCAGCCGGGCATGTCTACACTGCACACTAAGGCCATGTCTGTGGGACTTGGGCTTGTGGACTCGGTGTTTCCCAGCCCATGCTGGCTCTAGATTTCCCCTAACACAATCAATCTGGATTTACAATTGCTGGACCCAGGTCTTTTATTAAAACTGTTTTTGAACAGAAAATTGTGTTGCTGACTAAATGAAATTTTCCATGAAGTGTCTGTATTCTGGAAAAATGTTGCCTGTCGAAAAATGGAATGCCCAAAAACCCAAAATGTTTTCACCTGAACTACATCTCCCAGGATGCACTGTAGTTTGGGACTCCCATGATACATGCAGTTGAGCAAGAGGGGAGACCATGGCACATCATGGGAGATGTTTTTCAGCCAGGAAGTCCAGATCATAGAAGAGAATAGGATACATAAGTGCCCAAGACTATAATTTCCACAGCAGCATTTCTGAATCTTAATTTTCTCTTTAAACTGAAAGTTTTTGACCAAAAAGTTTTGGTTTTCAGTTTTGCATTAAAAATGCAGATTTTTCTGTGGAAAAAAAGACCCATTTTCCAACCAACTCTAATTCTCCAGTTGGTGTTAGTGGAATAGTCTGTCACATATCCATCAGTTCCATTTCTGTCCAATAGAGGGCAGATACACATATTAGCCAATTCACTGGAACAGTTATACTTGCCTGGGATTACAGCACGGTCACAATTTTTTCGGTAACACAAAATAGAAGTTGTTATAATTGATTTGTATCATGGTAGTGTCTAGAGGCCCCAGTTAGGGTTTGTGCTAGCCTCTGTGTATACATATAACAAAAGATAGCCCCCCCCCATGAGCTTATAGCCTAGGTCAGAGTCCCCAATGCAGTACCCGTGGGCGCCATGCCGCTGGGGAGTCTAAGTGCGCCCGCGTACTGGCCAGCGGATGAGCATCTGCAGAAATGCTGCCGACAAGCTGCGTCATCCAGAGGTGCCGCCACCGAAATGCCGCCGATTTTCAGCAGTATTTCAGCGGCGATGACGCTACTTGTCGGTGGCTACCTCTATTGACGTTGCCGCTTGTTGGCGGAATTTCGGCGGGTGCTCGTCCGCCGCCACGGTCCTCCGTGGCTCGTCGTCTGGTGCCTGCCAGACGAAAAAGGTTGGGGACCATTGGTCTAGGTACATATTTTTGAATGGAGGTTATCCCTTTTCTTGCCAGGCCATTAAGTTCAAAGCATTTTAAAGGAGTCCTCTTCTACTTTTTTTGAGATTAAATTCACCCCGTACAGAGGGGCAGGGCAAGGCTAGCTTCAGGTTTATGGGAGACGTAAGTGTGGCATAGGCCTGATGCTCGGCTCCTTTGCAGGGGCGAATTTCATGCACTGTGCCTCCCAAATTAATGTCAGTAGAAAATTCAAGGCAGCGGCACAGAAATATTAAGCCACCATAAAGAAATGAACATTCTTTCGACTTCTTTTCTTTACACGAGGTGGCTTGCTGACCCTGTTTTTGCCTAGTTCTCTGAGAACAACATTCATGGCTTAAGAACTGGCTCTTGCAGTCATCAATTGCCTCAGCTTTGCTTTGGTGTCTAATTGCCCACAAAAGTCATTTATTGCCAGGCACCCTCCTCCATAATAAATACTATCCCTTAATTGTTTGAGGCACTGATAAAAGGAATTAGGATCCCAGTGACAGAATATTTTCCACTCTTTACAGATTTGTGACTTTAATATTAAAGAGCGACATCCCACTTGAGCAGAATTACCAACTATTCCCCAGGCCACTTGTTTCCTTCAACCAGAAAGCTAAGCAAATGTATTAAATGTATTTGAAGAGCAATAGCACGAAGCTCCATCACATTTACATATAGGATGGGTGGTCAACAAATAAAGGGTTTACAGGGACATATTCCTGAATGTCTGCTGCTGAAATGTGTCAGCAAATTATCTGTTTGTGTAACTAGATTTAGTAGGGACAATGAGATTTAAATTGCATTTTATTATACAGCTTCATAACTGAAATGTGTGGGTGTTGCAGTAGGTTTGAAATTTACCCTACAGGGAGTTGCTATGGAATCTACTTACATTTATTGAAGGGATGAGTGCAGAGATTGTTATTCTCTAGTCAAACAAGAAAATATACATCCCCTTTCTGTGAGGAGCCATTAAAGGACACAGTATGTGGAGTTAGTCTTGTATTTAGAAGTGTCTATCAAACTCTAAGTGCTCTAGTGCAGTGGTTCTCAACCAGGGGTACGCAGCGGTCTTCCAGGGGGTACATCAACTCATCTAGATAGTTGTGTAGTTTTACAACAGGCTACATAAAAAGCACTAGCAAAGTCAGAACAAACTACAACTTCATACAGACAATGACTTGTTTCTACTGCTCTATGCACTAGACACTGAAATGGAAGTTCAATATTTATATTCCAATTGATTTATTTTATAATTAGATGGTCAAAATGAGAAAGTCAGCAATTTCCCAGCAATAGTGCGTCTGTGACACTTTTGTGTTTTTATGTCTGATTTTATAAGCAAGTCGTTTTTAAGTGAGGTGAAACTTGGGGGTACACAAGACAAATCAGACTCCTGAAGAGGGTACAGTCGTCTGGAAAAGTTGAGAGCCACTGCTTTAGTGTATATGTACATGTCTGCTAGAGTACACAATTAATGAAAACAAAACAATGACAAGCCCAGTTGGCATGATTTGGCTTCAGCCACAATAAACTGGAGTTATATTAACCCCGAGCCACTATGCAATATTTACCTCTCAACCCTCTTCCTAAAACCCTGATTAAAGTAAAAGCCCCTACCAGCATTGCCTTCAGGGACAGTCAACTCAGACTATTATGGCCCAACTGGAGCAGGGAGTTCCAGTATGAGGATCTTCATGGAAAAAATCTGCCACTAATCTCCCCATTCTCAATCCAGGGGATTATTTAGCTCAAGCACCTCCCCTGGTCACAAATCTGGCAATTTCACAAAAGCAGAGAGGCAGGTTCAAATGGACAGGTCCCGAAGCATTAGTGGCTTTATATCCCAATAACCAACAATTTAATCTCTTTCTAAAAATTATAGGCAGCCCCAGTACAGACTACAGGATTCTGGTGTGAGGTGTAATGTGCGCATAGTGTGAAGCGCCTCTTAATAAACAGGCTGATGAACGGTGCATTTGGGGCCTGATCCAAAGTTTATTGAATAGGAAAATCTCCTACTGACTTTAATGGGCTTTAGATCAGGCCCCTATCTTAGGTTTCTGAATGATGCCAAAGTGCAGCCCCCATGTACAGGGTTTTGCAGAAATGAAAAGGCTTGGGGAGAAAGGTAGCAAGATTGCACTGGAATGGAAAGGTCAAAATGCTGGATAAGGCACTCAGCCACACCAAGTCTTGCAAAACAAGATGGAGACATAGACCTGAGTGTTGTCAGCTGACTCTAAACAGATTCATTCACACACTGAACAGAAGCAGCTATGTATCTCTCATCCTAAAAGGAGTGAAGTCATGCCAAAAGGCTGCTAAATATAGAATCATATCCCCAGATCAATGATCCTGAATGCAGCTAACACGCTAAAAAGATAAGTACTCATGTATATGCAAATGAAAGCACCTGCATCACACATTACACTTCATTTAATCCCATCCATTCAAGACAGGGAGAGGGAAAAATGAAGTTGTGCCAAAAAAAAAGCTCAGGTTCATATGAGCTCGACAGGAACCACGTGGTCCATGAGAAATGGCATTGTTTGGTCCTCATTTGACCTTCTCGATATCTGCATATAATTGTGCAAACCGTTCATGATGAAATCTGTCTAAACTTTCCCCAGGTTTGCTGACAAGCTCCCTGAGTTTCTAACTATCCCATTTTCACCTGTGCAAATCTTAAGAATATATTTAGAAGCTACTAACAAGTGGCTGAACAGGAAGAGAGTTCCACACAGACCATTAAAAGACAGTGGGAATTGGACACCAAACTCCTTTAGGCCCTTTTGAAAATCCCAGCTAAAATTCCCAACGAATTTGTGAGTGTTATGCCAACAGTACATTTGTCTCACATGTCTCATGCAGCATAACTTCAGGACAGGTTACCACACAGTTGGCTGAGGTACACTTTTTAAATATACTCCTTCTCCTCGAAAAGACATCTAACTGATTAGATCTACCCCAACAACTTGCATGGACAACCATTTAACACATTCATTACTCCCAGCATAAAAATTGCATCTGGTGGTCCACAATAAACTAATAATTTTTACTTAATTTCCTTTTTGCCTTGTATGAGTCTGAAAAAATACTCAGACCCTCATCAGTACTTCTGCAACAATGCAAATTGTCATATTTTTCAACTGGTTTCCTTAACTGTCTTTTCCAGCCCATGGAGGTATTTGTAACCTGTCTTCTAAGTGCAAATTCTTTATTTTTTTTTAGAATTGGTTTTGTCATTGGACTTTGTATTTATGAACAGCTATAAATGTTTTTTTCCCCTGTAATGCCGTGAACAAAACACTATGGTACTTAAAGTAGAAATGTTCTGAAAAATGGAAAGTATTTACCATAATGTGCTGGTGTGAACAGCATGTACCTATACTCATTCCCCTATGGGCTAGCACAGTCTTTGATTGGATTGCTAACTCACTTTTAATACCTTTTTAATATGCCACCCAGCATTATGGGAAACCATCTAACTGTTCATAAACTGAAAGAACTTTGCACAACACAGCACTTAGCTGCGGCACTTCAGTCTCCTCTCAGCTATTATGATGTTACCCTGCAAGGCAGACTACAGCCCTGCAATGCGGGGATGGTCCCACAGTTTAGGTTCCACTCTGAGCCTGAACGTCTACATAGCGATTTTTCAGCCCAGAGCCTGTGTAACACCGACAGACCCTGGTCATTGGTGGGATCAAACCTGGGGCCTCTGGAGCTTCTACTGCATGAGCTAAAAGCCAACTGGCTATTAGCTAAGGGTGTAGAGCACACTCATCCCTCCCCCTCCCTCTCAACACCACATGCAGTACGTGTGTGGGTTACACTTGGACCCTGCAAGCCCGAGTCAGCTGACCCAGGCCAGCCATATTGGTTTTTTTTTAATGCTATGTGGATGTAGCCTCTGTAAGCCCTCTGTGGGTTTGGGATCTGCACAGGGGAAATGGACAGGAGTTGAGCAGATAGGGGGTATAAAGTGGGTGGGACTTTGCCAGCATGGGGGGTGAGGAAGACAAGGATTGGGTAGACCAGGCAAAGGGAAAGAACTCAGCAAGCCTCATGGCTTGGGACTGAGCAGACTGGAGTCAGACCCACATTGGGTGGGGGCAGGTGATCATCTCCCTCACTTGTTCCATGGTGATTCCTCACAAAACATAATCCCTCAGGGATCTATGAAGTGTGGGGGCAAGCGCCACAGCTCATGCCATGGTAGGTGGCGAATTCTGCCCTCCTCCCCTGAGAGTATGTCTACCCTGAAATCAGAAGTGTGACTGCAGCATGTGTAGACATACCAGAGCTGGCTTTCATGGAGCGAGCTCAGATACCAATAGCATTGAAGCCACGGCAGCACAGGCTGGCTGCTCAAGTTTATACCCAGTGTCCCAGGTGAGGTTGCATAGAACAAGGTGTGGCTTTACTGCTATTGTTATCTGAGCTACCTCAAAGCCAGCTCAGGCATGTCCGCACCTGCTGCAGTTGCACCTCTGATTGCAGTGTAGACATACATGAAATGGAACAATGGGGAGGGGGGACTCTGCCAACTGGCCCTTGGTTTCTCTTTCTTGACCCTTTCCAATTAGTGCCTGGAAGGCACCAAAGGGTGCCTAGGCATTATTTTGTGAGGAACAGTAAACGATACTCCCTGGGGCAATGAATATGATGAATAGTTGGTTGATCAATAGGTGGGGAGAGACTTTCTAATTGCCCTGATCTCCAAACCCAGATCTCAACTGCCCATGTATATCCTTGAGCAGTTTTCTTGGTATTTTCAGATCCTTCACAGACTATTGGGCCAAATGCTACTTAGAGAATTTTAGTCAAGCTGGGTGGGAGCCATACAGTGAATATTTTCAAGGGTTTCACATTTTTTCCTATCTTGAATCTGAATGAAAAGTTGAAATCTTGAAAATATTTGTAAATGAGAAACACGTTTTCTTTCTCCAGTTCAGGTTAATCAAAAGGTTTCACTATGATTTTGAGCTTTTTCTTTCTCTAAACAACTTTTTTTCTACTCTCATTACCTTAAATTTTGAACTGAAAAGTTGTTTCAAACTGGAAAACCTCAATTTTTATTTGAAAAATGTCAACACAAAATATTTTAACAGTTTCAAAAAAAAAAAAGTCACGACATTTGCCAAAATGGACCCTGTTTCAGAGTTTTGGTTTTGATGAATCAGCATTTTTCAATGATAAGCAATTTGTCAGAAAGTTCCCAACCAGCTCAAATTTTTAGTTCACGGATCTTTGCTAGTTGGAGTTCAAAGGATGGGCTCAGCACTTCACAGGATCAGGCCTTCTCTTGTTTATGGTGCACCATTTACCATTCAGTAACATGTATATACGGCCAACCCATTACAAATACAAATTAGTTTGACCTTCTTTTAAGTATTTATTAAGTACAAAATATGCACTGCATAGATAATGTGGCATCGACTGAAACAGCGATTAAGGTCTTCATCCTTTCCTAATCTAATGGTAGCAACCTAGTGATAGCTAATGAAAAGGACCAGAAGGCAATCACCCTGTCCTTTGTAACAAAGAAGTCTGGAGCCTCACTCTGACTGTGCATGAATTTCAAGCTTAATTCACAGAAATGAACATGAAAACTGTACAATTGACTCTTTGCAATCATTAAGCAAATTGGAGGCCACCAGACTTCTACTGTCCTCTTATTTTATTAGTTTCTGTGTCTACTCCTTGTCCAGGTCCATGGTAACTGTGATCCGATAGTTTCGGTTTCATGGTTGCAGCTTTGGTTTCCCTCAAAGGGTAATCACAACGTACACAATGAGAATGTAGTTGTGTTGCACACCTGTTTTCTAAATCTAGCCTTGCTTGTCTTGCCCATATTCAACTGCGCTACACACGCACCCACAGACTTGGGGATCACCTTGGGAATCACCTGGATTTCATACAATTAAAAACTAAAAAAGCCCACTTTGAATTAGACCAGATTATCTACAATCTGATCATTTGATTTCAATAATTTGGACTACATAATTAAAAAGAATCCCATTTAATTATGGATTTATGGATGCATTTAATAAATAATGATAGGCAATTCAGTTTTACATAGAGGAGCTGATTCCTCTTATAGTTCATCTATTACTTTTGCAAACCAAAATTCACAATTGCGCCCCTTCCCTCTACCGTGCTGAACCAAAATCCAGATCCACATACCTTTAAGTCTTGGGAAAGTTCTGATCCAAACATTATAGCTCATTATAGCTCTTATAACCATAAGATACATAGATATTTTCAAATATGCTCAGCGCTGGTTTATTTTCCAAAGAACTTAACATGCTGAGTGTTGAGTATCATCTGGAGATGCTGGAGGCTGACCACTCTTGAAAATTTGTTCCCAAATGTGCGTGATGGGCACTTGAAAAAGAATAGCTAAATCCATTGTCCAAAGTGACACAGATGGTCTTTGGCAGAGCAAACATTGAACCAAGGTCTCCTGAGCACCAATCACATGCTTTAACCATAAGAACAATCTCTCTCAGAAGATGCACCCTTCAGTACCTGGATATGACCTTAAGGAAATCATTGTATGGGGAACTGACTAGCAGAGAGGACCGGAAGAAGGTAGAAGTTACACCAACTTAGGGCCACCTCTGAATTTGACTCTTTCTTCCTTCTCTCACATAAAATTCGGATCTGTCCTGGCTCTTTATGAGTTCAATGTAATAGCCCAAAATAACTTTGCACAAGACTGCAGAGCACAGGCTGTGCTTCCTTTTTCATTTCATACATTGTTCTGAACTTGCTGCAACGGTCCCACAAAGCCAGGAGAGGCTTTAAAAAGTTAATTGGAAAGATAGAAGAAGAATATATTGTTTGTTGTTTTGGAGAGTCCTGCAATGTCTGTGGTTATAGCCCATGAAATGGTTTGTCAGTTCCACACCATTCACTTTTACTGCACTACACCTTCAAGGCAACCCTGTTCTTTTGTCAGGACCAAATCATCAAGCCCTTACTTCACTTTTTACTCAGTGATCAGGACAGGTAAAACTCCTGTTCAAGGCTGGCGCTAAGCTGATTTCCGCGGTTCCCCGGCCCCACGCCTAAGGGGGCCCCATGCCGTAGGCATCTTTTAAATTAATTAATTATTTTTTTACTCACCCAGAGGCGGGGGTGTGTGTCTACTCTGGGGCTTTGGGCGGAATTTCGGTGGCGGGGGAGGGAGAGGTCCTTCGGTGCCGCGGAAGACCTGGAGCGGACCCACCATTGCCTAAGTGCTGCCGAAGCCTCGGACCGCCGCCGGGTATTCAAATCAGGCCCTTCATGAAGCCAGCCCTGCTCCCGTTGACATCAATGCGTTTTGCGCTGTGTGTGTGTGTGTAAAATCAAGCTTTTACCAGAACCCAAACCCAGCCAATGAAGCTCATTTCTGGTGGTAAACACCATGCACACCTCTGTCACAGTATGGCTTAAAAATAACAGGCCTGATTCGCTCTCACACTGTTGTCAAGTAGGAGTAACTTCACTAAAATCAATGGAGCACACCAGCATAAAACCAGAGTAAGTGAGTGGAAAACTTGTCCAGTAGCCAGTGACAAGTGAACCTCAAGCGAGTCAGCAGTTAAGTTCAATAAAGATAAACATCTTAAAGTGTGGGTGCTTACTAAAACTCACCAATTGTGTATTTTTAAAACTGGGCTCTTAATCCTGTGAAAATGGGCTCTCTCATAAGACTTCAGATTGTTCCTTCTTCAAATCAGGCTTTGCACACAGCAGTAAGTCCCAGTTTCTGGTAGATCAGTGATTCTGGCTCCATTTACGTGAAGTGCAGAGCTGCACAAATTAAAAATAATAGAGAAAAAGATGCGACATTTCAGAACCTTCTGAAAGAAAGTCTAAAATTAGGTGAAGATGCAGATTGGGTGGGGGGGCAGTTATTCATTTATTTATACCAATTTGTTCATCCCTAGAATTAACATGTCCTGCCAGCATAAGCCAGTTTTAATGACTTGGACTTGTTTGTTCCTCAGAGTCAATCATCCCCAAATAAGAACCAGTATCTAATGTAAATATTGGCAAGTGTTGGAGCTAGCAGCCCTCACTGATGAAAACCCTACTGTATATTCATATTATTCTCAGTTCTTTGCCAACTAAACCCCTTTGCTTCAGCATCAGTCTGAAATCAACAGGATTTTATTTTAGTTTATCATATAATCATAGAGATGTAGGACTGGAAGGGACCTCAATAGTCATCTAGTCCAGTTCCCTGCACTTAGGCAGGACTATATTATCTAGACCATCCCTGACAGGAATTTGTCTAAACTGTTTTTAATAATCTCCAACGACAGAGATTCCACAACCTCCCTAGGTAATTTTTTCCTGTGCTTAACTACCCTGACAGTTAGGAAGTTTTTCCTAATGCCCAACCTAAATCTCCCTGGCTGCAATTTAAGCCCTTTACTTTTTGTCCTGTCCCCAGCAGTTAAGGAGAACAATTTATCACCCTCATCGTTATAACAATCTTTTATTTACTTGAAGACTTATGTTCCCCTCCTAAGTCTTCTCTTCTGCAGACTAAAAAAAGCCCATTTTTCAATCTTTCCTCATAGGTCATTTTTCTAGACATTTAATCATTTTGTTGCTGGTTAGGTTGTCTATAGCAGGCAGCTGGCATGACCTCACCCTTGTTTTTTACCCCCTTGATCCTTACCCAGAGACTTTCAACAGGTCTGGCTCCTGCTTCTCTCTCACCCTCAGTGCAAATGTATACATCTCTGATACACAAGGCAACACTTCCTGCCTTTTTCCTCTGCCTGTCCTTCCTAAACAAGCTGTATACTTTTATACAAATATGCCAGTCATGTGCATTATCCCACCAAGTTCTATGATGCCAATTATGCCAATTTATAGTTTTTCCTGTTTATTCCCCATACTTCTGGCATTAGTATATAGACATCTAAGATGTTCATTACATTCCCTCTCTGTATTCTCTCTCATCTGGTCTGCTATAATAGGTCATATTCCTCCCAGATTCTGGCCCTT
Source organism: Mauremys reevesii (assembly GCF_016161935.1). Classification (NCBI taxonomy): domain Eukaryota; kingdom Metazoa; phylum Chordata; order Testudines; family Geoemydidae; genus Mauremys; species Mauremys reevesii. Next base: position 34,475,204 of record NC_052637.1, on the reverse strand, counting down.
CACCCAAGTCTCCATGTTTTTGGCTTACCTGGGGGCTTTTGTTTCCTGCCCCCATCAAACCTAGTTTAAAGCCTGCCTCACTAGGTTAGCCGGTCTGTATCTGAAGATACTGTTTCCCTTCCTTGATAGGTGGACCCCACCTCTGCTCAGCAGTCCTTCTTGGAAAAACCTCCTTGGTCAAGGAAGCCGAATCCCTCCTGGCAGCCCCATTCATGCAGCCATGCATTCACCTCTGGGATGTATCTGTCTCTGCCTGGGCCACTACCCTTGACTGGAAGGATAGATGAGAACACTACCTGCACCCCCAGCTCCTTCACCCTCATTCCCAGAGCCCTGTAGTCACTTCTGATCTGCTCAGGGTTATACCTTGCTCTATCATGCCCACATGGATGAGAGCATGGGGTAGTAATCAGAGGGCCAGATGATCCTTGGTGATCCTTACATAGTGTTTCAGATATGGGCCCTTGGTGGGATGCCATGTCATGCCAGCAGATGGATGCCTCCATCCCTCTTAGAAGGGAGTCACTGACCACCACCACCCTTTGTTTCTTCTTCAGTGTGATGGCCATGATCCTCCCAGCCAGGGCCACCCAGAGGATTGAGAGGACCTGGGGCAAAGCAGGGGAGCAGACATTAAAAAAAAGGTGCCACCCGCTGCGGCACTTGTACTCACCGGGCAGTGCTCCAAGTCTTCATCGGGTCCTTCACTCGCTCCATGTCTTCGGCAGCACTGAAGGACCCGCTGCCGAAGTGCCGCCGAAGACCTGGAGTGAGTGAAGGGCCCGCTGAAGACGAGGACTGCCACTGGGTGAGTAAAAATTAAAAAAGGTGCCTCTAGCCAGGGAAGGGATTCTCAGCCAGGGCTTGCAGGGCCCAGGGGCAAATTCCCCCACTTGCCCCCACCTCTGGGCGGCCCTGCTCCCAGCCTTGGTTGTATATGGTTTCTCCTCCTAAACCTCTGGGGGAGATTCCTCATCGCTGGGGCAGCATATTTTTTTTTCATCTCTATGGATATTAAGTTGGGAGCAGGGTTGGGGTACTGCCTGCTGCCAGATGTAAACATCAGCCAGCTTCTTCCCTGTGAAGGCACTGTTTCATCCTCCTCTGGTGGTGGTACTGCAGTCCTCTTCAGTTGGAAATTTCCATATGCATATTTTCAATAAGTTCCTCATGTCCCTGGATGCTCCTCAGCCTCGCTACCTCCTCCTGTAGCTTGTCCATCTCTCACACTTGATGGTCTCCCCAGCCTGGCTGCCTATGACAGGGAAATCCACACCAGGACCTGAGTACAGCCATCCATGGTTGGGTTCTCTGTTTTGACATAGGTGCAAGTTGAGGGGCCAGGAATAGTGTTGGCTTGGTGATGTAGCCTCTCCGAACCATGGTGATTGTATTCTTACTTTTCCTACAAACTCCCTCTCAGACTCTGCTGTTTGCTTCCCCTTAGCTTCTGAGTTTTAAGCCCTTCTCTCCTAGATCAGCCCTGGTCCCTCATTAACATGCCGGGGAAGGGTGATCAGCAGGAGGGATCAAGGATCAAAGGACAGGAGGCTAGAACCTTGCTAGCTCACACTCAGCGAGTAGGTCTCTGGCCACCAATCCTTCACATTCCCTAAACACAATCCTCAACAGACCTCACTGTAAACTTTAAGCAAGCCAAAAGAAAAATCAAACATACAAACAAGCTCACTCACACTAACCCCAAGAATTAGTGCTTGCTTCTTCTTCAGCGGGGGATCTCCCACTCAAACTCCCTTGTTCGCTAGCCAGTGACTTTCCTGTATTATTTTAAAAGCATTTCTTGGTACAAACGGTCAGTGTCTAGAAACAGTTGAAAAAGCTTCTCTTTTCACATATACCTATAATTATAACCTCTTTCAATTTAGATGATTTTGGTTTCTGCATCAATTTGTGTAAAGCTTGGTTGGATAAGCAGGGAGTAATTTGTCCAGTAAAAATAGTACCTGACTGATGATTTATCTACTTCATCTTGCAACATTAAAACAGACACACAGTTCTCTGCTTTCCAGCCAATGAGCTGATGTGCAGGTGAAAATAAGTCAATGTTGAATAAACATGTTTCCATCCGGCAAATCCACAGGACACATTTTGGAATCTATTTAGTTGCTACATTCACAAGAGGTTACAGAATTCTCTGTTTGTGATTATGCACTGAGAAAACAAACGCACTATGAATTCATTGCTGAAATAAACATTCCCACTCTATGAAAAACAGAACTTCTGAGAGTAGCCCCATAATTACGGATCATCTTATATTGTAGAAAAAGCGAAGTGTACCAGGAATACCAGAAGGTAACTCTGTGTTTAGAGGCAGCCTATGATGTCTTTTATGATTAAATAGTTTGAAAATGCTGGTTAACATGGTCCAGACTCTGGGGTGGTTCATTTGTACCAATACAAGTTTTATTTGGGAGTGTTTACTTTTCTCCCCTTTCCAACAAAAATGAATAATTGGCCCCATCTTGCACCCACCGATTTCAGTGGCAAAACCCCCTAGGAATTTCCTGTAGGGTTGCCAATTTAGGTTGGATGTATTCCTGGAGGTTTCATTACAAGACATAAACTTTAATTAAAGATTAATCTCTAATTTTGATACAGTCTCCCACAGTATTTTGATACAGTCTCCCACAGTATTCTTGCCAGCAAGTTAAAGAAGTCTGGGCTGGATGAATGGACGGTAAGGTGGATAGAAAACTGGCTAGATGGTCGGGCTCAACGGGTAGTGATCAATGGTTCCATGTCTAGTTGGCAGCCGGTATCAAGTGGAGTGCCCCAAGGGTTGGTGCTGGGGCCGGTTTTGTTCAATATCTTCATTAACGATCTGGAGGATGGTGTGGACTGCACCCTTAGCAAGTTTGCAGATGACACTAAACTGGGAGGAGTGGTTGATACGCTGGAGGGTAGGGATAGGATACAGAGGGACCTAGACAAATTAGAGGATTGGGCCAAAAGAAATATGATGAGGTTCAACAAGGACAAGTGCAGAGTCCTGCACTTAGGACGGAAGAATCCCATGCACTGCTACAGACTAGGGACCGAATGGCTGGGTAGCAGTTCTGCAGAAAAGGACCTAGGGGTTACGGTGGACGAAAAGCTGAATATGAGTCAACAGTGTGCCCTTGTTGCCAAGAAGGCTAATGGCATTTTGGGTTGTATAAGTAGGGGCATTTCCAGCAGATCGAGGGATGTGATCATTCGCATCTCCTCAGCACTGGTGAGGCCTCATTTGGAGTACTGTGTCCAGTTTTGGGCCCCACACTACAAGAAGGATGTGGATAAATTGGAGAGAGTCCAGCGGAGGGCAACAAAAATGATTAGGGGGCTGGAGCACATGACTTATGAGGAGAGGCTGAGGGAACTGGGATTGTTTAGTCTGCAGAAGAGAAGAATGAGGGGGGATTTGATAGCTGCTTTCAACTACTTGAAAGGGGGTTCCAAAGAGGATGGATCTAGACTGTTCTCAGTGGTAGAAGATGACAGAACAAGGAGTAATGGTCTCAAGTTGCAGAGGGGGAGGTTTAGGTTGGATATTAGGAAAAACTTTTTCACTAGTAGGGTGGTGAAGAACTGGAATGGGTTACCTAGGGAGGTAGTGGAATCTCCTTCCTTAGAGGTTTTTAAGGTCAGGCTTGACAAAGCCCTGGCTGGGATGATTTAGTTGGGTTTGGTCCTGCTTTGAGCAGGGGGTTGGACTAGATGACCTCCTGAGGTCCCTTCCAACCCTGAGATTCTATGATTATTCCTGGAGACTCCAGGACAATCCTGGAGAGCTGACAACCCTAATTTTCTGGTGAGATTTGACTCACTCAGACAGCCATGGAGATATTTTCTGCAGGACTGGCAGATTCTGAGAGAGATTATTTCACAGTTGTGCAAGAGGATACCTATATATGTGCTTCACAGGTAGGGCTCTACCAAGTTCACGGCCATGAAAAATGTGTCATGGACCATGAAATCTGGTCTCACCCGTGAAATCTGGTCTTTTGTGTACTTTTACCCTACACTATACAGCTTTCACTAGTGTTTCTGAAACTGGGGATGCCCACGCAAAAGGGAGCCACGGGGGAGGGGGGAGGGGAGCATGGTTATTGGGAAGGGGTCATAGTATTGCCATCCTTACTTCTGTGCTACCTTCAGAGCTGGGCGGCTGGAGAATGGCGGTTGCTAGGCCAGAGAGGGCAGCAGTGCAGAAGTAAGGGTGGCAATACCATACCATGCCAGCCATATTTCTGCGCAGCTGTTGGCGGCAGCGCTGCCTTCAGAGCTGGGTTCCTGATCAGCAGCCACCGTTCTCCGGCCACCCAGCTCTGAAGGCAGCACCACCACCAGTAGTAGCGTAGAAGTAAGGGTGGAAATCCTGTGACCCTCTCCCTGCAATAACCTTACAAACACTCTCCCCCCGCCACCTTTAGGGTCAGGACCCCAACGGTTACAACACCATGAAATTTCATATTTAAATATATGAAATAATGAAATTTATGATTTTTGAAATCCCATGACCATGAAATGGACCAAAATGAACCAAGAATTTGGTAGGGCCCTATTCATAGGTTATGTTAATGAAGCATTACAAATAGTATATTTAGGGCCTGATTAAAGCGCACTGAAGTCACTGGGCAGACTCCTGTTGATTCAGTGGGCTTTAAATCAGAACAATGTTGTCAACAATCATGATTTTATTGTGAGTCCCGCAATAATTGTATTCTTCTGGAACCTGGTGGGGTTATGTGAGTTCATGAAATTCTCAGCTTTCATTTTGTAAAAAAGTAAGTTTTTAGCCCTCATGACTGTGAAGAAAAGCATGAAAATATGGCTTGAGTGCAACCTAAAGACTCAAAAACAAGAATACAAGCATCTCCCCCTCCCAATTTAAAAAAAAAACTTGCAATTTTTAACCAATCGACTGATTTTGGGGGGCCTGACTCATAACTCTAGGAATACTTAATCCTGCTTCAGTACAAAGGGATGGACTAAATGACCTCTTGATGTCCTTTCCAGGCCTACATTTCTTTGATATTTTAACGTTTGGGCTCTCTAGTACTGGAGAGAGAGCTATGGCCAGTAGATCATTTCCCACTGCATGAAATGATTATAAAAAAATATAAAATCAACATACACAAATATACAGTGAAGATTATAGGTTTGACATTCACCCTGTGCAGAGGACCAGAACAAAGCTTATTTACTCTAAATCCCTTTTAAGACCATAGACCTTGTACTGTCTCCTCTACACAGAAAGAATTTCACCACAAAAATTATTCTACGCAGCGAGGAATGTTCATTTCCAGATTTACATGTTATGTATCATGTTATGAATATACTAAAATATACACTATATCTGTATAAATATCTCATCATATTATGGGTAATCTATGGTAATTTTTTTCAGCAAATAACCATATCTCAGGTGGAGATAAGTGAACACTAAGGTACTCCTTTTCATTTCATATTCATGCCACATAGTAAAATTATTGCAATAACGGTACTTATTCTATTACTATGATGGGTTCTACAGACAGAGAAAAGGCTACCACAATGTATGTGTATATATGGAGGTGCATGGAGCAAGAGGCTCTGTGCACGTGAGTACAGGATGCTCGGAATATAATGCATTTCAGGGCATGGAGGGTTTTTTTGTTGTGTGTTTGTATAGTGCCTAGCACAATGGAGCCCTGCTTGGAGCCCCTTGGCTCTACTACAAAAGAAATACTAAATAATAATAATAATAATAATATTTCTTTCATTACATGTGACTAATGCTTGGCCCATGATGGCCCAACCCATTTTGAAATATATTGCACTTGACAAATACAGAATAACTTGAGGCAAAAACATATCTCATTCAGAGGTGACCTTCAGTGCTGCTGATTTGGCAAAACATGCTGTGGGGAGAGGAGGAAGAGAATGATCTTTATGTATTACTTCCTGGGCTCAGACTTAACTTCATAGGGTGGAGGAATTCATTAGATGAGCCAGCTGCAGAAGAAAAGTCAGTTTTATTTTGTATGATCCTGAGCGGGGCTGAGACACCCAGAGAAGTCAAAGGGAGTTGAGGGTGCTCAGTACCTCACAGGATCAAGTCCTTTACAATATAAAATAAAATCCCGGCCTTAGAGATATTTTATTTGAAATACAAATAGGGTATCTGATCAATTGCTTATTTGCTGTCTCTCTATATCGGCTTCTTTGTCTTTGTAAGCTCTTTAGGGCAGGGACTAATTTCTCTTCTATGTTATACAATGCCTGGCACAACGGGGCCCAGGTCTCGGTTGGCATCCCAAGGCACTACAAGAATATAGACAATAAAGTAATAATAACAACAACAATCAGATCCTAGCAGAGAGACAAATTTAGATGCATAAGAGGTTTACCCATAGTTAGGAAATGTTGCAAAACCTTCCTATTTGTTAAAGATTTTCCACCATTAACAGAATGCCGTTCACAGAATTAACACTTCCCCTCTCCCACTTCAACTTTTTTTTTTTAAGACAAGCCGAGCTTTCTATAACCCAACAATGGAGAAGAGCCAGGGACTAGGGCATTATTTTACATGGAAGGTGCCCAGATACTATGGTGATGGGTGGGAGTACAAAAGATAGAAAGACAGAGTGCCAGACCCGAGAGCTTTCTCTCTATTATGTCACCTCATATTGAATGGAGTTTGAGAGTCCCAGGGGAGGGGACCGAGAAAAGAGAATGGATTAAATCTTGTTTCAGAAGAATGTCAACTGTTCAGACAAAAATTTCCAAAATAAAACATACAGTACATAAACAGGAGTTCAATTTATGTGATTTCAATGATTATTTGAAAAATTCTATTTGTAGGCAACATTATATTAAATTACAATTAAAAACACGACGGGATTTGATCTTTCCATATATATATTTCTTCAGGTGAAGGAATTCGGTTCTTTTTCTTGTGCAAGCAACTCTTACTAATTTGTAAGAACGCTGCTTTCAAATAAGAAGCAAACCCTTTCCAACATACACAATATCTACACAGTGCGTTAGAGTACTGTGGAACAAACTCCCCCAGGAACTAAGGACTATCACAAGCCTTGCCACCTTCTGCTCTACGAGCAAGGCACATTTCTTTGACCTTGCCTTCCATATGATAAATACATCACAGCCTGTATATAAAACAAAACAAATAAAACCCATGCTACTAAAAATGACACTTCACTCCTCAAGCTTCTCCCCCTGGGAAGAGGATCAGAGAACAAAGAACATGGTACAGATATTAGCCACGTTGCACTGCTAGAAGATGCTCAGATACAATGGTGATGAGCGCAGTACAGAAACCTATATAGAACAGAATCCCATCCCATCAGGTTGGATCCCTCCCCACACATTGTTCCCTAGGGAGAGGGAAAGACAGGGCTTCCTCCATGGGAAAGGCCACCAGGCCATCACCTAGGGTCATCCAGAAGGAGGCCCTGTGCCTCTGTACCAGATCTGAGCTCCTCCTCCCCCCGCACCTTGCTGGCACATCTCCAGGGATGTCACATTATCTAGGACTTCCCCAGTTATGGCTGCACCCAGAATTTAATTGGTGGGGGCAGGGGATGGGGGAAGCAGAGAGAAAGGAAATGGGGCTACATGGAAAAGATAATACAGCTCCAGACTGTAGTTATCTCTTCTTATTTATGTGGGACCAAATTGGAGACAATCGCTAACCCCAGCCTGCACACTTCCCCACCCCTGAACCTGAACCACTGAGAGAGGCCATCTCACGGGCCTGGTGTGGGGGCACATTGGAGCATGGTACCAGCTCTCTCCTTCTGTGTAGGAGGGCAGAGATCTGCACACACAGAGGGGGTCTTCTCTGCATTCAGAGCTAGAGGGAAGGATGTGGGCCATGGTTTTCATGTACAGAATTATTTTGCAACCCACATAACACTCTGGCAAAGTGAGTTCTTTAGGAAGATGTATCTCAGTCATCTCTAGCTACCATAAGATATGATGGTTGTTATGGCAACCCCTTTTCACTGAATGGCAAAGTATTAAACACACATAACACATTGGACAGATGCATCAGCATCTTCCTCTTTTCTAATGCAACCTGTTTTCTTTTTTAAAAGAAACAAAGAGTTGTTTCTATTTCTACACACATACACACTCTCACTTTAGGTACAATACATTCCATTTTAATTCCAAAACGAATTCCTTTCACCTCCCCAACCCCCATGGGAACTGTAGAATGTGGGGAGAGATTTTTCATATATGAAAAGATTTTATGAATTTCCGCCCCCCCCAACTTCACCATGAAAAAAATCCTTCATGTTTCCAAATCAAAATGCCCTAAAATTTCAACAGTATTAACTTTTTTTGAAAATTGTATTAAATGATGAATTAGATTTATGTAGGTATGATAACCTTCTGTTTGATTGTTATTTAATAAGGACCCGATCATGCAAATATGCGCTTACTATGCTAACAGGAGTACCCACATACTAGAATTGCCAACTTTCTAACCGCACAAAACCTAACATCCTACCCTGCCCCTTCTCTGAGGCCCCGACCCCTTCCCCACACCTTCCCCAAGGCCCTGACCCCGACTCACTACATTCCCTCTCCCTTGCTATCCCCCACCCTCACTCATTTTCACTGGGCTGGGGCACGGGGTTGGGGTGTGGAGGGTGATGGCTCTAACTGGGGGTGTGGGCCCCAGGGTGGGGGAGGGGGCTCCAGACTGAAGCAGACTGAGGCAGGGAGTTGGGGTGTGGGAAGCGGTGAGAGGTTTGGGGTGCTGGGGGGGCTCCAGGCTGGAGGGTGGGGCTGAGGGATTTGGAATGTGGGAGGGAGCTGCAGGTTGAGGCAGGAGGTTGGGGGGTGGGAGGCGGTACAGGCTCTGGCATGGGGCTGGGGATGAGGGCTTTGGATGGAAGCAGGGAATTCCAGGCTGAGGAGTAGGACTGAGAGATTCAGAGTGCGGGAGGGGGCTGTGGGTTGAGTCAGGGGATTCGGGCTCTGCAGTGGGGCAGGGGATGAGGGGTTCAGGGTGTGGGGGGGAAATGAGGGTTTTGGGGTGCAGGAGGGGGCTCCAGGTTTGGGGGGGCTCAGGGCTCGGGCAGGGGGTTGGGGCTCAGGATTGGGGTGCAGACTTACCTTGGGTGGCCCCCACTCAGTGGCACAGCAGGGCTAAGGCAGGCTTCCTGCCTGTCCTGGCACTGCGCTGCGCACACCCCGGAAGCAGCCAGCAGGTCCGGGTCCTAGGCAGGGGTGCGTGTGGTGGTGGTCAGGAGACCTCATGCGCTGCTCTCGCCCGCAGGCACCACCCCCCAGCTCCTATTGGCCGGTTCCCAATACAGAGTGCAGAGCCAGTGCTCGGGGTGGAGACAGCTTGCGGAGCCCCATGGCTCCCCCACCTAGGAGTCAGACCTGCTGGCCATTTCTGGGGTGCAGCACAGAGCCAGAACAGGTAGGGATTAGCCTGCCTTAGTACCGCAGCATCGCCAACTGAACTGTTCATGACCCAGTCCTGACCGGAGCCACCAGGGTCCCTTTTCGACCGCATGTTCCGGTTGAAAATTGGACACCTGCTCACCCTACCACATACAGAAAGTTCCACAGGTGTGTTTTGCAGGATTGCAGCCTGCTTTAGAAGGTATTTTTCCTTTTCTTTACTGTAACTTCCATTTTCATTATGCCTCAGTTAATACACTGAAATATGCCAAATGGTTTCATGCAAAATGTTTCTTCTTTTAATCAGTTTAGCATCAAAGATTTCAGATTTGTATTTTTTTTAGATTAGTGCGTGGGGTGTTTATTAATTTGTCTGTGATGCTTCCTCTCATGAATGTTTAATAGGGATTTCAAGCAACACCAGCAGCCAGTAGATAAATTATTTTTAAAGCAGGTCCTTATAACTGCATTAAACAATCAGCTAGTCTCTGTTGTTTCTGAATGATCTGGAGTGCCTCTAAAACTGCAGATTAGAACAATGATACATTGTTAGTCCTGAATTAATGGCATTCAGAGAACCCCTTTTTTCATTTGAATTCAGTGGAACTGAAAAGGTACCAGCTTAACAGCCCTATAGGGCTAGCTCTTGGATTATCCAGGGTGATATTCCCCTCTGCGCATTGCAGAGGATTAGCACAAAACCTATGGCTCATGGCAAGGTCCCATGCAAGCTGTAGGATCAAGACCCTACAACACTTATATAAGTGGTCCCACTGAAGTCAGGATTGGTGTCTACATCAAGTGACCCTTGTGCTGGACCTCTGCATAGGTGGGAAGTTTTACCCCCACAAAATGTGTCACAAATGTGCCTCTCCCCTGAACCCTGTGCCCCTTCATTCCTTTGACATTCTGCTGAGACTGTCAGTAATGTTGACAAGTTAGTGCCATTTGTGGTAGTCGATTTATTACGCATGCACTTGTCCAGAAATCAGAGTAGCAGCCGTGTTAGTCTGTATCCGCAAAAAAAACAGGAGTACTTGTGGCACCTTAAAGACTAACACGAAAGCTCATGCTAAAATAAATTTGTTAGTCTTTAAGGTGCCACAAGTACTCCTGTTTTTCTTGTCCAGAAAGTGCAGCCAGTAAACACCCATCAGATAGTAACAGCTTTTGATCACTGCTGACCTTACTTTCATCCCAACGTAAGAGCTAGAATTAAAAAACTCCAAGGCTGAGATTTTCAAAGCCATCTAAAGGATTTGGTCACCCAGTTTCCATGAATTTTAATGGGAGTTGGGTGTCCAGATCTCTTAGGCAGCTTTTTAAAAACACAGCCCATAGTCTTATGGGAAACTTTTTAAAGGAATCTATTATATAGACCGACTCTTTCAATGCCTTGATGAGAACTTCACCCACACATCTCATGGCTGACATTTTTAGAATGGGAATGAATTGTAAAGGTGTAACTTTGTTTGTAGAGGAGAACTATTTAGTTCAGTGATACCTCCGCAGGGGCGGGGGGAATGGGGTTTTCTATTTTTAAGAGCAAATAAAATCTGGGGACATCTAGTCCCAGAATCACATTGGAAATATATGGTCAGAATGCAGCAATGAGGAGGCCATCTCAGTCCCTGGCACACAAAACAATACTTAGACTTCAATACTCCAATATAGTACTAAGACTTCAGAAAGAGAGGTGGAACATATTAATACGCCAGCAGATTACAGGGTATTTTTGTTTTTATGCCTCTGACGGAAACTTCTTTCAAGCCTATATTGATACAGGGAATTGTATCTCCTTGATCACAGTGCCATGAAATCACATTTGCATTCTCATTCCCAGATCCTGCTCTAATTTTGCTTTGTAACATTAATTTGCGTTTAGTGTGAAAGAGAAGAGTCAGCAATTGCCTGCATGGATATGTAAAGCGGTTAGCACCATGTGTATGAAAGACAGAGGCAACAAGCATAAAACCAGGTCATACCATTTTGTACAAGAGCTTGAGAACAGAGCTCAGCAGTGGTTATTTTAGACAAATTCATTGATTCCTTTCTACTGGTGCAGAGAAGGTATGCCCTGAAAGAGGGGGACCAGGGCATCCCGGATGAGCTGTTCTTTGCATTAAAGCCATCAGAACTTGTGTTTAACAACTCCATTTTTGTTCATAACTCTAACATAAAAGAGACCAAAAGTCCCTGCCTTTTACTGTGGAGACTGATCCCTTTGGCCTCTGCAGCCACATCCCACATTTCTACACAACCACAGATTTGCCAATATGCTGGAGGGAGATTTTTTTTCCCAGTGATTAGCACACCTTTCTCTCTACATGGGGATTCCATTGTGGGGAGGACAGCTTCAATGCCTGCATCAGGTGTTCTTTCGTGAAGACTTTACTTTTGCTTTCATTTTGGTGTTCTCTTCCCCTAAAATAAGAATTGCTCAGCAGGAAGTCATCTGTAGTTGGTGCACGGGAGAAATGTAACTATCATCTGTGCAGCAAAATGTGTCCTTCAGTGCACAGTCCTTGAGTTTTCCCTTCATTTAAGGAAAACTGGAGTGGGAAAAACACTGAGGCTTGACACCCCCAGAATACTCTTGAAATGCCTAACAAATGCCAACTTGCATAATTCAACTTATCTTTCTGTCAAACATCAAGATAATATAAATCTGAACTAACATTGCATTTGTATGCAGTGTTATGGAATTCACTGTTTTCTTTAGAATACAGGCTGTTACAGTGGCAAAGAAAGATTCAGTGTGTTGGAAATATATGTTAATTCTTGCTCACTGGGCGAACGGGTGGAATTATACCCTATGCAAACCCCTTCCCCACCTCTCAAATTTGTTCGCAAGATACTCTACTCAAATTAAAAGGATTATGGCACACATTTTCACAGGGCAGTCATTTGCTAATTGCCATGCATTTTGTTCTGCTTTCTCCTGCAGTACAAATGAAAACACAGTAGGAGAGAGCCCTTTCAGAAGATTGAAAAGCAAGCATTAGCCTGAAAGGAATGGTATTAGGAGCCTGAGCATTTTTCATTCTTATTATTCCATGAAATGGTGGGAAGAGTGCAGCATAATATTTCTAATATGTGCTCAGTAATTCATAAATCCGATGCAAGTCTCATCATGCATGCATCTTGTGAAGTGTAGCATCAAGAGCATAAAGGTTACTGAGCTAGAGTCACTCAATAGTTGTGCAGGCTATTTAAACTGTGGGGCAAGAAGTTTTCAGGTTTGTTTTCAACTTGAAACTAGTTTGGGTTGTGTATCATTCTTCATTTTGGGAATTATAATAGTACCATGGGGCCTACTGAGATTGGGGCCAAACACAGAGTAGTAGAGGGTCCCTGCAGAGCTTACAGTCTAAACAGGTAAGGGGAAAGGATAGAACAGGCAAGCAGAGCTATCAATACCATGGTGACAAACATGATGCTACTTCCATAACTGGGTTTTTTGGGGTGGGATTTAGTTCAGGGATTACCTGAATGGAAAGAAAAAGGAAGGGAGAGGGGTGACAGAGCAGGTGAGAAGAGGGAGGGGGCAAAGTACAGAGGGCAGGTGTGAGGTGAGGCTAAAGTGAAGAGATTGGGAGGGAGAGAGCAGGAGGAGGTTGGAGCAAACAAACAAACAACAAATGGTGGATTGTATAGAAAAACACCAGGGTGTGGACTTGTAATGCAAATACATTGTAACACATCATTATTTATTTATATATTACAGTAGTATCCAGGTTGTATCCCAGGTGCTCTGGAGATGTATACTAGAGACAGCCACAGTCCCAAAGAGCTTACAATCTAAGGCCCCGCACGTACAAAGAGTTACTCCCGTGTTTAACTGTATGCACTGGCAGTAGTCCTACTGAAGACAACGGGACAACTCACAGTGATCAGAGATAAGCACAGGCTTCAGGCTTTGCAGAAAGTCTGTGCATATTTAAAAACTGCTTTGCTATACTATTTGCACATGCAAGATTGACATACGGTGCCTGTGAACTAACCATTTCTGAAAGCAGACCCTCGTGTATGAATAGCTGTAAGAAATGAGCATGGCTGGGATAAAGTTATTTTAAAATTCAAGTGATTATTTATGGAGGGGTGATTTTTTTGCACCAGTCTCTCAGTCATATTAATAATAAATAAATGTCAGGATAAGACCTGTATGTTGAAAATACTGTATAACCAAAACTACATTATCCACAGATGCACTGGTTCACGATGAGTTTCTAGGGGCCATTTAAGGTGCTGGTATTTAATCTCCAGAATTCTACCTAGTCCTGACTACCTATGGGACCAGTTTTACTCCCATAGCGCAGGTGCAGAGCCTGAGACCCTTCAGGCCTGATTCTTCATTGCCCTGCACCTTGGGTGGTCAGTTACCCTGGTGCAAAGTGAGTTCATAAAGCTGCCATTCTATTAGTATTATATACCCACTATACACTCCCTTTACAAAGGTGCAAATAACTAAACAAAGTGCAAAGCAATGGAGAATTAGGCCCCTCGGTCCTAATATGTCTCATGCTGGTAATTGAAACCAACTTGACACATGGAGCTGACAGTCCCTAGATTTCTACATCTAGGGTCTGGTGGTGGGAACTTTGATTCACTGGTACGTGCTTCCCCAACTGCTCCTCCTTAGCCCATGCCTGGGTCGGGGGGGGGGGGATACATTCTGAAGTGGTATGGTGAGTTTTTAGTCACTATTAGACCTCTGTCTGCATATGATTGTATGTGGACGCACAGTTGACAATAGCCACACTGAATATCGCCTGATCCAAAGCCCATTAAAGGCAATGCAAAGACTCTCAAAGACTCCAGCAGACTTTGCATTAAGCCCCAAATCAATAAGTAAATAAAGAAACAACAAAGAAAGAAAATATATTAAACAGATTCACACATGCCATTTACTATTTGACGTTTGTCTCTAGGAAGGAACATTGCAGAGTAATTAAAAATTCTCTTTAAAAATTAGGAGTCTGAAAGTAGTAAAGAAAAAGCTTCAGACATCTTTCTGCTGACAAAAAATATTAGAAATATTGGAAATAGTTATGTTTTATAAAGGGCATTTGACTCACAAACCACTATATGGGGAAAAAAAGGTTAATTCACTTCAACCAATTAATGTAATTTTCAAGCTCCACAGATGAGATCCAGAGCCAGTTTGGGAGAGTAAATTATAAATGACTAAATGTGAAAAGACCTCAAATGAAAGGAACAAAGAATTACACTGAGGGATGTATTCTTGATGTGCAGGAATGGGTGTGTAGAAATCCCATTAGCATCAATGGACGCTGCACACCAATACCCCTGAGGCTGGAAAGTGGTCTTCAAATTTACCTACCTAAACATTTTCATGGACTACTTACTGCTGCCTCTTTTCCTTTCAGTGGCAAATGCAATCTCTGAGAGAAAACGGAGATGAAAGATGGGGAAGCAGCCTTTGGTCTGTTCTTCTCTGGGAAATAAGGATCATGGGAAATGGGGAGGGGTTAAGTTGTGGCCCACTGGAACCCAGGAAATCGCAGGTACTTCAGGGAAAGGCAATGTTCTCCCCTTGAGGGCAGCAGAAGAATCCTCTTTTATTCTCAAACCTAATGCTAGTTATAGCACTTTGATGTAAACATTTCTGACATTTTCTTGTAAATTTGATACAGGATGTATCCTAAGGAGCAACAATGACATTGAGACCAAAGTCTGAGGTGAGATGCCCTGCAGAAGGCCTTAACATGAGGATCCTGCAGAACAGACTCAGAGTCTGAATGGATTTTTTAAATACAGCACTTGCCACAGGGCCCAGGAAGAAAGCCTCTTACTCCAGCTGAAGGGCTGGAGTCTGTAGTTGCGTATCCCACAGACTCTCTCTCGGCACCACTCTATTCCCCAATGATGCCAGCCTAGGCAGAACTGTCATAGACACTCCTCCTCCATGGGGCACAGGGGGTATGGAAGAACATCTGCATGGTGGCTTTGCCAATGCAGCCTTAACACAGAAATTAAGAGGTACAGTATGGAGCAGCCTTGTGTAGACCTTGGCAGGTGGGTAAATTTCACCCAGCTTATTCCAGGCACTCCAGGGAGCAATATATTTCTCTAACCTTTCACGTTCAAAGCAGAAGTTCCTTTCAAATTTATTAGGTTAAGATGGCTCCCTTTGTTTTAATCTGACATTTTTTTTTAGTTTCTTCATGCCAGGTTGGGTGAAATGACTTTGAATGACATCTGAAGGACATGCCCTTACAAGGGGATTTTAGTGAGTTTGGGGTTAACTCGCATTTGTGTGTGATCAACAGTGTAGCTAAGGGTTTGAACAGAGCTGTTTTGCTGGAGTTCTCAAAGTTGCTGTGATATGATGGGCTGGCTAAAA
This sequence comes from Mauremys reevesii, assembly GCF_016161935.1. Taxonomy (NCBI): domain Eukaryota; kingdom Metazoa; phylum Chordata; order Testudines; family Geoemydidae; genus Mauremys; species Mauremys reevesii. The sequence goes on along the minus strand of NC_052637.1, from coordinate 34,459,411 downwards.
TTGGGCACACAAAAACTAAAATTGGATTATAACTAAGGCTGGATGGAAATGGGAATTTTTATTGCACAGGAAATTCTGATATTTCAAAATTTGTTTTTATTCTAAATTGGACTGAAAAACCCGAAAATGCAAAATTTTCCTGTGGAACAGAAATTCTGAAAAAGGTTGAGTCAAAGCCATTAAAATGTTTTCTTTCTATAAAGTCAACAGTATAAAATAACATGTATCTAATATTTTTATGGTTTAATAGAAAAGTCTAAATGAAATAAAAATGATGAAATTGTAACAAAACATTTCAACATTATCCAAATGAAAAGCTAAAGTTGAAATGGTTTATTTGGACATTTTTCCAGCTAAAATTTCATTGAAGTTGATGCATTCCCCAAAACATTTGACTTTGAAGAAAACCATTCCATTGAAAAAGTTATGAACAGCTCTAATCAGCCAGAGTGCTCTGTACATCTAGTAACAGTCATGGAAATACTCCCTATACACATTGGTTAACTTCCACAGTACAGAAGCATGGAAAGGGACCTTGAGAGGTCATCAAGTCCAGTCCCCTGGACTGAGGCAGAACCAAGTAAACCTAGACCATCCCTGACTGTTGTTTGTCTAACATGTTCTTAAAAACCTCCAATGATGGGGATTCCACAACCTTTTTTGGTAACCTATTTCAGAACTTAACTACCCTTATAGTTAGAAAGTTTTTCCTAATATCGAACCTAAATCCAGGGCTGGCTCTAAAAAAACTCAAAACCTCCGAGAGCGCAACTGCCAAAGCAAAATGCCGCCCCTGGAATTACTCCACCCCAAGCACGTGCTTGGTTTGCTGGTGCCTAGAGCCGGCCCTGCCTAAATCTCCCTTGCTGCAGATTAAGCCCATTGCTTCTTGTCCTACCTGCATTGGCCATGGAGAGCAGTGGCACAGTCCTCTTTATAACAGCCCTTAACATACTTACGGACTGTTAAGGTCCCTAATTCAGCCTTCTTTTCACAAGATTAAACATTCCCAGTTTAACCTTTCCTCATAGGCCAGGTTTTCTAAACCTTTTATCATTCCTTTTTGCTCATGCTTTTCTCTTCTGGATTCTCTCCAACTTGTCCAGATCTTTCCGAAAGTGTGGCACCCAAAATTGGACACAATACTCCAGATGAGGCCTCACCATATCCAAGTAGATCCTGTGTCTTAGATACAACACTCCTGTTCATATATCCCAGAATGCCATTTTTACATCATTGATCCAGCTATAACCCCAAGATCCTTTTCAGCAGTTCTACTCCTTAACCAGTTGTTCCCCCGTTGTGCATTTGATTTTTTTCTACTTTATTGCAGTATTTTGCACTTGTCCTTACTGAATTTCATCTTGTTGGTTTCAGACCAATTCTCCAATTTATCTAGGTTCTTTTGAACTTTAATCTTGTCCTCCAAAGTGTTTGCAGAAAACTTTTCCTCTCACCCCACAGACAAGTCAAGTGCATTGTAAAACATCCATCTATAATTTCTGAATTTAGATTTAAAGTCCAGCGTTCCTTCTGAACCTTCCACAGTGACAGCTTTCTAAAAATATATGGCACCTTTATAAACCACAACATTTTATGATTCCAAAACCCCCTCTAATATTTAAAGTGTAAAGGTCCCATCCTCCCACACCAGGGATATCTAGTATTCTGCAATGTTACTTTTTGTCAAACTGCATTTCAAACCATGTGATCAAGAACTGAAATTTCAATTGATTGATTGTCTCACAAGCCAAGTACTTTTAATTGCTTACCCCCAAGATGAATGTTGACTTGACTCAATTTGGCGAATAATTCATGAGGTTTCATAAATATGCATGTCCTATCCTGAACAGTGCAGCATTATTAATCTGCCTTTTCCCAAGAGTAGAGTAATGAATTAAATAAAAGGAGATTTAAGAAGAAGAATGGATTATAAATAAAGGGATTTGAAGGAAATAATGTTATAATTTAAGGTTAGTTTAGCAAATACATCATGATTTCTGAAAAGCTCACTAGTTGTAGGGTACCTTGTTATTGGTCATTCTGTGATTTGTTGAGGGTGGGTTATTTTTCTGTTTTCATGGACATCTTCTTAGGTATTCTGCCTAGGGTGATAGAGGACTTTCCATACATTGTAATCAAATTAGGTTATGGTGATGATGCCAATCAATTCTGATGTGCTAACATTTTGTGATCCTGATAATTTTGAGAAGATTTCTCTTTCATTACCCCATCCGAGGATCAGATAAGACTGTATCTCACTGGAAAAAAGTGTGTGTAACCTCACTTTGCTTCCTTCAGAGAGAAAGCGTATTTGTCCTTTTTGTTCATTTCACACAACTATGAACTCTAGAAAACAAAGAACTCAAATTCATGTAGATGTACTTCCAGGAAGTATCAAAGAGTCTCTCCCATTTTTATAGATTTTCTCTGTAGTGTTTTACACTAATAGCACATGGTTTGGTTTACTGACAGCACGAGGGGCAGATCATTTTCTGCGCAAGCCATGCAAAAATTTAGGGGAAAAAACCTGCCAAACACCAGCTGTCAGCAAACACGGTTCCCAGCCTATCTGTAAATGGAACCATCTGCACCCAGCATGATTCCTTGTGAAGACTCTGCTAGCAGGTCTAAGCATTTAGAATGGATTCAGACTTCACTGGGATTCAGTGAGTGAGTTTTAATTTTACTGAGTTTTAATTTTCAACTTAATTAAGATATTTGGGTTTCGACCAGTACCCTTATTTTTATGTCCTGACTCAGAAGTGACCACAACCTGTGAATAATCTCCTAGTCCATCAAGGGATAGAAAATATCAGCCATGTTGTATGACCTGGAATTGCAACCTAGGCCTCCACCCTCATCTATAGTGTTATTTCCAGTCTGTAGCCTGAATCTTTTCCCATAAAGGGAACTTGAGCTAATCCTAACCAGATCAAAACTCTCCTGCACAGCTAACTCTTAAAGGACCAGACCCTGTGAGGTGCTAAGCACCTCTGGCAATGTTCTGAGCATCCTCAGTTCCCATTGACTTTACAGGAGATGCTCAGTACCTCAGGTATCAGGGCTAAGGTGCCAAGGAGGGCTAATAAAGCTGAAGGAGCTATTTCCTAAGTAAACAATGCTGGGTTGGGCCTTTAGTCATCACAAAACAATTTTTACTTTTGTACAGTAGGTCAAATCCTGAGGTTCTTATTCAGTTTGCACTCTAGCAAACTCCAGTTGGCTTCAGGGAGGGTGTGACTGCATAAAGACTGAGTAAAAGCTAAGTAAGGAATGTTTTAGCAGCTGGAAAAGCAGCTATTTGACATCCATGTAGTCCAACATTTAGGAGACGTTGGGTTATGGTTTGGGTTGTTACTCAATATAGAGTCTTACTGGACCACTGCAGAATCTGAGACTAAAACAAGAAAGTAACAGCATCCTCAACTGGCAAAAGACAAACCTTTCAGCATATAGCAATGACTTCAGTTTGATGGCTTAATTGAATCACGGCCTTTCAACTTCAGTAGCTCCACACCCGAGACCGGAAAATCAAATGGACTGAAGATATTTACAGTATAATAAAAAACAGAGATAAACAAGAAAAGCAACCAAGTTAGATTTCTATTGTACAGGTTTGCAGTTGTCTCAGGATTCTTCACAATAAGGGAGAAAGCAAAATCAAACAGCCATAAGCCTCGGCATAGGGAGGATGAAGCAAGGTTTTAAACAAAGAACGTATTTTTTTAATCTTCCAACACATGGAGCGTGTCACTGAGCATTGTAAAATCACAGACAGCACTGGCACAGTAATGTACTAGAGATATTTCAAGGTGTGATAAGTATCACTTAGTCAAGATCAGAATCAAGCTGATATATTAAACAAAATAATAATAAAGAGCCAAATGAAAGCACTTGAGTATCAGTGAGGTGAAACTGAAGAGAACCAGAGCTTGTCTATTTCTGGGTTTTAGGAAGGCAGCCTGGAACAATGAAACACTGACCACTAATGGTGTTCAAGAAAAGTGAATTGTATATCATTCAAATGAAGATGGAAACAAACATCAAAATGACAAACTCGAAGCTACCAAGCAACAGCCAGGAAACCAAAATGAGCCCAGGACCAATGAATGGAGCCATAAAACATGCCTCAGGAAGAAGAACAAAATGAATAGCAGTGTCAGACATATGGCAATAATTTTGTATCCACAAAACTAAGCAGCGTTGTGGTGGGGAAGCATCACATATAAAAATTCAAGGCTCACTTGGAGCCATGTTTTGAATTTGTTAGAATTGTAAACATACATAAACTACAATGCAATGAATGATGTTGAAATTGTATCCATTGCCATCGGTTATTGGAAACATGAGATGAGTTTCTCTTGAGATCACGGTCATGCAGCAAGAGACCAGATAAAGACGATGATTTGATGGGTTCTACTTGGAATGCCGTTTCCCCATGAATACATCACTGCATTGAAGAACATATTGGATGACTATGGGTACAGATTCCAACTTATATCATCTCAACAAATGTTCTTACTGATAGTCCCATGAGTTTTCGTTTTCACTCTTAGTAATGATATGTATTTCATGCAGTAGGATTTCAAATTGCATGGTGAGTGACTTTGCTAAATTCAATGTGTGGCAAAGAATATAATCTGGTTGGTGTATTATCTGTACTGGAGACCTAAGAATCAATAAAACCTCTCTTTTCGAAAAATTCAAATTCAACATATTTCCTTCCACTTTAGCAGTGTAGACATTCCAGCTTGGGCTGCAGGGCGGGCTCCAAGACCCTCTCCTCTCGCTGGGTTTCAAAGCACAGGCTCCAGCTCCAACCTGGACGTCTACACTGCTAAAGTGGAAGGATTCAGTTGACCTAGGCTCTGAGACTGGCTGCCACAGGTGTTTCATTACAATGTAGACATACTTTGTAGTAGCAGCAAAAAAATTATTGCCATCTGATGGATTTGAGTGGCTGGTGAGATCTGTAGTGTTTGTTGTCCAGATTACCAGAAAACACACCACTGCAAGCATGCATATTTGTGACCTCTGTTTTCTTCAGAGACATTCTTAATTGATAAAATGTACGCTCAGCACCACATACACAATTAATTTCTAATATTAATATTCAGCAATTTTTCTGAGTATCATGACAAAAGTACACTGGCCTGGCTTTTTTGGCAAAAGCCCAAAATCTTCAGCAAATTGACCTCCCAACACGGGAAATTGGAATGAGCAGACTCGTTCATATTTTTGTAATTACCCAGTGGAATATTTTGATGAAGATCATTGGCTCAACATTTTAAACTATTAAAACCCTAAATAGTATGTAACATTACAGTCAATAGAGGGAAAGCACAGGCGGTAGGCAATTTTAAATGAAATTACATTAGAACTGTGACCATATAACATCACTATACCTTGCACAAGAGGCCATGGACAAGTACAGGATTATAATAGATTTCTTTTTGTTGTTTGCATTCTAAAGGCAGTATACAATATATACACGCTCACTGTCAAGTTGCGCGCATTATTGTTCTGCTGCCTCCCGTGGTAACTCCAAAAGCTCAGGGTCTTATCTAAAGTCTATTATGATTTGAGACGATAGAGATGTAGCAGCCTGAAGTTTTGGTGTTTTGTTTTAATCAGAAGGTCAACGGTCTGAGGCCCAATTCAGGAAAGCAATCGTGCATGTAAGTAACTTAACAGAACTTAACAATTACTCATATTGCGGTGGCACTCAGGCATCCCAGTCACACACCAGGATGCCACTGTGCTAGGTGCTGCCCAAACAGAACAAAAAGACAGTCCCCTGCTTCAAACAGCTAAGAATGTGAAGAACTTGCTTTCCTGAATGGCAAATTCTTTCAGCATCTGAGTCTGCAGTCCTTTCCTCTCGACTTTCTATTACGTGCCCTTGGATTAGAGGGATTTCTGCAAAACATTTGGTTTAAATAACTAAAATGTCAGAATTACAAATATGACTTGTTTCAACATATGTTAAAACATTCTCTTTGTGCTTTGACACAAATTAAACACCTACGGGTTATACAACTGTTATTTACTGTATCAGATTTTAATTATTTACCATTGAAAGTCAGAATGTTGTTGAATCCTGTTTTACACTGCTAATATCCATATTTTGTGGGTGTCGGTCTTACAATGAAATCTGCAGTATAGGTTTGTATAGTCATTCTGCTACTCTGATTTTCCACTGTAGACTATTTTATAAACTTGCCTTGGTATCATTTTACTGATTCAAATTTACTCTAAATATTAATGTTTGTAAAACACTTTGATCACATAAAGCAAATGAATGAGAAGGATTATTACTGTAATATGTTTTCTATAAACATTCTTACTATTAATTATTTATGAAGTACCAAAATGTACTCGATACTTTACAGACATACAAGATGACAAGATTTCAGCCCCTGTATGTCGGCAAACTAAGAAATAATAAAAATGAATGTGTTCTTTTTGGTTTGGTTTGACATATCAGCTCAAAAGATTTGCATCATCAGAACAACTTGCTGGATCTAAAGAAATGCTTAAAACCCCTTTGATTTAAAATTACAAAAATACACAGTCAGCTATTTGATACTCTAAAGACAGTTTTAAAGAGTTAGAACAAAACACTAATTGTTGGGGAAAATATATTTGCTTTTATATTTTCCGAAGCAAGTAGTTCTAGCACGTCTCATCTGAGAGTGTTCCTTCCTTTAATATGCAAATCAAGCTTATACATATTAGTAATTAGAATTATAATGAATGCGCCTTTAGAAGAGATGCTGGCCTATTTACTCATTAACTCAAGAGTAAAGAAGCAGACTTGTGAATTGCACTCTGGATTATCTTGTTATATGCTCAGTCATGTACCATCAGTTATGTATTGTACTTTCCGTAGGGAGTAGAACAACATATCATCTGTAGATACCAAGGATCAAATGTCATCTCAACACTGGAGATGTACTATACTGTGCTGATAAACTCTGTAGACCTCCACATTTAGGAGGCTGGAGACAGGTCAGGTAGCATTTGACCTTCCAGCCTAATTCAGTATTTCGGTCCTAGCTCCTCTCTATTACACAGACCCAGGAATAAATAAATAATTTTGTAAGAGAAAAAAAAAGTTCCATCACTTATTTAAACCGCACAGAGGTTCTGCGGTGACAAAACAATTTGGGGGCTCAATTGTGGCTTTGACACAAGTCCTGAATAAGGGGTACTGCATAGTTGTGCTTGCCCAGGAACAGACCAGGAACCATGTATTGATTAAGAGCCACAATCTGTTTTTGCCTGCCCCTTTCCACTTGCTTGGTGAGATTAAGAAAATAAGCTGCACCAGCCCTACCTCTGGTGCTGATTGCTTCCCCCTCCATGCCAGCTCAGCTGTGGTGAACAGTGCCTGGCAGAGGGGAGGAGGCAAAGAGAAAAAGGAGATTGATCCACGGGTCTGCCTAATTCCTGATCTTGTCATTTATCCACTACGTGGCCATGTACACAGGAGCGGGAGTAGTGGCCTTGCAGATGCTGCTCTCCCCTTGGCACTGCTGCCCAGAATATGGTGGCCAGATAAGGGAAATAAGTGGGTTCCTTCTGCCCCTTTACTCTCCTGAACAGGACTCAGGGTGAGTTACAATCTTATCCTAAATGTGATTACTTTGGAAAAGCAGATATTGCTTCCATCTCTCAAACAGACACCGAATGTGGGCGCTTGTACCTCTCCATGGCTTGACTGTGCCTTCCACAGACAAACACACTGTTCTGATTTGGGAGTCTTTTGCACCAATGTTTGCACAGGTCTTACTACTACACATGTTGCAAGGAAGTGAGGAATCAAGCCCTCTATATTTTCAGTACATGCTTTTCCTGCCTATTTTCATACCCAAAATCTCTGACTGGTAATTATGTTGCTGTTGTAGCTAATCATTTTTTTTCATGGCACTGTTCATTGACACTGCAGCATAAATGAAAAGAAACAGAAGAATACAATTAAAAGTGCATCAGCACCACCAAACCAATGTGCCTCTGTTACTTGTGCAGGGCTAGCTCTGGACTAATTTTTAACCTAATTCTGGGGAGAGGTGGGAAAATCACATCACTGAACTATAAAACCCTAACCCCAGCATTATTACCGGCTTCTGGGTTCTTCAGACTAAGAAACTTCTGTTCTATTCAGTGATGATTACCTCTGCGTAACAAAGGTGCATTCCTGTTTCCAGTTCAACCCTGCCTGATTTCCTTTTCTTTTCTCTCAATTCTGGTAATGACACCCATAAAATATGGGCTTGATTAATAATTAATGTTCTGAACATCAGTGAATTTGATCCAGCAAAGAGAAGCTGTTTCCAGAATGAGCTGCAAGGCTGAACATAGCTTACTAACAGCAAACGACTTTTGCATGTGTTTCCATTCATTGTACCCTTCAAGCAGTGACTCAAGCCCATGCTATATAGTGTTCCTATCTTGGATGTTGTGTCGTACATAGGAGGTACAAATCCTATATAACCTTGCAATATTTCCCCTGCGATACTGAAATAAAGTTAGTTGCCTGAAGATACTTCGTAACAGTTTTTGCCACTTCTGATTAAGTCACTGGTCCGTCTAGTCTGGTACCTTGACTCTGGCAGGACCCAATACTTGATATTGCAGAGAAAGGCAAAAAGCATCCCCTCACCCTGCGCCTACACAATATTGCAGATGGGTGGAAAAAATCCTTCCCTCACTCCCATAGGCTATCGAGTTATCCCTTGAGGCATGAGATTTGATTGACCTTAATTTCAATTTCCATAGCTCTTAATATATTATTAGCGGTTATAAAACTGTCCTAGCTTTTCATATCAGTCCTAATGACCTCATGCGGCACTGAACTTTATTACAGGATGTTCTTCTCAAGGCAAAAGCCTGAGTTATACCATATGTGATCCCGTTAAATGGGGAACAGTCTGTTTGATATTATGAATGCTGAGGAAAGGCAGGTGCATATGGAGAAAAGGTGTAAGGTACTTAGCTGTACACTAAGCAGAGCTATAGGTAAGGCTTAGAGAAGAGTAGAGAAGATTCAGAAATTTCTTTGAGGAATTGTCTGTTTCAGAGACTTGTGTGTGACCTTTAGAAGATGCGTCGCAACAAACTAGAGTAGAAGAGGTTCAGAGATAAAGGCACCCTGAGAGAGCAGATCTAGATATCCAATGAAAAAACATACAAGAGGGGATAGCAATTCCATAGAACATTTAGTGTTTCAAACTCAAAACAGGCTAGAGGAGGAAAAATAATAAAGTGAGCCATAGGGGCTGTGGACTTGGTTGATAAATAAGCTAAAAAACTAGATTTCTTAAAAGTTGGCCATTAGGAGTCATTGACAAAAGCAAACACAAATATAGGCCACAACCTTGCAATGCGTTGCACTTGGGTAAACCCGTGTCCACGCTGAGTCAACTGCATTACTGCAATGGAGTGGAAACTGGCATCAAACATAACCCTAGCCCAGGGACATCATGTGACCCTCCCCATCCTAAAACGAGCCCAGGACCACCAACAGATCCCAAATATAACTCTTACTCAGGACCACCACCTGACACCCCAAGCCTAACCCAGGCTTGAAACCACAAACCAGCCCCACCCCTAACTCTAGTCCTCAGTCCCAATCCTAATCATACCCCAGGACCTCTTTTGGGCCACAAACCTAACCTTAGCCTACAGCCACCATCCAGCCTCAACCCTAATCCTAGCCCACAGTTTGTAATCAGAATCAAACCGAATCCCAGCCAGGGCCAAGAAACAGCCCCAACCCTACCTTGGGGCCTTCTTCTAGCCCCAGGGCGAGGAGCCCCATCAGCCCCACCCTAGCCCCAGCCCAGGGCCACCTACTAGCCCAATCCTTAACCCTTGGCCAAACAAAGTTAGATTCAATATGCAGAAAGGAGGACCCAGTTTAATTTTAAATGCCTATCCCAGCAGTTTTCAAACCATCTTCTTATGATTTGCAAACTGAGAAAGTCTGATGTGAAATCATTAAGATAGTAAATACAGAGCTCCACAATCTCAGTGTTTTCAGTCACTTGAAGGGACAGGTAGCCCTGAATATGAATATTTCAGCATGAAGAAAGTGAATCTTATCTACCAAAATAGATGCTCATAATTCTCTCTCATTACTGTTTTGCAAAACAAAGGAGTATCTCTCTGTTACTCTCCAGGAACAATAATACTTTGCTTTTACATACTTTTCTTTCAATGGAAGAGCTCAAAGCACTATACAAAAGTAGCATCCTCTTCCTCATTTTACAGATGAAGGCACAATGGTTAAATGACTTGGCCAAGATCATCAGGAACACTGTGGCAGGACTAGGAATAGAAACTAGGTATTTTCATTCCTGATCTCTAATCTAACCAGTAGGCTTAACCTCCAATCCTCAATTCCCCATATAATTTAATGTGACATCATGAGAATAAAGAGAATGCTGTTAACATAACCATTTTCCATGCCCTTTATAATTTAGCATGAGCTTGGGTGGATTTTCCCTATAATTTTTAATTCAGGAAATATCAGTTGCTGATTAGTAACAGCATATTACCAGAGTCCAGACCATCTGTCAATGAAACACAGAACTGAATAGCACCCACACTGATATAACCTAGCGAGATGCTGGCATGTCTTCAAGTGTTAATTTGAGGGCTGTTCATTGTAATCAGATCCAGCTATGCTTGCCATGAATTTCCCGGCAACCTTTGAACAATTTGGTGCAGAAAATATGGGCTGGAATTATTTACAAAGTGTGTTTAGAAAAGAATTAAAGAAATGACAGTTTACTGTGGTTTTGGCTGTATTAGAGTGCACCGTGACTTGCAGAAATCAATGCATTCAGGATCCATTTGCTTAATTCAACCTTGCTCTCAGCAGCTTTGTCAGAAATGAGCAGGAGCAGCAGTTCAGGGATCCAGTGTTGGACAAGATGTACAGGTTATTTAGCAACCTTGACGTCTAGTGAAGGCATAAGTGGTTAAACACCCGCAGCAGTATGCATCTACGGGGCTTGATTTTCTCTCACTCACATTGCTGTAACTTCTTCACATCACTCCAGTTCTTGATTTACACCAGTGTCAGAGGGAGGAGAACTAACCAGTGATTCTTGTAAACAAGACTCTAATATGCCATTCAAAGAAAAACACACGAACCAGAATGAATGTTAACACAATCTTTAGTGCAATACTTTAAAAAGGAGGTTCTTTCTATATAACAATGATTCCAGGGAATATCAATTTGCACGAGTGTTTTATGCAGTCACATGGAGAGCACCTTTAGGGAGACTCAAGTAAAATGACTAAGAGGGTTTACTTACCTCTGAATACATCCCTTTTTTTTGTTATTTTGCTTTGCAATGCTACATTTTGGTGATTAATAATCAGCTATTTGCATACCAATCTGCATTATATACATTGGCATGTTGCTTTTACTGCTGCCCTGTTAATTGCAAACATGACCGTAAAAATCAGCCATAAACATATGACAGTTGTACAAAATACGGCACTGTTTACTGCATATTAATGAATGTGCTCTAAGGGACAGGACACTGGTCTGGAAGTCAAGAGATCTGGGTTCTATTCCCAGCTGTGCCACTGACTGGCTATGTGATCTTGGTCAAGTCATTAGCTTCCCTCTCCTTTTCCTCCTCCCCTTTGTCTGTCTTGTCTCTTAATTCAAGAACAAGAGGACAGTCTATTTATCTATCTAGGGTAGTTACATGGCCCCCCATCACCACAGTATTTGAGCATCTCAAAAATCTTATCCCCCAAACACCCCTGAGAGCTAGGGAAGTGTTATTAGTCACACTGTATAGGTTGGGAACTGAGGCACAGAGACTAAGTGATTTGCCCAAGGTCACACAGGAAGTCTGTGGTGGAGCAAGGAACTGAACTTGGGTTTCCCAAGTCCATGCTAATGCCCTAACCATTGGACCATCCTCCCTCCTCAGTGAAACTGAAGAGTGGAAAATACAAAACTGGTAAAGCAAATTCTTTTCCATGTGATGCGGTTAGCCTATGGGATTCATTGGCACGATATATCATTGAGTCAAGAGCTCAGCTTGATTTATAGAGGGATTAAACATTTATATGGATAACAAGAAAATCTAGAGTTGCAATTGTAAATACTAAACAAACCAAAAAACCCACAACCTCCTTGTGTGTTTTGGAAGGGGTATAAACCCTTATGTGCCGGGGATTCAGCCCAGGTTTTAAAATATATTTAGGCACTTGTTATTGAAATCAGCGGGAGCTAGGTAGCTTTACAAATCTGGCCCCTAACTACCTTTAAAAATCTGGCCTTTGATCCAACTTTTAACCATGGGCGTGGGGGTGTAAATTATTTTAAACACTTTATTGCTAATGTATCTGTTGTCTTTGGGGTAAGTTATTTACCAGATAAGCATGTGTTTGTTTTTCACCATTATTTCAATCGCATTCCAATTTGTGTCAGTTCTTAGGGAAAGACATTTCTTTTGCTAGAAAGGTTGGCATTTTGCCATGGTTGTCATGGAAGCAATGATTTCCATGTCAATTTAGATTTTATTTTTTAATTCTCTATTTCCAATGACTTTTAGCATGTCAAGAGTTTTGTTTGTGAATGGGTGGAAGGACGTGAGGGTTAACAGTTGAACAAACTTCGCCGGCAGCTTTGAGAGATGCAAAGACACATGTTGGGCAGCACAGAAGGCTAATGGGGGACAGTACAAAATAAAAAACAACACAACAACTACAATTCAAGAGTGATAGAGAATATTTCCATTCATAGATTAAATGAGCTCAAATATTAAATTAATCTCTAAGTACAGAGTATACGGATAACAAAGAACTCTTACATGGTATCTTACTTTTAAACAATTTCAGAAAACTAAAATTATTTGGCTATGTAGCAAGTGTGTTCTTATTTAAATGAGATTATTGAGTAGAAAAAGGTATAAGGTACTCTTACTTGCGTACTATATTTTTTGTCCAAATTTATAAATTGAATGTACAGATTGAAGTCAATTTTAATACTAAAAAAGCCAAGAATTTTTTCCTACAAGACACTGTATATATGGGCTTTATAACGCAGATCAGAGTTTGCATCATGTGGGCCTCTATTTTCCTGTGAGGAAAGAGGCAAGTAAGGGACCCTCTTTGAGGGTTCATCTCTCTCACACCACATCTTTGGGCTTGTATTTGACAGCTGGATCTGACTAAAACAATGGTGTTATTTAATGTAGTAAAGCTGTGAGCTATACACTATAACCAAGGAACTTGCAGGAAGCCAAAGTGCCAAGCTTAATTTTTAATCTTCTGAACCAGATGTGGGTTTAGATGATTTTAAAAATGGAGACAGTTACATTTCATTGGGAAAACTCTAGGGCTTATCTTTACAAATTATACAAAAGGGTGTATTTTCTTTATACGATACTTCTAAAAATGCAAAACATTCATAAAAGAAGTTATGTCGAGCCATTTGTAGTGATGTACTAAACAGCAAGTTGTCATTCCCTATAGCTTCCTATCAAGCGGATGCATGGAAGCACCTGTCAAGGTTGCTCTAAAGACAGTCATAGACTTCATGGTATTAATGCGAAATTATATTGGACCTTTAACTTATAATAGAGAATCTAACCATAAGGCTGAGAAAGCAGCAAGGAATTCCATTTGTTGAATAGGGACGCCAACATTCCTTGAATAGTAAGGTGTTTAACTTATTGAGCATAAAAAGTGAATTCTAGACATGAGCAATATAGAATCATAGAAATGCAAGACCTGAAGAGACGTCAAAATTATCAAACCCAGCCCTTAGACTGAGGCAGGACCAAGTAAACCTAGACAATTTCTGACAGGTGTTTGTCTAACCTGTTCTTCAATCTCCCTAGTTAACTTAATGAAGTACTTTACATCACCTCCTTCTGGATCTCAGAACAGATGTCTATATTTGTGATGTATAACACTACACCTCCTTCCTTTTTTATCCTGTCTGTCCTTCCTGAGCAAGCTATACCGCTCTATACCAAAATGCCAAACATGAGACTTATCCTGCCAAGTCTCTCTGATACCCATTAAGTCCTAATTTAGCATATCTATTAATCCTTCCAGTTCTTCCTGCTTATTTTCCATACTCCTTGCATCTTTGTATAGACATCCAAGATTCTCAGCAGGTTCCCCCATTGATTTCCCTCTTGTTCCTCCTATGATCCTACTGTAATTCCCCCTCCCTTCAATCTCCCCCAGCCCAATATCTAGCCCTCTGTTAAGATCATCTTTTTTTATGCTTACTTGTGGGCTTTTGTCACCTGCCCCCTTTGAACTTAATTTAAAGCCTCCCTCACTTGGTTGGCAAGTTGGCCATGGATGCTCTTCCACTTCTTGGTCAGGTGGACCCCATCTCTTCCCAGCAGACCTTCTTCCTGGAACAGCATCCCACAGTCAAGGAAGCTGGAGCCCTCCCTCTAGGCAGCCATGCATTCATCTCCAGGATGTGCTTGTCCCTTCCTGGGTCCTTACACGCAACCAGGAGGATGGACGAGACCAGAGCCTGTGCCCAGTTCCTTCACCCTCCTCTTCCAGATCCCTGTAGTCACCCCGATCTACTCAGGATCATACCTGGCAACATCATTAGGGCCTGTGTGGATGAGCTGTATGGGGTAGTGGTCAGAAGGATAGATGTCATAGAATAAAGAATACGAGGAATGCACGGGAGAGAAGGACTAAATCCCATTCTTAAGTGTTGTGTGTAGGACTGAATATATAATTCATAACAGATAAAGAGGTAGGTTAATAAAATCAGTTCTCTGTTTACTTGTCCCGGAAACACTTGTGAAACTCTTGAATGTATTGGTTATTCTAAACTATTCTTGCACTTTTTCAGTGTAATCGTTGGCCTGTTAAAGAAACAAAGAAGTTGTTGTGAATGGTCACCAATCACCATTCAAATTCCGTCCTATGGTGGTTAGTTACATAAATGACACCACGTTGCCTCCATTCCCTGACTGCTTAAATGAATATTCAGAGCAAATTCTTTTGCAGCATTCATCCACCTTGAGTTGTGCATTTTAAAATTAGAAATCATAGAATATCAAGGTTAGAAGGGAGGTCATCTAGTCCAAAGCAGGACCAATCCTCAGACAGATTTTTGCCCCAGATCCCTAAATGGCCTCCTCAAGGATTGAACTCACAACCCTTAATTTAGCAGGCCAATGCGCAAACCACTGAGCTATCCCATGAGCCAACTCATACTAGTATTGGTACAAGTGACACCATTTCTGGGGAGGCTTGTGTGGAAAGGGTTGGAAAATATTGGTAACTTTTAAAAAAATACAACAGACGCATGCCTCCCCATTTCCTAGCTTTGGGGAACTGGAAACTCCTAAATGCTGCTTCTAGAATCCAATCAGTTAACATGATACTAGCGCTAATGTATATTCTTGTAACCACACATGCTCAAGCATGTAATCTTAGGCGCTGGTATCATGGTGCCATAGACCAGTGTCAGACCTTTGTTTCTGACACACTTACATGAACCTGACCCACCTGCATTAGACCTCAGAAAATGTGGATCGGCCTTTACTGAGCTGAGCTGGACTATATGGAATGCTTTCAAAGTTTGCCAGTCACTGAGAACCGTCCTAACAGTGAGGTCTGGTAAAGTGTGTAATAGTTTCCCAAGGAAAATATGGCAATCCTGTGGTGTGAATGAATTAAAACCAGATATACTGTAGGCAACAATCCTGAATGAGCAGGAAGATGGCCTCGTGTAAATAGGTCTTTTCCTTCTCTAATTTCTATGATTCACCACTAGCAGAGAAGCTCTTTCAAGAAATGTCAGGAGATAAATGTGGAACAGACAGATGCCTCATTCTCTATCTATAGTGACAATATGATTTGGATGTGGTGAGCTATTCAATTGAAGGTTTCATTTAATAGAGGAGATTGTACTATTCTTATGCACATATTAAAGCTAATTAGGCTTCAAGACTAGAGAACTGTATGAGCAACATGACTCAGAGGCAAGTATATTAATGATGGCTTTGGTTTAGATTAGAACATCAGGTTTGTTTTGAGCACATTCAAAGCTTCCAAAATGACCATATGCTCTGGTCTCCCGAAGCCTATTGCACAGTGTTTTCACTTTCCAAGTGCCACGATCATACAGTCCAATGCCCAGAGTCCTTTGCAAGAATTGTGATATGCTGGCTGTCATCTTGAATTCTCTTTGGAGAGATTCCTTGCAGCAGCCAACTTTTAAGCTTTGCTTTCTACTCACAAAGATATATTGAAATCTAGGCAATGCTCCCAAGGACTCAGTCATTCTGAGGGGTAACTACGTGAATCCAAAAGGCTGGCTATGCCCTATAGTGAAAGGGTCTCATTGCTCCTTCACGAGTCACTGGTCTGTGGCGCTTTTCACATGGAAATTCCATGGTGCTAACATGGAAATCAAAACATTTTTTATTCAGGCTCCCCCAAAAGTTATTTAATCAAAATGCCCTGTGGTTAAGTGTAACATTGACAGCTGCCTCTCCAGCAACCCCTCCCGGCCAGAGATCACTCTGTGATGCCCTGCCTCTGTTCCCCCACTTCTTCAGGGCCCTTTAAGAACTCACAGCTCTAGCATAGTTCAAACAAGCCCCACAAGGGGTCCCATATATTTTGTCCACTGGGCACACACTGGCCACCTAGACCCTCAGCCCCAGTTCAATCTCTCTCTCTCCCAGTAGTCCAAAATAACAAAGT
Organism: Mauremys reevesii; assembly: GCF_016161935.1. Taxonomy (NCBI): domain Eukaryota; kingdom Metazoa; phylum Chordata; order Testudines; family Geoemydidae; genus Mauremys; species Mauremys reevesii. The sequence continues at coordinate 34,442,674 of NC_052637.1, read as the reverse complement.
CTTTCAAAAACAGACCACAAACTTTCACCTTCTTCACCCCAGTTTAAACCCTCCCTGAGTATCTGCGTGCTTCCCAGTACCTTCTGCCTGGAGTTTATCCTTCTCCACCAGTCTTTGCAGTCTCTCCCCTGCTTCTTGGACAGGGCCTCTCCCTGCTTGGAGAGCCTCCCTCACGCTCTCCTGCTTCTTTCACTTTTCCCCTGCTGATGCAGGACCCGGCAGGAGCCTTCTTGCTCCCTGCAGCGTGTCTACAAACCTAGCGGAGAGCCCCGGGCTTTCCCAGCTTCCTGCCTCTGGCACACTCAGCTCCATTCTCCACTACACGGGCCACACTCCTCCAGGCAGCTTCCTGCTGCCTTTTACAGTGGGACCTCCTGGTTCAACCCAAGGGCGGCTCCTCCTGTAATCAGGACTGGTTTAGCCCCACGCTCTCCAGCCCATAGACAACCTGCCATGTTACATGAAGTGATAAACACAAAGATCTAAGGAACATTAACACGGCTTGTGACAGACTTCAGACTGAATAGACAACTTTAACTGGGGAAAACTGTGTTTCACAAGGGAATTTTAGACTTTCAAGGCACAAACTAATCCCTGTGGGCCTGATTATGATATCCTTGCTTACACCAAGTAGCACATTTACTCTGCGAATAATCCTGTTAAAGGGGGCTAGCCTGATTTATGAGGCACAACTTGGAGTTAGTAAGCGTGGCAGAATTTGGTTCTACTTTGCTTGCTCCAGGCTGATCCATCTCTGATGTTATAAGAGCATTTCATGGGTAGTCACATAACACTGCGTCCTTCCCTAGTTAATCACCATTTGTTAGTAATAAAGAGCAGACACAATAAGTGGAAATGTCCCGTTCTTTCCCTTTACTTTAGCTTCACACTTAACATTAACTAGGGCCTGATCGTGCCAGATGCTAAGCAGCTCTTCTGACATGCAAAGTGCCCTTGACTCTCACAAAAGGTACTACTGTGTATCACACAGTACTAGGCACTTAGGCTAGTCAGGATGATGTCCTAGTTTTTCCCTATTCATGCTTTCTACTACCTAGCAGCTCCGAGCAGCAAAAGCAAATGCAGGTGCAGCTTCTATCTCCAAAATCCATCCACCAAGCCAGAGCAGCCAAACTCCCTCTTGGCCTGGCATCCATCTCTAAACTGGTTTTGGGAACAGCTACAAAAGATGCCTGAAATGTTCCATTGATGTGCCAGATGGACAACCCTTCAGCTTCTACTGCTCTCAGCTGGAGTACTCCACCAGTACAATGATTTTCTTAGCTCACGCAAAATTTGCATGTAGGCAGATTGTGGCTGGTGTTTTTTTTAACTGAGTTAACAAATTAGTTACAGGTACAGTCCTTAGTCTACAACTGGCAGAATAATTTAAAATATTATCTATGCATACTTTTAGATTTGTGAAATTCATTTATAGGTGTGTGAATATCTATGATTCTTTTTTCAGGCAACTCTATAAGCTGGGAAGATAATTAAAAAGATATTAGACCAAAAATTATCTGATAAATACAACAAATTGTCAAATAAGGCCATGATCCTTCAGCCACTTGCACATGCACTTAACTTCATTAGTCCCATTAGTTTCCACTCATGGTAATAAAGTTAGGCATGTGCAGAAGTGATTGTAGGGTTGGGGCCCATATTACAAGCTCACTATTAATCAGACAGGTCTATCTTTAAAATCCCATATTTCCAGCAGGGAATTTCCTACCCTATAAACACTCCCTTCCTGTAAGGTCAGTATGATTTAAAGGCTTGAGGTCAGGGCCGGCGCTTCCATTAGGCGACCCTAGGCAGTCGCCTAGGGTGCCAGGATTCGGGGGGCGGCATTTTGTGCGCTCCCCACGGGGCGCGCAGGAGCTTCCGGTTCCGCTCTCGTTGCGCCGCCGAAGAAGGACCCTCCGCCGACGTGCAGCGGAAAACAGCGGCAGGCAATTGAGCAGCTCAATGACTGCTGCCGTCGCCTGCCGCATTTTGGCGGAGGGTCCTTCTTCGGCGGCGCGATGGGAGCGGAACCAGAAGCTCCCGCGCGCCCCATGGGGGGCGCACAAAATGCTGCCCCCCGAATTCTGCCTAGGGTGCCAGAAACCCTGGCGCCGCTCCTTTTTGAGGTTTATGGGTTCAGCCCTGTTCAGAGGGAAAGCCTCATTCTGAGGGACCTCCCTCAACTTGATGCCAAAGTAACCCAAGTTCCACATAAATTCAGTCTGACTTTTCAGGCAGAAAATTCCTTAGATAAGAAAGCAAGCATCCTGAGGTTACACAAGACCCATTTAGGCTTAAGGAAGGAATCTCACTGTGCAACAGTACCGTCTATGCAGCTAGCTGCTGCCTCAGTTTCTCCTCACTTAGGTTGGCTCTCCAAATGTCCCAGTTTGACTTTATTGCTGCAGTAACTTGCTGCAGTGACTTGACCCTCCAGCTAAGTCATTAAGAAAAAGTCGACTCCTTTCCTGGGTATCCTAAATGCGCCCTAGTCTCCAGCTGGGCCCAGCTGCTCTTTTGTGACGATCTATCTTCTCTCCTCAGCCTCTCCTTCACTCCTTTGGGTTGACAATTTTGGTTGGACATATTCCTGGGTGTTTCATCACATGACATTATCTTTAGTTAAAAATTAATCTTTAATTCCGGGAAACTCCAGGACAATCCTCAAGGGTTGGCAACCCTAGTCACACACTGCAGCCCACATTTGGGCCTTGAAAAGTTCTCTCTCATATGACAGAGGGCCGGGACAAGGTATATTTACCACTGAAGTCCTACTGAGGGTCACTAAATAGACATAAAGAGGTACTTAAAGGTATGCATAGGCCTTGTACTGGACTTCTAGAGGGAGAATTTCACCCTCTGTGAGAATTAAAAGAACTAAGGGAATGTTTTCTTAAAATAATGAAATACATCCCAGTTTGATGTGTTATCCATCTTGTTTTATTTTACTTGTTATTAACCAATTAAATAATTGCTGCCCATCTGTGAGATAATTTAAATGACTTATTGTACAGTTAATCACTTATGCTGCATCAGCATGTCAGTGGTTACATACTTTGTTTATTTGTCCTGGCATTTTGTTTGTGCTGCCATCTTCAGAAATGAAGTTGTTTGAGGTAGTTTAACTGCAAGAGGTGGAAAGGGAACTGAGGGAGACAAAGAAAGATGATTAAGGTAGTTTGGTTCCTAGGGTGGCATCATGCAAACTGTTGAGTACTTGGGATTTGATCCAGCAAAGCCCTGATACATGTGCTCAACTCTAAACACACAAATAATAATAAAATATTAAATCTTATATAACATTTTTCTGCCATAGATCTCAAAATGCTTTACAAAGGAGTAAATTCTCATTATCCCCACTTTACAGATGGAGAAACTGAGGCACAAGTATGTGAAGTGACTTGTCCAAGGTCACCTGGAAATCCAGTGGCAAAGCTGGGAAGAGAATCTAGGTCTCCTAAATCCTACTCCCGTGCTCTATCCACTAGGAAACACTAGGGCTATTTATATGATGAATGTTAATCACGTGATGAAGAGCTTTGCTGGATCAGGGCCAAATTGCTCAACAACTTGTAGAATTGAACTGCAGGAATCAAATCACTAGTGATTAGAGTTGGGCCAATAACTGATTTTTCAGTTAGCTAGCAATTCTGAAAAAAAGCTAAACCAAATCCAAAAATTGTGAAAAATTTCATCAAACTGAAAAAAAATCAGTTCCAGGTTAATTTAAATATGCTTGGAATTTTCAAGATGGCATCATTCTTCCTTATACCCATTATCCCAGTGGGTTCACCTAGGATGTAGGAGACACAGGTTCAGCTCCCCCTCTGCCTGATATGGAGAAAGGCTTTGAACTTGGGGCTCCCACATTGCAGGAGAATGCCTTAGCTCCCTAGGTTGGGGATTTTCTGGGGATGGTCTCTCCCAGTCTATCCTGGTGAAGCTTCTCCACTTTGTCTAAATAACTAGGCATTAGAACAGGGACTTGAATTTAGGTTTTTCCCGATCTTTGTTGAATGCCCTAACCTCCCAGCCTGTAGAGTCATTCTCCGTGAATCACTCTGGCCCAAAGAGTGTTCACTGTCATTCAGAGTGGCAATTCATAATGACAATGACTATTCATTGGGCCAGAGAGAGAGAATGAAAATGACATCCCAGGGCTAAAGGTTATAAATAAAGGGAGGCCACCACTGCCTCCTCCTTTCCCTCAAGTTCCCCAATTTTTTTTGAGGGGGGGGCAAATATTTTGGGGGCCAAAACTATTAGTGTCAAAATTGCAAAGAGTTTTGGATTGACCAAAACTGCATTTTAGTGAACAAAGTATTTGTCCCAGCTCTGCTAGTGATGGATATGTGTAACTAGCTGCTACATTAGGTGTTCCATTTTATATTCTAGATGGACTAAGGGTATGTCTACACTACCCGCCGGATCGGCGGGCAGTGATCAATCCAGCGGGGGTCGATTTATTGCCTCTAGTCTAGACGCGATAAATCAATCCCCGAATGCTCTCCCGTCGACTCCTGTACTCCACCGCCGCAAGAGGCGCAGGCAGAGTTGACGGGGGAGTGGCAACAGTCGACTCACCGCAGTGAAGACACCACGGTAAGTCGATCTAAGAACGTCGACTTCAGCTAGTTATTCATGTAACTTGCGTAACTTAGATCGATCCCTCACCCCGCCCCAGTGTAGACCAGGCCTTAGATATTTTCACTGCACCATTAATATGTAGCCACCTCTTAAGGTCAATATGTTGCCTGTACATTTGGATCCTAATGGATGAATCAATCTGAAAATAATGTAAAGAAAATAGGTTTGGATATCTATAGCTATTGGGGGAACTTGGTAATGGCAGTACATTAAATCACAGAAATTATTTCATTAGATATAAATCTTACTAGTATGACATTGATGTATTGTAATTAAGACTAATGAGCCATTGATTCTCATCCAGAAATTCAGTTAAGATGACAAATTTCATTCCATTAAAGGCTGATGAATAAATGTTCAAGACACACACAGTCTAGGAGCTAAATTCTGCTTTCAGTTACACCAGTCTAAGTTCAGATTTCAAAGGAGTTTTTTGGATTTACAATGATGTAACTGAAAGGAGGGTTTGTGAAATGTTGGGAACCTGCTATGTTGTTGAAAAGCAGCATATAGTCATTTTCCATGAGTAATGGGTTGAAATTGATGATAAGTCTAATCCACCCTTCCTACAATCAAATAAATACTTCACTTAAGTGGTTTTACTGGGTGTTTGCAAAGTTCCTTTTTCAGATTTAATAAAACAAATAAAGGGCGATCCTCATCCTCGCAGACAAGATCCCAGATTTTCCTTCATTTAATTAAAATATTTGGCTTTTAACAAACAAAATCCAGGATTCTCCCTCAAAACAACTTTAAAATATCTTGGCTATCGGCTGAGGGTTATGAACAAGTGCTGGCTTCCTGGTGCATCAACCACTCCTAAACTTTGATTTGTAATAAGACGGGATGCACATTTTCCCCTTCCATGACATTCCAGCAGGCCCCATCCCAGCAGCTTTTGGGAGTTCCAAGGAGCAGAAGAAACAAAAATGTCACCAGTCACATATTCTCTGAGTCGTGGGGTAAAAGCCCTGTTAGAGTCACATCTTATCTCATATCTAGGAGTCACTTCAGATTATAAATATTCCACATGAGAAGGAATGTTATTTGAGTCCCTTCCATCAAATTTAATTTCAACCTAAGTCATGCTCAGATGCACACACCACCTCTTTCCAAGAAATGTTATCTCCAAAGCAGGTGTCTTCCCATATTTCCAAAGTAACCAATGGCTAAATGCTATCCACTGTTCATCTCCACTCTTAGCCAGAACAAAGTTGAAAGAAGAAGCTGGAATCCCTCTGGAGGGATGAATCTGCCTCTTTTCTCCCTTGCCCAACCTACATTTTACTCAGAACAAAGTACTGTGAAGATTCTACTAGAGACTTCCCAGATTACAGGCAGCAAATCTTATAGATTCTTCAACTAGCTGGAAACAGAACCAGTCACATCACTCACTGTTGCAACACCTTCAGTATTATCACATGACTGTCACACAATGAGACTCTGACATGAGCCATATCTTTCCTTGAGAGGAAATTGTATTTCGCACCTATCTTCATAATGGAAAAAGTAGACAAGTCAGACAGCCTCAGCGTATTCTCCCAGTCATGGGGTAAAAGCCTCATCAGTATCTCTTCTTCCTGTAGATGCACAGCTCATACACTAGAGGATCCTCATCTCTCCTTACTCTCCGTGTTCAGATCCTTAATTCATACATGAGAGATTTATAGACATATTTCTAGAAGCAATATTATCCTGGCCTTCCGTCGATGAGTTATCCTGGCACAGGGGAAGGAGTGGGGAACCCAGCTCCAGCCTTCTCCTCTTCTGCTAAACACAGAGGGAGTGCTCCTTCCTCCTCTCCATAGTTTGAGGAAGTGGCACTTCCCCACAGCTCCCTCGGCTCCTTGGCTGGTGCAATGAGAAATTTCCCTCGTGTTTGAACACCACTCCCCTGGCAATATAAGTATTTGGAATGTAATAAAATATTATAAGGGCAGCGATACCCCTTCTTCAAAGGGGTAATTGGTTACAGGCAATTAAAGATGCACTGGGCACTTCCCAAGAGACTGAATGCATGTGTAACTGAATTTAACATTTCCTGCAGGCTTAAATGATTTGTTGGGCGACTGGATGTTGTATTTAGGAGGGCACATGTTTAATTTACAAATTAGTGGATTACAGTATTATCTGTAACAACATATTAAATGAAGTATTAATGTAATGCAACCCAAACGACACATTATAAACTATATAAGAATATATACAAATTTGATTTAATATGTTAGCTTCCTTCGCCCTCTGTCAGTCTAATTGCCTTTGCATAATCCATGTTTCTAATTATCCTTTAGTAGGCCTTGCATATAAATAGCTAATTAGATAGTGTCCCTGTAAGCTATGAAGTATGTAACATCGGAAAACTTACTCCTTTGGAAATTTAATTTAGGATAACAGATTGTGCTACCCAATTGAAGAACTAAAGATTTCAGTTTGCTACCATGTCTGCTTATTTAATTTCAATTTAGTGCTGTTTCATTAGTGCCCGAAAATGTGTCCAGTGATTTTATCCCGATATATATTTAACATATTTTCGTTTGCTTCTGTTAATCCAGTGCAATTATTACAACAACATTCTCATGACCTAAAAATTGCCATGGAAGTAGAGACTGGATGTGTGCACCTACTTTATATCCAATGGATGGTAGGTGTGATTATTACTGAAATCTTCATCTGGATCATGGGAATTGCCAGATTGGATCAGGCCCGGGGTCTATATAGTCCAGTGGTCTGTCTCTGACAATGGCCAGCCCCACATGCTTCGGAGGAGGATGTTAAGAAACCTGCAGTAGGCACATGTGGGATAATCAGTGTTGTCAACTCTAATGATTTTGTCATGAGTCCCATGATCATTACTGTTTTCCTTATAGCTCCAGCTCCTGGAGTCAAGTGGATGTGAGATTATTTTAGCCTTTATTCTTAAAGAAAAAATAAGTTTCTAGCCCTTGTGGCTGTGAAGAAAGCATCAATATTTGACTCCAGTGCACCATAAAGGCTCAAAAAGCAAAAGGCAAACAAAAAGAACACCAGATCTGTTATTTTTACATAAGCTCATGATTTTAGACCCAATCTCATGATTTTTGAACATTTGGGATTGGCAATACTGTGACCTGCTTCCGACATTAGGTCGTCCTCTCTCATGGGTCCACATAAGTCATTACTCCATTTCCTCTTGCCTTGTCTATGACTCCCTATCACAGTCAGGGCCCAGACACCCCTAGGAGAGAACAGGGGGGGTTGAACCCCAAAGAATATGTGTGAGGTGTGTGTGACTCAAAGTGAAATGATATTGAGGGCAGGTTTCATGCCCTCTGGGGTGACAAACCAGAAGGGAAAAGTCGGAGTCTCCATTAGTTAAGAACTCAGGGAGATGGATTTGGGGAGATTTGGGACTGGAAGGGGTTATGGAAGTCACCCTACAAGGAATAATTAGCCTGGTGGAATCCAGGGTGAAACCTTATGCTTGTAGGCTGGCTACTCATGTCAGACCTCTGAGCCACAGCCACATAGCATTAAGGAACCCAAAGTTACAAGGCAGGCAGTGACAGAACCCCAAAATAGTCTGGGTGATCCTCAGAACATCACACTCCCCTCCCTAAAACCAGTTTAAATCCCACTTTGCCCAACTCTAGCATGTGCAGAATGCTGCTACCACTTTCTTACGCCTAAAAGTAGCATAGCCATGTCACACTGATCACCATGCATCTCCACTGGATCCCCATTCTTCCCAGAACCCTGTCCAGATGTTCTCTTCTTGTTTTTGAAATCTTCAGTGGACTTGACCCACACACACCTGGGGCTCGTCATTAAGAGCTACTCCACATGAGAAAGGATTGCAGAATTGGCCTATACAATTGCACTATTTCACTCTTTGAAATGGTTTTGGTACAGAGGCTCCATGTCAGATACTATACCAAGTAAAGACACATTTTGCATTAGTGTAAACATATGAATTCCACATATAATAATTAATAATACCACCTACATCTCTATATTGTGCTGTCAACCATAGATCGCAAAGCGCTTTACAAAGGAGTTAAGTATCAAGATGGGGAAAACAGAAGCACCAAGAGGTAAAGTGACTTGTCTACAGTGGCGCAGAAGCCAGTAGCAGAAGCAGGAACACAAGCCAGATCTGCTCAGACCTAGTATGCTCCCCTAACCAGTGGCCACATTGTATGGCCATGTTTGTCTAAGCCATATGGGGGTTCGAATGCCCCATTCCCATTAATTTTAATGGGAAGTGAACATCCAAGTCCTTTGGACAGTTTTACAAATCTCTCTCTCACACACCAATATACCAGTCCTTACATACATACTTAAATACAATACTTACCTACAGAATAGATACACGCTCCCTAAGATTCGTATAAATGCAACTAACAGTCATATATTTTTCTCCTAAAATTAGTGATGGAGATTGCACACTTATCTTTAAATGAGTCAGACACGATATAGCAATTTAGAAATCTCTAGATTTCTTATTGGGCCTGGTGTGTTGAGTAAGTGGTGTAATTTGTATTCTGTAAATCTAGGACATCATACAGGGAATGAGACCAATGGGAATGAATAATAGTTAAAATATTACTCTTCCGAGTTTGCACGCAGTGTGCCAGATTCATTCCCAGTGAAAATCCCTTGCAAACAGAGTTGACTCTTTATTATATAAGCCACATAAAGGGCAATGATGCACATTATAGAGTAATTATGGTTAATAAGGCGTTGGGGTAAGATTAAAGGACTAGTTCTCAAACTGTACAGGGCTAAATGTTAAAAAGCATGTGAAGTGGGGATAGCAGATCCTAATCCTTACTAGGGATAAAATGTTCAAAAGCAGTTAAGTGACTCAGACACCTAAGGCACAGAACCTCAAAGGTATTTAGGCACCTAACTCCCATTGAGAGTTAGGCACCTACATCTTGCTCTGCACCCTGGGAAGCTCTAGGTCTCTCTGAGGTTACATGCACTCTCTGGGGATACAATTCATGCCAGAGTTCTCCCCTCTGGTACAGAATTTCTGTGTGCGTTAGAGTAACCCAAGTGGCTAAAGTATTCGGTGCACAGGCGAGGATGCTGTCCTTGAGCAACTAGCACAGCAATGCAAATGTTGTTAGAAAAAAATACTACAAGGCTTTAGTGGGCCAAGCAGACTGGCTGCTGAATACATCTGCTTGCAACACAGCCAAGACCTTTGACCAACCAAGGATGCAGCTGCCATGTGCAATAGTGCCAAAGTCCATAGGGTTTTTTTCCCCCTCTGGTCTTGAGAGCAGCACTCTACATAACTCTTGGACTGTATTATACCTGCAGATAGAGGCTTGTGCTCTTCAGCTTAACCTATCATAGCAATATAAAACTAGATACATTCATGGAGGATGGGTCCATCAATGGCTATTAGCCACGATAGGCAGGGATGGTGTCCCTAGCCTCTGTTTGCCAGAAGCTGGGAATGTGCGACAGGGGATGGATCACTTGATGATTACCTGTGCTGTTCATTCCCTTTGGGGCACCTGGCATTGGCCACTGTCAGTAGACAGGATACTGGGCTAGATGGACCTTTGGTCTGACCCAGTATGGCCGTTCTTATGTTCTTATAGCAACATTTTACTAGCCTAAGCAAACTACCCCAGTGGCAAGCTACTTCCTCACTTGAGAATGCATGAAAGCTTTCTCCATCTCTCAGGTATTCCTTGAGATGCAATTCTCTTTTCCTGAACACAGCTGAGCATCATCTTGGATGAGTCTCATCAAAACTCTATTGTGTTTCATCACATCATTCTCCTTTACCAGCTATCCTTCTGGTAAAGGAGATACCAGAAGGATAGCTGGTATCCTTTTATAAATTGCAGAGGTAAGAGTAAGAAGGAATAAGGGAAAATCCCTTATTCCTTCTCAGCCCCACACCAGCTCGCACATTTTGACAGAGGCATGAACAATACTGGGCTAACCCTGAAGATCAAGATTTTTCTGCATTTGTATTGATTGCTTTACTAATAAAAAGAGACATCTCAATGCCTGCTGTGTCTTAAAATGGTTTCACAAGAATAGATAAACTACAGGGAGAGACAGACTTTCACGGAAGTTTGGAAAGTGGTGATGAATAGAGATGTGCTTAAGCCATAAAATTTAGAACTAGAGTTCATATAGCCCAAGGTTTAAAGATGCTCACCACTATATAGATTGTAAATCCAAGATTTGAGCAGGACACCATCTTTTTGTGAGGGTTCTCACTGGCATATAATGATACTGCTCTTTCCACTTATTTTCCTTGAATCTTGCAGTCCATTCCCCTCAGGATGGAATAGATGCTTTTAATGTTATCCATTTCATTGTAGCAACCTGTTTTACTCTTGGTAAACACTTTCCCACTTATTATTCAGTGGATTATCAAGCAAGCCTAAACTGAAAGCAACAATGTCTACAGATATTCTTACCTGATAGGTGTATTTACTCTATCTGCTTATGCACTTGCTGTCAAACTAGCTCAGCTATAGGGCACAGATGGAAAACATGCATGAGAAAATATGTGCCCCGGGAACCTCTCTTAACAAACAAGATAGTGCTGTCTCGACTATTTCAGCTATCAGAGGGGCTGGAAAATGCGATAATGAATCTCCATTGACATTTCCTCCACAATTTACAGTACTGAGGGTTTTTAAACCCTTGCAGGACTTCAGTCAGGTTCCAGGGCATATTTGTCTGTTCAATTCTCTTACCAGTTTGTTTGTTATCAAATGTTTATCATGTAGTGATGATGAATCCAATGAAACGGAGTGAAATATACAAGAATGATTTACCTTTTGTGTATTTTCCCTTTTCTTAGTGATTCCTAACAGATTTTTTTTCCAGAGGGGGAAGTGAGTGAAGTCACCTTCCCGTAATTTCTGTTTGTCCTTCTCACTATAGCTACAAAACTCTTACCTCTGCAATTTATAAAAGGCTATGCATAGGTGTGACATACCAGGGCACGATCCAGACTAATGAGCAGTTGTGTCATCCCTATCCTGCAACTTTGGATGCCTTTTGATGCCTTACTGAAGTAGTTCCCACATGGGCTGCTCACAAACAGCCTTCTGGCATTCAAGCCATACCCCAACTGAACTGCAGAGTACACCAACAAGATACACTCCAACGGTCCCATGTGGATGCTGCTGGTGCAAACTAAAAGGTACCTAATTCACCTTAATGTAGCAAAGATGAGATATCTGCTACAGAAATCTTATGGCATCCACATGGGCCTACATGAGTTTGAATGTAACCAATGAAACTGAAATACAAATGATTTCTACCCACCCAGCAAATTATCCATTTCATGCTTTCAAACTCACCTCAGTAAGCGATTCCAGGGGATCCCATCAGAGACTTTAAGCATTTCAGGAGAGTGTTTGATTTTTCACAAAGGGATATTGCGAGAGAGATGTCAGTTTTTGCAGCCCACACTATCAAACCTGCCCCTGTTAATTACAAATCAGGCCTAATTTGAATAAACGAGCATTTCCACACCTGGTCAAAATCATTTTGCTAATGTCTTTGTTGGGTACGTGTCCGCATTTAGCAATTAAATTAGACCGTCCCTGGACTCCATTCAATTGTGCAACCTCTGCACCTGTGTAAGGAGGGGAGGGGGGAAGTGATAGAGGCCACAAGGCTGGGTGAGGGGAACTTCAGTCCACAAAGACTTCAAGCTCCTCCTCCACATGAGTACAAGGTCCAGCTGGCACTGCCGGGTCTCATTTACTACTGGGAGCTGGACCTTTTAGCCTTTATCAGCACTGGACATGAGCCACAAGGTATGATGAGTGTTATATGACCCCCGAATCCTATTGCTTGTCCCCAGCTGTGCCACTGGGAGTGTCAGGGAGCCAGCCACAGCAGGGCCAGTCTCCTAACAACACACCTGATCCTGGATGAGGCTGCCTGATTGGCTGCACCTCCTGACTGATGGAAGAATGGAGCTAAGGTTCTCTTTGACCCAGCAGCAGCCAGATCTCACTGGCTGCTCAACACGTTCCATGCCGCAGTTGCGCTTGACCCTGCTTCCTGTGCCTGCTTCCGCTCCCATCCAGCCCGGGCCCGCTCCAGTTCCTGCCCTTCTCCATCCTTGACATCACTGGCTCGGACACTAGGCCTCTGCTTCCTGGCCATGTCTTTGGCTTGGTGCTCACCCATTGGCTCTGGGCCCAGGCTTCACTTCCCAACCACATCTCTGGCTCGCCCATTGACTCTGATCCCTGGTTCTGACCCTCAGTTCTGCTCTTGACCATACCTCTGAGAGCCCCACAGCCCTGATTCTTGACTCTGGTTCAGCTCGGCTGCACCCTGATCTCCAGGGCTGGCCGCCCCATTTCTCCAACCATTAGGCCCAACCACCCTTGTGATCCCGACAGGGAGGCTGAAGAGAAGGCAACCCACCCCCCTCCATTCGACCATCTGCCAATTTGGCACAGTGGGAAATATTCCTTCTTGACCCCTAAAAACAGGCAATTGATCAGAGCCACAACATCCTAAGAGGCACAACTCCTAATCTACAGCTAAGAGGGCAAGATAGCTAACCGGAGAGTGAGAGGATTTTGAAAAGCCTGGGCTTAGCTTAAGTAGGGAGGGCAGAGGGGACACACCACAGGCAATTTGCCTAGCCAATGACTAATCAGAGACCCAAAAGGGATGGAGTTGCAGCCCATTCCCTGATCTGCATGCATTTTGGACTTCTGTCATTCCCTGCCGTCCAAAGTACTTTCCTGCTAAAGGTGGTAAGATGACATTTTTGGCATCTTATTACTGCAGTACACACCCACATTGTAACCCTAAAGTGTTTCAATCGTTGCCACCTATATCCTTTTGCATCCGATAGTTTAAGAAGTGCTTTTCCATTAAAACAGTCATATGATTTGGTCTCTGGGTAAATTCCTTTTTGCTTAGAGAACCTAAAGTATGAAACTGTCATTTCGTTTAGATTCATCGTATTTTATTAGTGTTGAGACATAACTTTTAAAAAACCCTTGACTTTTTTTTGTTTGTTTTCTAGCTACTAGGCAATATAGTTTCTATTTTTCATTGATTATAAAATTCCTATTGGAACTTCTGATTGTCTGTCTGGCTGGCTATGATGTATGATGAGTTAACAGTGCACAGAAATGTATTGCTCTAAGCTGTTTTCTTTATTTCTCTATCCAAATTACATTTGGGTTCAAGCTCATTAGCAGAGCTAGGAATAGAACCCAGGAGTTCTGAGTGACGATTTCCCTGCTCTAATCACTAGATTCAAATTCCTTCGCAAGAGACACTGAGCAGTGAATTTTTAGGTGATTAAAATCACTTGAGATTGATAGGTAAAGTGTGTGGGAGAATCCAGACATGAACTGGCTGTCAAGATACTTTACATCATCACCTGAGGCATGCTGCAATCACCCAGAAATGCAGCACCTGTCAACCCATATTGCTTAAATACTCTAATACTCTGCTGGTATCACACTGTTTCTGGTAACTCTTCCTCTCTCCTATACATTTATGTCTTTACTCCAGGATAATTATCTGCCGCTCTAGTTCTTTCTGAACTGCTTCACTGAGTTTCTGTCCCTCTTGATGACAGATAATTTTTTTCCCTCCTCAGCCCTGTCTTCAATCTGCCCTCTGAATGTAGCTGGTGAAAGTTCCTGGCTCTTATTAACTTTCAGATCGTCTCATGTTTCTACCTTAAAATGTTCTCAATAGCTAAGATTCCTGCAAGTACTCTACTGCCTCTTCTCTTCTTCCCAAATTCTATCTGAAGGGAGGGAATCCTCAACTTGAGGAATTTTGTCTATGAGCGGGACTCTGTTCCTGAAAATGTCCACCGGAGTCCCTCTACAGCTGCCTTCAAGGTTGGATAGAAGAATTTTTTACTCAGGGCTTCTCTTTTTTCACTATCATGTCCTTTGAGAATCCTACTTTTTTTTTTTCCTTCTGATTTTGCCCAGTGATGTTTGACTACTGGTCTCTGGTTATGTAGTGAAATTCTATTCAGTAAGAGCCAAATCCTGCCCACTTTATTCTACTAAGCAGATTCAAGGTAGCAACAACGGGTGCACCTGTATCTATTTAAAAACAAAACAAAACCAAGAGAACAACCTTCACGGCTCTTCTTGTGTGCAGTGGAAATTGCATAGATAATTGCATGTTCAAGTGCAATTCCTGGGCATCTATGTGCAGACGTTGGGGTGGGCTCACAAAAGTGGGGTTTCATGGGCACACAGTGGTTGCACTTGCATTGTAGGGTGTCACACCTTTCATGTCTGTCGTGGAGAAGTGGATGTGCCTATCAGTGATCCTCACCCCACTGGGGAGAGAAACACATTCTCTCTCTTTTTTTAAATGAAAAACCTCAAAGAGCATGTTTGTTTAGGAGTTCAGGGCCAGTCTATGAGAATAACTTGTTTCCCATGTAGGAATCTTAATGAAGTGGCCACATTTTTTCCCCATAGGAGCTGTTGGGGGCTGAGGCCTCAATGAATGCTGAGCCCTTCTGAAAATGTTGACCTTAGGGCCATTCTTCCTCAGATGTAGTGTCCCAGGGGTAATTACATTTTTGCCTCCTGTGTACCTTTGGAATCTAGAAGAGGGGGCTTTCAGGGTAGGGCAGATGCAAACTGTAGAAAGGAACAAGGGACAGTGAGAAGGGTGCATCCAGTACTATGCAAATAGATCTATTGCCCACTCACCCTATGGAACAGGGCAACAGAAGTTGCAGAGACTCCAGTATCAGCAGGGTGGCTATGGCGCAGCAGCGACCAGAGGGAATCTCCACAGCTGTCCCGCAGGCTGGAAGGAGGATTCCTTTCCCCCATTTCCTTAGCTGCAGAATGCCCAGCTACTGCAGTGGGGTTTGGGCCTTAATGAATCTGATTCTGAAGGCTTTTCATGGGGTTTTCCCCTCCTTTTCCAAATGAGTTAAAGCTGTATCAATCTGCAGCCCAAAAAACTAATCTCCCTTCAGTTCCCAGTCATGCTGTTCAAGTAGATCAGAATAGATACAAGAGGAGAGCAATGACCCAGGAGATTACAAGAGAGATGAATAACCCTGCTACAATATTTATGTATGCCAGTGCATATTAGCATATTATCTACATATTTCAAACGTCCCTGGCAATGAGGTAGCAATTAATTTGCATTAAAATCAGGAATGTTCCTTTAGAAAAAAAAATATTGATATGCTACACTGTGCATGTTTCAATGATTCATGGATTAAATCCAGCCCAACAGTAATAATTTCTGGGAAGAACAGCGTTCCAGAAAGGCTTGTCTTGAGGTGATTTGCCTTGTTACTACCTGAAGCTCATTCAAAAAACATATTTTTAATCTTTCAGGTGCACCCGGTCACATTACGCTAAGATGGTCTCAGATAATGGAACATGGATGCTTTGATTACTATAAAAAAATTTAAGCAAGGCTGGGAAGAAGGTGTTTCCATAGGCATCACTCAGCATCCTGGATTTAATTGCAGCTGGATTTTTCACATTGGGTGGAATTCGTCCAAAATGGCAGCAAAAAGTCTATGCGGCATAAAGCCTTCAAAATAGGGTTGAAATGTGATTGATGCTGTACACAAGCTTCATTCTGGTGCTGTGCACAGGGGTCAATTTCAGCCAGGCTGAATATCTTAAAGGAGGACCATGCACAAAACAATGAGAAGAGTCAATAGAGAAACGAATATACATTCTTCAAAGTATTGAAAGACAGTTAAGAATGTTAGGGCAGGAGCTCCTTTGCACTTGATCTGGCATAGGGAGGCAAACACCTGTAAAAAGCGGAGGAGAACAGGCATTTCCTATCACAACTCATTAAAAAAGGTTTTGTCTAACTAAGGATTGAGCATGTGTTAAGGCTGCCACCTTCGCCAACATGAGGAATTGATTGAGGGACTGCCATAAACTGAATGTATAGGTCTCTACAGCTTGAGGTAAAAAGCCAGATTCTGTAGCTGGGGGCTGTAACAGACTCACATTCTCTGTGAATCAAGCACAAAGGGCAAAACAAACACACACTTCTCTGTGGGTTACAAAAGGACCACGCAATTTGGACCACGGTGTCTTTTTTCAGGTGGAAATGTCATATTCCACATAGAATATTTATCTGGATTTTGAAACACACTAGAACCAGAAAAGTAACAAAAATAATGTGTAACAACCACTCTTGTTTCGGGTGCATTTTACCGAGAGGCCAAAGAGAGGAAAAACAGGCTGCAAGAGCGCTGAATTCCACTTTCAAGAAACCATCTATGGCCGAAATCCTGTGAATGCTTGTGCTTATCTTTACTACCTTGATTAGTCCCACTGCAATCAACTGGACTACGCATGGCATGACAGTAGTAAAGTTAGCGCATGTGTGTGTTTTGTGGATTGGGGTCTAGATGTGTGCAGAGAGCTACTGACTGAAAAAAAAGACATCGACCGGCAATGAAATGCCTCTCAGAGGAATAAGACAGCGTGTGAGCATGTGTTAGAAATGTTTGGTGAAAGCAGCAGGAGCAAAAGTTACATAAATCATTAAAATAAAATCTGCACTGTGGATCATTTTATTTTTTGCCCAGAAAATGCGCTCATGTGAAACAAAACTAAACAAAAAAGTTGATATTATCATAGCAAGGAATAGACATGACTAAGTAATTAATGAAGGCCTTGCAATTCAAGTCAATTTGCCTTCAACATCATGACTTATAATGCCCTAGGCCTGCATTAATAACCCACTAGCACATGGCTTTTCTTATTGTTTCATTATTTATAAATTTTATTGCTTATTAAAACAAAGCAAAGTTAATGAGATATAATAGATTTATAAAATTCTTTTCTTAGTTAACATTTGCTTTGTAAAAGTGAGAAATGCAATTTAACTCAGCTCCTTGCTAAACCCACAACCAACACACCAAACCTCTTGTTGCTCTGTCTGGGTAGACTTCATCACTCCATCCAGCACAATGCTTTGTGTAAATGGGGCCTCTTCACAGATCCAGATTGCCTGATCCATGCCAATGCTCCACTTGGCAGTGGGTTATGTGGTGCTGACCCGCTGCAGCCAGGGCTGCCGAGAGCGGGTTTGGGCCCCATTAAAAAAAAATTTTTGGGCCCCCCAGCAAGGGCGGATCGGCTAAACAGGGCTGACAAAACCGGGGAAGCTGGGCCCCAGGCCCCCTTCCAGACCATCGGGCCCTGATAATTTGTACCGGCTTCCCTCACCTCTCATCGGCCCTGGCTGTAGCCTAAGTTCTGCTGCACCACAGGTCTGATGCAATCTCTATGATAAGTGAATTTTTCCCTCTGTGCTCTAAGGACCTTTAGTGCCTCAAGCTGGCAAGATGAGGAGTGGAAATCCCACAACAACCCCTCTGCAATGAGTGAGGGTGTTAGGGACTTGAACCCCGACAGCGAAGTTTGTTGTTTGACCGCAGAGAGACAGGCAACACCAGCAAGGTTTGATTAAAAGCTTTTGGGGAAGCTCTATAATCTTCTCTGCGCCTCTGAGAGGGGCACAATATCCCTGACAATATTTGATGCTCACTTTGTATTGGTGTAATTGACTACACAAGAGGTGCAAGGTAACAGGGAATCAGACCACAGGGGGCCAGTTTGTTCTCTTTTCCCACCTTCCTGCCTCACCATTATTGGCTCACTTCTACTCATTCATGCGGTGAGGAAACTGGCTGTATGGTCCCCTTTGGGAGTGTCCAGAACTACACAGGACTCCTGCCCTGTTCTTGTGCGCTGGGAGCACAAACACTAGATTTGTGCCCATCCGTGCACAGAGGCCATAAGCGTAGTAGTGTTTGTGAGGATAAAGCTCTCTGTGCCCTACCAGCTCTCTTAAGATACGCCTAAGATCTACTTTTAAATTACAGTTATGTTTCTAAGGTTATGGCTTGGGCAGCCATCTTATCAAAGTAAAGTCAGGATCTGTATGACCCAGTCAGTCAATGTGAAATCACTTTATTTTAGCAAGATGGCTTCCAACAGCAGTTTCCTCAGCCAGAAATATTTAATTGCACTTATGAGAAACCTAAACTCTCTCACACAGCTCACAATTTATTAACGGTAAGAAGTGCTTTCTACCTTTCAAACCCTCACTCCACCGTATTGAACAAAATGGGTTCAGCTTTTCTTCTACAAAATGATTTTCACCATAATGGCAAATGTTCCTCTAATCAAAACTGACTTTTATTTGCATTCTACCTTTACAGTCCTTCCAATACCATATTTTTTTGAGATGTCAGCAAGAGAACAATACAACAAATTCAGAAATAACTGTATTAAAAATATGCCAAAGGAAAATTACTTAGTTCAATTCCAACTGTCAGTATGATTTTCCTTCCTATCTTGATAACGCGTTAGATATTAACGATATCAATGACTTAGGTGTTTCCGTGAAGGATATTACTTCCTGCAAAAAGCTGATGCTAAGAGCTTTATTAATTGCACGTAGATTGTGTTTACAAAAAGGGAAATCCACTTCAGCATGTCAATTTAGGTGAATTTGTAGGGCTTGACATTACTATTGAGAACACTGGAGAGAAAAGGTGGGAGAGGTAATATCTTTTATTGGATCAACTTTTGTTGTGGAGAGAGAGAAGCTTTCAAGCTTACACAGAGCTCTTCTTCAGGCCCTCAGTAATTCAGGGTAGGCCTATTTGTACCATTAATAAACCCGATAAGCGTTGATCAATTTGCTTCATTCTAAGGAATGGAAAGGAAAACTCTGGAACAAAATAGGGGCTCACTTTTCAAATGTGGTTCAGCAATCACATATTGAATCACATATTCATTTCAACCGAACAATTTGCATGCGTAAGTGTAAGCACACGTTAAGTACCTTGCTCATTGGGGGGCCCTGAACATTCACCTCAATGGGAGAAGTCTTTACATTCAAAAGCTACTTTGGAATAGAATTTGCAGAGGGATTTTGATTGCACCTTTTCAGTTTAAATACATTTCCCAAGCCGTATCCGAGGATTTATAATTTCAATTCACACACAGATTGTAAATTCTTTGGGGGGCAGGGACCATCTTTTTGTTACGCATTTGAACAGCGCCTAGTACAATGAGCTCCTGACCTCTCACTGGGGCTCCTATGTGCTACTGCAATACAAATGATAAATAATAATAATAAATAATAATTGCAGCTCAATAGCTCATTCTGGATACTGTATCAGATGGGCCAAATGTACATGACGTAACATCCTCCAAAATATGCTCCAGATTAGAGAGAACATTCACACACAAAATATAATCAACATACGTCAAATAATTTTCAGTTAATTAGTAGTCTCCCTGGCACAGATTCTCTCCTGCCCTAGAGTTCTGATCGGTACAGGAGAGAGGGGACAGTGTCCAGGTCCCTGATTATTGTGGCCATTTCCTCCCACGAATCCACTTAGAGCTGCTGTGGGCAGTTCTAAATTCCACCATTGGTTTAAGGTCCTTAATGGACCTGATACCAATGGAAATAGATAGAGGGGACTGGTGTAGCCACTCCATACTTCCTCCCTGGCTCTCATGGTGGAAGAGGAGTGGGCTCAAAGGCCTGGGACTTGGCAGCAGCAGCAGTTTTCCCCCTACACCAGGAGGATTCTCTGCTGGCAATTTTCAGCTGCATTATATGAGTGATGCAAAAGAGCCATACGGTCTTGTGAATTTGGCCCCGTATCCTCTAAACTGGCCTACTGAAACAAGGTTCATGCCTGCCTGCATACACACATGGCACACAAGGTAGAGCATGCGCAGGGAATACTTGCCTTTCATCAACACAACACTCACACAGGAGGCAATTGGCCTCCATTCTCACAGCGCCTAATAGCGTCTATTAGCCCAGAAGGAACTTGTCTGGCTAGGGAGTGCCACAAGTGATCATCCAGTGGCATGGAGCTGATTCCTCGATGCACCTTCCCTGCAGTCAGCATAGCATGGAAAAGGAGTGTAATCAGAAAAAGGGGATATAGCCACAACACCCTACCTCAATGTCAATCTTTGGCAGTATTTTCAGCCCCTTATGACTTTTACAGGATTGTGTAAACTAGAGAAGCCCTCAGGCTGTTCTAGCATAAAATGGGGGCGAGGAAGGGAAGGAGGAGCCATGCACAAAGCAACACTAGGACTAGGCAAGTGCAAAGGAGAGCATTAAAGCCACCTTCATACACCATCCTCTGACCTGTACTCCATGCACAACAGCCAGGCCTGATGATCTGGCTTAAAACATCTCCCCCTGCCACGGCTGCAGCACAAGACACGTTCCATCATCGCAGGGCTCCAAAGACTCATAGGGTTGCAATTTGTCCCTTCGCCTCCAGCTAAGTTGTCAGGGCTTCTTTTTATTTAAAAATATTATCCTGCTTAATCTCTCTTGCTTTCATTATGACTGACATTATAACAGTAGTACCCAGGGAATGCCAAAGCATGAAGGGTGGATAGAGGGAGCACCTAGAATAGATGCATCACTTCCCTTGATATTTTAACACTAACAAGTTTAGTACTCGAGAGTTGCAGTTTTTCTAGTGGCATCTTTATGGTACTCAACTGATGCTCCCACCAAAATTTATGGCTCCTTGAGCAGACTCTCTGAACCACAATCATAGTCATAGTAAATCTAAAGAATACTGTATGTGACAATGGACACTTCTCACGCCTCCTTAACGTGGTGCATTGGGGCAGGGGGACAGCCATATGTACTGCTTTCTCTCTAGTTAGAGAACTTTGAAGCTTTTCTTGGTTGCAAAAGGGCAGCAACATAGAAACGAGGGAACTGACTCTAGAAGTAATGGCCACCAATCCTTGCCTCCTACAAGTCTTCTTCTTCCTCCCTTCCATCTCAGTGTCCCTCTTCTTATTTTTAACCATACCTATGGCCATATATATGATCCTCTCAATAGGTGGAGCAGCAATGCAGGTGGCCATGGAAGTGGGGAGCGCTGTCTCCATGGCATCATTTCACATTTCCACACATAAGCCCTTACATGGGGGCTCCCCAGGTTTTGGATTAAGCAGGTGGAGAACCAAGTGAGGGGACAAATGTTCTCTACAGCACTGCCTCCGCAATGCTAACCCTCCCATCACGAGAGAGTTAGGAAGGCCGAGGCCTGTGTGGGGACCCTCAGCAACATGGCTCCTAGCAGTACTCAGTAAAACAATTGGAGAATATTAATGGCTTTGTGCTGCTTGTATCCACATCACTCGATTTTGTGTGTGTGTGTGTGTGTGTGTGTGTGTGTGTGTGTGTGTGTGTGTGTGTGTGTGTGTGTGTGTGTGTGTGTGTGAGTGAGAGAGAGAGAGAGAGAGAGAGAAAAACACACACACACACAAGATGCCAGTAGATGGTGCTCAAGAATATGTTTTGGAGGACCAAAAAGCGATGTAAACGACTTTCACTGCCAGCTCTTCACATCAACTCGTAACTCTTAAAGCTTCTCCATCTTAATTCTCCCATATTTGAGGCCTGATTCTAGACACTATAGGGAACGGTACTTATTTTTTAAACTGAGGACAACAGGACTGTATTCCCCCCTCAGAGCTCCACTTTCTATTCAGTGACAGAAGCAAGAACTGGGGACCAGAACTCAAATCTAAATATTCTCTCTAGCAAAGAAAAGAAGCACAAAGAGACCCTTCAACCCAGGAACAATGGTCTTATTAACAGAGTATCGGACTGGGACTCAGGAGACCTGGTCCCGTTCATAGTTCGGCCACTAACTTCCAGTGTGACCTTGGGCAAGTCACGTAAACTACCATGTGCCTCAATTCCAACCTCTGTCAAATGAGGAGAACATATCCTCATTGAGGTGTTGTGAGGATAAAAAAAATCCATTCACGATTGTGCGGCAATGAGATACTAGAGTGATGAGAGCCATATAAGTAGCCAGTACCGCATGTATGTTTTTAAAGTTATTGATTTTTCTTTCAATTTGTGGAAAATTTCATCTGCCAAACTTTATCAAGTGACTGGTGTTGTCGCAATGTGTCTGAGTTATGTCACTGTTAATGAAGGAGTGTAATTGGTATTGAACAACATAACGTAGGTCATTTTTTGCTGTACTTAGTTTTTATCATGCAATCAATTTGTAATAGGTGTCTCTACATGAACTGTGGGAGCGATATCACTGCGTGACCTCCTTTTAGTTTTCTAATAGAGCTTTAATTCCTCCTGTCACTTTGAGTTTTACAATCGTCTCTCCCTCTCAGAGAATAATGGGAATGAACCGAAAAATGAACTGAGGGTTACCTTTGCTAGCAAATGGAGGAAGGAAGTGGCAGCTAGACCTGGTGCCATTCATCACTAAGCTTTAGAGCCTTGTGGTGTGACTAATATGGACTATAACTCCCCTTTCTAAAAGGAACTCCTGGAATAGACAAAACTTGCTGTTTACACTGGCCCAGGTTCTGGAGTGGAGCGGAGCGGGGAGCTGTTCAGTCAGATATTTGTATTGTGGTAATGCCCAGGGCAGCATTATGCTAGATATTGTACATATATGAGAGTCCTTGCTCTGACAATCTAAATAGACAAGACAGACAACGGAAGTATTATTGCACCCATTTTAGAGATGGGGAACTGAGGCACAAAGATATTAACTGACTTGACCATAGTCACACAGGGAGTTTTTGACAGACCCTAGGATTGAACTCAGATCTTCTAAGTCCCCAGCCACTGCTTTAACCACAAGACCAGCCCTCCTCACTTTCTAACACAGCACAGCATCAGCCTGCCACCCTACCTGAGTGGTGCCTGTTCTGTCTTTTGCCCAGGAGTGGTCTGACTGTGCGGCGCCTGCGCTGGCTGGTGCCCAGCGAGCTGCCAGCACAGCCAGGGCTTCCAGATGCCCGCCCAGTAGGGTTGCCAAATGTCTAATCACGTAAACCCAAAGACCCTTCCCCTGCCCCACCCCTTTCCTGAGACCATGCCCCTGTCCTGACCCTTCTCTGCAGCCCCGCCCCCTGCTCACTTCATCCCCCCCCTCCGTTGCTCAATCGCCCCCACCTTCACTCATTTTCACCAGCAGCAGCAGCTCCAGGCACCAGCGCTCCAAGCGCGTGCCTGGGGCAGCAAGACGCGGGGGGTGGCCTGCCAGTCCCTGCGAGGGCAGCAGTCAGGCAGCCTTCAGCGGCGCGCCTGCAGGAGGTCCACCCGTCCCGCGGCTTTGGCGGCAATTCGGCAGCGGGTACGCCGAAGCCATGGGACTGGCGGACCTCCTGCAGGCAAACCGCCAAATCCGCGGGACTGGGGACCTCCCACAGGTGCGCTGCCGAAGGCAGCCTGCCTGCTGTGCTTGGGGTGGCAAAAAAGTTAGAGCCGCCCCTGTTCACCAGGCTGGGGCAGGGGGTTGGGCTGCAGGCTCTGGGAGGGAGTTTGGGTGCGGGAGGGGGTGGGGAGTAACACTTCAGTCGAGACAGCAGGTTCAACTGTGCTAGGAATTGCACAAACACACATACAAAGATATGATCCCATCTCCAAAGAGTTTACAATTAAAATGAGGTGACTTCTGTGCACCCACATATTTACAGTTTGGAAAACTTAACTATTTAGGAGCAGAAATCTGGGCTAAATTTGTCTAATTATTCACTGAGCTCTATTAGGTAGAGACAGACACACATTCTGCTCTGTTATGCAAGTGCAATTGTTATTAACTTCAACAGTGATTTTGACCTCCAGCCATACCAGTTGCTAAACTGTCTTTAAGCAGAGCTAACCAAACCAGTTTTAAATACTGGTTCAAACAAAAAAGTTTTAACTAAAAGAAGAGGAGTACTTGTGGCATCTTGGAGATTAACAAATTTATTTCAGCATGAGCTTTCGTGGGCTGCAGCTCACACAAAAGCACATGGCTGTGCTGTGCTCCTGACATGGAGGTTCAAGAGCCTGCAGTTTAGAAGCACAGTAAGATTTTGCCTCTTTACAAAAAGTGACCAAGAGTCCTGTGGCACCTTAAAGCCTAACAGAAGTATTGGAGCATGAGCTTTCGTGGGTAAATACCCACTTCGTCAGACGCATGTGGTGGAAATGGACAGTGCTTCAAAATCCAGGAACAATGTCTACATGCAGTAGAGTATGGTCTTATTAAGTGATACTCAATGTTATCTGGAGACAGATTCAGCTCTGGTTTAAGTCCACTGGTTTCAGTACTTTTACAGTGAGGATGAATGTAGCCCCATTATATGCATTTGCACCTAGACCTTGATCACTGACCTCAGTTTGATTAATTTGAGAGATCAAATAATCTTATTAAATGTGACCTGCTAACATCATTTCACATGCAAACAGTTTCAAGGAGCAATGTGTTACTTTATTGCTGTAGCTCAAATTGGAGGAAAGTTTTGGCTATAAATGTAGCAGTTCATAAGATAAATTTAACCACAGACTTCATGTCACAGCCTATAAAACATAATATTCACCAGGCAGTTGTAAGCCAATAGGAAATGCTAGCACAAAATGAACTTCAACTTTTCATGGTTATTTAAAGCAAATTAACAATGACAGTAATGTAATTTCCTTGGCACTACTCTTTTTCATTTCTTTGCAGCTGCATCTTGCTAGAATCTTTAGAGAAGTTTAAACTGATTTCCAGAAATTCTTTGAAATAAATACACCTTACCATTATATATACACACTTCAGACTTTAGCAGAGGTGAAGAAGAAAGAATTTGCATTTCCATTTAAATGAACAGCTTATACTAATCTATAGATGGAAACTGACAGTGTATATTTTTCAAGACTACAAATATTTACCTTTATCAAAATACAGAGCTAAAATTTACAACTGTGACCCGCTTCTAATGCCTCGGGCAGAAAAAGCTCCATTTCATGATTTCCTAACAAGGTAAGAAGTTGCTAAAGAGCAAGTCTGCTGCCATGCTAACTAATGAAGTAGCATGAGCTGTGAATTATAATGCTGGTTTTGAGAGGGCAGTTGTCTGCTATAGTTTCAAATAAACAAGCTATTTCATTCAGGTTTTTAGGAAAATATATTGTGCTTTCACATCGGTACGACACTCAGTGGGATAAATCCAGCCCTTGCCGAAAGAGGGCACAAGTCCATTGACGTTAGTAGAATCAATTTCAAAGGAGAAGCACTTGTTTACATTAATTACAGTAGTAATTAGATGTTGTAAATAAGATCCAGGAAGTTCATCTCCCATTCCCTAAAACCACTATAACTGTGTGTGAAAGCAACTCAGGAATTACAAAATACCATCCAACTTCCATTGAGGCCAATGGAAAGATTCCCTTTGTGTTCAATGGAGGTTGGCTCAAGTTCACAATGCACAATCCCATCCATTCTGACTTCTCTCCTAGGGCCTAATCAAAAGCCCATTGAGGTTAATTGGAGTCTTTCAGTTTACTTCAGTGGGCTTTGGAAAAGGTCCCTAAGGCCTGCATGATCAGTAATTATAAATCATGTCATTTCTTCTCTGGAACTGGGGAGTTTAGGAAACTAGGCGATATTCACAACTTTCAGATTCCCGTGTACTTTAAACAAGATTTATGCTTTTGGGGAAGGAAGACCCCAAAGGAGTTTGGACTTTGTATTCTGTCACTTTCAGCTCCTCCTTCCTGATAGTGTTGTGCATCTCAGTGCCAGAAGCAGTCTCCAGCCCAGAACTACCACGTTCCAAAGACTCTGTGTTAACAGAGCTTGCTTCTTATTGGCTTATTGTCTCCTCTATCAGCGTAACTTAATCCACTTACTGTATTTTATTGGCTGTCCAAGGTGTTGGGTGCGGCCTGAATTCTCACAAGCCATTTTCTCCCTTCTTTAAGAAAGGGCACTCAGATCTATGAAAGTTTGGTACTGTTAGGAGCATTCCTACCCAAGATGTCTGAACTCATCCCCAATTCTCCAAACCCTGCTCCTAACCTTCCTAATCAACACAGGTTACATCACACGTGCTATAGAAAGATGCAAAGAAATGAGATGTCTTGATGGTGAGTTGGCTTTAGGGCTCTGTGCCAAGAAACCTAATATTATAACCAATCATATGCAGAAATTACATAAAACCAGCATGCACCACGTAAATGGTAGCTATATTAGTCCATTAGAGAAAAAATAAAATAAAAATAAAGAACTTGCAGGTGATTTCATTAAATAGACTAACACCACAATGAATCGGTTTGGGGACTACTTTGCTTTTTAAAATGATCAAATCTACTATTATGTTGTCAACTGGCATGTCAGTCTGATTAAAATAACTGCATTTTTATTGGCAAGGCACAGTGTTTTATGACCTACCTAGCAAAACCAGGATACAAATATTTGTGTAATACATCCCACTAGTAGAAAGATCTTGGGTATGTTTGCGAAAGATGTAGCAAATTGCCAATGGAAGCACTTACCCCAGTTTTATATCAGATTAACTCCACTGAAATCAGTGAAGTTACTCCTCTCACATATACTGATGCAAATCAGGGTTCAGAACCCCAGATCTACTAACCTGTCTGCTTCGCCATTATTAGGGTGACTAATGATGGGGGCAGATTATAATGTTTGCCATACAGAATCCTGGTGTCTATACGACTGTTTCTGCTATGATAAAACCCAAGACTTCTACGGATCTTTTAAGACTATTCTCAAAAGGCTTCAGTAAAGTGTATTTCACTTTATTGATTGAATGTATTTTACTCTGTTTTTTTTCTTCCTTTTTTAAAATTCCCCGGTGATTAGCAACTATGGAATGTAGAACCTCCTGCAAATTCTGAGTAGCTGACACTCCTTCTGGAGACCACATCCAGGATTAAATCACATTGCTGTACTGGAGGTACTTGTGAGTATCCAGAGATAGCATTCATCACTAGTTCTCCCTTCTCTAGCATTCCTCTGTAGTACTTCAGGTTTTTAATTTTTATTTTTTTAAAAAAAGTGTATAATTCATTAGAACAACATGTCTCTGCTGGCAGTTAATTACATTTCTGCAACAACACCTGCCTTGGGGTAGGATGCTTGCACACAAGTATTTACGTCCAGAGTTTTGTAGTTAGGCCACGAAACACAGTGTCCTGCTGATAAACAGAGTTATTTTTTCACTTACGTTTCTGATTCAAGGTCTAAATAGATGGTTTTCCATCAAAACCCTGGAATAATGACTAAATTAATTTAGTAATTACCACAAAGTACATTGAGCATACAGTAATTAATAGTTCCAAATGCTTATGTTTTCTTTCATGCAAATAAGCACCTATGTCAACAAAGTGTCAGTAGCGGATACTTTAATAAAGAAAAACATTACTTGTATTTTGGCTTGGTTCCCCACCCCCCTTCTTCCAGCACTCTTCATTAATATAATAAAATCCTCATTATAAAATCATTAGTGTAAATGCAAATAAAGTCTTACATTGTTAATGTCCCCAGCAGGTCCTTAATCACTTGAAAAGTCATGCCACATTAAGTAGAATATCGATTTCACATGATAAAAGGGGATGATGTGTAAGACATTAAGCTACCTTTTTGAACTATTAATGGAAAAGAAAGTCCTGTTGCATTTGAAGTTATTTCCGTGCATTGTTTATATTTTGGAACCTAAAAATCCTCATTAATTCAAAACCCCGGGGAAATGTTGTGATTGAAAAAGATCTGTTAGGTCATTATCCCCCTGGCCTCTTAAGTCTCTATTTCCTTTTGCCTGTAGCCCTGATTCTGTCCAGTAAAGCCACTGGAGCACACACACATGCAGTGACATAATCCCTGGAAAATCTTATACCTTGTCAATGTAACAATTTCTAGGATTACTCCCATTGTCACTAACCCTTAGGAATGAGATCTACACACAGGAGACCAGTAAGTGGATCTTAGTTTAAGCCCTTAGCAAGCTCCCTACCCTCTAGGCTACCACCACCTGTTGGGGAAGGGGACACAGATCTGATGAGGAGCCTGGTTGAGGCCGGAGAACTGGGGCTGGCTTGGCAAAGAGCGTGGGACGGGGGCTAGGGAAGGGTGAACATTGAGAATGGACTTGGAGCCACAGGAAGGAGATTAGAGCTGAGGAGAGACAGAGGTCGGATAAGGAACTGGTGTGCTGGGGAGCTGGGACTGGCTGGGCAAAGAGAGTGGGGACAAGGAGCTGGGGATTGGGAGGAGAACTGAGAATGGTTACACAAGGCAACTGGGAGTGGAAGAGGAGATTTGGATAGGAAGCCCAGGGGAGGAAGGGGAATTTGCTGGGCAAGGAAACTGGGGCTGGGATGAGAAACTAAAGGAAGAGAGACTAGGACTGGCTAGATAAGAAAATGAAACTGGGACAAGGAGCCAGGAGAAGTGAAGGCTACAATCCCGCTGATGACCCATGCGAGGATCAATATGATGCAATTTGGTTTTTCTTTTTTTAATAACCTAGTAAATTAAACACACAAAAACAACGTTAAAAGAGCATTATAAAGGTTGCAAAGCCAAGCCCTCAAAGGTTAGGAAATGCCAGAACGAAGGCTGTCTTTGCAATCTTAATTGCATATGCATTATGAGCCAGTCTTTAATTAACGAGGAACAACTTCCACATGAGTTCTGCCAAGAGACATGCCAGTCTTCTGAAGCTAGATCAAGGCCCTTATCTTCTTTTCATCTCGCTATATTGTGTGATGCAGCCATTGTTAGCATATTGGAGCTGCTATTTCCAAAGGGGTTTCCCAGATTCATAGCTATACCTGAGGCTGTCAAATTGGCTAAGGAACGAAAAAGAATCATCAAGATTTGAAATACAGGAGAAAAAAAATGAAAAGAAACTGAAGTAAAATACCAGTGTCTCCGCCTCTCAACTCCGGAATTTACAATTTGAGTTCACTTAGTTCCTTTCAGATACAAAGGCTCCCAAACACTTCACAAACCTATTAGCAACTAGCGCAGTGATTGCATCAGCCAGCACACCCACACTTGTACTAAGGAGTAACTTAAACATTAATGGGTTTGTTCCGGTGGTTACCTAGGGCTCAGGACACACAGATGCAAGTCTGTACTCCACCGCACTGGGTGACTTTGTAAAAGTCATGTAGCCTCTCTGTGGCCCAGAACTCTAGCTGTAAAATGGGAATAAGAGCACTTCCTTGTCTCACAGAGGGCGTTGTGGATACATCAATTAGACTGCGAGGTTGTGGGGGGTATACAAGTACCTTGGATAGAGTTTCTCTCTTTCAGCCCACTGAGCTGCAAGGTGATCTGCTTCTACCAACCATCTATGTCTATCCAAGTGTCCCAACCCTAACTTTAGACTAGTTCGAAGAGGAAGCAGTCTTTTGCTACGTGAAAGCTTTTTTCACATCTTTCCAAAGATCAGATGATGCCAGTACAGCAACGTGTTCAGCACAACTATATTTGTGTATTTGTGTTCACGGCTTCTACCATTAAAAGTCTTTCCCAAGAGGAAAAGAACTGTGTAAAAAGTTATTACGACCTTGTACTGATAACCAAATATGCAGGCTGGTGTCTTCTAGGAGTGAGAAAAATAAGATCGCAGAATGGCTTATGTATAAACAAAATGCAGTTGTTGCTCATTATTGTCTGTATTATTGCTAGTTATTGTCTGTAACAAAGGTATAAATGCTTGCTGTAATTGTTTACCAGTTGAGAGACCTGTCCGGGACTGGGGCGACCCTGTGTCCTAGGGCACTCCCTCCCTCCATTGTAATTACTGGAGAAAGAATAAAGTATTTGATTTTGCTGCACCCAAAGAAAAAGCGAGAACTGAGTTTTTCTCCGACACTGCTTCAATCTAGGTGTCACTCAACATATATAAACTGTGTCAAGTTCTGACCTTAGTTATCCTGGAGTCATTCTGAGTAACTCCATGGCATTAGAGAAGAGTCCATTCACATATCCTTTTCTTATTTGATGAGTTGGGTTAGAGCCAGGCCTTTGGCCCAGGGTTTTGGGTACAAATTCCCTGCTAAGCTGTGTTATTACATCCCACACAGAACAACATTTCATAGATCTACCAAGCACTTTTGTCATGCATACACGCTCACATGAACACAATCTCTTCGACTTTTTGTGAAAAAAATATTGCTCATAAAACACCAGACTAATAGGAAGTGAAGCAGGGTCAAATCCAAAAGTGAAAAGAATTCAAAAAAATATTTGCAAACAATTTTTCCTAGTATTCATCCAACTCTATTCTACACCCGACTGAGAGTCAGCCAGCGAAGTCCATAAATCTCCTAATCAGGACAATAAATAAAAGAAAGGAGATTTCCTCTTTACCGAGGGAGGAAAAAGAAAGAAGAGCTGGCCCTGTTTTCTTGAGCTCCGCTCCCCTCCCTTCTCTCAGAACCCCTAACCTTTTCTTGGCAGCATCTAGGATATCGAAATCTCATCCTTGTTTATAAAGCTCCTGCCAGCCTTCTTTCACACTGGCAGCGACACCTGGTAGGAATAATTCACTGAGGAAAAAGTGTGGCAAGATACAATGTGATGCCTGGATTTTCATATTTTTAAGTAACCTCCCTGAATCTCCATCTTTAGCAGTGGCGAAAAGCAGAGTGTCTAGTGCAATCATGTCTTCAATCATTTCTCCCCCTCCCCCAGGATTGCATGACATTGTATGGAAGGTGTTCTGTTTTGAACCGTGATTTGTAACCACTGTGGTGACACTGAAAGATTTATATATGGCACGGATGAACCAGAAACAATATTCGGCAGATGAGTGGAGTGGCTGCTAGACACATTTGCCTGTGGAACCCAATGAACAGTGCCGCTTAGTTGCTGCAAGATTAAAGCATAAGCACACAAAGTCTTTCATCAAAACTCTCACCCCCAGGGGGAATTTCCTAAGGCCTTGCTTAATGCTTTTCCCCCCTCTGAGAGCAACACGCATTCAACTCATGGCTAAAATCCACGGTGAAGTGATTCCAACAAAAGCAACTTGCTTAGGTCTCAAGCTGCCAAAGGCGTGCATGAAGTCGCAGTGGTAGAAATGGGAGAGATGGGAGAAGAGCTTTTTTCCCTTGCTATCACTGGATGTTTGGGCTCTGTCCACGTCCTTTTTTCCCTCTCCTCCCTTTCATATTCCTCTGATAGAGCAAAAAGAAATCCTGCATTACACTGAAAACGCTTATAGAAAACCTTAACACTCACTTAAGAACTTCTCCATAAAAACTGTGAAATTTAAACTAGAGTCTTCAGAGTGCAACATTCCCACCTGCTCATGTGGATTCTACTTAGCTGAGGCTTTTTTTCGGGCAGACTTGTTTTCACCAATTACGTTGCCAACTGGCAGGTCTTGTAATAAAACGAAAAGCTTGGTGCTTTTTCAATAAAAGAATTGAAAATGAAGTAAGTGGCATCAGCACATACAGCTCTGGCTTCCTGTAATGCTCACTGCCTGGTGCTTTCTCTATCAGAGTTGTTTGCAGGGGGATAAAGGCTATATCTATATTGCCAACTGCCATACGTTGTTACGCAAGTGAAGACTGCTAGCACACTTTCAATAAAGGAGCTGGAAATAAAATAAGATGAAGCAGCAGGGACATGTTGCAGATTTCTGAGAAAATTTATGTGCAAGTTTCAAGGAAAACTTGTTTTCAAGGAGAAAAAATTGTAACTCACGATGATTTGTAGCGTAACTTTGAACAGTTATAATGGAGTTTTTGCAACACATAGATTGCCAAGTGCACATATTCACTTGGAGCTTTGATTATTTGAATGAGCGTGGCAGCTGCAGAAACTCTAATCTGAACTTCTCCAGGTTGCCATTCTCTGTCCAGACCCTGGTGTCTAATATTTCCCTGAGTTATACGAAGAGTTACATGGGAAGACCAATTTTCAGCAGAAAGCTCCTAAATCAAAATGGCTGCATGGCTGCTTGGCCGAGGTCTAGATATTTGAGTGCTTAACCTTGATTAGCTGAGATCATCAACAGTTGCGTACCTGTCTCCAGTACAAATTCACGCTATTCCCAGTCATTCAGCATTTCTCAAATGCAGCCACCTTGGCTCCACGTGCCACATGGGATTTTTCTGTGGCCACGACAGCCTCCTGGGGTGGGGGGGCGGAAAGCAGCGGCCCCTCCTGCAGTGCCCAGCTGTTGCTCCTGGCTGTCTTGGCGTTTACTGGCACAGCCAGCAGGGGATCAGCAGCCTGCACCATGCAGCCTCCTGGGGGCTCCGGGCAGCACCTCTGCAGACACATGGGGCCAGTGTGTGCTCAGCAGGCTTCGGACTTCAGACGCTGGGCTCGGACTCTGGGCTTCAGCCTGTGGCAGCAGGGCTTGGGTTTGGAACAATTTTCAGAGCGGCCACCAGCGAGGGTTGGTGACCACACTCTAAGGCCATCAAAAAAATTGTTCTGAGAAACCCTGTGGGATTGTGACCATATATACCCGAGTCGGCCTCTGAAATGGAGCTGAGAGTCCAATGAACACATCTGGAGAGTGCCCCTGGAGTGTGGGCGAGGCTTATTTAAAGATGAAGCCCAGCTTGGGAAAGGGCTGGGTGGTGACTCTAAAGAAAGCACAGATTAGAATGGGGCTGCATGGAGAGAAAGAAAGAATGCTGCAGTCCTTCTCCGGCATTAGAGAGTGGAGATGCCTGCAGGGTCAGAGGCGAAGCGCTGGGGAAGAGATGGCTGAGAGGATCCTCTCCTGAGTAGCAAAGTCTAGCAAGAGACCAGGAAAGACACAGAGCAGCCACCGGTGGAGCAAGCTGTGATGGGGAGCGTGACAGACTGCACCCCTGTGTTCACCCCTTTTACAAGCCTATGTTAAATTTTGTACAAAGCATACTGTGTTAGGTATCATTTCAAAGCTCAGGATTTGCTGATCATTAGTCTCCTGGTAAAATATGTGTGGCAATATTATATGTAAAAAAATAAGATTCCACGGTGTGATATTACTGAGCCGTGTTCCAACCTGTTCTGGCGGGCAGTCACAAACAAGATCCCCACAGACAAACGGCTAGCCAATGCCTCAGCCAGGTGTCAATGGGATCAAACTGACCATCACCTGATGAACTGGCCACTCTTGGCAGGAGAGAGGGTAGTGGGGAAAAAATCTACATTGTGACAAAGCAGCAGCTTAGGGTTCCTGGCCACACATATTTTCTGAAATATCAGCTGAAGATGATTCTTGTGCAAGAGAAAGGGCCATAAGAGGAGAGGGCAGATGCCCCAAATCATTGCTCCCTTGCTCCCAGCAGCATTGACACCTGAAGAACAAAGGAAGCGGTATTGTACTAGGGGGAGAGATTCTGACTCAAAGAGGTTCAGCCAGTGAGACAGCTGGAACATGTGGTGAGAGAGATCTTTGCTTTATATTCACTTAGCTTGTTAAGTTAGGTGTTAGTTTCATTTTACCTTTCATTTCTTTGTAACCAATTCTGATTTAATATGCCTCATTACTTGTAGTCACTTAAAATCCATCTTTCTGAAGTTAATAAATTAGTTTCATTGTTATATCTAAAGCAGAGTGTTTGGATTGAAGTGTTTGGAAAACTCCATTTGGGATAACAAGATTTGTGCATATCATTTTCTATTAATAAATTATTAACTTTATATGTGCTTGTATTGTCCATGAGTGAGGGTACGTGCTGGGCAGTGTAAGACACATTTTGGGGGGGAAAGTCTGGGACTGGGAGTTTTCTGGAGTTGCCCTGCAGTGTACTTCATGAGTGGCTGGCTATAGCACACATATAGTATAGCTGGGATTGATTTACATGCTCTCACAATGAAGCAATGTGAAAGGAACTCCAGGTTGGAGAATTGAGGAGATACAGCTGTCCATCAGTCCAGATTGTACCCTGGGTAATGTCACAGTGAGCCCTGACAAGAGGGCAGGATCTGGGAGATGTTCTACTGAGGAACAAAGAGAGATGAAAGATCAAGCCTGCTGAGAGCAGAAGTGATTTTGTACTTCTAGTTTGGGATTTTGTTGGAGGATTCCCGGGGATATCCCTGTCAGTCCTGGTCAGCAAGATGGGTGAACTTCTTAGAAAGGTTCTGGGAGAGGCCTGCTGACAGGCTATGGTAAGAAGTAGTCCAGGGAAGCAGCAGTGAGGAGTCTAACAGAGCAGACCTTGAGTGTTGGTTATACGGTCCCTGGACTGGAACCCAGTGTAGTGGGAGCGTGGGGGTTCCCCTACCAGCCACAAAGGAACAAGACAGGAATCCCCTGATTATAAGCAGATAAGGACTTTTGAAAGCCTTGGATTGAGAGGTTGTAAGGACCACAGGGCCCAGAGTTGGGGGGCCAAAAACCTCCAGTGAGTATGCTTGACTATTTGTTCTGTTGGAGTTAACCCAGAACAAAAATGGGAACTGGCCAGAGGGCTGAGTAACGAGACGAGGCAGACCACCACAGGACCAGACCAACAGGGTGCTAGATAGGAAAGAACTGGTATGACACACCTGGCCATGAGGGGACTCACCGGCAGTGAGTCAACTTTTCTACAGGAAGGGAGACAAAAAAACAAAAAAACAGAGATGACTGCAGCCCCGAGGTTTTCCACAATTGCTCTGCAGAACACACCCTATTTACTCAGACTGAGCTTATGCCCTAGTGATGATATATCCATTGAGACGTTATGACTTCTGTGACTCGCGTGTTCAGCAAAGGCCCTGGTTTTGGACAGTGCTTCAGCAGGAAACAATGCTTGGAGTGAATTGTTAGCGAACAAAGCCCTTTACTGGTTTTGAAATGACTCTCAGGTGGCATCAGCTCATTGTTTTGGAGAAAATGCACACATGAAAAGAAGGCTAGTGTTCCTCTTTAATGTCCTGAATTACTTTCAGAAAAGATTCACTGGAAAAATGTATACATTATTAACTTGATCTCAGCACAAATTACTATCTAGCGTGAGCTTTAATGGAGTCAAGCATCAAATGAGAGCTGAGCCGTACATGCGAAAGATCAAATATTAGAACATATTAAATATACATGCGCAGCTTTCAAAATACAACTGAAACATTGACCTGATTCATTACTGCAGTCTCAGACAGCCTATTCAAAGATGCTCTAAAGGCTTAAAAGGCCACCCTTATCAGAGACGCAGAATATACAATGAGATATTCCTGCATCACACAAAGGTGTGCGTGACTGTGTTTATTTATGAGTTACACACAACGGAAGAACAAATAAAAGCAAATCTGGACTGAGAAGTGCATGAAAACGTAGATAGTTTTGCAGTCTTTACCCATATCTTCTGTCCTCCCCCCACCCCACCCCTTTTTTTTGTTTGTTTGTTTTTGTTGAGGTTTTGAATTAATCAATTTCATCTGGGTTCGCTCCCTTTTCCTGTTCGCTTCCTGCTGATATCCAGCAATGTTTCATGAAACAACAAATTGTTACGCGAATATTGAAGAATAAATGAAGAAAGCCAATTTTGAATTGGGAAATCTTGACTCAGACAATCTCACAGTGCTGCCAATTATTGCGATATTACCATGATTTTAAATCCCCAGCTACTGGAATCATGACAATCTATGAGAATCTCAGCTTTTATTTTTCAAAAGATATAAATTTGTAGCCCTCGCAGTTGCAGAGGGAGGCTTGAAAATGTGAAGCAAGTGCAGCCTGATGACTCAGAAATCAGAAGGTAAGTCAAAAGAATCCAACACTTATTCTAAAAAAAAGATTTCTTAGCCAATCTCATGACTGAGGGGGTGGGGAGAGGCAGACTCATGATTTTTGAATGTTTGGAGTTGGAAAAGCACAGTACTACCAAACAGGAAATAAATAGCCTACCTCACCTTTACGCCCAATCCAAACAAGAATGAATTAAGTTAATCTTCATGAGAGAGTTCATAGCATGTTTGTCTCTCCTCTGCAACAATCTGCATTTAATTCTGCTCTCTGAATGGCAGCCTGCAAGTACTAAGGAATAATTAGAGATTCCTAGTGTGTGAATGTGCCAAAGTCTGGATCAGGCACCGCAGAGGGCCATTCAACCCATTATTGAGTTAGGGCCCCTATGGTACTTTTTGGTCAAGATCAAAATCTGATCTCTCGCCTAGGCCCTGGGTGTTTGATCCCATGTTCTGGATCAAGCCCATACTTAGAAAAAAAGACATTTTAAGAATGTCTCTCTTTTTGTAATAACTGTATGCCAATTCCTGCTTAAATAACACAGCATCTAAGATGCAAGAGCTGATTAACAAGCTGGTGTTTACTCTTCTGCTTTACACTCATCTGTTGCTCAGTTTGTTTTCTCTTTAAAGCGCAGACGGATTTTTTTCACATTTGGGAACAGCAGGCAGAAACTCACCTCTCACTTATAGTCTGCCAGCTTAAGACATCCAGAACAACTATTGTATTTTCTCTTGGGCAGTTAGTAGATCTTTATCAAGCAGAAGTAACTGTGTCATCTAAACATGCTAACATGAGATGAAGTTAGCAAATGGACCCCACTAATCATGGCTAAAAATATCTTACACGTTATTGCTAAATTCTACACAGCAGAAGCTACACTAAAACAGCTGGTTATCATCACTTGACCCTACAGAAAGGGAGGAGCATTCACAGGCTAGGTTCACTCTGCCCCATAGCACAAGAGTACGAATCGCAGTGCACACCAAAGTGTTGCACTGTAACTCCCTTGGGTTGATGCCATGGGTGTGAACTAAAAAGTTCCTAGTTTAGTCCTCGTCGAACTACATTAATGCGAATCACTTTGGTGTGCGCGGCTGTTCGCACCACCGTAGTCTGAACTGCAGGGCACTGTAGACAAGGCCTGCCTTAATTTGGGATCTCTCCTTGTATTTTGTGTTTAATGATGAAGGCCCCCCATGCTCCTAGATGTGGGAACAACATCTAGGTGTTTCCATAGTAGGGTTTCTCCTAGCTCTTACAACTGAACGTGCCACCATGGAGTTAGATTTGGCAGCCCCAAACTGGCAGACCTCAGGAAAGCTGCTGAATGCACAGAAGCCTTCCTGGCAGTGGCCTTGTGGCTCTGCACTGCTTCCTATTCCTTCCATTGTGCTCGAGCTGGGTACCAGGGCTTTTCTTGCTCCTGAATGCCACCCTCCACGTGGGGATGAACACTGACAGTAGGGAAGGGGACTCAGTCAGCATTAATTTGCACTCTCTTAGCCTTCATCACCATAGCGTCTGAGCACTCCATAATCATTAGCATGATTTTATCCTTGTAGTACCCCTGTGGTTGTTCCCATTTTACAGACAAGGAAGTGGGTCACAGATTAAAGTAAGAGAATTGCCCTAAATCACACAGGAAGTTTCTGGCTGAGCTGAAATTGAGCACAGATCCCCCGAGTCTCAGTCCCATGCCCTGTCCATTAGCCCACCACCCCTTTACTGGTTGAGCTTGAGACCCTTATATTCAAGTGAGTGGCATTTTTTTTTCTGTTTGGAAGTAGCAAGGTAACTTTTGAATGCCATATCCAGTCAATTCCAAACTGTCAGGGAATGTTCTAGGTATCAAATGGAGAGAGCCCTGTTGGATCTGGTGACAACTGGAAAAACTGAAAGAGGGAAATGGGGGACCCATGGAGCCACTGGGATCTGATTAGCGAAGCCTCAGCTTCAAACATCTCTGTAATTTTCTACAAATCAAGAACTGATGGATGGTAAAAAATTAACATATTCCAATGCAACAATAACCCAGGTTTTATCTTAAACTCTTGACACCCAGAAGCAAAAGAAAAGGAGAAAGAAGAAAAATTATGAGGGGGGGGACAATAGTACTTGGGTGAGCAAACTATGGTCCGGGGGCCTCATCGGGCCCTCCAGACATTTTAATCCGGCCTCCGAGCTCCCACCATGGAGCAGGTCTGGGGCTTGCCCCACTCCACACAGCTCCCAGAAGCAGCAGCATGTCCCCGCTCCGGCTCCTACATGTGGAGCAGCCAGGGGGCTCCGCATGCTGCCCCCACCCCAAGCGCCGCCCCTGCAGCTCCCATTGGCCAGGGGTGGCACCTGCAGACAGGGCAGTGTGCAGAGTTGCCTGGCTGTGCCTCTGCGTAGGAGCCTGAGGGGGAACATGCCGCTGATTCTGGGAGCTGCTTGAGGTAAGCACCACCCAGAGCTGCATCCCTGACCCGCTCCCGTGCCCCAACTCCTTGCCCCAGCCCTGATCCCCTCCCATCCCGCCCACCGAACCCCTCGGTCCCAGCCCAGAGCACCCCCCTGCACCCTGAACTCCTCATTTCTGGCCCCACCCCAGAGCCTGCACCCCCAGCCAGAGCCATCACCCTTTCCCAGATCCCAACCCCTCGTTTTGTGAGCATTCATGGCCCGCCATACAATTTCCATATCCAGATGTGGCTCTCAGGCCAAAAAGTTTGCCCACCCCTGGTCTAGTATCAGGGAGAATGGGGGTCAGACAGGAATGGTAATTTTGGAAGCATGGCTCCCGATGCAGCGGTGTTGCTATGCATGAGGGGAAGCTACAGGAGAGAAAAGTTGAAGGAATGGGCCACTGAATGAATATCCAAGACCTCCACTGATATTCTAAGATATCTAGGATTTTCTTCTACATCTTGGGTTTAGACAGCCATGCCCCCACTTGAAAATGCCAAATGGAAGAACCCACACACATTTTGATTATACATT
This sequence comes from Mauremys reevesii, assembly GCF_016161935.1. Lineage (NCBI taxonomy): Eukaryota > Metazoa > Chordata > Testudines > Geoemydidae > Mauremys > Mauremys reevesii. The sequence goes on along the minus strand of NC_052637.1, from coordinate 34,403,540 downwards.
CTCAAGCTATGTCTACCCTAGATCACCGAGCAATTTGTAATGAACCAGGTGTATTGCACCAGTTTAAACGCACGCACAAACAATTCAGTACATCCACAATAGCCGTTCTGAATCAGATTAAAAACTGCTGAGATTTATATGTAAAAATAATAATAAATAATAGGAGATATACCTATCTCCTAGAACTGGAAGGGACCTTGGGTCATTGAGTCCAGCCCCCTGCCTTCATTAGCAAGGCCAAGTACTGATTTTTGCCCCAGATCCCTAAGTGGCCCCCTTAAGAATTGAACTCACAACCCCAGGTTTAGCAGGCCAGTGCTCAAACCACTGAGCTATCCCTCCCCCCTATGTACAATAGAGCTGTTCTAAATCATGGCCAGTGCAATACCCTCAAGGTATCTGCCCCAGTTCCCAGAAACAGTGGATATGGGGAGATTTTTGAAGGCTACCTGTGCACTGGAGGTTAGTGGGAAGACCAATTGAACCATTATTCAACAAGCATTAAACCAGTTGAGAAGGAATCAGATATTAAATCTGAGGTAAGCCTAGTCTACTCATTTCCGCATGCAGGTGTGAAATATTTTGCAATCATTTCTTAGAACAGTAAATTTCTCTAATATAGACAAAGCATCAGTTTCACCTTCAGAAAGACAGAAGAGTATGCCAAGGCTAACGTTCTGTACACTACTGGGTAACTATGCAATTATACTTGTGCTACCATTGTAAATAAGCCAAAATGCCATGTTCAAAGTCTGAGACCCAAAGTGATTTTCTTCTTAATAAATGAGCGAGAAAGCCAAGAGTTGAAAAATGACTGGGTTGCTCAATGGGGACTGCAAACTCCATGCTTCTGTTTTTTGCTGGCTGGCACTTAAACTGCAGAAACATAAAGCATTAGTGTTCACGGCTGTTATGTGCCCTTATAATGTAAACATGATTTAATTTTTAAAGTGAAACTCTGCAGGCCGTTAAACCTTAATACATGTAAATCTTTATTCCAGAAAACCCAGAAAAACAGCAGCCTTCTATTCCATTGTCCAGTTGAAATGTAAAAGCTCTCAATTTTGAAGTCTACAAAAGGTATTTGCAAATTGCGATTGGGTTTTTTCTTTTCCTGTATTGCCAGGAATTGCAGCTGGGGATGGGCAATTGGGGATGACACAGAAAGGTCCATTGGGAAGCATGGCTCCATCAGGGGATATCCCCCATCCAGGGAGGATCTCAGATACTTCCAGGACCTAGGGCAGAGGCTGGAGGGACTTACATCCTGCCCGGACCCAGCTGTTCCCTTCCTGCAGGGTCTGTCCCTTGGGCCCTGCGGCCTCTGCAGCTCAGGCCGGGATCTGCCTTGTCAGCCTTCAACCTAACTGAACGAGGGTCAGGGTGGGGATGGCATCACACTCAAGTTTTGCCTAGGGTGGCAGATTGCACTGAACAGCCTCTGGGTGGAGCCAGGAGGATTCCAAGGATAAAACACAAAGGAAAGAGGAGGTAAAGTTCTGAGGATGTTAGCCCTGCCCCACTGCTGCATCAGTCACTGCCCTATCCTGTATACTAGGCAAATATTACAGTGACACACCAGGGAATTTGCTTTCCGGGAGTGTTCATAAGAATAAAATGTGATCACTTGAACATTCAGAGAAAGTAAATACTAAAAAGAGGGCAAGAAATGTCATCAGAGCAAGTTCATTTTAAATTCAAGCAAATACTTGAGATTTATTCACCCCCACCCTCTGGTAGCTGTTTAGCTCTATCCAAAAAACCCCAACCAGCCAAATAACAGCTCCTGCAGAACCACTACACAAAAAGGGGAGGAAAGAGTGCAGGAAATGGAGGATATAGGGGACAGCTAATGCTAACAGTGGTAGCTAGACCCAGAGGAGAATGTCTGGGTGGAGTAAGGCTGAACAGTGCATATGGGGGAATGCTGGCTACATATTTCCGAAGGCCAGCGCCTTCCCACTTTACAAAGGCATAATTCCTTACAGACACCATTGCCTAAGTGTTGCATCTCCTGTACCGCATAGCTTAAACTTTTAGGTGACATAATTCAGCCCTACCATTTATTAAGTTATCTGTCAGTTTTAAAGTACTTACTGTAGAGTACTAGATTTAAAAAAAAAACGGGGTAACATTTAAAAGATGAGACCTTGAGGTTTTAATTTGAAAGCTGATTTTTTAAAATCTTTTCATGGATAAATAATGAATTAAAATAATCCTTATACCTAGCCCATATCCCAAGCTATTCAATCCAGAGGACTCAAAGTCCTTTACAAAGGGGAAAATGCATCATTTTTAAATCAGGTTTAAAGATAGGGAAACAGACAATATGACTTGCCTGAGAGCACCCAGGGCACTGGATTTTTCTTCGTTCCTGTTTGTTTCTGGGGGAGCTTTTGTGATTTTGAAATGTCTTTCATTCTGGAACAGAACAAAAATAAACAAACCAAAAATTTGAATTTTCCTGCAAACCAAAATAAGAAAAAGCCACCAATGTTTTTGGTCAATCAAAAAGTTTGTTCCAGCTCTGACTTTTTCTTTTTCTTTCCATTTATATATATATTAGCAATGGGAAGTAGTTTTGAAACAGAAAATCAGAATGTTTTGTTTCAATTTTCATTTTGAAATTAATTTTTGTCATTTCCATGAAATGTTGCTTTTGACAAATTGACATTTTCTTACAGAAAAACAGACTGCAACCAGCCCTGCAGACACCATTAGTAAGTGGCAGCTGCCAGGCTAGAACCCATTACTAAGTTCAGTGCTCTATCTTCTTCCCACCTGTGGTGCATATGTTGGGTCTGCCTGGTTGGCACTATTTACAAGATCAAAATCCATGCCTGCATATTATCTACTCCACCTACTACCAGAATGTAACAAAAATCTATATAGTCAATACTGTACCAGATATTATCCAAGAAGCCTCATTAATGGGTTCAAATGCACTCAGTGTATTTATAATAAACTATCTAAATTGTGAATAATAATCAATATTGAAAACACTTTCATTTCTTTTTTTAAATATCCTCACTGGAATACAAAATGAAATTAGCAGAACTCTGCCTCCCATGCACAGAATTACATGGTGATGTCTGAAAAGGGTCCTGATTGGTAAATATTTATTATGTTCTACTTATACATAAGCAAGGATGTAATTATTCAAATTCACTCTCTGTAGTAGTGCACTTCAACTGTGGTATTTACCAGCAATCTATAAAGTGGCAGTTTAAAAGAACAGAATTAAGAGATTAAAGGGTAAACAATTTTTAGAGATAATTCATCTGCACAAACCAGTGTGAGCTTGGTTAATGACTTCACTCAAGTACAATAGGAAATGTGTTTTTTTTGGTAAGAGATGGATGGACCAATCTGGCAATCTGCCCAGCTTTGGGAATTGGCCTGCCATTGAGTGCACTTGAAACTACTTTTCAGAACTAATAACGAGAGAACAGTCTTTATTTTTCATAGGAATTATCCCATTCATAATAGAGAGAAATAGATTGACAGGCAATTTGTGCTCACAGGTGCCAGTTAATGAATCCTTCAGGCCTAATGCAAATCTCAGGGCTTGTCTATACATAGAAGTTACACCAGTTTAAGTTAAATCAGTTTAGGTTCTGATTTAGTTAAACTGATGCAAACCCCTGTGTGAATATTCTTACAAACTCAATTTAAACTGATATATGGTTTAGCTCATTATTGTAAATTACATGTACAAACTACATGGCTGTAAGCTAGGTTTGAAATAATATCAGAGTGCTCACACACAAAGTTACTCCTCTTTAGCCGCATATATATAGTTAAACGTGTGCAGCTTTGTCTGTCGAGCAAGCTTCACTGATGCCAGTTCACACCACAGAGGTCAGTGGAATTACATCGAAGTTCCTTCCAGTTTACACCCATGTGAGAGGAGAATCAGGCCCAGAGTATGTGGCTACTATAGCACAGTGTTTGACTTATGTAGTTTCAAGAGGGAGCAGTGAAGACAATGTTTAGAGAGTATGTGTATGATTCAGCCCATTCCAATACATTGGGTTTCAGATGCCTTTGTGGGGAGGTGGGAGGATAGGTTGTCTCTGGCCGGGATGGTTTAGTTATAGCCAAAGAGGTGGTATTCCCATCTCAATACTAAGGGATGGCAAATACTCAGTGTGATGGCAGAATTGTAACAAGAGGCTCCAAGAGGATCCCAAGAGCATGGGTGCTGGAAAGATTGCACAAGCTGAGGGGCCATCATGAGGCTAGATGTCAGAGATCAAATGTTAGCCTGGCACTTGGTAGACACTCCCTTGGGGGACTAGGCTCAGGCTTCCCCTCAATTTGTTTGCTGATGAGGAATGAAGACCCCTTCGGGTGCCCCCAGGAGCCACCAGCCCTGGGTGTGCACCCACACGTGAGCTCCAGCACCTTCTTCCAAGGCAAGCAGCATGCATTCCAAAGCAGGGCAGCATCACAGAAGACATGCCGTGTGTCCAGCTCGGATCTGCATGGAAAAAACAGCCTAGAGGAGTGAAGATTACAATGCACAGAGAATAGCAATCTGAAAGAGTGCTCCAGCTGCCATAAGCCAATATCCAGAACCGTGCTCGGAGCCATCAGAACCGTCCCTCAGTTCAACTCTTGTGCAGACTTCAGCCTGAACACAGCTAGCTCCTTAGAGATCCACAGGGCTGTGTGAAAACCGGAGGCAGACAGAAAGCAGTGCTGTGGCCGTACGAGAGCCGCTCAGGCAATAGAGCAGACACTCAGGGTACATCTACACAGCCTGTGGCATGAGAGTCTCCAAGCCTGGTCAATGGGCTCATGCTACGGCACTAAAAACAGCTGTGTCGATAATGCAACTCTGGCTGGAGCTTGGGCACTGAAGCTCACCCCTTTCCCTAGACTTCAGAGACCAAGGGCCTACACAGCTTTTTTAGCACCATAGTGCAAACCTTGTGAGCCAGAGTCTTTTGACCTGCACTGTGAGACTCACTGGTGCAGGCTGTCACTCACTGGGCAGATGTAGCCAAGCTACAGTGATCCACAGAAGAGCCTGGGAGATAATTTCTCCGCTGATCAGAAGCAGTGCTAGCCCATTGGGCCCCCTTAGCTCTCTCACACCCCCTAAAAATACTAATTGCATTTCTACAAACCAGAAGATTTACCAACACACCACATGCTAGGAGACTTGTGAAAAGGTCCACGTGAAAGAAAATGAATGGTATTTTGGGGGTGATGCTAAATCAAGGCCCCCTTGAGCTGCCTGAGGCCATAAGCAATTGTGTAGGCTGCTTATGCCTAGTGCCACCACTGCCTCCAATTCAGATCCTGCTTGCTCAGAGCCACTCAGATGTGAGTGGTGTTGTGACACCATTTGCTAGGTCACAACTGACTCAAGTTTGGCTTGGCTACACCCCTCCATTGTGTCATCAGGGAAGAAGCTCCACCGTTATGCCACTCAGCTCCAGCCACGTTGTGCCCATGCTGTTTTTAGGTTCTCAGCATTGGGAGAGGTCCCTCAGCCCCCGATCTATGACACCCATGCCCATGAGTCACATTTCTTCCATCACAGCAATGTGAACATATAAAGTAAATTTAAAGCAGGCCTACATGGTCAGCTAAGGAGTATCAATGCATGGGGGATGGCTGGGGAAACGGCGAGAACACCATTGCATGTCAGTGTCCCCAGCTGTTAGAACAGCCTCTACAGGACTGCTGCAGTTGAGTGTAAGTTAGAGCAACCCTTAGGCTGCGTTAGCTTATGGATGGCACTACATCAGCCCTTGGCAGGCCCCAGGATTGGAGGGTGTAAAGTTTGTGTATGTCCACCTTTGCACCTGTGCTAAGGTCCTGAGCTGAAAAGAGCTTGGCTGGACCTTAGGATCTGGCCCATACAATATAGGGAACTCTGCTCTTATCAGGCCATGCAATGTCATACCTTTTTTTATTTTAGTCTAGGATGAGTCTTGTGATCACTGAGCTGCCATGTACATTGTGATCTAATATAATCAAAATAAAAAAACAGAAACTAGTGATTGCATCTGAAAGATTAACATCACCTGGACCTTTATCTCATGAGATGTCCCAAAATAGCAAAACCAGGACATATTTTGTTTGCCTTTAAATCAAAGATCTGTTTTGCAATTGCAAAAGTTATTCCTGGCCTGTTTACTATGGGCCAGATCCTGCTTTATGTTAAGCCTGTTTTGTGCCACTCTAGTTACACAATGCAACCTTCAAACCATCTTATGTGGTCATTTGAATTCCCCAAGTGTATGGAGATCTTTGAATGATAAGAGAATAGCTATGCCATTCCATTCCTGACTGGGGATGTGGGAAAAAAATGGGAGTAGCCAGACCATTCCTATGTCCTGATTAATGTAATCTTACTCACGTTAAGTATGATGCCAACCGTGTTGCGAATTATGCAATTCTAATACCAAGTTAGATTGCTAAAAAGCAAGTAATTTTAGCAGCCTAATTAAAATTTCACTATGAGGCCTGACTCCTTTTGAATTTATCTTCACCAGAGAATAAAAATACACTAACCAGTTTCACTTTTGTTTATAGACAAGCTTGCTGTCTATTTCACTTTCTGATTCACATGCACTAGCAGAATGTTGTGCTGTTTGGATTTGAAACACTGCAGGGCAATGTTTATTAATTTGGGTAGGGGAGGGAACAAACAGTTCCCACTGCAATTAAAAAATGTTGGAAATATTGATGTGTTAGTATTAGGCTTTGTAAAAGCTCTTTTAAAAAAACTCTAAATTTTAGTCAAATTGGACCAGATGGCATCCATTAAAGGCTGGGAGAATGGAAAATGAAATAATATTTTAAACTGTGAAATGGATTAATACAGTTTCTTGCAGGAAACAGGCTATGAAGTTAGGAAACAGATGCAAAGAATCTCGTTCCAACTATTTAACTATTGTAAAGAAGCATCTCATTAAAACAGGTATATTTCCATTGGGTGCATCATGTTTCTTATGTGTGAAAATTTGAAAGAAGCTCAAGTATGGTTTGCGGTATCTTAGCTGCATCTCTTTAAAGATCACTCAAAACCCCGTACGTATTCCAGTCATTTAAATTCAATACTTCTAAACTTTGAGTCACAGGAGGTTGAAGGATACAGTATCTCCTACTGCAGTGGTTCTCAAACTAGGGCCACCACTTATTCAGGGAAAGCCCCTGGAGGGCTGGGCCAGTTTGTTTACCTGCCGCGTCCGCAGGTTCAGCTGATCGTGGCTCCCACTGGCCGCAGTTCGCCTCTCCAGGCGAATGGGGGCTGCAGGAAGGGCGGCCAGCACGTCCCTCAGCCAGCGCCGCTTCCTGCAGCCCCCATTCGCCTGGAGAGGCGAACCGTGGCCAGTGGGAGCCACGATCGGCCGAACCTGCGGACGCGGCAGGTAAACAAACTGGCCCAGCCCACCAGGGGCTTTCCCTGAACAAGCGGCAGCCCTAGTTTGAGAACCACAGTCCTCCTGGAACAAACCATAAAGTATGGCAATTTCTTGATCTGTGAAGACTGATGCTTTCATTTAAACATGGACCTAGTTAACTCAGCATTGTTCTACCACAATGCCACATTTTAACATGGACACATGGTCATCAAATCAATAGTTCATGCTGTGAGACACAAATTAATTCTAGCAGCAGCACTGATGCTTGAATTCTCATTTTTCACTGTCGTATGTGTGGCTTTAGTGTCAAAAGAGATGCATCTTAACCCCCTTGCTTTCCGTTTGAATAGCATGCTCTCACGCTGTGACAAAATCGACAACCTTGAAAAATACTGAGGCATGGATTTGAATATAAGCACACATTTGTCTACATCAGGGGTTCTCAAACTGGGGGTCACGAGGTTATTACATGGCGGGGTCTCAAGCTGTCAGCCTTCATCCCAAACTCTGCTTCATCTCCAGCATTTATAATAGTGTTAAATATTAAAAGAAGTGTTTTTAATTTATAAGGGGGGGAGTCGCACTCAGAGGCTTGCTGTGCGAAAGGGGTCACCAGTACAAAAGTTTGAGAACCATTGGTCTACATAACCATTTAGACCCTGGCAAGCTGGTGTGAGAGACTCTTCCCGACTCTGCTGATATGCACTAACAGCTAATTCATGCACTTTGGTCTACCCCGCTTTGAAACAGAAGTAACGTTAAAGCATCAGCAGCATACATATGGACAGTGAGTGCACGGCAGGTTAGCGTGGAGTAATTTACACCTTAGCTTGCTGTCAACTCCATGTTCGGGTAGACAAGCCTGTATCTTTCAGAGAGGTGTACCTTCTGATCAACTGTGGAGTTCAGATCAAGCTGTACTAAGATACGCTTGTGATGGGATGCCCCCCTTTAAGGTGCCACCTGATGCACTGGGATACCACTGAGCCCGCCTGTTCTGCCAGCCTGGGCCCCCTTTACCCTGTCTTGCTGAGCCAGGCTCTTAAGTCTCCTCCAGCACATACACAGGCAGGGCCACAACCAGCTGCAGAAAGACACAGACACTGAGATCAGCTCTGGGAAGACTCATCTTAAGGGACTTGCCCCAGCACTCATGTGCCCACCTCCCTTGGAGAGCAGACCCAAAGGGGTATAGAAAGATCTGCACAGCGCAAGCTAATACAAATTCGCCCTCTCCCTCAATGTGGAGAGAGATATTCACAACTTCTTGCCCTTCCCAGTTAGAAATTGTACAAACTGGGTTTAATAACAAACAAAATCAAATTAACTATAAAAGGCAGATTTTAAGTGACTATGAGGGATAGCAAACAGAACAAAGCAGATTACTGACTAACTAAAACAAAACACATATACTAAGCTTAAGATCTTAAAGAAACTGGTTTCAAGAAGTAATTTCTCACCCTAAATGTTATTTTAGGCAAGTTGCAGAGTTTCTGTAGCTAAGAGTTCCAGTTATTTCTTTTTACAGACTGGACCCGCCCCTGCCTTTTCCCTCAGGTCAGTTCCCTTCTCCTACCAGGTACCTCCAGCACTTTCATCTTAGGTAGGCAATGGAGGAGACTCCTGTTTGCCTTCCTTCCCAGCCTTAAATATGATTAACATAGGGCGGGAACCTTTTGTTTCCCAAACTTGACCTGCCCTTCCTGACAGTGGAAAATTACTAGAAGTCCAAGATAGTGTTTAGTACCAGGTGGCAGGACCACCTGACCTAGTAGTGTCACGGCTATGTCCCAGGGTGACTCTCAGGAAGGAGAGAGATTAGTATCTTCACAGTCTTTTGTTTCTTCCTAACGGCCCATCAAGGCGGATGGCCTGTTGTCTGGTGGCTGTCTCCCAAATACACACCCAGTTGTAATTGTTACAGTCCATATTCCTAATTTTAGATACAGAAATGATACATGCTTACAAATTGGATAATCACATTCAGTAAATCATAACCCTTCCAATGATACCTTACATGAGCCATGTTGCATAAAGTATATCTTAGTTATGCCATATTCATATCATAACCATAACCAGAAGAATATGGGGTGTAACATCACAGTGCTCCAAGCAGCTTTAGTTGGAAGGGAATTACATTTGTAAACAAAATTAGCTTACGGGGTGAAGATTTTTAGAGTGCTACTATGATATTAGTAACAATGGATAAGATTCAGCCCTATGCTTGGAGCCAGCGTAAAGCCTATGCGCCAACTGAGCCTTCAAAATAGGGTTTCAGTGCAACTTACATGGTGCAGAATAGGCCTTGTGCCGGGCTCTCTGCACAGGGATGCATTGTACCCTTAGTCATGTTCAGTGTAGACCTCTGTTCTGCAGCAGCAACGTTCTTGGCTTTGCTGGGAGTTCTACACCTGGAGTGTCCCCTATAGTTTGCGATCAGTCAAATCATTCTGAGAATGTTACTCACAATCCACTGCCTAGGGCAGACCTGATGGATGCTGTTTGTCCCAATTAAGCAGAACCCCTGATTAAGAGAAGAGCTTCTAATAGGAACACTGCTGTAGAGGGCATTCTGGAGCCTGTTGCATTCCTAGACCAGCCTGTGGAGGTAGTGCTGGGAGGAGGGGGATAGAGCCTACTGCCAGATATCCTGCATGGAAGCCCTCTGCGGCATGGCAACCACTGCATGTAGCTATTGCAGAAACACAGTGACAGCCAGAAATCGACAGTGGGGAAGCTAAGGAGCAAACAGCTAAACTCTGCATAAAACTGATAAACGCCCAAAGACATACTAACTACTCAAAGGCATTCCCATTATTAAGCAGAATTACTGCACCCATTTAACAACAGTCATTGCAATTAAGTATTATTAGCCTTAAATCAGTTCCCTGGAAGATGTCACAATTTAGTTGCTTTCCTAATTAAGGGCATCCTGATTAAGTACCAACGAATCTATTGTATTCAACAACATTCAAAGTAAAGGAAAAGACATAGACAAGCAAGTGCTTAATAGGTGTTGTCCCCTTTAAAAATCATTAAATCATAGTGTTAGAAGGGACCGCAAGGATCGTCTAGTCTAACCCCCTGCCAAGATGCAAGATTTGTATGTAAAATGTTGTGGGCTTCATCTGTTTTCAACCTACAGAAATTAAGGTGAATCCCGAAAAACATGGTTTAACCAGCTCTACAGAGAGTAGCAGTTAAAGAGAACTGAGGACCAGCCATAGGGTCAAAATCAGGATATTACTCCCCTTGACACAGTGAGAGCCGGATGCTGTGTAACAGAGACGAATGTGATCCTTGCAGAACCACACAGAACACTCTCCTCCCCCCACTTTTTTTTAAAGGGCCAGTTTACTTCACTTTGTGGATGAAGCTATATTAAAAAAAAAAAAAAACCTCTTGTGTTCTCCAATCCATTTATTCATCACAGATGCTACCACTGGGTAGTCCAAAGATTTGTTTCCTTTAAACACTTGGGAGCAATTCAATCCCAGCTAGAGCTAGGCAAACTGTTTGCAATGCTAAGCTAAAATCTGGCTTCACCAAGTGTCATTTAGTCTTGTGTCTCTTCACTTACTCTGAATTCCTGCCTATATGCTGATGCCTTGGTTAGATACAGAAAACTTCCTCATTAGGATACATCATTTTGGAGTTTTTCCTATTAATTTTCTATTCTATTACTTTGCTAGAAACCATAAGTCATCTATCCTTAGTGGTACCTAGCGTACCTTATCTCTAGAGGATATGGACTGAAACCTCTAACGCCAAAAAAGCTCATTTGAGAGAACTTTAAGATCTTACTGTCTGTCTGTGCTACTTTCTCTCTAAAGACAGGTAGGATATTGTTCCACCTGAAAAATGGAGATGTGATTTTCAGATTTTCCTGCAAATGGGCAGCTACCTTGCTACATATACTGGACATTATTCCTTTTCCCTATGCTCAATTAGATTGAATTTGTTTTTCTTTCATCTTCCAGCTGCCCGGGTCACTGGACCAGAGATCTTACCCACACAAACTTTCCAGGTAGTAGTATCCTGTGAATCATGCACAGCACTTTAAAAGTATTTCTTTTCATTCCATCTTTGTAAAACGTGGAAAGTCTTTGCTGACATAACCCATTGGTCCTTGCCTTTATTCTTCTAAGGCATGCTCTTATCCTTTTTTTTTCTACTCCTCATACACTGAACCTGAGGGGAAAAATTCCCATGTATTATTCTTTAGGTATTCTTTTGTAGCAATAAGCAGATGTGTGCTATAAAGCTGAGAGTTTCTTGGGTTAACGCTTACAGTGAAAACACACTCTTCCACACAAAGATCACACACTGTAGCAAGAAGCACTACAATCTGTTCGCTGACAGGAGAGTATAAAATGCAACTGAAAGTTCTCAGATACCAGGGTGATGAGTGACCTTGTGAAAATCTAGATAGACATGACAGGTTTCAGAGGGGTAGCCGCGTTAGTCTGTATCAGCAAAACCAATGAGGAGTCCTTGCAGCACCTTAGAGACTAACAAATGTATCTAGGCATAAGCTAAAACCCACTTCATCAGATGCCTGGAGTGGAACATACAGTAGAGAGGTATAAATATACAGTATATGAAAAGATGGGAGTTGCCTTACCAAGTGGTGGTGGTGGTGGTGGGGGGGTCAGTGCTAATGAGCCAATTCAGTTAAGGTGGAAGTGGGCTATTCTGAACAATTGACAAGAAAGAGTGGAAATCACTTTTGTAGTGCTAATGAGGCCAATATAAACAAATCAAATGTAGGCAAGTTTGTTATGTCAGTAGCAATCACTGAGTTTAGTCTGAATGAGTGGGAAAGGGTTCAAACACCATTTTAAAAAAATACAGTGTTCACCCCAGTGGAATAAAAACTGGTTTTACACCCGTGGGAGACCAAACATGCAGCAGTTGATGCACAAGAAGAGTAATCAGCTGTGTTGTGATTCTTGTTATGCTGAGCAAAGAGCAAGTGCAAGACAGTAGTCAATATCCGTTTTGGTTTGTACAAAAACACAACACAAACACATTGTGAACAACTCCTCATCATGGGGGAAAGGATCATTAAAAAGGTTCATTACATCTTTCTCCCTCTGGGGCCCTGATCCAGCACAGCATGTCAGCACATTCTTAGCTTTAAGGCATATCCACAGTCCCGTTGCACTTGTTGTACACTGCTCACATGCTTCAAATTACGTAAATAATTAAGGCCAAGATTTTTCAAAGGGACTATTTTTGGGTGCTCAACATGAGACGCCTTAAACCAGCCCGATTTGCAGAGGATGAAGCAACACTCTCTGATTTCCAGTCCCTTTTAATAAAAGTGTCTCAAACTGTCACCCAGACACCGAGGCACCCAAAATCAGCAGTCTCTTGTGAAAATCTTGGCCGACCTGCTTTGCTAGAGCTGATTATCTGTAAAAAACAACCACCCCACCCCCTCCACACAGCATCTGTAAAATCTGATCTTAAAGAATTGCAATAAATGGTAAAATGGTAAGGAAGTTATTTAAATAATTTTACTCAATTACTAGCAACCCACTGGTGCACAATGATTTTTTTCCCCAATATGTTAACAATAAAGACCAGAGATTACAAAATCAGATTACATCAGTCAGGAGCAAGATGTACTGTGTAGGCAAGTGCTTATGGATGTCAGACAGAAGGGAAGACTCCATCAATATAGATTGGCTACTAACACTATGCAGTTATCTTATGTCACATCAGACCAGGGTTTGAAGCCCTGATGTTCCTCCATTAGCTCATGTGGCATATACTATTACTATATATGGAGGGCACAACAATCCAGTAGACAGGAAGATCTTGATTCTGGAAGTACCTTGTGCTACTCAACTAGGAGAAGGCTGTTTAATATTGATCATCACTCACAATAGAGCTAAGGAATGGAAATCATACACTTACATGACATAAGACTCGTTAAGAGAGGAATCAATTCTGGGCACTGGGCCGCAATGCTTACTCAACACACAGCAAATGGCACATATCCAAAAGCAAACATTCTAAGAGACTCTGCTGTAGTATGTACTGGTCAGTGTGCGTGCGCACGCACACACACACACACACACACACACACACAGTATCTGTGTCTGTATATAAACATATTCTGCCACCTTTCAATGCTGAGGCTCTATCTGCTCTTACACACACACACGGTTTTAGATAGAGCCTCAGCATTGAAAGGTGGCAGAAGATGTTTCTATGTATATAAACAAAATGTTGCTAAGTAACATCTTGTTTCAAGATCGTCCCAGCAGCAGAATAAAAGTATATAGTAAAATATAGGACAGTGGACAAGAGCATAAAAAGTGAGTATATTTTATATGAAAGCTACAGTAGTTCAGAGGCCTTAAGTGTTGCAATTTTTGTCTTTGTGTTTGTCCTGATTAACAATTGGCTACAGGTAATGTTCAGAATAGGAGGCCACGGGTTCTGTAAGTGGAAGAACTGCACAGGGCTTTTTGGAAGCTTTTTTAGGAGGCGAAAGAGGGCATTAGTCTAGTTTAACTTACACTTTATGAAAATGCATTAATTTTACTGGGGTTACATGAGCTGTAAATCAGTGCAGAGTTTGATTCATACAGCTAGATATAAATAAATTTAAAAAAGCCCTATGGGCAAGTTTTACTGGTCTATTTTTCACCCTTCCTCACTTCCATTCTTCCTACTTCCCTTCTTTTTTCTTAGTGGGGAGAAACCATGAGCATATTTGTGTGGGGAATATATATGATAAATTTGTGCATCAGAAATAATGACCTTAAGTGAAATCCTGGTGCCATTAACTTAAATGAGGTTAGAATTTTCTCTCTTATTTGCAGAGGACCAAATTCTGAGAGGTTGGGGGTGCTCAGCACACAGCTGATGTGTACATATGGCTGGTATGTTAAAACTGATTTAGATAATTATCATATCCTCCTGGCGTCTTTTTCTGCATTGTTTAAAGGAAATGTGTGTTGGCTTGTCTACCTTCCCACAGTTCCTAAAATAATACTTTATGCTGGATGACTGATTATAGTATCCAGCTCATACATCAAATGCATGACACTTGAAATCACATCATCTTTTCGTTTTTAAAGAAAGAAATTAGCTCTGTATGGGGGTCTTGACAGTGTACATGATTTTATCCCTTGGAAGTTGAGTCAATTTTTATATATACACATACATATATGTGTGCATGCTCAGTCTATAGCTCCTAGAATGGCTTGATTATTATCTTATTATAATCTCCCCTGGCTTGTTATTGTGGCTGCATATCAACAGGAAAACAAATACAGTATGACTAAACTATCTGTTCTCCATATGACTAAACGATCTGTTCTCCTTAGATCGGCATCTCTGTGTGACTGCCTTCAATAAGCCTGTTGCTTTCCAGAGCTCGATTCCTGTGTGTTTAATGGCTATTTCCATCATTATACCGGCTTCCAATCATTGCCAATTTTGCTATAATATGAAAGAAAGACACTTTACAAGATAAAATTGTGGTTACAGTACATGAGCTTGATTTTTCACTCACTGATGGTTGTAAAGCAGGTATAAATCGACTGCCGTTAATAGGAACACCGAACCGAACCGAACAAAGTGGGTGCAAGTTGCCTTCTCAGGGCCCTGATCCTACAAAAGAACCCACCTGGCTGGTGGGTTAGTTACTATAACCTCGAAATAGATTAGTGTGATTTCAAGAAGTCTGTGCTGGATGAGCACGGCATTACACATGCTGTAGAATTCAAACGAGAAAGGACATCTACGGTTGTTAAAGTTGGAGCTTATCTCACATGAGATGATATTTTAATCAAGTTGGGTCATATTATTATTATGCAGTAGCACCTAGGAGCCCCAGTCACGGGCCAGGATCCCATTGGTTCAGGCACTGTACAAACACAGAAACTCGACAGTTCCTGCCCTTGTGTAGCAAAAAGGATCTGCTTTTCACAATAAAATGGTGGAATGCAATTCTCAGCTGGATGCGAATCCCCGTGACACTTCCCAGGGCACCACCTGCTCTTAGCGTGAGGAAGTCTTGTCTGTGCCTGCTGTCCAGGAGCTGATCCACTCCACCCTCCTCTGGCAGCACAAGCACTACCTTCCAGACCTCTGCGGGTCTCGCTTTCTCTGTGCAGGTCAGCAATGGGTGTGCACCAACTTCAAGTGCCCTCTGCAGTGCTCAGCCCCCATCCACTGAACCCTCACGGAACTCCCAGAGTCTCTACTCCCAAAAGAATAGTACACACCGGCTCACTAATTTTAACTGAGGACCACCATTTTGTTTAGCACACAGCACTTACAGATATATTTATAGTGAAAACAAAGATAAGTTTATTATCCGAGAACAGAATCAAATGATAGTAAAAGAATACTGGAAACAAATGGGTACATGTAAAACAAAATCGTAACATGCTTTCTAAAGCCTAACTTAACTTACAAGACATTCCCCCATCTCCTACAAGGCAGGAAAAGGACTGGGGATAAGCTAACATAGGATGGCCGAGATCCTCCTTTCATAAGATCAAGCCCATTGGCAGCTTGTCTTCCCAGACTGAAGGATACTGGTGTGACATTCGTACCACTAGTTATACTCCCAAAGGTTCATAGTCTTACTCACAAACAGAAGAACCCCTGCTGTTTGGGTTCTTTTCCTGCAGCACTTGCAATGTATTCATTAGCAGTTGACTCAATATGCAGATAGCCTTTCATTGTAAGACACACAATGGTCACCCAGGCAGCTAAAGGTCCCCTACTTCAAGTCTGAAAAAGTCTGTTTCAATGTATGTTATTCTCTGAGCGACCTGCCTTTAACTACAAGGCCTTAAGAACACAATGTTCTGGAGACGTATGTAACTCCTTACACGTCATCTGCACATACATTTTGCCATTATTATGACCACCACTGTAACACCTGCTTTCAGTAGAGACCTTACATGACCCCTCTAGATGAACTGCCCTGTAACCCTCTGTACCCTGTGCCCTTTGCCTGCAGGCATCAAGAGGTCCTTGGGCTACAATCCTACAAACAGGGTTTTGGGGGTAAATCCTTCTCCCTGAACACAACCTGAGTCTGGGAACACTGGGGATTTCAGGGGGCTTGGAAAGGAAGGTCTCTTCCTCTAGACAGGCCACATTACGGCAGCATATAGTTAGCCCACAGCCACTAGCGTTCTCAACTCCTGTTCCCTAGTCTCAACCCCTCCCTGGCTGATTGATAAACTGTTCACAGAGCTGTGATTAATAGCATGAAGGGAGTGTGCACTCTGGACCTGAGACTACATGTATGAGAATGTCCTGAAGGGGCTGAAAGTCCTCAACTCAGTCTCTCTTCACGGAGGTGCTGAGCACCTCTCATGATCACTTATTTCTTTTTCTCAAATCTTGTGCTCCCTCCTGCATAAAGAGCCACACCGCAGACAGGATTTGCCTTAGATAAATTTTAAATTGTTATTTTCTACTCCCATTTTCTTGTGTAATGATGCCCCGGCCTCGGTCATCTCAGTGCCTCATGTACTTTTCCCTATGAGAGATATTTTTTTGTTGCAAGATAGATTACATAGACAGACCAACCAACTGCTAGTTTGATGGGTTGATGTGGAAGGGTAAGAGTAGGTTTCTGGGTATCGTCTAATGCAGCGTTTCCCAAACTTGTTCCGCCACTTGTGCGGGGAAAGCCCCTGGCAGGCCAGGCCGGTTTGTGTACCTGCCGCGTCCACAGGTTTGTCCGAGCGCGGCTCCAAGTGGCTGCGGTTCGCTGCTCTGCCACTGTAGGGTAGACATTTGCTACAGTGATGGAAGGGGTTTTCCATCATTGTAGTAAATCCACCCCTTCGAGAGTTAGTAGCTAGGTTGGCTTGACTGTGTCTTTCAGGGGTGTGAATTTTTCCATACTTCCTGAGAAAGCTGACCAGGTTGACTGAAGTTTTTGGTGTAGACCGGACCTTAGTTTATTTGTATATCAGGATTAATGTTATTGGGTGATTATTGTAAGTGAAGCTGGTTGACTTTTTGTTTTTTATTTGACAAAAACATAAATTTTCAGTTTGGTTGCAGTTTTGGGGGGAGAAGGAAGAGGTTTGGAAGGAAAAAAAGAAATGAAAATATGTTTGGTAATTGTTTTATTTGTATTGAAAACTGATTTTTTAAAAATCAGACACAGCTTTCAAAAACCAAAATGCTTGTGGTTTTCTATTGTAGTTTTTTCATTGAAAAAGTGAAACATTTTAATGGAGAAAATTTAAAAATATTTGTTTGGTAAAATTTCCCACCAAAAATAATTGGCTTTTTAAAGCAGCTCTAGTGATAAGTCTAATTATTGTCAGGGCCCTTAGAGCTTTTGAATGGGATTTTTAAGATGTGAAATCAGAGGAGATACAATGTATGTGTGTAAACATGCTCAAAATACATACGCATATGTACACATACACACAAGTAAATCCAAAATCCCACATCCTTATGCTACAACCAAATTGATATTAATAAGACTTCCTTCTAACAGAATGCAGTTAATAAAGACTGACTGCTTAGACCAGTAGGTGGCTCCATAGTACTTTGAACTAATTTATTGTTACTGCACGTATTATCATAAATAATAAAAATGTAAAGCTGAAAGGGTAGATGTGCTTAAGTCCCATCTCTTGCCTGTTCAGGTAAAGCTATGACAGGCCACATGGCACACAGATATACACAATTTAAGAACACGTCATATTGTTTACATTTTGTGTCATTGCTTTAGCAAACTATCACTTGACAAAATCACAATTCATTTGCTTTGTTCATGGGTGAATTTTTCCAAGTAGTTCTAGATTAGTCATTAACTTGCTACAAATGGTTACAGGTTATTTTCCCCCTGCACGTGGCCCAAATCAGGAAAGTACTTAAGCGTGTGCGTTTAAGTCCACCCCTATTCGGGGCAACCCTTCAGGATGTGCTGTAGTACTGTCTTGAATAGGGATCCTTTTTCAGTTTTAAGCTTAGTGAGAATGAAGTTCATCCCTGTGCAGAGAGCCAGCACAGTGCACTGGTATTGAGGGCATACGTGAAATTAAACTGGGGCATATACAAATTGTGCTGACCCTTCATTTCACCCTGGAAGAAGAGAACGGATGTTGTTAGATATGTACTTGCAAAACTACAGTAAGGAGGTAACGTGGATTAGACCATCGAGACAAGAAGTCAGGAGGACTGAGTTCTGTGCCTGGCTCAGATTCCAAGTGTGACCTTGGGCAAGCCCGTTAGTCTCCATGTGACTCAGTGCACCTATGTGTGAAATGGTTATACAAACCACTCTCCTTATCCCAGAAGTGTTGTGAGGCTGAGTTAATGTGTATAAAATATTTTGAGATCCTCAGATGAAAGATGCCACATACAGTAAACTCAAATTACTAACAGGATCATTAAAAAATAATCAGTCGAAATAAAAATGACATTCTGCTGGAGTGGTCTGTGGCATTTTTCCGGTGACTGAATCTGTAGGTTACATGACTGCCTTTACAGTAAAACCTTTTGCATTAGAGAGAATGGGGATACAATTAGGTTCTTGGGGCTATTTCTCAGATTCAGAATGGCAAATATGCCCCTTAGCAATGAACGTTTTCTGCTTTTTGCTCCAGCCAAGAGGATCCTCTTTGTGGTTTGTACCACCTGAGAAAGAAATAACAGGATGAAGCGTATGAGAACTGACTTGATGGCTAATTAACGAGGATTCATTATATCTCTGCCAGTCCGGTTATGTATTTCTGGGCCTAATGTAATGTAAATCAAGAACAGAACAGAATAAAATCAAAATGAAAGTGAACTAAATGACTTAGGAGAAATACATGCTAATCTCTCTTCTGAGCTGATCAAAGGCACAGTTGTGCTGTGGGTGGGGGAAAAGGGGTTGCAGTGGCAATTCCTGAAGGCCTTCTATTTGCAAAGCACCAGGCCAGCAGAATGCTGGAGCACGCTCTGATGCAGGTCCCACTCCTCCCGACTGGACATGCAGCATGCATGCTCTCCTGCTTCCTTGGTATGCAAGGGAAACACAACCTCACTCCTTTTGGAATGGCTAAGTGCTGCTGTCAGTGTTAACAATCCCTCCGTTTTTGCCTTCAGGTGCTGGAACTCAGCTGGGGTAATTCACCATAGCTCCATTGAACCAATTCACACCAGCTGAAGATCTGAGCCGCCGGAGCATAAGGCGCAAAATTTGGTCATCTCTTGTGCAAGAGGCTGGGGTGGCCCTTCCGGACCTCTGTCCTCCTTCATCTCAAGGCTAGTCATGACCTGGTTTAAAAGAAATCAGTGCCAATATAGGAGCATACCGCGTATTTTTGCTTAACTCTAACTTCAGTCCTAACTCTCTCTTGACAGTTTCCAGAGAGAGGTCATACAAGAGGAAAAGAAACGGAGTCCAGATCTAGACTACCAACTTATAATCAGCATAACTACGTCGCTCAGGGGAGTGAAAAAGCCACCCCCCCAATTGATGCAGTTTTACAGATGTAACCCCCCACATAGAGAATGCTATGCTGCTTGGAGACCTTCTCCCGCCACCATAGCTACTGCCCCCTGGGGAGGTGGATTCACTACGGTGAAGGCAGAGCTCTTTCCCATCGGCACAGGAGCGTTTTTGCTAAAGCGCTCTAGCAATACAGCTGCTTCTGCACCACTCGAGCACTGTGCGTGAAGACGCCCTGATGAACCAAAGAAATTAGTCATTGTGAATAATTGATTCAGTGCATTTTGCAAGTTTTTCCCACTACCAAATTCTTCAGGAGCAGCTCACAAATTTCTCATCATATCTCATTATTCTAATTGTTAACCAAGTCATTTCTACAAATAAATCTTGGTCTTTAGCTCATTTGTGAGGAGTTCATGGCAAATATTTGGTATGAGAAATTAGGGCTGATTTGTTTGGACAGACTCGGAAGGTCAGATGGCACAGTTCCTCTTCCCTGATTGGATGATTGCAATTCTTATAGACTCCAATTCAGCAAAGCATTTAATCATGTAGTTAAATCCAATTCCTGTTTAGAAAAATCCATTTCCGATAAATATTCTTATGCATTTAGGCCATAGTCAGGTTTCTGGTAGGGATGCTCTCTATTACAAATTTAAAATTCACTTTCTGTATTCTGCAACATTCATTTAAAACTCACTATTTCAGCCTGCAATAATTCATTTGAATTATGGTAGGGTCTAGAGGCCAGAACCACCTTCTTCTAGGTACTGCACAAACATGTAACTAAGTGTAAGACTATGGACAAAAGATACATACATTAAAGAGAGAGCGCGTGCAGTAAGATGACCCTGGTCAGAGTGAAAACCAGTGGTTATAGTAAATTAGATGCCCAACTATTGCTGAGGTTTTTTTTATAGGCATCATGGCAGAGAAGAGTTCAGGAGGAATTTGAAGAAGGACAATGAAATGTCTTCATGGAGATTTACAGGCTGCCCCTTATGTTTTGGAGAAAGTGCAGAGGTACTTCTTGAAAAAAAAAATTAAAATGTGTAATGAAAAATGTCATTTGCAGAACAATGATGAGGGACTGACATCTTGGTACAAGCTGTTTGGGAAGACGGGATAGGTGGTGAAGGGCCAAGTCATTTGTGTTGGACTAGTTAACCCATTTGCAGGGCCGGCTCTAGGCACCGGCAAACCAAGCACATGCTTGGGGCGGCACAATCCAGGGGGTTACATCTGTATAACTGCATCAATTTTTTTTTTTTTGCTTTGCTTCAGCAGTTGCACTCCTGGAGGGTTGGTTTGTTTGGGTTTTTTTTTGCTTGGGGTGGCAAAAAACCTAGAGCTGTCCCCGCCCATTTGCCGGAATATTTGTGGAAAGCAAATGAAACAGGTGTCAGGAAACAAACAAATGGAATTCAAACAAATAATTATAAGAAATCAAGCAACATTCACTCAGCTGTGGAAAAGACTCCTAAAAATGCACAGCAACCCCATAGAAACCATTCCTTGTTTTGTTTATAGCAAAAGGCTCATTTATTACTACTTTAAAATTTGAACATCATTTTATGGGTTATTCATTTATTTGTATTCATTAATTAGGGACAGGATGGATAAAGGAAGGACAAGAAGTGTAGCTGGTGAAAAAAAAACCAGTGAACCCTAAGAAAATAAAGAGATGGCTGAGTGGTACAGCATATAAATAAACGTGTAATTATAAAGATACCTAACCAGACATTCCATTGTTAAGGAGAATTAAGAATGCACTGATTACAACAGCTGATAAAACGCATAGTGCCACATGTTTCCAGATCATATAAAGTTGATCTGATTTGCTTGATGGTCCAGAATGATTCATTCAGCTCCTAAACCAAAATTCCATGTAGGAAGAGACAAGGTGGGTGAGGTCATATCTTTTATTGGACCGACTTCTGTTGGTGAGAGAGACAAGCTTTTGACCTTACACAGAGAAGGTCTGAAGAAGAGCTCTGCATAAGCTTGAAAGCTGGTCCAATAAAAGATATTACCTCACCCACCTTGTCTCTCTAATACCATGGGACCAACACGGCTACAACGCCACTGCATACATAAGGAAAGGACATTAATAATGTATACTGAACAAGCCCTAATACAAGCCAAAGAACATTTAAAATGTGCTTATTTATATTACAGGACATCCCGACTATCTGCATTAGCAATGAAACAACTACACCTTCTGACTGTTCAGTTCTTAAAGGTCCTTTTGCAGATGAGTGTATGTAGAATATAAAACCAGTGATTTGGCTCGACTATGATGCAATGTGCATCCTGTTGCTTTAAGCACACTGTAGTGCAATATTATCCCTTCTATATATGAATATAATTTATTATTTGCATTGCACCAACACGTCAAACATTTTACAATCATCTATAAAGAATGTTTCTCTGCTCCAAAGAGGAATACACAAGAAGAATAGTTTCTCTAGCTACAAATCACCCTAATCTGGCAGGGCAGTCACTACTCACATCTTTTGTTGAGTGGTAAAACAGTTAGCAATTAGTAACCAATGTCTTGCAGAAAGAGAGGTTTGATGCTACATGTCAGAGAAAGGGAACTCTTCATTTATAATGTGTAGATTTTTGTAGCTATCTAGAGACCAGAGCAGTGTTGATTATAAGAACAGGAGTAATTGTGGCACCTTAGAGACTAACAAATTTATTTGAGCATAAGCTTTAGTAGGCTACAGCTCATTTCATCAGATGCATGGACTGGAACATACAGCAAGAAGATATTTATACATACGGTGTTGATTATGTTTCTTTGAGTTCAGAAAGACTATTAAACACATGGTTCAAGTTAAGCATGTGCTTAAGTGCTTTGTTGTATCAGGTCCTTAGCAAAGGGCCAGGATCGGTCTCTCTCTCTTTTTTTTTTTTTTTTTTTTATTATAGTTAATGCAGCAGTAACTAACAGCTTGTTGAGGATAAATACATATCCCCCCATGGACAACATCCCGGATTTGGCTGTTTCATAAGAGATTTTCCATTACTGAGGCAACTGTCCTAAAGGCAATTTCAGGGGAGCTAAATTCAGAGTGGCTGCTGATCTAGCAATGAGCTCGTTGCAGAATTTGTTTAAAAGAAAGTCTCAAGGAGCCCCTCACCTGCTCTGGAACATGATACCAATCACTTCTGGTTTCTCCTCCCTCCAATTCAAAACTGCCAGGATGAGAGACCTCAATATTAGTCCTCTGACACTGAGCTGACATTTAATGGAAAGGCTGACAAAATACAAGATTCTTAAACAGGAACAGAGAGATTGAGGATTTTTAAAAAAAAAAAAAAAAACTATACAAACTCAATTCTGAGCATTCAATCTGTGGCCTTGTGAGAGCACTCGGAGAAGGTCTTTGGAAAGTACGACCTGTTAACCCTGCATGTAACAAGTCATGGTGTGTATCTGAATTTTCAAGGGAAATAAGCCAAGGATGGCACCAGTGCTGCTGGGAAATGATTGCCAGAGGCGTGATCTTCAGACACCAAGACACATACTCCGTGGCAGTCTGCAACAGTGACACTGCTCTTTAAGAGGGAGCAGGGCCGGTGCACTTGTGCTGCATCCGCTGCCCCGGAGTAGGTTTTAAACGAGGGCACATGGAGGGAGAGAAGACAGAACAAGCTGGTGACTCAGAATTAGGAAGCTGCAGCAAGTAGGAGCAGCGGGAATTCTGGAGTCCCCTAGGAGGGGAGACAGTGAGAGCCTGAGAGGTAAAGGGGGAAAATCCCCTGGTTATAGCCCAGGGTGAACTGAACAACTGTTTGTGTTTAAGTCTGGACAAAAAACTGCCTAAAAGAGACTGTGGGTGCAGCAGTGGGTCTTCTGCAGGCAGGGGAGATGGTCTGCATTGTTACATGGGCTTCCAGCTGCTCATTGGATTGTTTTGACAAAATGAATCAATGCATTTTCTAGTCCTTATGGCCAAATCTTCATTTCACTGTCCAGCCTGAGTACCTGGGAGAGGGATGGAGGCAGTCTTCCCCCAAACCTGGAGCTGCTCCACGGAAGCTTCCTCACCTCCATGAGTGTCCTTAACCAGTCCCTTTTCCAAGCCTACTTATGTCCCTGTATCCATCTGTTTCCTGCAGGTTGCCACACGGGGACTTCATGAAGTGCAGAGAGTGGAGCAGTTCCACTGGCTGGGAGACCTCCACCAGCTTTGGAGGTTCCAATAAGATGATAAGAACGGCTATACTGGGTCAGGCCAAAAGTCCATCTAGCTCAGTATCCTGTCTTCTGACAGTGGCCAATGCCAGGTGCCCCAGAGGGAATGAACAGAACAGGTAATCATCAAGTGATCCATCCCCTGTCACCCATTCACAGCTTCTGGCATACACAGGTTAGGGACACCATCCCTGCCCATCCTGGCTAATAGCCATTGATGGACATATCCTCCATGAACTTATCTAGTTCTCTTTTGAGGTGGGGGTGGGATTGGCCCCAAACTGAACAGCAGGCCTAAAGCATACAGTAAGTTCAATTTTGTGAGACTTCCAGCCCGGTTTGCTGACCCAAAGTTCAAGTCTGAGGCTTTGAAAGGCTCTCCATCCACTTTTCCAATATAGCCTTTACATGGGTAATACTTTTCCACTGCTCTTTTGGAATTGTTTCAGCTTCCAGGGTGAATTTTCCTCCTTTGGCAACTGGGATCCAAGGAGGCATAAGTAAATAAGTACCCTATTTATTTTTCCTAGATAGAACACCTATGCTGTCTAGGTATGAAATGAATCCAACTGTATTTTGGTGGGTGCATTTTTCATTAGAATGCATTTGCATTATTTTAAACCAATTTATTAGAATTGCACTAAGGTTGTCCTTACAGAATTATGTTCCTCTTCAGTAGCAACATGGTCTAGTGCATAGCACACTGGACTGGGAGGCAGAAAACCTGTGTTCCATTCCTGGATCTGCTATCAAGCTACTGTGTGAGCTTGGTTAAGTCCTTTCACTTTTCTCTGTTTCCCCTCCAATCCTTTTACTGTCTTACTATTTATTTTGCCAGTTGTTTGGGACAGGGACGGTCTCTTACTATGTATTTGTACAGGACCTAGCACACTGAGGCCATGACCTAGATTGGACCCCAGAGGTGCTGCTGTAATAAATAGTCTATATTTTCCAAAATGATCAATATTAGATATTCGGATAGTTTTGCAAAAGCCTGGGTAAGCATCCAAATGTTAGGGTTGTTACTGAACTGAAAGCATCCAAATCCTCTGAAGTATTTTTTTAAGCAGTCACTGAGCTAGTAGGAAATACATAATGATGATTCTTTACATTGTAATCTCTTCTAGGTCTAAAATGGTGTATCTGAAACAAAAAAAAAATCCTGATCAGAACAAGATCACTAGGGCAGGTTCTGACTGGGGGATTGATTGGTGTGTTTGAGGCGAGTCTAGGACCAGATGTGACGACTGTTCCAGAGACAGGGCCGGAAGAAAGCATATAATTGAGAGTGAGTTTTTGGCAGTAAAGGGGCACTTGCACTGTCTTTACTTGCAGAAAAAATAAATTGTCATTGCTGTCAAAACCTTTAGAAATACCACTGAAAGCAATTATTACTGTGATCATGGATATCACAGCTTTTCAGTAACGTTAATTAGGCAAAACTGCAAAGACTGTAATGGCAACCACTTTAGCAGTTGGGGTGAGGGATCATTATGATTTTCCCCACAGGCCTAATGTAGCGTGGAATCTTTGTCAGCACCTGAAAATTAGGTTAGTGTATTTTTATACCAGTTTTCTCTCCCTACTTTCATTTGCCACCAGCCATTATAAGCAGAAGGAGAATGAATAAAGCTTATTCATGTGGCCGTCATTATGGGAGGAGGGAGAATGGCTCTGCACCAGCTTGGTAGTTGATTGTTCTTTTACTGGTGACAACACGTTTTTCCCTTAATCTCTATGGTCCTGATTCAGGAAAGTTCTTAAGCTCATGCTTAACTTTAAGTCCATCATACTTCAGCACATGCTTCTTACCTTGCAAGCTTAGGTGCTTTGCCTGAATGAACACCCATATGTTATCAATACAAATGGAAACATCTCTGCACTAACCAAGATATGCACAGCTGAACTTTGTGTGGCACTGCTAATTTATGGGCAGAAAACACCACCTCTGCATTTCTTTAGATAGCTGGGTTGAGAAATGGAACCATTAGAGAAAAAGTCCAGAGCATAATTAGGAGCTTCTCTCTCCTGGCTAATATAAATCTTTTCCACTTTCGATTTTTCCATTGTCTCTAAACATGCACCAGACTTAAATGTTTCCAAACTCTCTATTTAGAATGTGCATTTAATAGACAGGTGGGATGTCCCCCACCCTTGATCTGTAAGAATTCAGTCATATTTGATATTCTAAAACAGCTACCGTATGTACAACACTTAGAGGGACAGTAGTTATTGGAAGGTGGATTGAATAATTATAATACAAGTGCTTGGAAATGCTCATTAACTGTAAACTGAGAGGAGGAGATTTTTGCCATTCAGTTTCAGGAAATGGTTTGTGTATGTTGACAAACAATATTTTTCACGTTTTGCAGCGTCTCCAGACTACAGTAAGCATGAGGCTCAGGCTACACATCTGCTGACTGTGCTCCCATTTGCAAAAAATGGCAATACTGATGCTTTGTCTACAAGTTATTGGCAGGCTAACATTAGTGTAGCTAGCATCTATCTTTCCGCAGCAGACATGGGGATGGTTTCTCTCCATTACTGAAACGCCACTTGTTGTAAAGGTTGGGGACGGGTCCTGGAGCTAAATTTTAGCTCCCTGATTCTCATGTGCCAGGACCAGCCCTAATTTGTTTCTTCTGGGCCGCTCCAACTTGCACCACTGATGCAGAGTCTTTCATGGACCCAACATCAGTGGAGGACTGCCACGCACCCTCACCATCCATGACTCAACTCTTCCCATTCCCAGCATGACGTCTCCCCATTGCAATTCTCTGCTGGGCATTTGCTGCTAGATTTACAGGTCTTTTGCACCATGAGTTGCACAAAGTGGCCATAACAAGCCTTAAGAGCCTGCTTCATGTATGCAAACAATGAAACATTAAATATTGTCCCTCTATGGCTAGGAAATACATTCAGATGCAACAGACATAACTATATGCTACTGAAACAGACTTCAATGGGTGATCTACAAGTGCTTGTGGATGGTAGCCTAATGCAATGGATTTTAATATTAAGTCAGCTTGTCCACTGTGCCAAGGGTCTAATGTAAATAACATTTTAAAAGAGTGATTACACCAGTCTTTGAGATTTAGTTATGTGCTATGGTATAGTTTTATATACGAGTTTAGTTTAACCACCAACCAATCCCAGAATATTAAATAACAGAGGAGTGTCCTTTTAATGCTCTCAGGGCTATTTCATTTTAATAATTTCTGTGCAATAAGAGGATTTCTGAAGCTGTTTACCTTGTTGACCTTGAACTCAAACTATCTCGAGCCTTGCCCCAGTGTGACTCTTGCGTTTTTTTTTCAGCTACATTGCCATGAAAAATGAGATACTTTTTGATGCCATACCTACTGGATGATTGTTAACTTCAGGAATGAAACTTTTTGTTCAAGACGGAAAATATAAATGACTGTTTATAGCTTGAAAAGACCTTGCAGGAGATTTCTATATAAAATGCATAATCTGCTTTTACACATTTGACTTATCTGTCAGACAGGTTTAAGCGTTAATGCTCCAAACCCCTGAGATCCCTGCTCCATGTATTTAGGGTGGTGATGATTTTGTTTACATTTATCTTGTTGAAAGCTTTTCTCCCCAAACTCAGATTTCAAAAACAGGCTAACGATAGCTATCAACTGTGGCGTGTGTGTGTGCATGTGTGTTTTGTTTTAAATCATGCTTGTGAGATATGGTGGATCAATGCACTGGAAACAAATTTAATCCCTTTATTTATTGTGTATGAATTTACTGATTTAGCCACGGAATAGTTTACATCACAGGGATCAACAGGTCCAGATCCTGGAACCATCTCTAGGAGTGAGAACATTATTTGCAGATTTTCAATGATACAGTTAGAAGTTAGGCACTTTAGTTTCCATTGCCTTTCAGTGGAAGTTGACACCAAACTGCAATTTGTGCCTCTGAAAAATCTTTGTGGTCTCTATGTACCCTCTATTAGTCCTTCTCTACCCCTTTGCAACCATAGTATTAACAAGAATGCCAATCGTGATTTCTATGACGTGGATGGACTCTTAGTCACAAGGAATTAGATTGAGAGCACCAGATTCATTTCTCATAGACCATCAAGTACTCTTCAGGTGGCCTCACAACCTTTGGACTCTCCCAAAGGATGTATTTGCGCTAGCAACTTAAAATATGGAAGGCTCCATAGCCTATTACCAATGCCTCAGATGCCCCAGTCCCTTTACGTGTCAAAAAGTGTAATTAGACCTCAAATAATTTAAAATGTAATTTCTTTTTCTCTTCAGAAAATGGCTGCAGAAAGATCACTGTTTATTTTTCCTTTATCTAAGATTATTTGATGAAATTTCTCACAATTTTAGGTTTTTCCTGTCTTACTGTTTAAACACTGAAATCTGAAATTCAGGGTGTGCCTCACTGTAATTATCAACTCTGGTCCCTGACTGTATGAGTAACTGGGGTGAATGCTTATGGAATTTCAGATTTCCTTTCCATGAACATTCCAGCACACAAGCTCAACGTATAGTCCCCACTGGTCACTGAAGCTACTAAAACCAGATCACAGACATTTTCACAGAGAAGACAGCAAAAAAGTCCAGATATACTTGAAGTGAATTAATTTAAGATTTTGCATATTCATGAAAAATATTTTTGCATTGTTTGCCCAGCTCTAATTGTGTTCATTAAAGGAAAACTTCATTAGCGAAGGCAACAGCATATTGCAGTACACAACAGTGAACAAAACACAATCCTAGAAATAGCTCTTACAGGTTTGGAATAGTTTCGGCAGGTTTGTCAGTTACTGGTAACAAAGGAAACTATTCAGAGTTATAATGAGCTCATTAAACATTCACAGGAACAATTTCATAAAAGTGAAAGGAACAGCTTAAGCTTCTTGCAAACCAATCACCAGTATCACTACAAATGCTGGCACTGAACACTGAGTGAAAAAGATCAGATGCCCGGGAGAGCTAATACGTAGAGTACAGAACTGTTGTAATTAGGGTGACCAGATGTCCTGATTTTATAGGGAAAGTCCCGATTTGTGGGTCTTTTCTTTTATAGGCTCCTACTACTCCCCGACCCCGTCCCGATTTTTCACACTTGCTGTCTGGTCACCCTAGTTGTAATACATGGAGTGTGTGTGTATCATTGTGCAACGATAATGGCGTCATACTGTTTGTGAATGTTTCCTTCTAATAGTTGGCTTAGGAAGTGGATACAAGCCCTAGTATTACCGCCAGCTAATGGTAGAGGGCTGTATTTTTGAAGCATAACATCCTGAGTTCTGCATACAATTGGCATATGTAGCCAGCCTTGCCGAAAATGAGACTGGTGTTTGAACTTTGGACCTACAGAATTAAGAGCCTCTACTACTAGAGCTATAAGACTAAGACCACAGTCATCCTGGAAGCTCCATCTTAGGCTGGGATCTATGGCTAATCTTCTAGGACCTGATTCAAAGCCAATTAAAAGAAAAGAAAAGACTCTCATTGATTTCAGTGGACTTTGTATTAGATCCCCCATTATCATATACAGCCGGCTCATTAACCTCTCAAGTGGACAGGCCACTTCTAGTGCGGGTTACACGTGTCAATGTTTCCAAGGTGAGTCTGACATTTATATGCCTTAATGGGACATTAGAGCTCATTAGCTACTAGAAAAAATATTCAGAGAAAATGTTTAACTATCACCAATATTCAAATGTATTCAGTGAGTCAGCTGACTAGCAAAATCCACCAAATCTCTTATTAATCAAAAGCTATTCCATCAGCTTTAATGAAGAGAAGGCAGCGATGCAACATCATACCACAGTTACATCGTGACAGACCATGATGATTTGGGGATGCACCATAACGATTTAAAAATACCACCACACCCTGCGGCAGAAGACTGACAAAGTCACAACAATGCAGCATTAACATCATGCCAGCCTAACGAATGAGATCATCCACTGGGATAAACTCCAGAGATGGAAGCTCTTAATTCCCCACACACATGTTGGTAGTCTAGCGGGAGGCTGGGCTGCAATAACCATATAGGCATGGATATTAAGGAAAGAAGTGACCAGATAGGAAGGGAAAGATAGGAAATTGAACCTACTCTACCATTTCTGTGTGATCTTGAGTAAGTCACTAAGGACAAATTTGTAGCATGAGCTAGGGACATGGTTCCCCTGCTCATGTACACACACTCACCCTTGTCAAGCGAGACTGAGTATTAATTAGGAGCGTAGCCACGGTAGCATGAGTAGCGGCAGTGAAGGCATGGCTTAGCCATGCCAAGTAATACCCACCGATTTCACGTGAATTTGTAGCCTTAGTCTCTGTAAATGGAGGATAACAGTCCTACCTTATCTCACAGTGGCATTGTCAGGATAAAGACCTTAAAAAGCATGAGGCACTCAGCCTGCGGTAATGAAAAACACATAATTTCCCAAGAGAGCTAGACAGACCATTATGATCCTTTAAAATAATAATGCAGGTCATAGAATCTCACCCAATTATTCCCGCATAGAGCCAATAAAGTGTTGAAGGGAAGGACGTGTTAGAAACACAGCCTGTCTTGATTTCAAGATTCCAAGCGATCAGCAACACACTGGGTATGTGGTGGCAGGTTCAAATCTACCTTACCAGCAATTCTTCATTTTGAGACCTATGTTTGAAAGATAACACAACACAACAGAAAAATACAGAAAAAACAAATCCGATTTAGGTGGTCATTTTTTAAAATACAAAAGAACTACAGAATTTTAAAATTATTAGCAAAAGCTTTTTTCTTGTGGCCCCCACTTGATTTTCTTCCCCATGAATGCTGCTGATGGCAAAGCTTAGATCCAGCCCACACATTAAGTGTACAGCACAGAGAGGAATCTCCCTTTCACCTTCACATCTCACTCTTGGTTGGGATGTGGAGATTTTAAATTAATAAGCATGAAGCAGTTCACTTTGTAATAACTTCCTTATTAGCAAAAAATGAGATATGCCAGTGTCTTTCACCTAATGTATGAAATCAACGAAGACAAACTTCGGCATTTTTGTTTTTACCGACAGCAATTCGTAAAGAGTTCTGTACTAACATCAGGTTTCAAATGTGTTATTGGATAAACGCCATGTCTGTGCATCTCTCTGTCATATGCTTCCTCTTGATTTATGTTCTAGTTCACATCAGCATTCTGTTTACCACGAGGGAGGAAACTGAAATGCTGAATTAAATTTTTAGTGTGGATATTTGCCCACAGTCTGTGTATCAGTTATCTGTATGTACGTTTGTGTACTGTGTGTAACAGGCGCTCTGAAGAATGATTCTTAGAGCTACGTTTCATCCTAAATGGCTTATTATCTAGGATAAATACTGCCTTTTTCAATTCTGTCTTGCTGAGATTTGAGATTCTCATTTTATATTACGGTTGCCTTATTCATCAGGCATTGGGTATATCGCTATGACTTTCTTTCAAATATTTGAAGCCTTCAGCTTCAGCAGATTTAGGTTATATAGCAATTTTACATTCCCAGTACTATCTGTGTATCAGCTGTTGTAAAGGGAGACGGGGGAACAGAACACCTACAGAGTCTCTCAGTGATAAATAATTTATGCATGACCCTCAGACAACCCCTAAAAAGACAGATTTTTAGGGAAAGACATCATATTTTTCTGGTTTTTTTCTTAGCTGCTAAATAATAGCCCTGGGACAAATTCTGCCATGACATATCCCTCACATATCTCTATTACAGTCAATGGGGTTTGCATAGGATGAAGAAGGAATTTATGCTGGTGATTTTAAAATGATTCAGAAGATCGGCATCAGTATATTTAATGGCAAATTTACTGGCTCAGTTGGATTCATCTGAATTTAGATATGCCAAAGCAATAAGTACTTGTATTCAAGTGTGTGTAGAATATTTTATATTGATTTTAATAATGATACCTACCTCTTAGACAGCACAGATCAAATAGATCTCAAAGCACTTTACAAAGGAAGCTAGCACAATTATCCCCATTTTACGGCTGGGGAAACTGAGGCACAGAGCCATGGAGTGACTTGCCCAAGCTCCCTAGTGGCAGAGCCAGGACTAGAACCAGGTCTCCTGAGTTCCAGTTCAGTGGTCCATCCAAAAGACATCACTACCAAGGGGCGACTCTTGGGCGAAATCCTCAGCTGGACTAAATCAATGCTGACATCAGCACGGTTGAGTTTATTTGCAACAAATGACTGAGTACGACAACCCTCTTGTCTGCTGGGGTGAATCCACCCCTGTACTAAGGGCCAGCCCAATGCATCTGCACCACTTACCAGTATGTCCCACTGAACATCTAGTTTAAAGGCCTAACGTGGTGGACTGGCAGTTATCCGGGGTGCATTTCACCATTTGTGAATGACTTATGAGCTGATCCTTAACTTCTGCTAATTCATTCTTTACTAGGCAAGCAGACCTGGCTCAAAAAAAGCAGTGAAGACAAAATGTTCACTAAAAATGGGAATGAAATTCTGCAGAGGTTCCTATGGTTATCTGCTCATCTGGTTCCTATGGAGGTTCCTAGAGCAGCCAGTGTTTGCAGCAACATTTCATAGATCGGCAGACCAGAAGACATCACAATTACCCTCTAGTCTGACCTCCTGCCTCAGGTTAAGATCATTAGTACATATAATGTGAGGCAGCTAAATGGCTGCCCAGGGCTTTCATGTTTTGCCAACATCAACAGAGTGGAAACTGAGCGAACACACTGCCAGGGAGAGATGGCAGGTTCTGAACCACCAAAGACTTAGAATTATGTGGCACGCATTAGGAGGGGCATCTTGGATGAAAAAAGAGGCAGTGCATGAGATGGGGCTCTTGTAAATAGCATGGGCTTGAAAATTTTAGCTTACGGGTCCATCTGTCACGCTGTCTTTGGAGCAGTAGATGAAGTCTCCTCCTTTTCCCCATTTGAGTCATAACTTGTCCTTGTTACTGTTTTACCTGTTTTACCACAGGAATATGTTCTCTTTATGGAAATAGTTGCCATTCTCTCAGTTTTTATGAACTTTACTGTTTTGCCATTTATTCTCCCTTCTTTCCCCCACCCACCAACCTTCAAATGTTATTCTTCCGCCTATGGCTCTCTCTCCTCTGTTCAATCCACTTTTGTCTCAGACAGGTTCATACCAATCAAATCCTTTGGAGCCCTGAAACTTTTATAAACATGTCTAAATCTATCTAAACCACCCCAACAACTGCTGTGCTACTGGAGAATACACATTCATTCATCGCAGCTTAAGAGCTCGGGCATATTGTGCCCCTTGGCATGAACATCTGCACTTCCCTCAGTCACCTGGTTCATGGCTATTGTGAATTTCTGAGGATTTCACTCTTTGCTTGATGAAGCTAAATCTTCCTCCCACACCCTTTTCCCAGTGGTGTGATGCTTTCCTCACTCTCTGTCTCTGCCAGAGGCATTGCTAAGTAGCATCCCTCTTCTGCAGGAGTCAATAGACTCACCCTGTAGTTAAAAATCATGCTCTGGGAGTTATATTTAGATATCTTATTTATTTGTACGCTCACATTTTCTTCTTGGCTTTAATTTAATAGAATTGCTTCAGTATCTCACCTGTCCTGAAGAAAAGGAGTTATTTTATTTACCAAAACTCGTTATTTAGTGGAATTAATGTTGCCAGGCAGGAAACTCCCTGCAGGAGACTTAGAATTTTTAAGCCTCTAGGATGGTCTAGAATTGTTTGGTCACATCTGGGTCTCTGAGTTCTCTTTGCATTAAAAGCATGGAACTCCTCCCCGCAGTTGGGGTCAAGCCACCTCCCTAACACATGCTACTTGGAGTGGCTTCTCTCCTCTCCTCACGTGCATTGGGTTCTGAGTTCTTTTCTGCGATGCCTGGTGCCTCCACCCACAGTGATTCCTCACTGTGCTCGAAACACAAGGGGCATTGTTGCTTGGGAAACATGAATAATGCTACCAGTGCTGGCCAGGAATATAAAACCTAGTACACAAGCAACAAAGTAGATCAACACAAATCCCAACATCACTGAGTACTCTAATGCTGTGTCCCAAAGTTGAGCTGTCATTGGTTATTTTTATACCAACCCTTCGTACACTGCGCTCAGTATAGGAAAATGGGCTTTGCACAGAAGTTCACTGCAGGTCAACTAGTAGACGGATTCCTATATCCTCCTGCTGTAGACCAGAGAAATGGCTGCACCGTTTCTACCGCGGCCTCTGGGTTGCAGTAGTAGTTGCTGTCCCTGTGCTTCCCCCTCTCCATGAGATCTGTTAGCCAGTGGATCTGTGTAGTCATGCTCTCCCCTACGCGGAATTCCCTGTATGGTGTTATAGCCCAGCTCCACTGCATACATCACTTGGGAATCTGGGTGCTGCTACAGCTGTGACAAGTTCTTTACCCTCTGCTCCATAATCAATTCACCCTAGACCTCAAAGTTTGGTACTTTGTATTTTCAGTCCTTTGCTTGCTGGTATCAGACATAGCCCATGAAATGTAAGTATTTTGCTGTCATCTCTCTTCAGATATGGGTGAATGGCCTTGATCTGATATATGCCTAATGGTAGCTTTCATTTGCTATCAGAGGCCCATTGAGCTCCAAGGTAATTCAGTGGAAAGACTTCTTTTGAACTCCAGTGGGAGTTGGATTGAGCCTAGAAAGACTTTAGAGCAAATCCTGCTTGCCTTTCAAGCTGACACATTGAAATAAATGAGTCATCTCCTGTGAGTAAAGTGAACAGGATGCTGCCTTTTGTACACGGTGGGTGGCATTTTCAAAAGGGCCTAAGTGATTTAGGGCTTTATGCTGCTAAATCACTTAGGCGCTTTTGAAAATCCCACTCTACAGGAACTACATCGCCTAATTTTGACAACAATATGTATCTTCAGGCACAGTTATGCAGCTCTCTCAACATAAAAACAACATGCAACTTTTGGTCTGGTCTCCTAGTTTGAATTTCAAGTGGGATCAGATAGTGGCCTCAGATACCGTACACAAGCACAGATGCCATTTATGACATTGAAATTTCCTCCTTCCTGACTTGCACTCACAATCCTGTACTTCGCTGTCTGACAGATCCAAACTGCATTCACAATTATTGTAAGGGGCAAAACCAGGAAACTCTGGTCAGGCCAGGCTGAAAATGTGGCCCCAGTGAATTGTGCTATTTGTGGAAGACTATGAAGTGGATAATTTTGCTGCTTCAAACCTTTCTTTCCCTTAATTTGCTGGGATCATCTCAAAGCTCCATAGAGGGGAGCAGTAGTCCAAGACTTCTTTACAAACTAGGAAAAGGATCTCAGTCATCTATCATTAGGAATATTAAATCACAGCTTTAGGATAAAACAACCTTTCGTGTTTCTAATTTTTTTTTCAGGGCATAGTTAGAGACAGATTAAAAACTTGACTATTTGCAGCACGTATGGAATTAATGGGTGATATTATGACCTCAATTATACCAGTGAAAACTTAGAGCTGCTCTACTGATTTAACTGGGGTTACCCTGGATTTACACCAGAGTAACCAAAATCAGACTCTGGCACCTTCTGTATTTGGCCTCTGTCCCTGCATTTTTAGTGCTGAAATACCACCAGGCTTTCATTCTGGGCATTCTCAGAAAAGCCAATGACATAAGATGAAGTTTCAGAATTGTCTAATCAGACTTTCTTTTACATGATCGGGAAGATGAGACTCTTTTTTATTGTATATGAAAGTGGCTCTGTGTTAAATAGTTTCTGTGACCGACAAAAGGCAAAGTTCCCATTTTTGTCTTTTGTTGTGTGTGCGAAGTCAAGACAGGTATCCTTCCTTTCCAGCTAGCTCTAGCGTGAAAGTAAGGAGGCCCAGGAGACTAATGCTATTTCAAGCAGTAAATAATATCAAATGGCTTCAAAAGGGATGGATAAGCCTTTGGTGAAAATATTGTATTAAGCAGAACTAGGCTTGAAAGCATTCTGTTCAGATGCAACATAGCCCAAATTAGAGCTTCTCTGATCACTACAGCCAGTCCTCTTTTTAGTGCATTATTAATTAAGAGACGCATGCTGCAAGTCCCAAGCAGGACAAGGTCGTTATGTTAACCCTGCCCCCTCTTACGCAGCATCCAATAGAATTTACACTGAAAACTTTTTGGAGTAGGAACCATCTTGTTGTTCTGTGTATGTACAGCACCTAGCACAATGGGGTCCTGGGCCATTACTACAGCTCCTGGGCACTACCACAATACAAATATAATAATAATAGTCAATAACCGATTCATTTAATGGGATTCCACGTAGTAGTAAGTATGAGCCTGGACGAGTGGGTTTACATGACTGGGCTCTCAGTTAGAAACCTGGAATAGAGAATGATATTTTCACACATAATTAAAAAGTACATATCGATTCAAGGATATTGACAGTACGCTGAAAAGAAGAATGATTGTATTTAATTACTAGCGTTCAGTCTCCGTAAGATGCCCACATTAATATGACAGTAATGAGAAATATGCAGTGAGTCAAGGGAGAATTCCCTCCCCACTTAGGGCCTTGAATAGACATCATGGGCTGACTGCAGGCTTTTAGATCTGTCAGCAGCTTTTGGTACCTCAGACAATGAGCATCTGACTGTGCTCCTGGGCACACCTAGCAGGGGCGGATAGCATTGCTCTTAAGTGATTCCATTCTGAGCCTTCTCAGAAGACCCAGAAGGTAACTGTGGGCTATTGCTCTTCTTCCCCAAAGGTTCTCACATGCCCTGGGGGTCTATTTCATCATCTCTCTTGCTCGACGTGTAAGAGGCCACTGGCAGGTCTCCTGGGGGAAGAGATGGACTGTGAAATATTCAGTATACTGACATCCAGATCTAGGTCTATAACATTTGACCTGGCTTTTATGCTAGAAAATGTCTCACAGGGTTTATAGGAGTTTGGGGCTTGGGTGAAGATTTGCTGATGGTGGTCCAATCCAGACAAGATGGGGCTAATGTTGATAAATTGAGGAAGCTTGAAGAAGATCCTATTGGTTCTTTTCAGAATTTGTCACATTGGTGCATAATTCAGGTATGTTACTAAACCCTGGGCTACCCCTGAATATGCATGTAGCATCTGCAATCTAAGAGTGCTTTCTTTTATCTGTGCACAACAGAAGGAATCAATAGGAATGCTTGCAGAGTAAGGTATTGCTCAACATGGGTAAGTGTGGCAGGATCTAGCTCTTTGAAATTATCCAGTTACAGGATCTCATCCATCTGCGAATTAGCTAGTTTCTTAAAGGTTAACGTATGTATATACCTCACATTACTCACAATAGGAGCTGTGTGTATGAACAGAGCAAACATATCAATAAATCATACTCTGCTTTGGGGAAAACAGTATAGTATTTCAGTACGCTATTATAACGAAGAGAACAATATCTGAACTATGTAACGTAGTCCATAAATATACTTATTGCCGATTAGGAATTCCTGATTATTTCTGCTAGGGCTATATGTAACATCACTGCCAGCTATATTAGATGTCTCTTCTTGACACAAATATTACCAGATAAAAAGAAATAAATCTGTTAAAGAACCCAACAGATTTATCACCTGCATATAATGTCTGATATTTTCACATGCCCTGCTCTAAAGAGCAAGCTTTTGTCTACTGGCCTTTTCCAAATGTGAGAAGTTAGAGATTCAGAAACCAGCATTTCTGAAAAAGGGATGCTTAATAGTTAAATCAAATTAGGCTCACATTACCTGATACAACTAGTACATGTTCCAGCAATTACTTTTTGACATCCTAATCAATGAATTGTACATTCAGTCGCAACATCATTTTAAAATGCTTGTTTTAGTTAGCTACATGTGCTGGAAAAATAACAGGCTGAGCTTGGGTGGGTTTCTGGATGGATAGCATGCCTTTCCGCCTTCAAAACGACATTTGTAATCAGACTAAGGAAGAACCAGAGTCTCAAATATCTTCTCCATGTGAAATACTGAGATGTTTATGTAGCTAACCAAAGCAAGCTTTTAAAAATGTTGCAATTGAATGTACACAAGAGGATTTCTTCATCTTTAGAGAAGACCAACAGCCACCACAACTGCTCCCTGCATTCATGTTCCAAGAAACCTGTCCCCAAACAAAGCACCCAGAAGCTGTGAAGTCGGTTGTTTGTGTTAAGGATGGAGTGGTACAGGATGGATTGTGTGTGTTTGGAAATCACCACTGGAAGTTGCAAATGAGATATGAAATGACAAATCTCAGCACAGTAATGTGCTCACCAATAACAGACTAGCACAATCAGCGCTACTCTGTTTTGTGCTTTAGAGACACACAATAGGGCCTAATCCTCTGGAGTAACAAACACTCCATTCAAAAGAGTTGAGGTTTACTCTGCATTTCATGGGACTGACCCTAGAGAGAAACCCCACAGCAGCTCTTCACATTCATATGTTTATCAAAAACAACAGCCCAACCACAAGTAAATGATGTAACCTAGCAGATAGTGTCCTGACTCCCAATCCAGTACCCTATGATTCTAAACCCAGCTCGGCCACTGACCTGCTGTGTAATCTTGGGAGTGTCACTTCACATCTCTGGGCCTCTATTTCTCCTCCCACTGTTTGTCTATTTAAATCATAAGCTCTTCAGAGCAGATACTCTTGTTAAATTAGGCATGTACAGAGTCTCACACAATGGGGCTGGAGCCTCTGAGTATTACCATAACGCAAACAATAATAATAATAATAATAATAATATTAGAAATGAAAAAAATTAAAAGAAAAAATGGTGCCTGGCTTTCCTTTTCTCTCTCCCTGTCAAGGTTATTCTTTGTGAATTTCTGCTGCCATTTGTTCATATAAATGTTGCAGTCCTTTTTTGTTATAGTTCCTGATATTTTTATTTTTCACATTGTTATCAAATAAACAAACAAATAAATAAATGAAACAAACAGCTCACCACCTTCTCTGGTAGAAAACTGTCTGCTCCAAGACTGCTTTTGGTCCTGATCCTACAACTGGGCCTATATGGAGTTCTGCTGATCTCAGTGAGGCTATGCATAGGCATGAGGCTCTGCAAGCTTGGATGTGATTGCAACACTGAAGTCATAAGACATTCCTTGGCAGGAAAAGTCAAGAAAGGGTGAACTCAGATCTTAGCAGGTAAGGTCTCCGTTCTGCCCAACTTTTTGTCAAGTTTTCCTAGAGGACTTTTCACCATCTCCTTGAAGAAATATCATTTTGCAGAAAAAAAATTGCCTTTTAATGGGGCCGGGGGAGGCAGGGATTATCAGGGCTGAGATGAAGTAACCCATGGAAATGCCAGGACAAAAGCCATCTGATTCTGTAACCATTCTGTGCACACATCTCCCATTGACTCCAGTGGAAGTTCCACATCCTGACCGTCTGCAAGATCAAACCTACTATGTTTCTTGGTTATTTCTTTCCCTTTGAGTCCGATTGTGAGCTTGTGCTACTAACTGATTCACACGAGAAGAGAATCAGACTCATTGCCTCCAATATATTTGCTCACTAGATTAAAAGCAACAACGAAAGAATAGGCAGAAATTATGCAAAATCATACACAAGGGCTCTGAATTATTTTTTTTCTGCCAAGGGGTATGGCTCGCCTTTCATTTTTATTTTCACCCTCCACATCTGCTTTAGCGAATGCACAGCATCTGCTCTTCCACACACAGTGTGCCAGCAGATATTGGGCACAGCACCGTTGGCAGAGAAACAGTGATATTCTAGATAAAGGTTTGCTGAAACTGACACAATGTGACAATTTTCCTTACCCACCCATCTCTCTTTGCCCCCTCATGTTTCCCCCTCAAATTTCCACGACTCTTGGTAGCCCTTCTAGTATGAATATCTAAAATATTGAGCACCATTACCAGCCCCGTCCATGAAAAGATCGGGTAAGCAGCAGGGAGGCACAACAATTTGGATTTTATACATTGCTCTCTTCAATGTGAAAGTCACAATGTTTATTTAAATAGTCTCTGTGCCAAAGTCGCTGGTGTTAGCGAAAGAAGAATGCGTGAAATGTGCACTGCACACGAATGCTGACTGTCTGCACCACTAGAATGATTTATCAATATTTAAATAATGTATAACACATCCAGGGCAAGATTTTGACACCTGTATTTAAACTTTATTTCCTTTGCCCAGCCACCAAGCCTCTCTTTCCTTAACAGAAATTTTTCGAAAACCAAAAAAAAAAATTTTTATTGACTCTTAACAGGCTTTTGTGAGAGAAGTTAGCGAACATCAAGTCAGTTATATTATTGCTTTATAATATTGTACACAAGTATAGCACCCTTACTTTCCAAGACTAGGGTGACCAGGTGTCTGGTTTTTGACCAGAACTACTGGTCGAAAAGGCATCCTGGCGGCTGCTGACCGGACTGTTAACTGTCCAGTTGGCAGCGCCACGCAGTGGGGCTGGCAAGCTCCCAGCTAGCCTCTGCACCACACAGCTACCGGGAAGCAGCTGGTATGTCCCTCCTCTGGCTCCTACTCGTAGGGCTGCCAGTGGGCTCCTCACACTGCCCACGCCCCAAGCGCCGCCACCGCAGCTCCCATTGGCCAGGAACCAACCTATCCCAACCCACTGCCTCAGCCTGGAGCCCCCTCCTTCACTCGGAACTCCTCATTTCTGGCCCCACCTCAGAGCCTGCACCCCCAGCCGGAGTCCTCCCTCCCTCCCACACCCTGGCCCCCTCTCGTGGTAAAAATGAGCGAGTGTGGGGAGAGCGAGGGACAGAGGGAGAGGGGGATGGAGTGAGCAGGAGTGGGGCGTTGGAGAAGGGGCAGGGCATGGGCAGGACCTCGGAGGAGGGGCGGCAGAGGGCAAGGCAAGGGTGTTTGATTTTGTGCGAGTAGAAAGTTGGCAACCTTAGCCAAGACTCTCAAAGTGCTTTGCACCCAGTGAAGCTTCACAACACACCCGAGAAGTATTATTACCCCTCTTACAAATGGGGAAACTGTCACAGAGAGGGGACATGCCTGACCGCAGTTACACAGGGAGCCTGGGACAACGACGGGAATAAAAAACCAGCTCTCCATGCTCCCAGTCATGAGCTTTTCCCACTAGGCCTCACTTACTTTCTCTATTTCCCAGAGTTCCAACTGGCCAAAATGAAGCAGGACATTTTTTTTTGCAGCAAACTATTGCAGAAAATATTCCAGCAGCCCTGCTCTAAATCTATTACATAATTTGTGTTGCATTTTGGTAACAAAGTCCTTAAGGACCGAACCCTGCTCTCATCTTATTTGTGCATGTAATCCCATTCGGATCCTTTGTGGGCTGGTGAGAATATCCATTTGTATTAGCATGACTGTGACACCGGGGACGGGAGTTAGCACTGAGAATTTCCAATACCACTCGGATTACTGTAACACCCCTAGGGGCTTCAAGTGAGATTGTGGCACTGTTGGGCTAAGCACTGCACAAACACATGGTGAGAGAGAATCCTCACCCAACGGAGTTCACAGTTTAAATAGTCCAAAAGAGACTAAAGAAAGAGAGAAAAGTAGCATCATCCTCATTTCACAACGGGGAACTGAAACAGAAAGACTAAGTGACTTGCCCATGGTCTCACACAGTCTGACACAGAGCCAAGGATTGAAACCAGATTTGCAGCCTAGTTCAGTGCATTAACAATGGGGCCCATCTTTCCTACAGATTTTATTTTTCATTGTGCTTCCAGCAGTCCATTTGGTCCCAGCAGTATCCATCTTCCTTCATTTTAGCGGTGTGTTATACACAGTACATTGATTTGAAATGTCTATCGTGAGGGCTTTCTTTGTTTCCTGAATTTCATTAGGCTCAGTATGCTGGACGTAGGTACAATATGCACTACCCATGCCATTAAAAATAAAAAAAAGTTAAAAGCTCTAAAGCATAAAGAGAAATAAATAATGCTGGAGAAATAAAACCAAACTGAAAATGAAGTTAAAGCACTGAGTCTTCTAATCCGTAGAATTTAATGTATACTCGTAATGATCACACGTTTCTTCCTTATTACATTTCCTCAATTTAACTGATATTGATGTTGTCCCAAATGTAATTGCCCCATACTGGCTTCAACCGATGAAGCTGAGCTTCAATAGTTTTCCAAAAACAACTTCCTATCATCATCATCTTTTCTGTTTCAATAAGAGAGTCCTCCCCATAATGCAATATCGATGGCTTCTCATTTGTATGCACAGCTTCGATATTGCAGCAGCAGTCCAGGATCACATCCAAATGGGTTTTTTATGGCTACAGTACATTTGATTTACAGCTACTCCGGCAAACTGTTGTATTCATTATCATTGTAAGTTGAGGCACTTATATCCCTTTTGCTTTCATGTCCCTTGTATTATTGCAACTTTAAGAAGCTCTAGTAATCAATCACTGACAAAATCAGGCTCATATTATATTTTTCCCACTTAGAATGATCCCCAACTCTGGGATGGAAAATAGTTTCTGCCCACACTGGTGGGAAAGGACTTTTTTTCTGTACTGACACTACAATTCCTGTAAAGTACCACTGTTAATTCTGAATAAAAGGAAGTTTAACAATCATCATTCCGATTCACTGGTCTGGCCAAGTCACAATGTTTAAAATATTGATCATCACAATATCTCAGTATTCCCAAGTGTGTTTCCCAAACTTCAACAGCACTCACTAGCTACATGATTGCATAGATGTTTATCTAAGATATAGAGGAACATATTGTATCCACTAGGTAAATTATTTTGCTTATTGGTAGACGTGCATGTTGTTGTTTGAGTAGCTGACAGGGTCAAGGCTTGGGAAATAATGTATCCTGACATGAATTGATTTGAACAATAAAAGAGTTATGAAACATACCTTTGTAAAATCAAATGGACTCGATTATTAATTAGCGCACCTTGACCGCCCACTTATTTCAAAGAATGCATCTTCTTTAATTTCTAATTAAACCTGGACGGGAGCCAAAATTTGTACTGCAAAAACCCAGTTGGATTATTAGCCACGTATTTCTCAACGGCAAGATGCCCATTCTAAAAAAAATAGTTGCAGGATATAAAACCTTATAACAGTTTAAAACCAACCTTTTTGAACAACTCTAAGAAAGCGCTTTTATCTTTAATTAATCCTCATGGGTGAGAGCACTCTCAGATCAAGTTCACACCCAGGGAGCCCCAGGTCTCTAAATCACAATAGGAGACATGTGGCAGTGGTTTTGAATGATTTCTCTTGTAATCACTAC
The DNA here is from genome assembly GCF_016161935.1 of Mauremys reevesii. Classification (NCBI taxonomy): domain Eukaryota; kingdom Metazoa; phylum Chordata; order Testudines; family Geoemydidae; genus Mauremys; species Mauremys reevesii. The sequence continues at coordinate 34,360,308 of NC_052637.1, read as the reverse complement.
TCCTCCATTTTGATTCTGCCCATTCTCAAAGTTTGTACAACAGTTAGCAGCTATCTGATTGCTTTCTACAGATTACCAGAATCTGGACTGAGACAGAATCTACTACAAAAAACCCTGTAAGACGTCAGGATTTTTTGGGACTCAGTATTTTCTCTTCATATTTTTACCATCGATCAAGAACTGCACAGTCATTAAGAAGAGAACTTCTTTTACTATGTATCTCTGAATTCATCTGTACCTTTGAAGAATCTTTCCTCTAGTAATCTTTTTATTTTAAAGCCTATACTACAGACTTTAAGAATAATTAGGACCTGTAGGGACTTCAAAATGACATTCAGATGCATATTTATCATTCCCAAATTAATTAGCACTCTTCCACTAAGGACAAAATAATTAAACTAGTCATGTTTCATGTAATTTCAACGATAGTTGATGTGTCTGGGTAAGAAATCTAAAATACATTCATTGGAGTAATTTGCTACTAGCTGGATTTTTACTAATTAAACTTCCTTTCCTGATTTATGTTGAACAGCTTCTCATTTCACTGTTATAAAACAAAGGTATCAGAGACCCCTGGTCATTTTTATAGTTGTTTGTGAACTACATTACATTATAGACGCTCACTTCCATAAGTAAGGGAACTGAATTATTGGCCAAGCATTCATTTTTATAGGCATGTTCCTTGCATTAAATTAAACTAATTGCCGCGTGGCTACTGAGCAATGGATAAGTGATTGCAAGAGATCAGAGATCGCAGTAGTCTTGTCAACTTGGAACGGAGATGTATGCATTTGTTCAGAAGCTCATCCACATCTTATCCAAAATTCTGATCATAGGACAGATCCTCTCCTTAACCTCTTTCTTCCCTCTTAAGCTTGTATCACCTCATTTCTCTATCAGTCCCTGCTCCTAAATTTCATGGTGTTGTTGGCTTCAGTTGTCGCATGTTTCTGTGTGTATTCTTGCTGAAGCTACGATATCGTACTGCTTTAATGGGAACAGCACCAGTACCTAGACAGAGAGTCATTCTATCCTTGCTCTGATATTTAAAATAAGGACCTACATTGGGACCAGGTTCATAGTCAACATGACACTTAAAATGCCATTTGAAGTAAAATTGTTGCAAATTACAAGACACATATTTATTAACACACCAGAGAAACTCAGGCAATATGGGGCATCAGGAATTGAGGACTCTCCCAGTGCTTAAATCTTCCTCTGATGTACCATCTACCCCTGTCCTCGAGGCCTTTCTGCTTGTCTGGGGGTAGGAGGGCAGATTGGAAGAAAAATGTGCAGGGAGGGGGTAGAGTCAGGGGGGCACTTCCCCTTCCACTCCCACCCTCCTACAACCGCCCTGCCCATCCCCATCCTCTGTAAAGGGGATAGTAGAGGTAGCTGAGGCCAGAGGAGTCCATGGGCCCCTGGCTTCATGATAGCAGGGACCTGCCAAGGGCCCAGAGCCATCTCAGTGGTATAGATCCTCCATTCAAGTGGTCCTGGCATCCTACGTATAAAGTTTAGGGTTAGGTCCACTGGCCTATTACTTGGAAGCTGACAGGATGTTCAAATCTGGTGCAGTTTTCCTCCTCTTAGCCATGTGCTGGTGCAATCTGACCCCTGGTTATCATTCACTGAATCCATTTTGCTTTCATTTGAAGATCATCCCTTCAGAAACAGTAGCCTGTTGCCAAGCTACAATGCATTTGCAATGCTGTTGCAAGATACAACTATTCCAGGTAGATTTACTGATCAGTTGATCATTCTCTTTGTTGCACAGTTTTCATGTATTTTCTTAACCAATGTTTATCTTGGTATCAGCACAGGATGTATAGGAGTTGCTGAACAGAGTAATATATTTTTGATTTAAAGTCTTTTAATTTTACATAGCAAAGCTTTGTTTTCCCAGGCTCTATTTTAATACTTCAACAACATTATTATTAATTGCTTAAAAATATACTTCAACAATCTCATGCTTTCATTACAGAAGACTCACAAGTGAGTAGAGAATATATGGTATGAAAATAAAACTGCTTTTAGAAGATTTTTCAATATTTCTTTTATGCATTCTTTATAGAGACAAAGGATGGTCGGAGGTTAAGGTATTCTACACTGTGACTTTGAAGACCTTGGTTCCTTCCCAGCTCCACCACAGTCTTCCTGGGTGATCTTTGCACCTCAGTTCCCCATCTGTAAAATGGGGACAGTATTTCCCTACCTCACAGGAACATTGCCTGGATAGAATCATTAATGGATGGGAAATGCTCAGTCACCACAGTGAGGAGCACCATAGAAAAGCCAATTTCCATTTCCATCTAGTATTGCTTTGCCTTCAAAATCAGAATCTTAAAAGACACAAATTGTTATCTTTCCTCACATCTATCTAACTTAATTACTTTTAGGTACCCCTGTTAGTATCTGAGCATCTCGCAATCTTTAATTCCTTTCTGAGGTCAGGAAGTGCTAGTATCCCCATTTTATGGATAGAGAACGGAGAGACAGAGAGACAAATTGACATGTCCAAGATCACAGAAGGAGTTTGTAGCAGAGCAGGGAGTTGAACCTGGATCTCCCTTGCCCCAAGCTAATATCCTAGCCATGGCACTTCATTCCTCTCCTCATAGGTGGCCTCAAGGATGCACAATGTCTTTTGGTGCAGTGTTGAAATCTGAAGAAAAACACACTGGGGCCACATTCTCCTTTGTGTTAGTACTAGATTGTGTCACACTGCCAGCGCAAAGTAGATCTCAGGCTTTGGTAGTCAGGCTCAGGAGGGTCACAGCAACATAATGTTCCTATGCCATCCTTATGATGCCTTCATAAGAGGTGTGGGGCCACCAGCCATGGTCTGCATGATGACCTCTTGGGGACACCAGCATCTGACATAATTTAGAGCCACCTTCAGGCATTTTTACCTTACACCGAGGAACCAGCCCAAAATGCAGTAATCCCAGGATCGGGGGAGCATAAAGAGTCCATAAACCTCACTCTCCCTTAGTTATATGGTATTCTCCTTGGCCACAGCAGGTAATTGGGAATCTCCATTTGGATTATGCACTGAAATCCATAAGGAATGGAGGAGACAAAATAGTAATTTAATAATGATCTATTGATAACAGGAAACAGATTTCTTTATGTGTGTCTTGAAGGTGGAAATAGAGGAAATATATACCAATCAATTCAAATGAGATTAAATACCAGCCATCCACTATACAAATGATCTGCGTGGTATTTAAAAAATCTCACCAGGCAGGTAGGGATGACCTTTTGTAAGTAATTTACATTATAATTTTCTTGTTGTCAATCCCTTCATTTCCATTCTATGTCAGTCTTTGGCTTTCCAGGGCAATTTCTTTTTTAACCTAAAAGTTCCCTGATTTATACAACTTGGAGATGACTCTGGATGAACTTTTTGCCATGTTGCAGCTACTTTTCTATTTATCTTGGGTATTTCTACCATGGCCATCACTATAGTATCTAGATGCTATCATCCTTCTCTGTCTTAACTGACTTAAAGCAAAGAGAACCTTCAGTCAATGGCACAGTCAACATTGCACATCCTGCGGTGTCCACAGGGAAGTAGCTGACAATTTCTAACTGCCAGTTTACACTTTTGTAACAAAATATAAAACCTTATCATTGAAAGTTCAGAATTCATATATTTATATTTAAAATGATCAATTATTGGGGAGCTAGGAATTTAAAGGGAACTATATACACTCCTAACTCTTATTCCCATCTGATTGCCCATTAGGAGATGGAAACAGACATAAGAGGATATTTGCAGTAAGGTCCTACAGAATTGAGAAGAGCCTATACTAATATGAACCCTATTCTATTTCTAAAGTTACCCTAAAAAAAATTTAATAGCTGTTAACCTCCTGTGTCTTAATTTAATGTCCCATAATTCCAAAGATGAGACATAATTCTCAATTCAGTTCTATAGGATGAAAAAGAATGGGTATTGAATAGTTGTTGGCACAGAATAGTCTTTTGTGCTTAGATTCTGCTGAACATGGTAACAACAGGATCTGACAGAGAACTATAACAGCTCCCTGATTCTAAACCCTGATGTAGGTTAAAATAGTCAAGGATCAGGTGGCTATACTCCTCAAGGGATTGTCAGAGAACTGGTGATTGTGGAAGTGCATTGCATTCTGGCCACTCCTCCGCTCCACGCCACCTCTACTGGGATTGTAGGAAGTGAAGGACAGAAGTCTGTAACAGCTCCCCGGTTCTCAGACCCAATGCAGTTTAGAGCTATCTGGAAACACTTCCAACATCTGCAGTGGCAATCATCCCTAAGAGACAACTGGCCTGCTGGGAGTAGCTGGATTGCCCCTTGCTCTGACCACGCTCCACCCCTTGGCATGCTGCAAGTTGTGTCACGAATTGGTTATGCCAGCTCAATGCCTGCTGAGGATTCTCTCCAAACAGCCAGTCTCTGTAACAGCACAGAAGGAGCAAAGCAGGCCATAGGCTCCAAACCATCCTTCTCAATTAAATTCTAGTGGCTTTTTCCATAGGGCTACTTTGGTGCCACTCCAGCAATGGAAACCAATCTGAGGTTGGTTTATAAGGAAGAGGAAGCAAAGAACTTTTCTTCTCTTCCTTCCCTTTTGTTCCTTCCTCTGTTCCATGTTTTTCATTCACTCGGGATGCCTTTTAAACTCAAGGCTTTATCTGGCTTCTGCTGCAGCCAAGATCCTGTTCAGCCTCCTACAGGACAATGCTGATTCAGCTCTCAGAAGGACAGGTGGCTACCAGGGCAAGGAGACTGATTTAACTGACAAAAAATGGGTGTGCTCTTTGAACCAAAAAATGTATCAGGTGCCTTGTCTACACATACGCTTATCGGACCCTGCCTCTGCCTCATCTCAAAGGCAGACAGTAATAATAAATAATAATAAAAAGAGTACAGAGTACATAGATTAAAAAATGCAAATAGAAGAGACCTATTAGCAGTAGCCACCTCTATGCTCCAATTAGATGGTCTGTATCTGCAGGAGTTGTGGCATGAATGTTGAAGGCCTCAACCCAGATGACCCTCATCTCACTGGCAGCCTGGTGCCACTGGAATTTATGAGAGTTATTTCTGCTCCCTGGTCTAGTCCAAGTCAGAAAGTGCAGTGTGAATATTAAAACATTAAGCGCCCAGTTCTGCAAGCCTCACTTGCTTTGTGTAGCACTTTGTTCTCCTGGTAATCCTGGTGAAATCAATGAGCTTATTTGTGGAACAAGGTACTACTCAGTGTGAATAAGCCTGGCCGAACTGGGACCTAAAATAAGGAATTGTAGTTTTTCAGACTTCAAGGTTTGGATTTCTGTTCTGAGCAAAGCTTTCAGTTGCTTCTCATGTTGTTCAAACAGATGACCTGCCCTTACTGTATTTGAGGTTCTATTCTTCAGTTGATTCTCCCATCATTTCAGCAAATCCAGAGTTTCTAGCCTTGTAGGAGCTTTCTGACGCTTCCCCCTCCCCCAGTTTCCATGCAACTTCATTCAGTTGGACCCAGTTTAATTGTCAGAGGGGTAGCCGTGTTAGTCTGGATCTGTAAAAGCAGCAAAGAGTCCTGTGGCACCTTTTAGACTAACAGACATATTGGAGCATGAGCTTTCGTGGGTGAATCCCCACTTCGTCGGATGCAATTTTCACTCACGAAAGCTCATGCTCCAATACGTCTGTTAGTCTAAAAGGTGCCACAGGACTCTTTCCAGTTTAATTGATAATCCTGGATAACAGATGCTCCAGTCTCAGCTCCTGGCATTGAGACGACCCCCGCACTTTCATACAAAGTTTTCCATACGACTATCTCTATGTTCTTTAACAAAACCTCTCTTAGGTACTTGTATATAGTCCCCATTAATGTCTTTATTTTATTATCGTCCATCACATATGTCTGTTTATCTCAGCTACTTATAGTATTTGAGCATACTCACAATCTTTAACACGTGAGGATAAAACACCCAAGCAAGATAGGGCATTACTATTATCCCCATTTTATGGAGGGGTAACGGAGGCCTAGAGGGACTAAGTCACTTACCCAGTGTCACAAAGGGAAATGAACTGAGGTCTCCCATGCCCCACACTAGTGCCCTATCCACTGGACCATTCTTCCTCATCAGTGTAAACTTTATCATCCCAATTATTTTAGCGATCCAGAGCCCGATTGTCAAGGGAGCTTAGCACCTCAGCTCAAACAGATGACTCGCCTTTGGTAGAGGCAGGAATGGAACACAGGCTATCCAGTCCTTCACTCAGTCTATCGTATCACAGCTTGGAGATGCACAGTTGGTAAAGGAATGTAGTATGCATGGCGATTAGTTTTCCACTGACAGACTTTTCGCTCACACTTTTATCTATCATACTTCACTTTAGACCCATCTCATTAGAGTGGCATTGAATTCCTTTATACCTACTTGCTCATTATGCTGAAGTCATACAGTTTATTTCCTTCACTTTATCATCTCTCATATATATATAGCCTGGCAACAAACCAGGTTTGCAATAGAAATTATTTTCAGAACATGAACATTAATGTAGGGGTACCACAAATGCCTTTATTTAACTGGAAGACTTGCTAGCGTCACTGGAGGGTTGTATGAAATCTTAGCAGGTAGCACAAGTGCCCAGAATCCGAGAGGCTAATCAAATGACTGCTTCGGAACATGGACAGAGCTTTGACTCCTGGTATACCTGCAGACTTTGCCTTCTCATTAATCTTTCTCTATTGACAGAGCATTTCCATTGGGTCTCAGAGTCATCCTCTCTGAGCACAGGCTTGGCAAAAGCAAGAATATTCTCTTTTTAAAAAACCTTTCGCCTGTTGCTCCCTTAAACCTAAAGGCTTTGGAAATCTGCTTCTAGGTTTGATTTTCATCGCAGCAAAATCAGCTGTATTTGTGAAACGATACCAAGCAAGCTGCATGCTAATTATTTCGATGATGATAGACTCAAGGTCACAAGATCTCTGACAATAGCAAATGTGGCTCCATGCTAGAGGGACTCTGCTTTTCCACAAATAAAAAATAAGTCACATTAAAAGAGCTCGGCTAAAAAGGCATTGAAATAATTAGCATAGTAGCAAACATGGAGAGGGGAAAAAATTCTTAAGTGCAGTAATGCATACTCCTTTCCTGAGCCTCATCACTTCAGTTCGTGTGTTGAATATGAATTGGGCACTTCAGGTCCAATTCATAAAAAAAAAAGTGAGGTATTAGAGAGTGTACAGCCTATACTTTCTGGTTAAGATATTGAGTGTAATTTTATAAGCAGCATATGGTTAATTATTAATTATTATTATTGATTTGTAATGTGGCAGTGGCAAAAGGTCTCAGGACCCCAATACTAGGTGCTACACAAACAGATATGAAGACATGCTTCTTGCAGCAGGTATGAGGGGAGGATTATGATCCACAACATTCAATGTTCACAAATAAAAGGGAAATGTACATTGGCTGGAATAAACGGATATGTTCTATATAACTATAACTGCTCTGAGAAGGGGTCTGCGCACATCATTGTGGCCAGCCTAGTGAGAACCTCTGTCCAATGCCAAAGACGTACACTCGAAGCAAACAAAATATTAGTGTTAGAGCAAAGCATTTTTTAGAAGGTAAAAAATGCAGATTCCGGTCAAATGTTGATTTTGGTCAATTGTCAAGTCAATTATTCACACAGCTTCAGTTGGGGCGCAGAAAGAGTGGATGGAAAATAGTAGAAATATTATACATGGATGATATGGCTCACATGAAATACTGTGCTAAACTGGAGTCAGCCCATCGGAAAACAAAACTGTAGCAGGGATAGGTATCCCAGGTTACAGTATGTGATCAAATTGATAAGAAACACAAAAAAGCTTTTATGTGAGGATAAAATAGGGAAGAGTGACAATGAATTTTATCCTTCCGTAAGAAATATTTATCACAATTAAAACAGTCTCTGGTCTCTAGATCTGGCTTGCAAACATGGTAGAACATTACACACACAGTCTTTGCTATCCATAAAGTTGATGCTTTGCTGTAGCCTATGTTCCACGCTCAAAGGTTATTTCCTTGGCCTTTTCTCCTTGAGGCCAGATATTTCTTCCACCTCCTTTTGCTGTTGCTGTTCACCATTCATTCATGCTTTGCAACACCGGATTTGAGGGTAAATGATGTCGCCAGGATTCTTAAAGAGACACTGTTGTGTTTCCAGGACACCACTGCTGGCTGGCACACTAAAGTGAGTCAATTTCTGTCAAACTGAGCTCATACTGATGGTATTTGATAGCCAATAGCTGATCAGGAGATTTCCTGATTTCCTGCCCCCAAACAAAACCAAAATAAATATTAATGATTAGTCACATGAGGATCAGGATCTGTATAACATCCTGGCCATTTCCACCGTATTTTCTAGTTATTCCCTTTGTTAAATCTTGAGACATTTAATGGATTCCACAAATTTCAGGGAAGTACTGTCTAGTAACAAAGGCACACATGGAACATTAAGGCTGACCACAGTACAGAATAGTTTAGGATGTGCACAGTCAGATTCTCAAGATGGGTTACAGCCCCTATGCACCACTCAGGCGACAGAAAGGGGCCATAATCCAGCCACCAGTCACCAGCAGAGAATTCTCCAGGTGAAGGTCATCTCTGGTGTAGCCTAGTGGGTAGAACACTGGACTGCAGCTCACGAGACCTGGGGTCTATTTCTAGCTTTGCCACTGACCTGTTCAGTGACCTTGGGCAAATCACTTCCCCCCTTTCTCCTTCGGTGCCTCAATGTCCCCATCTGTAAAATTAGGACAGAGATACTGACCTCCTTTGTAAACACTTTGAGACCTACCAATGAAAAGCCCTATATAAGAGATCACTAATATTAAGTACAACATTTACATCATAGGTTCTTTGGGGACTGGGCTATCTGACTTTGTACAGCAACCAGGACAACAGAACTTGATCTGAATGGAGGCTCCCATGCATTTCAATAATACAAATAAATGGTTAATTCCTAAAGCACCGTTTACATTTTTTCTACACAAAACCATTTTATCTCTTCTCTGATTTGCTATTTGTATTTAAAAGTCAACAAATCTGAATGAAACCCAAACATGAGTAGTCAGAGCTGGTGCACTCAGGAGCAGTGCTGGATTTTGCTGTGTCACCGATCTCTTAACGAGGACGTATGATCAAGTTAATTTTTTACTGAAAAAAGAATGATTTCCCCCCTACACAGTCTAATTTTTTAATGCAAACACTGAGTTGCGTACCTGAATCCCACTACAAGCTAGCTCAGTATACAGCATCACTGCCTAAATCAACAGTCTTTCTTTTTTGACTCCGTCAGTCCCAAGTAGAAATTTGTATGCAAAAATTGTACAATTCCTGTAAGCAACTTTATTCATAACTCCTGTTATGAATAAAGCCCTAGGACAGAAATCAGTCCTCCAAGCAAAGCCTATGTGCAAGCTACTAAATTGAAAAGAAATCTGTCAGGTGGAAGTGCTGTTCTGGGACCTTTCCAGCGGGTTCTGTTGCCAGGGAAACCACTTCCTTTGTGTCTGTTCAAAGCAACATTTGGAGCCTAGCTCTCAGGTATTCCTCAATATGCCACAACATTAGAGAATAAGGGAAACAGCTGGGAATGTCTTGATTAAAAAACAAAACAAAAAAAGATAAAATGAGGACTTCAAGAAATTGGTGCTTCCTAAAAAAGGGGGAAAGGACCCCTATTTTTGTGAAGCTCGAAGAACTTGGTCATGAACTGATTATGAAATGACTCTGCGAAATGACTCTGCCTTTTATTTCCGAAGACTAACGCAAAGGATCATGGGGTACAACCCTTTGTGCCTACTTTACTAGTTAAAGAGCAATGTGTAATATATGGTGCAAAAGTTAAAGAATCATCATCCACTTACAAATCACGCTGTAGTTTTAACTGGTTACTGTCTCTAATTAGAGTTGAAAGAGGTTAGAGAAAAACACATTTATTTTTTCACTTATTTGTGTTTTATATATCATTAGTTAAGTCCTGATCCTGCAAAGAGTTCTGTGCAGATGAAGAGGGTCTGCTCAACCTGCTCAAAAGGAGTGAACTACAGATTTCAAGCTGAATCAATTTCCAATAGTGCTTGTGAGGATCATCCATGGAGCTGAGCGAACAATGGATTTTTTGGTTTGGTGACTAAAACAAAAAAAAACCTGATTCTTTTATTTTCATTTGACCCAAAATGAATTTTTTTCCATTTCACTATAATTAATTTTTGAGTGCGTTTTTTTTTTAAAATAGATCTAGTGAAATTTCTAACACGGTGTCATTGCAAATGAAGTCAAAACCTTTGGTTTAGAAAATATCAAAATGAAATGTTCTGAATTTTCAAAGTTTTTTCCCTTTTTATCCCAAATGAAATTATTAGCTGAATTCAGACTGAATTCATGGACAGTTTCAATTGACCCACAACTGCATTTTTCTGTGAGTCACCTATTCATCTGAACATTTTTGCCCAGCTCTAGTCTTTCATAGAGCAATCAGAGAGAAGGAAAATAAACATTTTTAAGAATAGGAAAATATGACTGTACACTCACACAGATTGGCAGGGGATCTCAGGAGCACATGAAGTACCTGAAACTACTTTTTAAAATTCATTTTGAAATTGACAACATTTCAAGTCGACAGCACACAGTATTTTTCTTAAGGCCATATTTTATCTAAGGGAGTGCACACACACACACACCCAAAGGGAGTGAGGAAAGCAGCCCTTTCACTGAAGAAATAATTCTTCATAAACCAACCTCCTAGGTGTTAATTTCAACCAATGACAGACCACCTCAAATAAAGTACAATCCAGAGCACCAAGTGCCAATCCACTGATGTTCTGGGGATCGTAAGTAAAGATTGGGATAAGGGTCACCTACCATATCCAAAAAGAAATTCTGAGCATCGATGCTCAGTCACAGTCAAGTGGCTTGTTCAGCCAATTGCAGTTAAGAATCTGTTAGGCCCACTTTATAAAGAAATATAGCTAGTCTCCTTGAAAGGAATGTAAATGTCATACTTAATCTGTGCAACCAGATTTGGCAGTTTTTAATCTTTGAGCCAATGGAAATATCTGTAGTACATAACGAAATATACTAAATCAGTCCTTTGAGCTAATGATTTATAATTTTTAACTCTTTATTTTATCACTAACATACAAGAACTTTCCATACATATATGAACATATCCTATTCATAGCCTGTATTTGTTACATTCAAAAGACCCATATGTGTTTGGTCAACTTCTTATCATTCGTGTATTCATTTTGTTCAGACTGCTTAATCCTGATTTATAAGGACGTCAGTCATTTTAGCTATTGAAAGGATTTCCCATACTTGATTTCTTCCTATCGTCAATATTGAGCTAAGAATTTTTAATACTAATTTCCTATATATCATTTGAAAGTTGCATTACACACGGATTCTTTTTTAAGGAGGAGGACAGGCCACAGTAACCAGACAGGTTAGCCCGTCCCATGACAATCTGAGATTTCACAATGTTTCCCATTATGCATTGGTACAAAACCTAGACCTTAGAAACTTTTCAAAAAATTTCAATTTTCAACTAAATGAAATTTTTCAGTGAGAAAATATTTCATAGTCAGATTTCCAACCAGCTCTACCAGTAACATAATCCACAGATCTGCACAGTGTTGAACAACTGCTCACGAAGAGGAATGAGGAACATGAGACCAGAAACTAAAAAACAACACTGTCATTAGAACCGGGCAAAATTATTCAGACAAATCATTTATTCATTGAAAAATGCAGTTTCTGGTTGATCAAAACTATTCCTGAATTCAGGACATAATGAATAATTTCAGTCAAAAATGATTTTTTTTAATGTCTAAATGAAGCATTTCAACATTTTCAAAATGAAATGTTTCGAGTTTTCATTGAAAAATGTTTTGTTTATAAATTTAGCTGGATTTAATAATAAAAGGTAAAAAAAATCCACCTAAAATATACCCTTTCAAATAGAAAAATCAGTTTTCGCTCAACTCTGTTGCTATTAAATCCAGTACAGCATTTACAAAACTGAATTAGTAGAGCTGTAGCCTCATCAAAGATGAGTCAGACACAGAATAGGTGACCGTTCTTTCTTCCCAACAGAATAAACAAAGCGTTCACTACAAATAGATGAATGAGGAAATTAAGATGAGTGAAACTCGTGGCTTTCATTTAATTATTTTAGTATTTATTGATGCTTAGGATGCTTGCTCCTGCTGAACAAAAAAGAGTGGCTATCTCTTTGTTTTTGGCATGATCCTAAAAAAAAATGCAGTAAAAATCTACTATGCTTGACGGGAAGTACAGTATAGAATAAATTTGTTTAGTAGAACCAGTTAGAGCCACTATAATTAATTGCCTATCGCTTCCATAATAAACACTGTCTTTCACAATGTTAGAACAAGTCAAAATGTTGCTGCATGCTGAAAATTGAGACACAGTTGTACAGGTTATTCAACTCTGAACTCAATTCTGTGCTTACAGTATTGGAAATTAGGAGCAACTCCTGTTAAATCAATAGTGTGTCTCAAGTTAAAACCCATTTGAGGACTAGATCATGAAGATATTTATAGATCTGAATAGAGCACCACTAAGTTAAGTGGGAGTACGTATATGTGCAAAGTTACTCACAGGTTTAAGTGTTTGCAGGGAGCACAGAACCAGACCTGAAGGCTCAGTGGTCAGGCCTAGCTGAGCCGTGCATGTCAGAGGATGCGGGGGCGAGAAGGTTAAGATAGCCTTATTAAACCTTGGTGCCCCCCAGATCCTGGAGTTGGCTGGTTTGACTTTCAGAGACACAGAGAAGCCTTGTGACCACTCTAAGTTATGGCCAAGTACAAAATTCCCAAGGGGCTGTTCTAGCAGCTGGGGATAACAAGACCTGAGCAGCACTGCAACCATGCCTTTTAACACCCAACACCTCCTCTACACTGAGGCAAACGGTGGCAGAGGGCTAATTATGATAACTGGTCCAGTGAAGGATTCCCCCACATAAGGAGAATATTCACCTGACCACTTAGGACAGTTTTAAATCTGAAGTAATCCCTCTCTCCAAGTGTCTGCAGATCTTTATCTAGTATTTCATTTACTTTGCACCTTGTAAACAATTTCAGGTGCCTGGATGTACATGATGCATGACTTCTTAGTATCCTGCGGTGTTACTATTTAGAAGAAATTACAAAGGGGCGGGGGCGTCCTAAGCCTCACAAGGTCGTAGCTCTCAATTTAGCACCTAACTAAAACAGTGAACTGTTCAGCTGGAAACCAAGCTCTGAATTATAATACTGATGGCATATCTTGTTAACTGCAGATGCAAAAGTCTTTCAGAGATAGCAGTTTTGACCTTCTGGTATGGGAAACTGATGCCATGCACTCAAGCGCAGTACACATGATAGTTCCCTGGCATGTGATCACTCAAGCCCATCTGCTGGACATGGCAGATTGCCTGTTCACATTAGAGAATGCCAATTTCAGCTAGATGTAGGTACCGACCAAAAATGGGCTTAGAAAAATAGCCTGGAAAAAAATGCAGTGTCCCAAAGTGCAAGTGGTACCCAGCCTTCTCTATAATGGGCCACTGATGATGGGAATTACAGCACTGGTAAATATCTTTAGTCTGGATTCAATTTTCTAAACTGAAAATGGAAAAGGAATGGAGCTGTGTATGCACTATATTGACCAGAAATAATCATATACCCGGCATAAATATAATCCTTCTATAAGTGGCACCCTACGTGAATATTGCCACAAGCTCAGGAAGCTCCACAAGGTTGCTGTGTTCAGGGAGGACCCGTGCTTCCTGAGAATACACTTCATGTTTGGGGGAAGATGGCACCAGGCAAGAGCCTTTTCCTGCTCTGAATAACTCTTCAGAAGTTTTTAAGAAATACTGGATCTGATTCTGCTTTCACTTATCCTCCTGGGAGTCAGGAGGAACTGAAGTCTGCGGAGCCATACAGTTGTAATGGGTGACCAGATCATGAGTTCTGTCTAACACTCAGAAATGAAACGCTGTGCAGAAATGAAACAGTGAAGAGCCACGTATGGAATACATTACATTATATACTATAGGGCACCGCTTCTCTCAATCATATCAACAATGGCAAGAAGTACACAAATTAACCCTTGAAATAGACATAGATCCTATTTTTATTTATGCATTGTACTTTATGGACATATAAGACAACGAGCTACAATGGATAATAGATGTATGAGTACTGACAACACACCAAAAAATGAGGGAGAGACAGCGTGTACAGGGCAGCTTGAAAACATGACCTGAGAATTAGCTAAGGTTCAAATCCCAGAAGGATAAATAAAAAGAACTCCAATTATTTTAAATCTCATTTTTAAACCCTTCTTGTGTGTGTGAGTGTGAGTGTGAGTGTGAGAGAGAGCGCGCGCACAAGAGAAAGACTGATTTGTGATATTTGAATGTTTGCAATAGCAAGGGAATTCAGTTCTTGGGGAAGCACTGTTTTTTGAAGAAAAACAATTATGTACACTGTGCAGACATAATTGTGCATTCTCAAGGAAGCCAGGAATCTCAGATTTCATACACAAGTACATGAATATGATGGCTAAAACAGGATTCAGTAGTTTAATCAGAAAACCCCTCAACAATAGCTCTCTCTCTTGCCTACTTCCTGTTGCTTACTGGCCGGGTCCAAAAGATGGTGCTATGTCAGAGACACACCCTCCTTTCCTTACACTGGTATCAGCATAGGCACTCGGGATAACTATTCCCACACTTATGTTGGAAGGAGATTGCAGCCAGGGCATTTTCAGTGAAGACCCCTTGAATCTGAAAATTATTCTCCCTCTCTGGACACCAGAGCCTACGTCTGTTCTCTTTCAGGGAAAACTAGTATCTATTTACTCAAACTTTACCTCAGTGAGTGAGCTGATGGTAATGGGTTGGGAAGGTTTGTTAAAGGTGGAATTTTCAAATCAAATGCTGATTACCAAAAAACAATGTCCAATGGTGGGTTTTTTTGTTTTTGTGAAATGCACATATACCTTGAGCGGCACAATTTAAATAATCTAAAGAACAATGACAATACAGAGTAAAATTTTCTAAAGACTAAGTGATGATCCCATTGAATTTAGGCTCCTAAGTAACTGATTTTACCCGCATTCTATAGATCTATAGAAATAGATATGAAAGACTCTTCACAGAGTTTTCCCACAAAGGCAGTGATGCTTTGAGTGGATGACTGTGAATTAGCAATTCATTTTGCTACAACTCTGCACTCCTGAGAATGACAGGCGAAGAAGCCAAAGATCGATACAGCTAGTGGATCTCTTTCCTAAGCTATATTGCTATCATTTAACTGAACCAGATAAATATCACAACTAAATAGCATCAAGGGTGCTTCTGGAGGAAGAGGAGAGAGAAAGCAAGACTTATTCCAAACTAAAAAGAGAGGGAGGACGGCCAAAAACATGAACAGACATGCTAGACACTGCCAAACATCCAGCTGCAGATGTATAGACAGGAATGGCAAGAGAGAAGCTTGCACAAACGCAAATGAAAACTTTCAAACTTAGCAGTCATATGTCACATTATCAGTGTGTGCAGAGGCGAGGTACGAGGGAGATTGTGTTGTTGTCCATCTGCTTCTTTTCTTGGCATCCAGCATTTTGAAGAACAGACGGAATACATTATCTGCACACTAGGTCTTTGAACCCTAAGTTCTTTAGTTTGCATATGATTAACAATGGATCAAACAGTATCATACATATACAGGAGGAGTAATGTTAGAGAGCTCTCAGAACAACTCCATGGGTAGCCAGCTACAAAGACGCAATAGGCTTCAGTTGTGATTTACTCTTTCTGCTAAAAAGTTTTATTTCTAAGTAATCTTTGCCTGGGACTGGATGACTGCAGAGAGTGACAGGAGATGTACGTGGCAGAAGTCAATCATCTGTATAGAGATGCGTCCGGCAACAAGCAGAAGAACAGAAAGTAGGAAAAGTATCCGTACCATGGTGTCAAGGTTGCAAACAAGTCAGAGTTCTTTGTTTGCTCGTTATACTCAAACTAACGGGGTGGGGGGTGGTTTAGAATCCTCACTCAAGTTAATACCAGTTAACCTATGTGGGAGTTCACCTAACAATTTCATCCAAGGCAATTTATGCCCTGGTTTTAATGCATGTCCACTAATTATGGGAGCCTTCGTTTTTTGGACGCTTTACTTTTATAAATCTGTTCCTCTGTATTTGCAGAACTACCCAAACTTCCCTATACTTACAGTCCTAGAATACTGCAGATATCATGGAAAAGTCATTTAGGGCCCAGTTCTGCCAACCTTACTTTGGCATGGGGTCTTCTGGCTGGAACCAATTCTGCATTCCTTTGGAAGTGGATTCACACTGCAAAAGGGGTACATACCACTTGCTTATGAGTGCCCCCAAAAGGAGAAGGTGTGGGGCTAATGATGCAAAGAGTGGTGAATTTCTTCATCCTAAGCCCCTCTGCCCTACAACCCCCACAGTAGGGCCTATTGAGGGTCTGCTGTAAAATCAAGGAGACTGGAGATGGGTAAGATATTATGGAGGCAGCATTCCCTACTTCCTTGTATCTCATCTGAGAGTTTCTCTACATGGGGACATTCAGGAAAGTTAATTCAGATTGACTTCTAAAGTGGGTTAGTTAAACCACATTAAACCTCTGTGTGAACACTCATGCAGATTGAAAGTGGCCTTAGTTTGGTTTAGCTGACTTAATTAATATAAACTGAATAAAGGCCACTTTAATTCTGAATGAGAGCATCCACACAAATGTGGTTTTACTAGTCCACTTTAAATTCAGACCTTTAGTTAATTCAGAATAATTATTCTGACCGTTCTTGTGAAGACCATCCTTGAGTTGCCTCCACTGACAGAAGCAGTAGAAATGACATATCTAGAGATCCATCCAACAACTGAGTTTCCATGGTCATACTTTGTATTAAGGTTTTATTTACAAATAAGTTAGAAATGGTTAATCAATAAGTATAGATGTTTTAATAATGATTTCCCAATTGTTATAGCATGACTCATACCATATTTAACACCTACTGATGGTTTTAAAACCATTTATAACATACACCTCATGCTTTTAACATGCTTAGAGCATGTGTTAACCCTTTATAAACTCTTTCACAAGTAGGCTTGGCAGAATACAGATTTTTTAAAATAAATTTCAATGAATAATATCAATGTTTATTTTAAAGCATTTTTTCACTTGATTTAAATTCTTACAGTTGCATAAATTTATGGCAGGGAGGTCAGTCAACAGGGAGCAATCAGAATTATTTAATGACAGTAGACTTTGAGATTCAAAAATGTAAAGCTTTATAACAATTAAAAACACAAATTCTCAACACCAGATGTCAAAATATGCAAAGTAAATAACCTTAAATCCAACTCTAATAAGTTCTTAAGCAGCATTTTTCTTACTTTGCCTAGCTGTAGATTTTTATTATCCTCAGTGGAAATATTTTGTCATCAGTTTGTGTGTGTATACTGGAATCGACATTCACTGCCATTTACCAATAAAAGTCTAATCTTTCCAACTCTGTTTATAAAGGATGCAGCATTGCCTAATGGACAGAGCACTGGACTGAGAATCAGGAGATCTTGGTTCAATCCCTGGCTCTGGCCTGCTGAGACACCTTATGCAAGTCACTTTAACCTCTGTCTCTCAGTTTCTCCATCTGTAAACTGGAGATAATGATCCTGACCTCCTTAATAAAGCACTTTGAAATCTACCAATAAAAAGTGCTATACAAGAGCAAGATATTATTTGTTTATAAAAAGGAAACCTTTTTAATCATAGAATCATCAGACTGGCAGGGACCTTGAGAGGTCATCTAGTCCAATCCCCTGCATTCATGGCAGAACTAAGTATTAAAACATAAGACCCAATATAAATGTGTGACTGTTTTATTTTGCAAAATTTGCAGAGGAAACACAGATGACTATAATACAAAGTGCTCATTAGTAGCATATTTGACTGTCTACAAAAATACCCACTGGAAAGGTTCACTTGCGTCCATGCCCTTTTTAGTACTAACAGCTCATTGATCTCTTCCCTCCAGCCTAATTTTAGTGGAATGTAAAGATCATTTGGTCCATTGTAGCTCATCCCAACCCTCTAGTCATGCCATTAAATGATTCCTCTTATTATCCAAATGTTTTAAGCCCAAACAAACTTGCTTAGTAAGCCATTCCACAGGAGTGTAACAGGAACTATCTGATATTTGACCAGTGAGCAGGAGTTGTATTGATATCTCTGCTGAGCTGGTGTGTTTTTTAAGTATCTACAGCAGCCTGTGTAATAGTGGTGACAAGGATATAGTCAGAAAGTGCCACACTGGCTGTTGAGCTCTCTGGCCAATAGCAGATACTGAAAATTAACATTTAAAACGTGTTCATTTAATCAAATGGCCAACCCTCCTGCAAGAGATCGCCTTCAGAAAATAGCTGAACAAACATTACATTTTATGTTAACTATGAAAACATAATAGCCACATTATATAGTTAGGTTCCAACAAACAAGAATTTCCACACCCTTATTTGGTTGAGCCAGTCACCCTAAGCAACATGAAGACAAAAATGCTTTCAGCCTGGCTAAAGGAATGTCAAGAAGGGGCATATACTTTTAGACTGGGACTTTCAAAAGGACCTAAAGGAGTTTAAGGCCTCGTATACCCCTAAAAACAAGTTAGGTCAGTCCAAAGATACTGGGGAGGCAAGAAATCCAAACACCACTAACACCATCCTAAAAGTGTGGACCTGGCCCATGTGATGTGGGTAACTGTGACAGATTCCCTGCCTTACATACAATATTCACAAAATCTTGATACCTTCAGGTACTATTTCTTCTCCAAGAATTTGAGAACATCAATTCACAGCCTGAAATATATGGTGCAGACAATAAAGCTAAACAACCTCATGTCAACGAAGAATTAGAAGCTCCCAGAAAGGAGAGAAGAACAGTTTTGCATGATTCCAACTGATTTCCATTGTAAAAATGGAAACTAAAGTCTCAAGTGCCTTGTTAAGCAGGTTCAGCAAATGGGAAGCCTCAGCAAATGAGTTCCATTTTTGCTAGCTGAGATCATTTGGGCATCTGGAAATACACTATGGATAGTAGGAATATGGATACATACTTTTTTTTTTTTTACACTCTCTTGTAATAGCCTTCTCGAGAAACGCATTCAAAACTACTGCATTTATATTACTGGACTCAGGTCATATACATCTAATCTTTCAGGGCTATCAACAAAAGCTGGCTGGCATATGCAAATATAAATAGCAATTTTTTATCTGGAATCCCAGTTTAACTAAATAACCCACTTCAAAGCGTGTATAATATTAGCAGTGCCTGCCGTGTTAGTATTAAACTGCTTTCTGCAAGAGTTATTCCTCCCTTTTTGGGGGCGGGGGGAGAGGGGGAAGGGTGTAGCAAATCTTTTTTCCTCCACTTGCTGAGATGCTTTCAAAATGAAATCTTTCAAAAAATATGAGTGATATATGAAATGATAGAGAGAGAACTGAAAGAAGTAACTTTAAGATGGAAGTGGCGAAGGACACCTTTATATTTAACCTGGATTCCATGTTTTATAAGAAGCTTTGGTTCAAGACATTCTGGCCGTCTCTGATAAATTATGTCTGATCCTGGGGATTTTTGCAAGCTGCCACTATATCCCTTGTTGTCAGAATGTTTGGGAACTCCAGCAGAGCAGCACAGCTGGCATATTATTTCCCAGGAGGAGACCTTAAGGCACACAAGGTAGAGCATTCTCAGCACTGGATTAGAGCTGGGTTGGGTGCAATTTTTCAGACAAATAGTTTATTCACCCCCTAAAAAAAAAAAAAAAAGATATCGTGGGTCACCTGAAACGATTAACAAACGTATCAAATTTGCCAGTTTCGACTGAACTGGGAAAAAATATTTTCGTAAATGAAACTTTTGTTTTAACCAAAAACATTTTGCCTTAGACTTTCCCAGACATTTTGCCAGACTGCCAAGGAAATAGTTCCCAGAATATCTGTAGGAGGACAAGGTGGTGAGGGTGGCAATGGGAGCTCTCTTTACGCTTTCGTCCAGTTTCGTCCCACTCAGCTGGGATGTGGGAGATCCAGGTTCAGTTGTCCCTTATGCCTGACATAGAGAAGGGATTTTAATAGAGGTGTCAGACCCATTACTGGCAGATTAGGGGCCTGATTTTCAGAGATGCTGAGTACCCACAACTCCAGTGGAAGTCGTGGAAGTCATGGATGTCCAACATGATGGAAAATTTAGGCCGTCGTTTTTGGTCTGTTAGTTGTTTTTATTCCCTTTACTATTCTGATTTTGTCTTACCTTAGATACTTATATGGCCCCATTACTGTCGAAGAGTAAAGTAGTTAACACAACGCCCCTGTGAATTAAGGAAGCTTTGCTATCACCCTCATTTTACAAGCAGGGCACAGAGATTAAGTGACTCACTTGCCCAAAACTTCACACAGGAAATCTGTGGCAGGGAAGCAAGGAATTGAACCCACTTCAACCAAGTTCCAGGCTAGTGCCCTAACCGCTGGACCATCTTTCATTCACCCTCAGCCTTGAAACTTTATTTAGTCTTGTCATTTACATCCCGATCTTAAGGGTGCTGTTGGCAACAGCTGTGTCCCATCTCTCCCCATTCAGAGGAATGGAAGTTCTGTGAGCAGAACGAGAACACAATATCGCTTGGGGATCCATGAACAACAGATTTGCAGTGTAGACTGGAAAGAAGAACTTTGCCCTATCTGCAATCAGTTCATTGGCCACTAGAAAGGATGAATGTCAATGGAAAGAAAAGGACCAAGGAAACCAAACAGAATGTTTGAAGCAAGACCAGTTTCCATTGGTTGCAAAACTCAAAAGGTGCAGAATAGAAACAGGATAATGAAGAAAGGAAATACCTGGATGGAAAGTGAAGGGAGGGAACTGAATAACATGTGAAGAGTCCTAAGAAGCTGAGCGTAACATCCTCAAAGATGCAGATTGAATTGGTCTTGTTACTGACGTTGCTCTCTCTACTCAATAAGATTAACATACATGTAATCTTATTGCTGATGAAGGTTCCCCCCCGCCATTAGCATTCCAGCTGTTTTGTGAGTCTGTGATGAGTTAGTATACAGACCGGAAAAATTCTGCAACACAGTGTTTACAAACATTCACATGAATTCTGAACAGCTCTTTGGTTCAACCATGTTTATACCCCTTGTTGTTCATGAATATTCAAATGAACATGTTTTTATTTGCACAAATGGTTGGGAAGCGACTAGTCTTGTAAGTATATATTCTCATGCAAACAGGAATATTCCTGATGGAACAAAAGTGACGTTCGCTACTAACTGTCTATTATTCCCTTGCTTAAAAAGTTTCAGTCATCCAGTCAGGTAATAGAAACTATGCCATGTGACCTAGGTTAGCACTCCTACCTGATAACACAGGAGTAGCAAATAGCCAAAGAAAGCAACTTACTAACACACTATAGATTGAAATTTGTTCTCACAAACCTGTTCATTTGATAATAACAAAGAGCAGAAAGATTAGTAGAAAAAATCCAATGCTGTTTGTGAACAGGAGAAAAAGGCTAAATTACCAATGATTATTATTCACAATGAATAATTCACGTAGTTCTGGTAATATGCCTTGATTCTGATTCAGAAAACTCTTGTTCTTAGCTTATTCATGAAGAAGGAAAAAGAATAAAAAACATTCTGATCTCTTGACATTCTCTGAACCATATTCATTTCGCCTTAAAATATTCTCTCTCTTCTGCCACCTACAGAAAATTGTAATGTGTTAAGCATAGCAGTCTTTTCTTTCTTCTATTTTAAATTTCTTCCAAGAGGGAATACAGATAAAAGACATATGAATGCATCTGTCTTAAAGGTGCATCAGCTGCATTGATTTCATGCATGACTTCAGTAGGATAGGAAAATGGGTAACTAGAGATGGCTACTGCATTCCCACACTGAAGGTCAAGATAGCCTTTGCTTTGCCGGTCCTGTAGTTATTAGTCAGTCATGTACAGCTCTCTGCTGTCCCAAGAGTTAATTCACTTGAGCAAAGAGTGCAAGTGAAGATGTTAGAAGTTCACTTGGTTCAGGCAGGTTTCCTGCCGTCGTTCAGACAATGTTTTCATAGTCTGCAGAGTGAGGCTATAAGGTGGCTTGCTTCATTCCATTCTTCATGTGTTTTCAGCCATCATAAGACAGCATGCAGGATGCTCAGCTTCAATAAGCAGAGAGAGAGAGACAGACAAAACACACAGTGTTTCTTTCTATTAATTATATCAGTGTATTTCTTTACTTGTGCAATGAAATTTAGCATCTTTAAACAAACAGAAGAGCTGGTACCACACTATTGTGGTATCTCCCCATCGTCATAAAGGTTTGGATGTAATGTGTTAATGCTGTGCTGGGAGAGGAATGAGTGGACAGAGACACAAGATCAACATGTCATCCTAGTTTGTCTACAATATCCGCTATCCACATAGTAAGATTTTTAACCAAGATCTCAGGTAAAATAAATTTCTTTCCTGATGGAAGTCATTCATTTAAGATAATTAGTTGGGCTGTGACATGGAGCTACCTCTGTCCCAGAGCTCATGGCTTAAGCACAGCAAGGAGTCAAGGCATAAAAAGCCAAATTCCAGTTCTGTAGCCACAAAAGAAACAATAGAGAAAGCAGGCCAATTCAGAGCATCAAATTGGGTTCCCCTACTAGGCCACAGGTTCCTGCTTGGAGTGTCTGCACGTCTGCCCTGCACCAGAGCTTACCCTGGGCCTCATTTCCCCTGGGAACGCTTATATCCTGGGAGATGCCTGTCCTGCTTTTAAAGGAACACCAAAGTATGAAATTTAGTAAAACATTAGGGCATGTTAAGGTTGTGTGCATCATCCCTAATAAATGCATTTCCTATAACTAATTCAACTTCCCTGGCATCCAGATATGAATGCATGAAGATTCTTGCTGCTACAAAGCCCTTTTTTGTTTTCCCTCCTTTATGCTAATACTCATATATTCTAACTGATTGCTCCCTCTATAGAAAAGCTTCTGCCAGCAACTTACAAAATCCTTTAGTGCCTTTGCAGAATACCCACCTGCATGCGCACACTTGAATCTTAATACACTTATTTAAAGATTATCCAAAGACACTTAAGAAATACCCTGGCTCATGTAACTCGATATTGCTATTCACACCTAGGGACGCCAGACGGCATACATATTGAATGGGAATTAATATTTATGCTTATACACATCATTATTCTGAAACATGAAGAAAGATATGAAGATAATATCTGATTATTGACCTAACAAGACCCAACTCCAGAACAAACTACGTTGTATATTTCAGAGCCTGGACTTAATTTGTGAGGTAGGTGGGAGTTGCCTTCTCATATCATATCTCAGACAGTTTAGTCTAAATGTCGTTCGAAACTTTCCAGCCTTTTAAAGCATGGCTAACATTTCAGCCATAAAGTTCCTAAGTGTTCTTTTTTGGCCTGGATATTTTTATTAGTTTAATCCCTCTGAAGGAGCTCATTTCAAGACCTTTACCCATTTCCATCAGGTTTATTCCTTTCCTGTTATGTGAATAATCAGACAGTATTATCCTACTTTACATCTAGATTTTCCTGCTAGAATTACTCAGTGCCTTCAACTTCCAGGCACTTAAATGGGTGCTGATGGTTCTCTGGCCTTCATTCATCCATGCACCATTGCAGAGCCCAGCATAGCAACAGAGCGGAAGTGATATGCATTCCACCTCCCCATACCTTTTCACGATCCTGGGAACTATTCAGCTACTCAGTGCTGTTTAGGGTAGCCCTGAGGCTGCTCTAATTTGCAACTGGCTGACCAAAGCCTATCATAGGGTGACTCCACCTGGAGAGCCCCCCTGCAGTAGGCCTCAGCATGACAGGTGAACCTGCCTCAGTTTCTTCTTTCAGAGTCCCCCAAAACAGTCAGTCTTAGTGCAAATGGCCCTTGTGTGGTGGCTGTTTTATTAAAATAAGTGTCCCATGCACATAAATAGTAACAAAAGTCCCACATCCATAGCCCAGAATTCCCCCCAGTATTGTCCAAATAATGCATGCAACTTACAGCCTGACCTCTCTCACCATGTCCTGGCATAGCCCGGCATCCCTCATCATGCCCCAGCGCTCCAATGCAGCCCTCTCCTGTCCTTGTATCAGGACAATCACCCCAGGCCTCCCAACTGGAGGGCAACTCCCTCTGCCGCTCTGCCTGCCTTCAGCCCTCTCCTACACTGGCTCTCTGGTTGGGGGATGCCAGCCAGCCCTCTTGCTGCTCTCCTACCTTCAGCCTTGTTCCAACCTTACCGTCTCCTAGCAGCCAATTCCTCCCTCTTCCCAGGGAGGGCGCGCAGAGAGCTTTCTGTCTCTGCAGCATCCACTACTCACCCAACAAGTCTCTTAACTGTACTGGGGAAGTAGCAAGAGAGCTATTTCCCCCTGCATCCCCTTTAAGTCACCTGCACATAGGTGTCAAGCTGGAAAAATTAATGGGCCAAGTTAATCCCTGGTGTGATTCTAGTGGCTTCACTCCGCCTACTATAGGGATAAATTTGGACCAATCAACTTTTACAGGTGAACAGCTTTAGCAGCTACTTCTAAAATGATTTTATCACAAGGAAATGTCACGATTTGCTAATATGGATAAACTGCAGTTTGTGGATTCAATTTTTCTCAGTCCAAATAGAAGCACAAATTAATTATTTTCTGAACATTTCTGGGAGATCTAAAATGATCTAGAATACACAGTCTGAGGTAATTCAGCTACATTTGTTCAGTTCATGACATGGGTAAACAGTTGAACTCTATGACTTTGTATTTCAAGTGCATCCCTTTTTACATATGTACCTATGAGTATGTCAAGAATTATTACCTATATTAGCTAGGGGAAAATATGCTAGTTTGTTAAGAACTGCCTTACACAGCAAGATAGTAATAAAAACACAACAAGGGGAATCTGGGCAACAGGTACTCTCTAAAAAAGATTCCCCTGCATCATATTATATCCAGGTAATTGGGTCTGAACTTCAGAAACTTTCTGCTGTAAGGCCAATTACTGCAAAACTCAACTCAAGTTATTCTGGCAACAAATAAAAGACCTAGGCACAATTAAAGTGAAGAACAATAAGACTCGTTGCTTTTGGATCTTCCTTGGAAACACAAATAATGATGCAATCAGCTGAATTTTCTGTAGGCTGAGCACAGGGAGATCAGCTGGTGTAAAGGAGCAATGTATTCTGAAAGTTTAAAATAAAAAAAATATGCAAGATGAACTTTTACGTTAAAAATAAACCCAACATTTTCTAAGGCTGAAATGACTGTGAGATTAATTGCTGTCCTCAGTTAGAGAGACTACACTCAGATCAAGTAAAGACAACAAATATTCATCCTACCTGCATTGCCAACATTAAAAGCAAACACAGATCATATCAAGGAGACTTACCCCCAGCATAAGCAATGTTAAAAACAAACCTCTGAATAGCTTTGGGAAGTGTTCATCAGTATTTACCAACATGGGAACATCTTGTTTAGGCTCTGCTTTCCCTTATTCACAAAGGGACATTACTTGCAATAGCACTACTTATTGAGTCAGAATGACAGGATCTGACCTACAGGGATTTCATTTGAAAATCTCTCTTGGGTTATCATCCCTGGAACAGTCAGCCAATACTGCAGCAGTAATGGATGTGTCTCTTCCACTCTTGTAAAGCAAGAAGCAGTGCTCTAAAACACACACACACACACTCTCTCTCTCTCGTCCAACCAAGTCTGCACCAGATTGCGTAATCTATTAGTTTTCCACTACATATGCTAAGTATGTACTTTGGATATTTCCAGCTTTCAGACAGACTGCTCCTTTGATATCTGCGCAGTTTCCAGCTTGATAGCGGCACCGTTGCACTGGAGCTTATTGTGTGAAATAAACAAGAAAGGATATTTGAGATTGAAAACGGCAGTTTTCTAACTCAATTATACTGTCAGAGTGTGGCTGGAGACCCTCTGCACGCTGATTCACTAGACAGCTACATAAGGTAATATAGTTATACACCAATAAAAGGACAGAATAGCAGATGGAAAATCTATTAAAGAGAACATCAGAGAGCTGAAAACTGGTGCCAGTGGTGCAGTGATGCCAATTCTGTAGCTAGATTGATGCTATAGAAAACTTAATGTCACTCTTTTGTCTCAGTAGCAGTGCCAGCAAAAGTTTATGCTTGATGAGAAAGTTACATAGAAATCCTCAACAGCGAACAAACACCAGGAGGCATTTTGCCTGGCTCTGAGAGAGGGGCAAGTACTGAAATGTCTGAGTTACTTGGATACCCACACGTGTCTGCAAAATGTGTGCATGTCCCCCACAAAACACACATTTAATGTTACAGCTGCAGAGACAGAGCAGTGGTCGGAGTGAGCGTTACCCTCCAGGAAAGTTAAAAGTTTAAAAAAAAATAATTAGAAAACCAGGAAATGCAAAGCTAAGGTTGCCGTTCACAAAGCAGACACCCGACTATCTTCACTCTGCCCTTGTAGTGATCACAAAGAAAATGAGAAATTTTATCCATAAGGAACATCTCATGGTATCAGCGATCACAATAACGAGACTGCCTTAATCGCATCACTCCATAAATATAATTATCACCCATTCTAATACTACTACTACTGAAGTGGCAGTTAGGTGCCTAAGTCCTTTTGTCCATCCATCCCTTAGTCATTAAGGGGTAGATTCACAAAGGAATCATCTTTCCCCAGCTAGTGCATCGCTCGGGGGCTTAGGCATCAGGAGACCTAGAGTGAGGATGCACAGTGCACGTTCAGAGGTGGAAACAAGAACCTGGAGAATTTGCACTGCAAAACACAGGTGTGGGGTAAGTTTAGGTGCCTACAGGGTTCAGTGCCAGCTGATCAGGGGGGTTGGGAATGCCAATGGGGCCTGATTCTGGGATTTAAGAACCTAAATCCTTTTCTGAATCTAGCCTTAAGATTTTACACCCTGTAGCTGCAAGAGAGTGCCCGACTGTTGACAGCTAGGCAGGCATGCATTGCACCACCTCGTGAAGCTGACAATGTTCTTTTGCATGCAGGCCTCATACAGAAAAGTCTAGAGAAAAACACTGTAAAAATGTCATCAAAACTACTGATAATCACTCTCTCGAGTGAGACTAGTCTATTTCTCTTTCTTCTTTACAAAGGAGGAATTGGAAGAGAGACACAAAAATCTGTTTTACCTTCAGGTTCCTCCCTACCCCTCATGAGTCTTACTGAGGGAATTCAAAGGAAACAAGTCACAGATAACTCATAACACGCGCAGGGGAAAGTGGCTAGTTCTGAGGCAATGAGAAACGTTATGGTGAAACTCAATTCCTCTAGTGTAATCCGAATAAGTGGCTGGTTAGAGGGAGCATGTGACCTACTCAAACTCACTGCTCTGAATGTGGCGAAGGGCTATCCCTCAAAAACCTTTCCGAACGGTTTTGCAGTATCTCTGTTCACAGTGGATGAAAAGGGGATTCTGCAGATTGAGAGGTCACACAGTCAACGATGCAATTATAGTACTAGTAAGTATAGATTTGGTCATACTTTATAGTACAGTTGCTGTAATTATACCATGGTTACATAGCAATTACCATGAAATTACACTACGGTTATGCTTCTTAATCCCTATAATTATCACTGATTCCCAGGACTGGAAAGTTCACTACATGACAGAACAGAATTACAGTGTAAGTACAATGCGGTTGGATTTTAACAGTGTAGATATTATGCATAACTCCCTTTGGAGTTAGTCATGCAGTTAACTTACCAGCTATCTCAGTTAGTGGTGTTTATGTACTGGAAAGCAAAACCACCGTGTAATTCCACTGTAACTGCAATGCAACTACAGTGTAATTACAGTAACAGTATTATAAAGCATTACTGTAAACAGCAATAAATTAGTAGAACGAGAAACTGCGAATGGGCTATGGGCTAGTTTCTCTTTTTCACCTCTCTTTAGATGCAGATTGGCTTTATAGGCAATACAGAAACTTATGCTACCAGCTGCTTGCACTCCCTCATATGCCTAATGGACCACATGCTCACACATAAAACTCCTCAACTGTGTATTTCCCCTTTGGAAACGGGCTTACTTGGTCTTTTACCATGCCAATTTCCACCAAAGCAGTGCAAGTATGAATGGAAAATTCTGGTGTAATCTAACAGTACCACTTTTTAGGCAAATCCACTTTAAAAGCCAAACTTGAGGTAACTGGAAAGGCACCAAAAGAGAAATCACCTATTTTTTCTATGGGTGCAAATATTCTCACCTGTTTTGAGACTACACAGTTACAAATTTGTTAAATTCACCTTGCCAAGAACATTACAATTTCTGTAAATCTTCACCATCTGTTGCACCATCTAATTGCAGAGGCAAAACCAACATAATTCACCATTGTATCATAATAAAGTTAGATCGGTGATTTATATGCACTTGAATGTTCTTTATTCAGAACAGCCTGCATTTGTTAGCCTTTGCACCTGTTCCAGATACAAACTCAGACACAAAGCTGCTTTCCCCATATATACTGCACTCTTTATGTCAAACAGGAATTGTCTAAAATCAGCTACCGTATCACTGTGCATGCAACCCCTATTTTACAGTGTAACAAATAGACAAGAAGCTACTAGGTTAAACTCTGCTATCTTGAAAAGTACATGAATAATTCAGAATTTCCATATAAATATTCACCATTGTAGCCTCGGCTGTCATTCAAACAAAGGTTACAATCTCCAGCCTGATCCATTTTTTTGGAAGATCAACCAAATCCTTAATTATACCCTCCATCTGATATAAATATTTTTTCTTAAAATCCAACTTTACAGGGACACTTCCTGTCCATAGTTAAACAAGAGGCCTCATGCTACTCTCAAACCACAAACAGTATCGCTCCACTGACTTCACTGGAATTACTACTCATTTACACCAAAGTGAAAGCAGAATCAGGTTTATCCCTGTCCAACAGGTTTAAATGAATTTTTTTTACTGAACTGGTGTTTAAGTGCTGTACAAATAAACTGAAATGAAACAAAACAAAAATGGGGAAAATACCCAGAAACCTCCCCAAAGCCTACGAAGGAGAATGACGGGGAAAGAAAAGAGAAATAATTATAAATACATAACTAATGTTGGAAAAATCATAGTGCTAATGAAGCCTTTCCGTATTAGGCCTGAGTAAACCAAAGTTATGTTATGCTTGTCCAAACTGTGTTGGAAAGCTTACAGAACTCATTAGACTGAAGGCCGTGTATCTCTAAGTAAGCTATCAGTTTTGTTCAGTTTTGTTTTGGCTCCCCCTCCATGTTGGCTCCCCCGTAGTGTATGCAGCATGTATGCATCCAAAGTATCTAGTAATCTAGTACAAATCCTCACGGTTGTATCTGTTCTTCTTCCCAGAATGACAAATGTATCCTCAACAGCTGTATGTATCTTGTAGCCCCACAATGATATATGATATCCTGCGTGCATCCATATCCATTATAGGTCAGGTCATAGAAACAACAAATGACGTAGACAGGCGTTTTTTTTTGTTACGGCTATAAGGCCAAATAAAAGCCCCATGAGGTGTGTCTCTTCTCTTGTCTCGGGGCCGGCGCAGACACCACCTCAACCCAGGACCTGGTAAGGGTGTCCTGTCTCCCTGTCTCCTCTTGTCCTAACTCCTTGGTCCCAGTGGGCTCGGCAGGCCAGCTGCTTAACTACACTAACTAAATAGTTTTACGAAGAGGAAAAGTAGTGGTTACCTGCACAGTTAAGGTCATATGCTCCAGAGCCTGAGCATAAAACCCCCAGTGAAGTCAATGCAAGTTGCTTGTGTGGAATGCCAGTAGGAGTGGGCCCTATAAATATCAGCTTATCATATGCACCACAGAGCACCACAATCCAGTAAAACTATTTATGTATTCCCCCTTCTGCTTTTGAGAAAGGAAGCATGAGCAAAGCATATGTTTTCAGCACAACTCAAAAGAAACCATCCTCAACTTCTAACAAGGTAGACCACATACAGTACTTCCATCATTAACTTCAGAGTGGTCAGAGATAAGCAGCCTGTATGCCTGACAACACACAAAAGTGACTCTGCTCATTATGAATATGTTGAGCAAAACTTGGATTGTTACACAAACCTCCTCTGAGCATACCAGAACCAGATCTTCTCTAGTGCTTGTTGAGACAAACAAACCCGGCGCTTTGTGATGGCCTTTTAAGCAAAATCAGGCTTGTCATTTTTGAAAACATACCACACTGGCAAGATTGTTTTGTTGTTTTTTTTAAGGGGAAAGCTAGGAAGAAGTGTACTAGGAGTTAAAGATACTTACAAGCTAGAAGAGAGGAGGCTGCAGCTAGCAACAGCAGTCAGTTACAAAATGGCCACTTTAGGCAGCAGCAGCTTAGCTCTGCCAAATTTAAAGGGCTAACTCCAGAAAGGCATGGGCGGGTGGGTGAGTTCTTGCAATTGGGCAACCCTGTGTTGTGGGGGAAAGTATGGACCAGCAAAATCATCTTTGCTGGGCATGTTCCCTAATCATGCGACTACCCAGAACAAACATGAAGAATAGGTATTTTTATTATCTCTCTGAAAATTAATTCTATGGAGAAAATATAAATAACTTTGTGAGGTTTACTGGAGATTTACACTTAGACCATATGTTTAAAAAGTACTCAGTCAGGTCTCCAGATGTATGAGGTATTATCTAAGTTTTTGCATGCACCGTTTGCATAGATTTATTTTCTTCCTTTTTTGCTTTTGTGCAAGTAAAAGCTAATGGCCCCAACCTTGCAAAGACTATACATATGCTCAGCTTTATGCACTTTGGGTAGTTCCCAGCTTTCTGCAGTATGAGCTGACCCACTGAAGTCGCATGGAAAGACTCGTGCATACAGTTAAGCACACGTATGAATCTTTGCAGGATGAGAATCTTAGATGCTTTACGTTGTCCATACAAAAATGTATAGCTAGAGAATTGTGCCCAGACTTGAACAACATGGCCTTCTAAGTCTATTATTGTCACACAATTTAATTAAGATTCCTAGGGTGTTTTTTCTTTATATTTTATTACACTGAGGCACTTGTCTCTTATTTTTATAGCTTGATTTATAAGCCTTATAAAATTATTATTATTTCAAATATGTCTGCAGGCAACATTTTACGCCTGGATTATTACCAATAAAGAATGGCAGTGCTAGAAGAGGACCTTCTCACACAAAAACTCATCTGGCACAACTACTCATTTCTTTATTTAATAAATTAAACTGAGGAGTGAGCAGAATGCTGACAATAATGGGGGGGGGGAGCAGAGCAAGATTTACCACAGAATTCTGCCAATGCACCAGCCTCCTGACTTCAATCCCCCCAATTCAGTATTATCTCCTTTGAACAGAGACTGCCAATCAGAGATGGCGGGAGAATTACAGTTCCATTCGCAACAACTTTTGAGGTTTCAAAATTTGTTTTTGTTCTGCATTGGGGTGAAAATGAAACTTTTTGACTGTCCGAGGAATTGAATTGTGTCCAAATGTCCGTTTTTGGATGATTAAATCAGGTTTTCAGTCACTCTCTCTCTCTCTCTCTGTGACTGGAGAGTGCACCCTGGACCTCAGAATTCTTGCCACCAAAAACTTTGTTTAAAGGGATATGTTTCAACAAAACAGCCCTATCAATGAATAAATGTTTCAAAAATGTTCCAGCCATTTCTACTGCCAATTGTGTCAAATGGTGTGCCCCCAAACTATTTTCATGGGGGGACGTTAGTCAGTGTCTAACTCAGAGCTCAAGCAGCGAAAAGACCACTAGCCTCTTCCTCCTATGTCCTTTTATTTATTTTAATTTAAAATTGACAAAAAAATGTCAGGCCATAAAATCTGAGTAGCATTGAGCTGAGATAATTCCCCAGGAATTTGGCCACCCACCCACCCCCTTCATCCTGTGGGAAGCATACATATATCCCTCTCTAAGACCCTTCTCCAACAGACATCTTTTGCAGTGTGTCTGGAAAGTCACCACATTCAGCCTATTTTGGAACAAGGGAGAAAATAAGATCCAGAGTCCTCACAGAGAATGCCCTGCCTGCAGACCCCTCTCTTTTATAACCACAGGGATCCAGCTCAGGCATTTCTGCTGATCACAGCTGTGGCTGTATGGCCTGCATGGTGGAGGGGCAATCCCTCAGCTAGGTCCAAGGCCATTTGGATGTGTTATTTGAGCCAAGCTGTATAGCTTGTACAGCTTGTATATCTGTACAAAAATTGTGCATCGACACAGTGTGTGTAATTGGCTATATGAATACAGCTGTTTAGAAATTTTTTGACTACAGGTATTTTCATCAGAAAAAAACAGTTTGTCAGAACCAAAACTGTTCACAGGAAAGGGTTGATTTCAATTCCTCTCTCATTTTGGGGGGAAAAAACATGGAAAAAAGGTTTAAAAAATGTCAGAACTTCCAGTTTCCATATTTTCTGAAAGACAAATTCCATTTTTTTGGCTTGAAAAGACTATTTGTTTCAAAATTTGAACTAATCATTGACAAACAAATCAAAACCACAAAAGATTGACATCAAAATGCAGTGTTTCTATTGACCAGAATTGAAAAAAAAATTGGATTGTTGGGTTGCACAATTTTTCGAGATTTTGACTTTTTGTCTTGATTTGAGATGGGGAAAAAAATCTCAATTTTTTTCCTAGTCCAGCAAAACCATTGCCTGCTCAGTGCTACTTGTGAGCCAGATCCTGCACAATCCCAAGCACTTCCTCATGAAGAGATGAGCACCCTCTACACCTCACTGAGTTGAAGATGGTGCTCAGCACCCACAGGAGATGGCTTTCTGAGCAGCCAATTTACTTGTTAATTAAGCAAGACCATAAAACTTAATATAATATAATAAAAAATAGTTCCTATGTAGCCAGCCTTGATTATTCATTTTACAGTTTGCACTCACTGTAAGCCTTCATCAATAGACAGTACCTGAGACCTAATTATAATTATTGTGAGTTATTTGGCATTATAAAATTACATTGATTAAGGAATGACTGAGTTCTGAATATAGCTTTGCATTCGTCTCTGAGAAATGGAGAATTCAATGCAATTACTCCTTGAAGAGCCAACTTTCCATTATGCTTCCGTGGGGCCAGATTCTCACACCTTTACACCCATTGAATAGCAACGTGCTCTTTTGGGCAGCCCCGTTGAAATACACTGGATAATTTGTGGAGTAAGTTGCTAAAGCTACAAAACCAAACCAATCAATCAGACTTAAAACCATAATGGATGTAATCCTCACCCCTCTGAAGTCAATGGTGGTTTTACCATGTTCTTCAGTGGGGCAACGATTTCACCCAGGGTTTTTCCACTTCTTTTAAAGATTCTTTTATAATTTCAGCAAAATGAATCTAGCGATGTTGACACCAAGGGGTAGGTTGACAGCCCACACTTGCCCACGGGTCTTCTATTTCCAGTTTGTTGTCCACTCCAGCCCCTTAGGACGTTAATGGCAACATTTGCATCAACTTTTATGGGAGATGGGGACAGACCAATGAAGTGATAGATTCCAGACTCAGGAGATTCTTTAACGGATCTCCCTTTTATTAGGTTAGGCAACCAGCATTATTACCAATAAACAAACATTTAATTTAAGCAGGCAGCATGGCCTAGTAGACAGAGCCTTGGGCTAGGAGTCGGGAGACTGGAGTTTTCTTCCTGACTACGCCACTGATGTGCAGTGTGACCTTTGGCAAGTAACATTACCTCTCTGGACCTCTATTTCCATCCCACCCTTGATTAACCTATTTACATTATAACTGTTAGCAATAGGGGCTGTCTCTGACTAGGTGTTTGTACCGTGCCTGGATCAAAGGGCTCCAATCTCAGTTGAGGTCTCTAGGTTCTATTTTAATGCAGCTAATAATAAAAATTGATCTTGGTGAAACACTGAGTCTTTTGAAAACAGGAAGCTGCAAGTTCTGGGGTAGTTTCTGTGTTTTTCCCCTTTTTTTACTGTTGAAATCTAATTTCCTGCTTTAATAAAATTTGTTTGGGATGAGTGCGGTTTTCATTATGATTAAGGGCACTCCTCCTTTATGCTTTGTCTGGCAAATGTTATAGAATAGCTGTGTTAGCCAAATGTGACTTGAATCTAGAGGTCATTACCCACTTCTCTAATGGGCCAGCAGGCTTTCAATTAATTAAAGTGGAGAAATCACTGGGGATGACGGCAGGAGAAGGATTTCAATCTTCCAAATGAAGTGCTGAGATAAATTAAATGAACTGCGCCAGTAGCTAGCAAACAGAGGCTATTGTGCTTGGGAGAGCTGGGCAAAAGTTTCGTGGCATGAAATGAATCTCTTCGCCATGTACGTAGCTCGAGAAACATTGCCAATTTCATTAGGGTTCACAAATCTGTCGGCATGGGGCAGAATTTTTGTAATTACTTATGAAATGTCAGTGTAGTTTGGGGCCATTCTCTGGAACATGGCTAACATAGACTCATCTACAGTTTATGTACGGGCATGCATGGACACGCCGGGCAAAGAGAGCATAAATGATGGTGTGAAATAACTGTCTCATCAGCATGATCTTGGGATGATGACAAAGAAATAACTGAGATATGCCAATGATGCCAATAAAACCTTTCTACGTCACCACAATATCAGGCATTCGGAACATAGTTTTCAGAAAAGTTGTCTTAGAAATATTATTGGGACTATTTCTTTTATGTCTCCACCCCTAAACCCCACCTCCTTTAGTACCAGGAATCTAGGTGTATAGGATTTGGAAGGAGAAATAAATTATTATTTGTAGGATTACCAGATAGCAACTGTAAAAGAACGGGATGGGGGTGGGGGTAATAGGCGCCTATATAAGAAAAAGTCCCAAAAACAGGACTGTCCCTTTAAAAATGGGACATCTGGTCACCCTAATTATATGTATTACAGGATCACGGGTCCCCATTGAGGTCAGGGCTCCACTGCTATGAATAGTTTATAATCTAAATAGCCAAAGCAGGAAAAGGGTGGGAATGGAAACAGAGGCATGGCGAGGTACAATGACTTCTCCAAGACCACACAGCTGTCCTGTAGCAATGGTGGAAACAGTCCCCAGGTCCTCTTAATCATACTCCAGTATTCCAACCAATGGGCCATGCTACCTCTGTTAATTTTTTTCTAAACCTCTGACAATTATTTAAAATAACTTTTCCCTACACAAATAATGTCATGATTTTAAGATATGTTATCTTGGGACATTGTAGCGTACGTGCCCTAGATCCCTCTGGAAAATTTGGAATCTTCCTCCTTCCAAGGGTTTGAGGGCCTTGGTTCTTGCTTTGCATTGTCACAAGATAGAAGCCTGCCCCTATTGCAGGACTGACTGCTGGCCGACTTGCATCTCCGGGCATTTTGAGAGTAAATTCCATATTTTAAGAGAAGGAGGGAGAAAATTCATTGCCAAAAAAAAAAAGCCATCTGTTTTAATGGCTCAGAGAGTTTGTAATTCAGAATTGGAAATAATCCTGGTGCTAGATGGATTAGTGGTAAAGTATACAGAAGGTAGTCCCCTCTACACTCATATACACAGTCCTGGACCCTTGAAATTTTACCTCTCCTGGAGGTAATTTCCTACCCTGCAGAGGGAATTTCACTGAATAACACAGCGTCCCTGTTAAGAAAGAATGAAACTCTGTTCCCACTAGGCAGGTGAAAATTTTGACCGCGGGACTGAGATACACAAATAGTTTGCATTTACACAGCACTTTTTATCCCAGGAATGCAAAACAGTAACTAAGTCTCGAACTTGTCTGTGAGGTAGACACATATTTTATATTCCCTTTAGCGCAGGGGTGGGCAAACTACGGCCCGCGGGCCACATCCGGCCCGCGGGACTGTCCTGCCCCCCCCCCCCCTCCTGACCAGGGAGGGAGGGCGGCAGGCACCAGCAAAAAAAGGTGGTGCCTAGGGCAAAAAATAAAATAGGGGGGGCCAGCTGGGGCAGCCAGCTCATCCTGCCGAGCCGCGAGCCGAGGCGGCCCCTCCCCCAGGGCAGGGGCAGGGTCGCGCCCGGCTCTCCAGGGGGAGAGGGAGGCCCCTCCGCCTGGCCCGCCTGCCTGCAGACAGAGGCCGCTCCTCTCCTCGCTTGCGCGCGCGTCCTCGCAGCGCGCAGCAGCAGGGCTGGGGCGGGGCTGGGCCCGCCCACCGCGAGCCGGCGGGCAGGGGGGCGGCGGGCTGCGGGGCGCAGCTGAGCGAGCGCAGCTGAGCTCAGCCGCCCCCGCCGCCCCCCTCTGCCACGCGGGCGGGGCGAGCTCCGCCTCCCTCCCTCGCCGGCTGCCCTGCTGGGCCCGGCCTGGCCGGCGCGCAGCGAGGCGGGGGGGCCAGGGGGCAGGCCGGGGCGGGGGGGGGCGGGGGGGGGAGGGGGGCGGAGGGGGGCGAGGGGGGGCGGGGGGGGGGGGGGAGGGGGGGGCGCGGGGGGGCTGGGGGTGGGGTTCTCAGGCCCCCCCCCCCCCCACCCCCCCCCCCCCCCCCCCCCCAGCCAGCCCCCCCCCCAGCCCCCACCCCCCACACCCATCCCCCCCCCCCCCCCCCCCATCCTCCCCCCAGCCCCCCTCCAGCAGCCCCCCGCCCCCTGGGGGGGGGGGGGGGGGGGGGGGGGGGGGGGGGGGGGAGAGGGGGGGCTACCTGCTACCTGGCCCTCCATACTGTTGTGCAACCCCAATGCCCCAAAGGCCCAAAAAACAAAGCCAGCTTTAGCGGATGAAGAAACGGAGGAACGGAGAGGCAAATAACTTGCCCAAGGTCATATGACAAGTCAATAGTACACCCCAGAATAGAAAACTTGTGTCTTGCCTCCCCGTCTCCTATTTATCATTAGGTCATAAGGCTTCTTATATTTTCAGCTAGACTTGTCTGTCCTAATTGCTTAAAGCCACAGTCTATGCCTGCAAGATTTATGCCTGCATTTTTCCACCCAGCAAATGGATTGTGGTCAGAAGCCTGATTATTTGCAGTTCTGGTTACCTGTATGGGAATCAGGCCATCCAAACGTTATCGTGGGTTGCTATATGACTTGCTATAGGAATTTGGGCAAGTTATTTAACCTCACTGTAGCGTTAGCAAGCACAAACCGATCATTAGAGTTGCAGCTACTCCAGTTTAGGCCTGCAATTGAATTGCCTCCACAAAAGGGAGGTCACCTTTCTGCAACATGCGCCCTTTTATCAGCACTACATATGAAAAAAATTTGATTTTAAAATGAAGAAATGATTTGCATATGTCTAGTGAAATATAATGGCAGAAGTTCATGCTTGTAGCTAAGGGTTTTGCTTATAGGGAATCGGAGTCAAAGAGAAGTGTCCATCAAAGCTAATACAATAGCACTTAGGTGGTAGACCAGCTGAGTGTCCACCTTCATGATCGTGGTTATAACAAAGTAATTTTCCCATTTGACATTACAATCCCCGCAGTTTGGCCTGTGGCACCACCACACTTTTAAACTGAGAACACTTTGAATTAACTAGAAATAATCTATAATTTAGCAGCATTGGGGCTAGCTGGAAAATTATACGTGTCACACACTATTTGAAAGCAATTTCAATAGTTAGCAAGCTGCAGTATCTGTGGATAGCACATTAATCACTCTGTGCTTCTTCTGAGAAAGAATTCTGAGATGGTGTGGTAATGAACTAGCTAGTGCTTATGTGTGTGCCCTTTAGTGTATGGAATCAGGCCTGCTCAACAGTATGTCATATGCCCTTTATGGATGTCAGCTAGTGGAGATTCTCTTTTAGCTCAAATAATGGAACTCTTTGATTTTGGAGAAGGATCTAAGTTTTATATCCATTGCCACTGTGAATCTGCAGATGGCAACATGGTGAAATATTTGAACTCCTATTTTTATAGTACTTTATATCTTCGGTTCTCCTTACCAGCGATGCTGTCTGCTTTCCCGAGAGAGGAGATAGTGGAGGTAGTTCTTGAAAGAGTAAAGTCTACTTAAGATTTCATTGAGGGTGGAAAGGGTCAGGTTCACCCTGGCTGCTTTACACCACTCTGGATGTGTGAAGCATCCATAAATGTGGCTTAATTATCTAGTTTATAGCTGCTTTGCATCACTGACGTAGCACAAAGCAGCTGGAGTGTAGGGGGGAATGGGGCCCATTTTTCTGTGGCTGTTTTTAAACAGTGAGAGCAATTATTTTCATTTCCTCTGTTTTTAAATTGGTCTTTTGCAGTGTACATAGTGCCTGCGATTGATGCTGGGAGAGGCATTGCCAATAAGGGCCAGTGGACGGGGCACTGGCCTGAGAGTCAGGAGAACTGAGTTCTACTGATGGCTTTACCACTGGCCTATTGCTGTACCGTGGCCTATTGCTGTACCGCCTGGGACAGTCACTTCAACTTCTATGCATCTGTTTCCCCTCCCACCCTTTGTCTGTCTTCAAGGAAGAGGCTGTCTCTTTCTGCGCGCACGTACAGCGCCTTGGACAATGCGGACCTGATATTAGTTGGGGACTCTAATACACATAATAATTCTATGAACCTCATGCACAGCGGTGACACAAGACTCCTCACTTTACTCTGCTCCAAGCCTGCCCAGAAAGGCCAAGCTCTGGATAAGAGAATAATTTACACCTCCATTCACTGACCTCGCTGCTGAGAGTGCCAACCAAACTGCGGTACTCTACCCCGGACTTCAGTACAAGATGCTCCCTGATGTACATAGAAGTTTTGCATGTGACATGCAAGTAAAGTCTGGTCTCAGGAGGACAGTCACTGCCAGTTGTAATGCAAGTTTTGTGGTGTGAACACACCCGCTGAAAACTGGCCTGAGAGACACACACCAGAGTGTTCCACACAGATTACAGAACTGCTAGCATACAGTAGCCAACAAGAGTGTGTCCCAGTGCATGGTCCTGGGAGAGAAGAACGAACACACACACATGCACGCTCGGCCATTTATATGGATAACAAGAATATCCAGAGTTATCTAGGGATATTAAATCTTCATGCCTCAGGGCTTAAGCCAATCTTAATTAGAGGTCAGGATGGGACTGAATGAGGGGCACAGATGTTCTGACTTCTAGTTGTTGCAGGATTCTTAACAACCCTTGAGGCATGAGGTACTGGCCTGTCAGAGACAGGATAATTTGACTCGATGGACCCCCTCTGGTCTGAACTAGTCTGGCAATTCTGGTGCATAAAAGGCTGGGACCACAGCTCTGACCCTTCTTTGCGCTCATTGGAGCACTCTATGCCCAAAAGGAATTGGGGTGGAATAGTCCCCAGAGCAGAGAGCCTGGTCCTTATGGGGGGCAAGCAAGGAGCAGGGTATGTACCAGCCTGACAGATTAAACTCCTTAGCAAAACAACTGCATTCCTCCCCTCACCCCACTTCAATGCCTCCTCACTATTCCACACGCATGGACCCAATAGTCTGAGTGAAACTTGTTCAGACAGATATGAGGAATTATTCAGAGCTGATTCCCCATAAGGTTAGAAGGTTGTCAGGTTATGGGGTTATAGGTTTCTAAAAAGTAAGGAGATTAGCTCTATGATCGTGCTTTTCACATTTTTGGCAAACATTTCCTGGCAGATCTATAAGCTGGTGGCCTATGACTTATTAATTCCATCCTGCTGCCTCTGTTGATTTTAAGATTTTATAAATTCTAACTTGAATAATTCTCATGTAGTCACTGTGGAAAATGCTTCCCCCCCTCCCTCCCATCCAGCCTTGGGTTTGAATTAAGGATAACAAACGACAACATAGGGCCATATATCCTGCTTTTATATTTGTACAACCCTCTGACTGACTTCATTGGGAAGTTTACCCATGATAACAGTAGCAGAATGTGGCCCATAATAAAATTATAATAATAATATCAAGCCACAGAAAGCTATTACTCCTAAACCTATAAGTGGCCAATTTTTAAAATGTTGGGGACAAGACTGACCTGAAAAGGAAGCACAATACAGGTAAAAATTATGGACGGGATTTTCAGAAGTGCTCAGCATTGGCCTAAAAGTAACAGCTGAGAATGAGACCAATACTGAAGTCCCACCGTACATGTTCATTGGCACTGAAACTTACAGAGCTAAAAGAGAGCCGAAGAAAATCACTATCTTCCTTCCATGGTCCACGAGCACAGGTTCTCTACTACT
The DNA here is from genome assembly GCF_016161935.1 of Mauremys reevesii. Lineage (NCBI taxonomy): Eukaryota > Metazoa > Chordata > Testudines > Geoemydidae > Mauremys > Mauremys reevesii. Next base: position 34,320,040 of record NC_052637.1, on the reverse strand, counting down.
ATTACCCATCCAGCCTATCAGCGGAGGAAATTTTAGGAGCCCAAGATTTACTCAGCTTTGTAGTTACTGTAAGTCTTTAAATGGACACAAAGGAATGGGAATAGGATTCAGTGGAGCATGTTAATCAAGGTCCTCTGTCCATATCTTAGCCTCCCGCCTACTCCCCATTGTTTCCTGGCAAGATGTGAAGGTTGAGAGCACTTCATATCCTTGGCAACTTCCTTCAGAACAAAAAAAAAATCAGGATTAAGATCCCTGGTTGTTATATTTTGGAAGCTTGGCTGAGTCTTCACATCCCGCACTTGTGGAAATCCTTTCTGCTGGGTTCTTGCTGGCTGGATGACAGGGAATCGAGGAAGACAGAAGGTGAATGGCATCAGGTATACACAGTGCTGGAGGGGTGTCAGCCAAGAATAGAAAACAGAATTTGGTTCAGGGATCTTCTGAGAAATAAGGCTGAAGTGAAACAAATGTTTTTCTGAGCCAAGCTAGAGATGAGGAGCTTAGATTTAAAATTTCTGAGCCTCAGTGAATCTTTTTTTGTGTCAAAATGTGAGACAGGAAAATCCATCAGTAAATGCGATGCTGTCATAAGATTTTTGTAAAGTGTTTCATGCACAGCATTAATTACTGTGTGTACAGCGCTTGGAAAATCTAAAGTGTGAGAGCCATCAGAAAGTAGACATTTTGTCTTCAGTGGGTATGTCTACACTGCAGTTAGACACCTGCGGCTGGCCTGTGTCAGCTGATTTAGGCTTATGGGACTCAGGCTAAGGGTCTGTTTAGTTGCAGTGTAGATGATGGGCTCTGGGACTCTCTCACCTCTCAGGGTCCTAGACTCCAGCCCAAGCCCGAATGTCTACACTGCAGTTAAACAGCCTCTTAGCCCAAGCCCCAAAAATCCAAGTCAGTTGGCATGGGCCAGCTGTGGGGTTTTAACTGCAGTGTAGACATTCCCAGTAGGGCTACCTGTGGGGGAAAGGATTAAAGATGTGAATAAGGGTGACAAGATCGGGCCCTTAGTATTGTATAGCATACATACATTGTCAAGGTAGGAAATACTGGGCCCAGTGTAAAGTGGATGTGAAATGATACCAAATCAGCTTGATAACATTTTACATTCATTTTGCCCTCCTGTAAATGGCTGCATGAAGCACGGGGAGAAATAGTGATTAACTCAGGTGGCTTATTTTGAAATGCTACCCATTGCACTTGTCCTTCCACCACTCATTCCCCTTCATGGTCCAAAATAGCCCAGATCTGTGGAGCTTCACAGCAGGCTGCATGGTCCATGTAGGGTAATGAGATGCACCAGGAGTATTAGCTCACTGTTATGCTTTGATCAAGGTTAAATTGCGTTAGTGAGTGAGGCTGCCTTTGACCTGTGTAAACAGTATGAGTTTCTCAGCAATGGCAGGATACCCAGAGGTTTGGATGTTTGGAGCGAGTGCTCTGTCTCCTGCCCATAGCGGCTCTACCTTTGCAATGGCCTGCCTCGTCCTGTGACTTGGCCCTCCGGCCAGGCCACTGTCGCTGAGATCCCCTTCTGGGGTAGTCCAGGAACGCAAAGCACTGGGCATTAACAAAAATACACTGAATTAGAAGAGGTGGAAGGGAATGATTCCCTCTCAGGATGCACCAGAATCCAGCCCTCCCATCCCTCGGGGAGGGGCCTTCAGGCAGTGGTTATCTGGCACCCTCCTGACTTTCCTCAGGAGTTGAAGGTCTGTTTTCTTCCCTGATCTGCCAACAGGTGAGCTGCTCCGCTCCCCTTTGAAGCTCCTCCTCCAGCCTGTGCACGTCTTGCAGGTGAGGCAGGGTGGAACTGGCTGAACCCGGAGCTGCTCCTTAACCCTTTGTTGTCCAGAGTGGGACTTGTATACCACCCCGTCACAGACGGCAGTACAACACAGGGAGCGAGGCAGATCTCAAGCTAGTTAGGGCATGATAGCGTTAAAGCCACCATCTTTTAATTCAGCCCAGAAGCTAATGGGCAACCAATGAAGACCACAGAGCACAGATGTCATGAGCTTCCAATATGGTGCCCCTAGCACCTGGTAGGCAGCCGCCTTCTGCAGCAGTTCCAACCTACTAATAGAGATATGGTGTGGCCCCATGAAAGGCCACAGTGTAGATGGAAAAATGCTGCCTTGGTGAGAAGCAGCTATTTGCTACTGCTGAGGAAATTATGGTCCAGCTGGACCTTTAAATTCTGAGCACATCCTCAATCATGAGGGCAGACACAATGCAGCCAGAACCTGGGTGGGACTTCTCCCAGCCCACCATCACCCCCTTCTCTGAACTGAGCCTCGGCCAGCTTGCTCTCCTCTATGCCCTGATCTCCACTAAGCACTGGGCCAGGTGCTCGGTCATTTATTGTAATGGTGGAACCTGCCTTATTGACATAATGTGTCTTTCTGGTACAATAGTGTACCTGGGACAACCTTGTGTGTCTATAGGGTGCTGCCATATGGGCCGAAGTCAAAGTCTATCTAGAAAAGGAAATGCATTACAGGAAGTGGCTTTCCACATGTATGGAGATATTTGTGTTCACTGACAAAGCAAGAATTCTCGCTCCTAACCCACACTCCTGATTGCCACAATTGAGGAAAATCCTCACTTACAACCACAGATATTGCTCATCTTATTTTTTTGAATGCTCTCTAAGGGAGTGACGATGGCAGATTTTTTACTCAGGAAAATAGGACGAGCACTGTACAAGAACAATACATGTAAATAAAATATGAGGCCTCCAAAGGAGAGCGTTTGAGGTTTATCTAACCTGAATGCTGAATCAACCTTGAGCCTAACAGCTGGGAGAAAATGCAGCACAGAGGGGGCAGCTGCCATGAGAACAGGGGAAAGGTAATTTGGGGACTCAGTGCCTGACTCTGATCTGAGATACGAAACATGTATCTTTTAGGTTGGTTGGTTGGTTGGTTGCTTGTTTTTTAAGAATCATTTTATGTCTTTGAAGTTTGTTAGCGCGCCAGTGCTGGAATCCCCTTTTAATCCACAGAGCAGGGAGAGTAATACACGATTCCTTACTCTGCCGATGTGCCTTAACCTTGTTCTACAGGAAAGGGAGAAAGTCATTCAATGCTTTGCTGAGGCTGACTACAAAGCAAAGGTACCAAACACAGGGCCAGATCCTTAGCTGGTGTCCATCAGCATAGTGCCACTGACATCCATCAAATTATTTGAATTTACGCCAGCCAAGGAGCTGGTCCACAGTTTCTCACGAGTGGTGATGGTGCTTTTTGTGATATGGACAACTACCCACTAGCAGCAACCCTGAGCCCACCAACTCATTTCACACACATTGCAGGGGGGAATGGACAACGGACCAGGCTCTGCAGTGGAGTCTGTGCTGGCGATTCCTCATACTTGTTTGGAGTCACATTGCCTTCAGTGGATCCCTGTGTGGATCCCTTTGCCAGACTGTGACCTATAACTGGCCTCATTACGTGAACAGCATTTACCTCTATAGTAGGAAATGTAACATATTGGTACAAACATCAGTTATTTAGGTCCTAATCCTACAAAGCACTTGAGGACATAGACAGCTTTGCTCATAGAGGGCCGCACATCGACTTCAATGACATTATTCATGGGAGCAGAATTAAAATTGCTTAAGTGCTTTGCAGGATCAGGGCCCCAGTTTACAAATCATTACTTTGTCCCAAATTGTTTCTTGTGCTGAGATCCAATCAATGCTTGGCATGAACGGGCCGGTCAGAGAGCCATGACCAGTTGCCTGCTTCTGAGGGTTGACCTGCTGTGGCCGTGTCCTTGAAATAAAAATTGGGATATGATTCAATGTGATAGCTCTCATGCTTAAATAGCTTGGCTGAACTGGGACTTAAATTGCTAAATACATCCTCAAGAATTAACTATCCTTCTGTGGCTGGATTAATGTCACAAACATGCTTTATTCTGTCATTCCTGTATTTCATTTATTTTAAGAGTGTGTATTTGTATATATATTCACTCCTAGGCTCATCCAGGATTCAGAAGGTGCAAGAGAAACATCTTTCAGTTTCTAGTTAGTGGGGAGTTAATCCTGTTTACATGCAATCATCAGTAGATAAATGTCCTATTGGATTCATATTCATTTAGCCAAACATTTATCTGCTTATGATAAAATGAAAGCAATTTCTAAATATGAAAAACTGGGGATTTAAGCTAATTCGTTATAAATTATGTCAATTGTAAATGATTGCTAAACCCTGGACATTATTTTTTGTTCAGATTTTGTCCTAATTATCCTGGTCTTTTAGATTTATCTCTGAGAGTTCTCCTTTTCTTTTGTATTCCTTTTTGTTCCAAGACTATAACAGGGTTCACAAGACTATAACAGGGTTCAAAAAAGAACTAGATAAATTAATGGGGGATAGGTCCATCAATGGCTATTAGCCAGGATGGGCAAAGATGGTGTCCCTAGCCTCTGTTTGCCAGAAGCCAGGAATGAGCAACAGGGAATGGAGGGGGGAGGGATAGCTCAGTGGTTTGAGCATTGGCCTGCTAAACCCAGGGTTGTGAGTTCAATCCTTGAGGGGGCCACTTAGGGATCTAGGGCAAAAATTGGTCCTGCTAGTGAAGGCAGGGGCTGGACTCAATGACCTTTCAAGGTCCCTTCCAGTTCTAGGAGATTGGTACATCTCCAATTATTAATTAATTAATCACTTGATGGTTACCTGTTCTATTCAGTCCCTCTGGGGCAACTGGCATTGGCCACTGTCAGAAGACAGGATACTGGGCTAGATGGACCTTTGGACTGATCCAGTATGGCCATTCTTATGTTATAGTTGTAGCCTTCTTCTAGTACACACATACACAAGTAATCTATTCCACCACAGTATCAAGGCATATCTTACTGTGCATTCATACTCTCTGGTTTGTTTTTACTTTGACAGATTAAAACACCTGATATATCATTTGACACAAAGATATTCTGATTCAGGGATTGATTCTGAATCTCTTGTGAGATCAACAAGCCTATTGATTTTAACAAGAACATTGGATACACAAAGAATTCTGAATCTGACTCTGCATTTAAACCAGAGTCAGAAACACAGGAACACAATGTGATGGGGAGGGATCTGACTGTACCAACTTGTGAAGCCTATTTTATACTCTTGAAATATGGTCCTGTGGCAACATTAGTGCAGACTTGCATGGGGGCAGCCGGTCATGCTGCATTCCAGACAGCTTCCCTGCCTGGGGATCTCATTTGACACCTTGTTAAGGACCATCACTGAGAGCCATCAAGGCTACAGTCTGGGACTATTGATTTTGACTCTCAACTACTGACTCACTCTATTGGAAAAAGGGCTTTTTACCTGGGCGGGGGGGAGAGGGGGGGAAGTTAGGGGATGCTGCAAGACCAAGGTGACATGTGCGGGGAAGCATGGTAGATATGGAACTGCACAGTAGCATGCTGTAGAGTCCCAGAGTTTGAAACAGTGACTAGACTCTATCCAGACCCAGCCAGCTTAGAAGCACATGGAGACCAATGACTAGGTCCACTTGCAACAGACTGATGCCTGTACAGTGGGTTGCTGGGCACATTTGTAATATATAGTAATTGTCATAACCAATCAGATCCAAGGTCCATCTGGTGCAGAATCATGTCTCTGTGGCCAGCACCAGATGCTTCAAAGGAAGGTGTAAGAAATCTCCCAGTCATTAGTATTTAGAGATTAGCTTAAACGCTGAAGTATGAATCTGAGCATCTCCTCCACATTTTTTTTTATCATTAACTATTACAACTCTGGATATTCTTGTCTTCCACATAAACATCCAATCAATTTTTGAATTTTGCTAAAATTTTGGGCCTCAGCAATATCCTGTTCCGCAGTTTAACTACACATACAGAGGGGCTTAAAGAGAAAACATGAAGCCAAGCCCCTTTGAACACCAGAAGGTTCATATTTGAATTCTGGGATCACAATGGACTCACAGAGGGATGATTTGTTCCCTATGATTTAGTTGCTTGGATAAAATAGGCACATTTTAAGGACAACCACTGTGACAGAAACTGTAAATTTAGTCTCATATGACAATGGATTTGCTTGTGAGGGGGTTTTAAACCATACAACACCTAGTATTTTAGGAACAATGATCATTTGTAGGCATTCTACCCTGTTTTCCGTTTTCTATAGCAGAACACTGAATGCCTTTGTGGAAATACAGAAAATAAGAGGCTCTGTTTACATCTGTATTCATTTGACTCAGTGCCTGACTGAGAGGAAAGTACAAACCTTGACAATAGTGGCCAGAGAAAATAAATTAGGTAGCAGCAGAGTATATGGCAGGGCATCAGAGAGCGAGAGAGAGAGTAAACCTTTTCCTCCCCCTGAGACATATCTACTATTAAATTAAGACTGTGTTCAAAACATGGCATGTTAACAAATTGCCCATCCTTCAGCACATGCACCAGGTTCGGCCATCATCAGATGTAACAAACCCCAGGGCTAGGGGGCACTAGTAGGCTTCTCAGCAAACTTGACATCTATTCTAATCTATGTAACGTATACAAGGTACTGTTTCCAAGGTAGCCATTTCGTAATGCCATTTACTGCTTGCCTGGCCAGTGATGTGGGCTGTGGGATGTGAAGTGCTTCTCTCTGGTATACTTTGCTGAGAAGGGAATATGGCCATTACTGTGGACTTCTCTTTCAAGAGACGTGACTGATGGAGAACTGGATATAAAGTTTATTAGAGAATATTTGAAAATAAGCCAGGTCTGCACTATAAACTACCATCGGCATAACTACATCACTCAGGGGTGTGAAAAATCCACACCTGTGAGCAATGCAGTTATACTGACCTAACCCCTGGTGTAGGTAGCACTATGTTGACAAGAGAACTTCTCCCGTTGACATAGCTATCACCTCTCACAAAAGTGGTTTAACTCTCCCACTGGCATAGTAGCATCTTCACCAATGCGTTACAGTGCAACTGCAGTGTTTTAAGTGTAGCCCTGCTTAAGCAAGGCAAGGTGTTAGAATTCATTCCTGATTGGCACAAAGTACACACCCACTTACAACAATAAGTGTCTGCAAGTATTCATGTCAGATTGTATGGCAGTCTGTTGTCTCAATGAAATGAAGTTATGGGGCCAAATTCTGCACTGACTTAACACCATGCACCCTTTGCTGAATTGTTCACTTTGTTGTTAGTGGAATTACACACTGGGGGGAAATTCTGAGTCCATTGAAATCAATGGCAAAACTCCCAGTGACTTCAATGCAGCTATGATTTCATCCAAGGGATAAGTCAGTGAAGAATTTGGCCTGACATTTGTCAATTGCTGTAAGTCTTTGTCAAAATAAAAGTCACAATTTAGACTTTTTAAAAATCTAACTAGTAAAGTACTTGTGTATGAAAGTTGATCTCAGTGATTTTTTTCCCCCGTGGATCAGGCCCAGAATGATCCCATTTACACAAAGTCCATTGAAATGAACAGTAGTCTTTCTATGGACTTCAATGGACTTTGGATCAGGTCATCTGTGGGCAAAAACTCTGCCGAACCATGTGATTTGTTTGATACTACATAAGAGTTCTCCAAATTTTTGGATCAGCAAATGCCCACCCAACCCTTTAAGTGGTTCAGCAGTTATCTAGGAATAACAAATCTGTTTAAAATAGGAAATCAGATGGAACTAAAGCTGTGTCAGGCAACATTAATGGTCCTATGTGCAATCTGACCTTGGACAGCTAGTCAGCTCTCGCATTGAGCTCATCCATCATTATTCGGAGCTGCCACCACAAGGCACCTCAGCCCATTAATTATTCATTAACCTCACTCATGACTTTTCATCTCTAACTAGTTTGGGGTGTTTAAAATAATCAAATAAATGTGTGCAATGGTAATAAGGATAATACCTGTGCTAGACATCCAGCCGCAGATCCAAAATAGGTGATGCTGAACAATTGAATGGAGAAAATTAAGCTATCTAAAAATAACAGCTGCTTTAAGGAGGTCTCGTACATACAGCCGGTAGAATTTTTTGCTTTAGTGATCAAGGAGGATGAATTTTCTAGGCAAGCAAAAATTGCTATTTGATTTGTTTTAATCTGTTTGATTAGTGAATTTAAATGTTAGGGACTGATAAAAAAAAATCAGGCAAGGTCCTTGCCAATGTTATGGCCCCTTTCTGCCGGTAGACCCAGCTAGACGATGGTTCCCCCACCCCACTGAAAATGTCCCTCATATGTTGTAGGGGGTCAGGGCTGCAGGAAAAATGGGGTGTGAATAGAGCAGAACTAAGCTCTGGTGAGTCACAGCTGGTCTAACCAACCCTAGGGGTTATAACAATCCCCAGTAGGCTGTTTAAGATAAAAATCCAGTCTTCACACAATCACTTCTAAGGCCAGGGACTGAAAACAAGTCATTTGTGCCCACCCATTAGCTCTATCCAGTATATTCTGGATCCAGTACAGCATCTAGTTCCATTTCCAGAATTTACATTATTTTCCTCCACAATTTAACAGTCATTCTTCCTATACGTAAATGGAAAATGGGTTATATGATCACTGAACATTGGGCCACCTTACTGTCTGGTGTCAGAAAAGTTTGTTCGTTTTGTGGCAGTTGTTTGCAGTAACCTGGAAGTGCCCAAGTTTCTAAAACAGGTCTGAATCAGAAAATGAAAGTTGTTGTTCCCCAGCAAGAACTATTGCTTTCCATATAACACTTTAAGCTAAAATATAAGCTAATAAAATGTTTCTTCAAAGATTTAGGGAGCAAAGATGCGTATTTAAAAGTGGCTACGTCAATTATACTTATATCTCACACATTACATTATGTTCTCGGTTATAACTCACCCTGCTAACTCAAGGCTCTTTCAGTGGGGTTGTTCGATGGAAGAATTTAACCTGGAAATGATTTGACTGATCTGATTGAGGCGAGTCTGAGGAACCCACTAGGATGAGATGGTAATGGGAAGTATATAAATATTATACTACCTATAAAATATGCTCCAATACATCTGTTAGTCTATAAGGTGCCACAGGACTCTTTGCTGCTTTTACAGATCCAGACTAACACGGCTACCCCTCTGATACCATACTACCTATGTACTACATACTACATTGAGAACTGAGGTGTTGTATAGCTTGAATTACAGGAACCAAACACACAAAGAAGTAACTTATCTAAAAGGGAGACTGGAAGATTTTGCACTAGCTACCAAACCCTATGTCCAGAAGAATTTATGTTGCTCCCAGCCCTTCTGGAAGCCATTTTAAATTACTTTTGACTATGACCCGGTGGTTCTAAGGAGCCTAAGAGAGTTAGATGCCCAGGAGCCATTGAAATTCAATGGGAGTTGCATGCCTAACTCCCTTAGGTCCCTTTGAAAATCCCAGCCTATGAGAATGGCTGGATTTTGTCACAACTCTAATGGTAATACGTGTGTTCCATTTCTTTGAAATATGTCCACAGCATTTGGAGATGTTTAATGTTGAAGCAATAAAGTGCCAGGTCCCGGTACTTGGCCCAAACACCCATGGAGTTTAATAGGCATTCTGCCTGTGGCTAGGCTATTCCAGCTCATGCTTTTAGCTCTGGAGGTGCCCTGGTTCAATTTCCAGTTTGTCGGCCAAGAGGGAAGCCATCATATTTGCACGTATAAAGCACCTTTCATCTGAGAATCTCAAAGCTCTTCTCAAACATTAACTAAGCCCCAAAGGTTTGATAACAGGGTGAAATGAATTTCCTCTGCTGTCCTTCTGGTAAAATAACAGGTTTTCCAATGCATGAACAGCAGTTGGTTTCGTACCTTGAAAATCGTTTTTTATGGAAATTGCTAATCTGTATATAATAAAAAGCATGATTATGTGGGATGGATTTAGTTTGCATTGAAATGGGAAAGGTGATTTCCTTGTCACTTTTCTCAGTAATGTATTTCTTTCTTAAACCAATATTAGCAAATTAAGCTGTTCATTCCTAAATAGATTACCAACAATTGTGATTATCCAGAATTTTATCCCCTGTATTTTACATTTTTCTTAAATTTATTCCATAAAATTATGCTACCACTCATGATGGGAGATTAGCGTCACATTTAAGAGAAGTCAATCCATTTGAATATATAGAAAATGATGTTGACCAGTGGATACTACTACACTATGAGTCTGATCCCACATCTATTAAACCAATGGGAGTCTCTCTGTCGACTTTTAATGGGCACTGGTTCAGACCGTATGAGCCAACACCAGCTCTCACTGGGGAGTTGGCTCAGGCTCTGAATACTATCCTATTTGTATCCAGTGCCGCAATGCAGGCCATCCCACCTTCTGTTACATCAGCAAGCCCTCCTAGCAGCATGTCTGCTCCTACTTAACTGACGTAGTTGATATTCCATGTGTCAACCTTACCTAGCTCAGTAGTAAGGGATATTTTTGCAATTAAAAGCTCCAGGATCTCTCTAATGGAGACCTTCTAATTTACCTGGAGTGTTTAGCCACTGCTATCTAAGTCTGTATTTCCTTCACCTCATATCTGATAACAGCCTGCACAAAGTTAATGCATTCCAGAACACACACAGCATCTCCAGCCCTATTGCTGTTAGGAAGCTCTTTGATATTCTAACTGCAATGGTATTGTTGAAAGTATTCATTTGAGTTGCTTGTGGCTATCTTTTCTTTAAAATTTACTAGTCTGAGTAGCTCATCTTGGTAAATGGCTTTCTAAGGTGGCTAAAGCAGACATACATATTGCAGTATATATTTAAATGAGAAACCCATTTCAGAAAGAAAGTTTTAATGATTCTGTAGAAAATTCATACATTTATTAAATCCCTGTTTCCCTCTTTTGAAAGACTGGTGAATGTCCTTAGGCCTGTCTACACTGGGGGGGAGGGTGTCGATGTAAGATATGCAACTTCAGCTACGGGAATACCGTAGCTGAAGTCAACATATCTTATTTCGACTTGCTTCCCATCCTCATGGCGCGAGATCGACGGCCGCAGCTCCCCCGTTGACTCTGCTACCGCCACTCACTCTGGTGGAGTTCTGGAGTCGACAGGGAGTGTGTTCGGGGATTGATATATCGCGTCTAAATGAGACGTGATATATTGATCCCCGATAAATCAATCGCTACCTGCTGATACGGCAGGTAGTCTGGATGTAAAGTGTCTGTTTGAAAAGGCGTTTACTACATTATTCCTCAAAGTATCATATGTACCCTAACAGACCTTAAATAGTAAAGAAGACTCTGTGAATCAAAGTGTAGTACATGATGTGCCGTAGAGATTCCCTGAAGCCATCATGTAACCATTTACAGTTTTCCTGAGTACTGTAAATTTCTGACATCAGTGTCTTCATTTGCAAAAATATCCACCTTAAAATCAGATATTCACATTGATGGAGTCCTCTTTACACAAAACTATAATTTGAATTTTAAAATATTGGAATGGGTTTAAGTTTAGGAAAATCATACTTGTAAATGAAGGCATAAGTCAAGATTTTCAAAGGTGACTAGTGATTTTAAATACCTCAGCTTGAGACACCATAAATGCACCCGATTCGCAGAAAATGCGGTGTGCTTTCCTTCTGAAAATCAATTCTCTCAACTCAGGACAGGTACCCAAAAAATGAAGGCTGCCAAAAACACAAAGCTCCTTTGAAAGTCTTGGTCATAATACTTGCTATTATAGTATGACTGCATCAGTCCTCTGTGGTCAACATCTTTACCTCTTTTCACCTGGTCATCGTCCATTGCTTTTAAATGTGGACATCAGTAATTGTCTGCCACTGAATAATAATGACCTTTGTATAATCATTGTGTCCTTCCCGACCAAAACTGGCAGCACCAGAAAAGATATTCCTTTTTCAAACCAAAAAAACATCATTCAGCCCAGCTGTGACCTATTATACAGGAATGGTGTGATGGTGATAGTTGTATTAGCTGGTTTACATGTATTTCTTCTGTTAAAGTGCACATCATTTTTCTTAATTATTTCTGACCTTTCATCTGGTATGTTATAAGCTTCTTAAGAAGAAGAAAAAAAATCTTTTTGTATTTATTCCAAGAAGATACTGGCTGTTCCACTCTGTCCTTAGAGAACAAACTAGCTAGCTGTTCAGATATAGCCTATTAGAACAAGACGAATAAACATGCACACAATAAATATCCCTTTCAGAATAAGGATGGGGAATACCAGAATCATGTTTTAGGCTGGAATCTGAGGCTGGGGCAGTTCCCAGATCCATCCCAGGGGGTCAGGAAGAGTTTCACTCTTGCTTGTAGCTGCAAGCCAAAAACCGGGTAACAAATGTCAGTGCAATAAAGAAACAGAAGTCAGGATGGAAGCCAGGTGTGTATCAGACAGTGAATTGATTCCCCATCCCCAAGCAGGCTCAGGGCTTTGTACAGAGCATTCAGAGAAGAGTTTTCTCTACTGCTCCTTATTCACTTAAAGGCAGATCTACACATACGGGTTCCATAGCCAGGCTATGATAGCCTCATACAGGAGACATCTGTCCCTGGGCTAGACGTAATCTCCATGCATGCAGCACAGTCTGTTTGAAATATTAATTTGCTACCACAGTGCATGGGTAAAGCTGGGGTGGGAGGCAGCAACGGAGATGCATTTCATTCCACATCCCACCTTAGGCAGAGATTGGGGTATTTTCCTCATTTGAAAATGTTTCAGAGAACTATAAAAGCTTTTGGACTATTTCCTCCATGGGCTATGAGAACACAGTGAACTCAGACCCAGGAGATATTTGACAATCTGGCTTGATCAGAGGTAGCTGCATGTGTCACCAAAGTGCAGGATAGAGTGTCTGAATGGGAAGAAACCATTCATCTCATCAACGTGACCTTTTTTTTTATAGCCAGTTAGCAGTCTAGGTATGGCTGCACAGATTGTTTCAAAGGTTATTGCTCCATCAGCCCTAGCTGACTGACAGGTCTCCTAATGGATAATAAATTACTATTCTCCACTCTGATTGGGGGCTCCCTGCCTGTTGCTAATGCTGATTTCCAGAGCGGACTAGCATTCACACCCTGCTTTTGCAGTTTGAAAGGATGTGGGTTCACAGGCAATAAATAAAATATGTACGGTCGAGATTTTCAAAGAAGCCTACAAAGCTTAGAATTTCAATGAGACTTTGGCCCCCAATTCTCTTAGGCCCCTCAATTCGCTTTAAAAATCCCAGCACCGATAAAAACCTGCAGGTTTATCAAGCTTTTTCTGAACATGCTTCCAGAGGATATTGTCACACTTACCCAGGGGTAGGTTGGCAGCTACAGATCATGTATTCAGCCCGTTCCCTTCCTCTAATCTCAGCGGAGCCATCCTGTCAGGCAGCAGGGAAGAGGAGATGAGGGCTCAGAGATACAGCAGCAGCACAGGCCTCTTACCTCTTGTAGAGCCTAGGGGATGCACAGGGCAGGGGACAGAATTTTGGCCTGTTTCACAAGAGAGGCAAACACTGCCCCTAGATGGGATGGTTCTGAAGGAAACCCACGAGCTGGATCTCATGGAGCGTTCCTGCCTATAGCTCCTTTCTGTGGGCTTTAGTGCAGGAGGAGACATGGCCCTTGACCTTTATTTAGTCCTTAATCATGCTGGTCCTCAGTGAAGTACTGGCTTGAGTAAGCACAGAGTAAAGATTTAATTAGGGCCTCCGGATTTGGCCCATAAAGAGAAAATGAAGTAGAACTGGATCTTTCTTGGTTAGAATGACCAGGATTTGTTACGGCAGCCTTAAGCCTCTGTATGCACTGAGATTCAGCGACACTTTCCTCAAATTTCACTGTCAGCCCAGTCACTTCCATTTAGTTTTGCCATCTGTCAAGATGCAATTAAAGATCCATTTCACTCCTTCACACTCGTCTCAGCTTGTCTCCAGTCTCTGGGTTAAGGAAGATCAGTTGTTAGTACCACTGCTGCCTGCTGTATGAATACCCAGAATACACAGGCCAGTAGTACTGAAAGGGCTCTGCTCCCATTTAGGCACTGAAATCAAGTGGGCCATGTTTTCAAACGAGCTCAGGACCAAGCACGGACCCAGCAAATCAGATTTTAAAATGTACTCGTGGTCAATCCTAGGGCACAGCCTGGTCTAGACATAGTCTGGGAGGTTTCAAAGGGTTTGGGACCATAATCCTCAACCATAATCATCATAACACCACTGAAATTAATGGGGCTGACATTAATGGGGCTATTTAATATCAGCTGAGAATTTGAGATAGCCATGTTTTCTATTTCTAGACTTAGTGGCTTTCTAGTGATTTTCAGGATTTTATTTTAAATGAGCAACACTCCAGTTCTGCAGCATCACCACAGCCGAAGTAAAATACAGTACACAGCATTGACACTGGGTGTAGGCATCTGAGGTGGGCAGTAGATTCTGTACCCTCTGCCCAACAAAGCTTCAATAGACAGACCTTCAGGTTTTACTCATGGGACTAGGATTTGGGCCTGACTGCCTGAGGCTTTTAAAAACACTTTGAATTTATGCACCTCAGGGACAGGTCTGCCCACATGCAGCTCATTGCAGGATCAGGGACCAAGTGTATATTTTCATCTCTGTCTCCAATTATGATAGGTGTGGTCAGTTACATTTCACTCATGCTTAGGGCTTCAATTTAGGAAAGCACTTAGCCACATGCTTAAGTCCACCACTATTCAAAACAGCACTTTAGCACGCTAATAGGCCTTAAGCACATGCTTTAAGTTAAATACATACTTAAATGCTGTCCTCAATAGAGATGCTTTCCTGAATCAATGTCCTATTATTAAAGCCACTTTCCTTTACTCCTGGTTCAAAGAGGTCAGAAATAGCTCACTTAGTTTACCGCTATCACCCATTTGTACTGAGATTAATTGCTATCCATAGTTTGTTTAGATGAGAATTGAGGTTGCTAATCCATTTGACGTTATTAAAAACATCCTTCCATATCTCTAGTCTCCCCACTTCTCCTCTAATGCTCTGAATCACCTAAAATAGTAATGAGAATACACAGCCGTCTGCTGTTTTCATAGAAAAGGCAGTAAAAGAGGCAGTTGCTGTTCCCCTGAGTTCTAGCTCACGAATCAGAAATTGTAATCAGCCAGCGAGTGTCTGACACACTAGATAGCTTTTGCTATTTCATTACTGCTATATTAAAATCTTTACTGTTTGAATTTGTATTCAGAGAGAGAGAGAGATAGCAGAGACAGCCACAAAGGGGGGAAATTCACTAATTTTTTTAAATCCCCTTTTCCAGACTCAAATTTCAAAATTCAAACTTTCCAGTGCAATAGTTGATCGGAAAATTCCATGAATGAGGTTCTGACCTTCTGGTGTCATTAAAGATCCCCTGGCCCATTTAGCAATAGTAGTAATGGTGCCGAGGTTTTTAACTATGGTAACTGCATTCTCCCTCTTCCCAAGTTCCTGCCAAGTGCAATTTCAAATAGCTATGGTATACTTTTCCACTACCAATCCTAAACCATTGCATAGTGTTGCTGTGCACTGTTAACCCCAGAAGTGGCTGCATTTCTGTCATAAGTGGGCTTGATAAATCAGTTTCTTAGCTCGCAGGGTTACAGAAATGCAAAGAGTTATTAGTAATTATTATGCAGTCTCAGTTTACAAACAGATTTCTTAGAAGTCCATCATGGGTTTTCCTAGCCCTTCTTTACCTGTGATATGGAAGACAGACTATTCTTTTACATCACAGAACATTATTATATTCTTAGCAGAATCTCCACCAATATGGCTAATATGCAGGTTTTATAAAATCTATCCTATTTAGGCAATCAGCTCCCTGACAGAGGGTGCTCCTTTTTGTGCCTCAATCCCCTGTGAACTTATAAATCATGCTGTGACAAAAAGAATTAGATTTATTATTTGGCATAGTGGCGAGACCGGCTCTGGCACCAGCAAAGCAAGCATGTGCTTGGGGCGGCACATTTCCAGGGGCGGCGCTCCGGTTGTCAGCCAGGCTGGGGCCGCGTGTCACGCAGCAGCAGGGCGGGCAGGGCCAGCAGCCGGAGCGCGGGCAGAGAGATCAGCGTGGAGGTGCACGATGGCCAGGCAGCGCTCGAAGCTGAGGCAGCCCAGGCAGAAGGCGGAGACGAACATGTTGAGCAGCACCAGGTAGCTGCTGAGCTTGCACAGCACCGAGCCGAAGGGCCAGTGGAAGCGCAGCACCGTGTGGGCGGCCCACAGCGGCAGGGTCACCACGATGGCCAGGTTGGCCAGCGCCAGGTTGCCAATGTAGGTGTTGGCGAAGCGGCCCTTGGCCCACACGGAGAAGATCACCAGCCCGTTGCCCAACAGCCCCAGCATGAAGACCAGCCTGTAGAGCATGGGCAGCAGCGAGGAGGACACCTCCCGGTCCGCTGGCCACTTGCACTGCGCGCCTGGCCCACTCTCGTTCACCTCCACATAGTAATAGTAGGACTTGCCGCCCAGCGGGTCCGCGGCCGCATCCTCCATGGCCCCGCACTGCGCCCCGCTGCCGCCTATAAAGGAGGCTCCCGCCACTGTCGCCTGCAGCGCGCCCAGAGACCCACCCCCGGCTGCCGCTCTGCCAGCCCAGCCCGCCGGGGGCCGGGCCGTCCCGGGCCAGGGTCCTGCCCTCTGCCCCAATCACACCCTAGTCCAGAATCCCAGCCCCTGACCCAGGCACATCACTTCTCCCCCACTTCCAGAGTACCCCCACCCCCACCCCCTGCCTCCCAGCACAGAGCAAAGCTTGAAGAGAGACAGAAAGGGAACAACGTGGGCTCCTGTTTGCTTGGGTTGGGGGGAGAGTGGAATCACTCCTGACCCCACACCGGGGGAGCCAAAACAAAACAAAAAACAAAACAAAATATTGCAAAGTGCAAACATGTAAAAGCCAAAAAAAAGGAGGGAAGGGGGCAGCCAAAAATGGTTTTGCTTAGGGCGGCAAAAAACCTAGAGCCGGCCCTGCATAGTGGCACAACTGTATTATCGCAAGTATTGTGGCATAATCCTTTGAATCAATAATTTGACTATGAATACTTGCATTTTATTAAATGCAAACAAAAATGCCAACAGGAAGTTGCTTGGGATTTTACAAATTTACTTTACATAATATTGAACAATAGATGTCACTGTTATGCCAATAAAAATACTTGGCAATATTTGAGTTTATTGGTCATTCTATTAACCTTGTGCAGAGCTGATAAGTCAAAGAGGGATGACATGATTCCAGAGAGATCACAAACACGTGATACATTTTTTAACACTAATCTACCCTCTCATTGGTACATACATAAATATACATATATATTTAAAAGAATATGTACTGATGATAAAAAACCTATAATGCAGATTATCCTTTAATGATGACTTCATGCAAACAGAGTCACTCAAAAATAGATAGTTTATTCCCCCCATTCTTACAGAGTTACTACGAGTGATAGAAAGTGAAGTATGTTTTAGGGAGTTTGTTGAAAGGCTGGTAAAACTTCAGAGGTTCAATTTCTTCTCTTTAAAATGGACATAGGGATCGTCTATACTTGAAACACTGCAGCTGCATCACTGAAGCACTTCAGTGTAGACACTCACTACAGCAACGGGAGGGGTTCTCCCATCAGCATCGTTAATTAACCTCCCTTAGAGGCGGCAGCCAGGTTGGCAGAAGAATTCTTCCGTTGACCTCGTGCTGTCTCCACTGGGGATTAAGTCAGTTTAACTATGTTGCTCAGAAGTATGGATTTTTCACTCCCCTGAGCAACGTAGCTGAGTTGACTTAACTCTGGAGTGTAGACCTGGCCTTATTTACACCCATCCCCAGGAAGCAGCCATTCCAAGTATGGGGAGGTGAGCTGATTGGCATAACCAATAAGAAGAAGGAAAGGATTATTAGGTAATCAACCGTGTCACTGAGAGCATTGGAGGTGATGGTAGGGCCTCAAAAGTAACTCTACAAAGCAGCAGGAGACAGGGAGAAAACTGAAGAAGGAGGAAGCATGGAAAGAAGAAGACTGTTGTTGCCCTGCACCTCATGTGCCATTTACACCACTGCAAAGTGAAAGACTTTTCAGGCACAGTTGCCCATTTTATGTGCAGAAATGCCAAGTTTGACACATTAACCCACAAATTTTGTCCACGCAGTTAAAAAGCCCCACTGAAAATGTGACCGATCACATATAGCAGCTTCAGTGGTAGGGGGAAGCCCATTCACTGAAAGAAGAAAGAACAGTCTACTCACACACACATCGCCCATAAGCAGCTCCAAGGGCCAAGAGGAAGTGGGCCAATATTTTCTCCCTCCAGACAAAGGGGCTGGAAGTGCGGCTGCCAACATTTCCTGCGGTGAGTTTTTGGTGGGCCCAGCTACCTCAGTGCCTGGCCTGTCACATAATCTTTCCTCCTGACATTTGCTTTCTCTTGTGTTTGAATTTAGCATGCTCCAATGCTATGCATTATGGGGCATCTCAAATCACTGTAGGGCACTCTACTGGCTCAAATCCAAGAGGTAACAGAAAGCAGATGCTTAAAGCTCAAGGGGCTTCCTGAGAAGTTTCCCTTGCTGTCTGGTCTGTTGATTATGTATTATTTGGAATTTCCAAATAACATGACGTGGTTTGGCAGGTTTCAGCTGCCTCAAGATTGGCCACAGAATTACAGTTAGTTTGGGAGTGAGGACTCCAGTGTAATGAGACACTCATACTTTAGGGAGGACCTTCTGAATTTGTGATAGCTTTAGTAGCACAATCAGCAATATCGCAAACACTATAACATAGCAAAGTAGACAGAGATAATACAAGCATCCAGAACTTGCAAACTCGCTTTGCTGGGAAGCCCCATAGTAGGTAAGATGGCCTACAAGTAGTCCTTGCCCTATCAGGTTCCAGGAACTCTCCCAGGAGTGCATGGGCTGAACACCACCTTTTATCATAGGCCACGCTAACACCCACTATGCCTAATACATATTCAGTAGAGGTGTCAGTCCCCTTTCCTCATCTGTATTTCCTCACCCTATTCATGCTCAGCCTTTTACCTTAAGCTCATTATTGTATAGTTACCAGGAGATAATATCATTTATTGGAGAGCAACAAACTCTAGAACTTGTCTGAAGCTTCCTGAAGAAGAGCTCTGCGTAAGCTCAAAAGCTGGTCTCTCTCACCAACAGAAGTTGGTCCAATAAAAGATATTACCTCACCCATCTTGTCTCTCTAATAGCCTGGGACCAACACAGCTACAACAACACTGCATGCAATTGGTTACCACAGCATTCTTAGGGTTGGACATCTGCTGAGTTTCTAACTTAAAATATCACAAGGTGCCATTTTATACCAGCTTTAGGTTACCTGTCAGCAGGTAACAACACTCTATCTTGTGACATCTGGTGATATAGGGTCTCCTACTAGTTAGTTGCTTATGTCAAGTCTATAGGTCTTAGCTTGAGTTAATTTGACTAAGCGGTTGTCTTACAGGCTTGAGACCCGTTGGCTTTTGCATTACTGCTTTAATCCAGTGGTTCTCAATTAGATATTTGCCTAGTTTTACATCAGGCTACAGAAAAAGCACTAGCGAAGTCAGTATAAACTAAAATTTCATACAACTTGTTTATACTGCTCTATATACTATACACTGAAATGTAAGTATAATGTTTATATTCCAATTGATTTATTTTATAATTATATGCCATTTTTGCAGTAGTAGTGTGCTGCGACACTTTTGTATGCAAGTAGTTTTTAAGTGAGGTGAAACTTGGGGGTACGCAAGACAAATCAAACACCTAAAAGGGGTACAGTAGTCTAGAAAGGTTGAGAGCCATTGTTAGAATATGCCCATATATCTATAGCAAAATAGCTGGCTATAGCCTGTAGCTTGTAGACCTGCCTCAGCCTCATATTTAGACAATTTTGTGACAAATCTTAATTTTATTAAATATTCTTCTTCCCTGTTTATTTATCAATAGAGATTTTCACATAAAAACAGGATTCTTGTGTCTGAGACTTCACCTACTCTTGTTTTTTCCCCCGCTCAACTCCAAGTCTTATCCTCGTATATCACATCTCATCACAATCCGCTACTGAGAAAATGATTGGGAGGGCACCAGCAGAACAACAACTCTAAATGTGAAAACACAAAAAGAGGGAAATCTTCAAGAACTATCCTGAGGAATACAATCATTGTTTCTGTGCTCACATTTCTAGTAGCAATCGAGGATGAGAGGCACACTGTAAGGTGAATTGTTACAGAATAGAATGTCCTTCAAAGTTCTCGCTGAGATGTCGCATGCTCCTGTCGACAATAAAACAAAGGAGATACAAACACCTCATAAATCCTATTTTTAGATTCAGTTGGAGAAAGGTTTGTTACCTCACGATGCTAAGTGGGAGATGTGAGAATTTGAAATTTAATGTGTACTAAGAGTTTTTTCAGTATTGCCTGTTAGTACAGTGGAATTTCAAACATAACCTTCTAGCAATATAAAATAGGTGCTATGAAAAAATCATTCATTTAAATGTGGTTTTACTGTATTGCCAATAGAGATCACTTTCTTGGCTTTGTTGAAATTAGTTTAAGAATCATACATCTCTATAATGCAAAATCCTAGCATCTGTGAAAGTAAAAAATATTGATGTGCATTACTAAACATATGTTACTGGCTGCAACTAGTATTAGTTCCATCTGTCTTGGGGTTTGCCTGAGCAGAGAAACAGAAAAATCTGACAAAGGACCTCAAGTTTTAGCACAATAATAACAACGTGATGAGATATAATACTGGGATAGTAAAAAAAGAAAGAACATAGGGACAAATCCACAGCATCAGTGCTAAACTGACGAGCAAGCTGCACGTAGTGCAGAGGACACACACCGCCTCAGTAGCAACACCTAGAGGCACTCTGTCTCCCCGAGTTCCTGGGTGCACAGGGGCTGCATGCCCTTTGTAGGGCGCAGATTAAGCAGCCCCACTAGTCAATGTGTGACAGTCACCACCTTGGCTGACGCATTGGGGCCTGAACTACACCTTCAATGCTAAACGCAGAATCTGGGTGGTAACAGACTTGTTTCCTCTGCAGCTAGGGCAAAGCGGGGGACTTGTAATACACTCACCAGTGGGTTACAAATGCCTGTGTTTTGAGATGGATGGAATGGTGAATTCGTGGCTCTGATTCCGCTCTGAGAAACAGCAACAGCTCCTGTGCACCCCAGGATGTCAGAGCTGCAATTCTGTTGGGCCCTGGCTTTGGTCTGCTCAGGAGTAGGCTACTTATGCCTCCTCCTGATCTCAACGTGCACATAGGGCCAGGTAGCCTCTGCCCTTGATTCTTACCCAGACAATACTTTGCAGAGTCAACCAGATACTAATGAGCACAGGATGGGCTAAGGAGAGCAGTACTGCCAACTTAAAAAATCACAAGTCACCTCCCCCCCCGCAAAATCATGAGATTTATTTAAACAAAAAATTTTTGTTTTTCTATTGGCTTTCTGGTTTATAAGCATTTATGTTTCATGTTTTCATAGCTTTTCTCTGTCCCTGCCAGCAGGTATATGGGATCTTGGGGAACAATTACCACACAGGTGGGGTGCAAAATAAACTTATAAAGAAAAAAAAAAAAAAAGAAAAAATTCATAGTGAGGGTATGGGTTTTTAAGGGTAGACAATAGGGGGGGTTTTTTTTTTTTGGTAAAAGTAGTAAGGGGTTTCAAGGGGTACACACACAGTACACAGTACACATACAAGTGGTAATTAACAGACAGGTAGGAATGTAACAGGTAGCTAAGCGATTTCTATGTAAAAAAGGTGTGCATATAACCAACTAAACTAACAGGAAAAAAACAAAAAAATAACAAAAAATAACAAACAAAAATAGGTATGTATGTGTAAGAATGTGGTAAAGTAAAATGAGAATGTAGAAAGGAAAGAAAAGAAGAAATGGGGTTTTTAATTATTATGAGAGAGACAGTGAGACAAGAGCAAACAGCAAACAAGCAAAAGCAGCAGAGAGGAGAGAGAGTGAGAGAGAGAGGAAAGACACAGAGTGGGAAGAGAGACAATACAGAGACAGAGAATTATCAATTAATATATAAGAGCTTACTTAACCAATCTTAAAACACAAAAAAACAATAAAACAAACAACACAGCTAAACAATTCCTAAGCACAGCTAAATGCTAAACTTAACTATGCTAATGCTAATTATAACTAGGAGGGTGCTGTGGGGAGGGTGAGTGTCTGTGTCACAGTGTGTCAGGGAGGGGCAGCAGGCAGTGGCTAGGCAGCAGTGAAAGCTGAAGGAACAGTCCAAGGGCAGCAGCACAGGCAAGCAGAACTTGGCAGCAGAGTGCCACAGAGTTAGTGAGAG
This sequence comes from Mauremys reevesii, assembly GCF_016161935.1. Classification (NCBI taxonomy): domain Eukaryota; kingdom Metazoa; phylum Chordata; order Testudines; family Geoemydidae; genus Mauremys; species Mauremys reevesii. The sequence goes on along the minus strand of NC_052637.1, from coordinate 34,297,741 downwards.
AGGGTTTAGGAGAGAGAGGTTTTAAAAGACAGACCAAGTGTGTTGGGAGGAGTGAGCCAGCCAGTGAGAAGAGGGAGACAGAGGGGGAGGGGAGGAGAGGGGGTTTGGGGACACAGACAGAGAGTTTGTGTGCTGGTGTGACAGAGAGCAGCAGCCAAATAAAAAAAAAATAAAAAAATAAAATAAAAAGTAAGTCTAAAAGTATCTTAGCATCCCCCAGAGCAGCAGCAGCAAGAGAGCAAGGCAGCAAGAGAGGCAGAAGCAGTACAGAAGTCTCAGAGAGGTCTCTTCTTCTAGGTCGTCTCTCTTCGTGCAAATCAAAAAAAGGTAAAGGGAAAAAAAAAAAAAAGCGGCCCAAAAAACCCCAGAGAGCGGAAAGGATCAGAGGCAGAACCACTGAAGTCTCTGTTCAAAATTGTCAATTTTAAAGGCAAACCCTGGCTTCCGCCAAAAGTAACTGTCTAAGGGCCTCCTTACAGAGGAGGGAGGCAGAGGGAAAAAAGAGGCAGGCAGAACAGAGGCAAGCAGGCAGACTGAGGGGCATGGGGAGGCCTGAGAGGCATGGAGGAAAAAAAAAATGCAGGAAACAAAAACAGCAAACCAGAGCCCTAACCCAAGCCCAGCCCAGGTACAACAAGGAACAGGACTAACTAACCCTTTACAGGAGGCAGTGGTCCCACTTAGTGTGGCCATCCCTTAGTGGGTGGCCATCCTTTGAGAAGAAACATGGCTTTTGGCAAACAACAATGGGGGCCCTCCCCAACTAAACAGGCCAGCCCAGGAAAACAACAGGACACAGGAAACAAAACAAAGAGGGAGAACAGGAAGACAAAATGGAACAAAGCAAAATGGAAGAAAATGAAAAGAAAGCAATTCTCCACAACCATGCAGGCCACAAAGTTACTTAAAAAAATGAAAGTTGTGATTTTCACATACCGTGGCTCCAGGAGCTGCAGTATTAAAGAAAACCAGCAAATTTTGAGAGACTTGAGAGCTGGCCACGCTGGGGGAGCTCAGAAGAGAGGAAGTGACTGAGCAGCTGAAAGGGAGAATTTCCAGATGGGACTGCACAGGTGAGTGAACAACTCCCAAATATAGAGTGGCAAAGGCAGATCAAGAAAGCAAGCCAAGGCCCTAGGTGTGGCCGGGGAAGTAGGTGGATACAAGGTCACAGAGCAAAGCCATGGACACTTTCAAAAACCAGGATTTTTCATTTAATTCTTCAATGGACAGAAAGCTGATGAATGTGATGGGTGATGGGGTGACTCGTCCTGTCTTCCTCTAGGGAGGAAGAAATTGCAACAGTTGAGATCCAGAACCATGAGAATTAAAAAGGATTTCAAAAGAGACAAAGTCACCATGGGATGCATTCTAGTAACATTCTACACATTAACAGGCAGGATTATTAGACGAAAGAGTTGTGGGAAATAAAAGAATATTTGGGAGTAAAAGATGACTCCAATGTCCCACATGTGGAAAAAAATAAGCAATTAGAGCAAGGTCACAGATAGGGTGACCAGATGTCCCAATTTTATAGGGACAGTCCCGATATTCAGGGCTTTTTCTTATATAGGTGCCTATTACACCCCATCCCCATCCTGATTTTTCACATTTGCTATCTGGTCAACCCTAGTCAGAGACATGGGACAAAGAAGACCTTTTACCCAGAAGGAGGGCTTCCATCTGTGAAGCGTTCACTGGTAGGAATTTATGGTGTAGCCAGAGCTGACAAAGGCTCTAACCCTACAATGAGCTTCATGCAGGCCAACTCTTGAACTGTGGTTGTGTATACAGCTATTAGCCGTTATAAACAGAAGGAACATCCAACAAAGTATTTCAGTTGTTTAAGTAAATGGCTGGTCTTAATACATTAAGTGCTCCTCACTTAATGAACACTTGTGGTTGTTAGAGCACTGCAAACCTAAAACCAGGTTAAACTCATCTGATTTTCGGGTTTATTACAAACTCAAGCCTAGGGCACGCACATGAAAATAATAATTAAAAAAAATTGAAAAGCACTAAAAAATTTTTTTAAATACTTTCAGTCAATGCAGAATAATGTACATGTGTGTTTGTTGTTGCTAGGTTTGTTTGTTTTTTAAATCTGCTTAATCCACAATTTCAAACCCAAAACACAGAGTGAAGTTTGCTGTTGCAAATCCACATACAGGTAAACCAAAGAAAAAGCTTGAACAAAGCCCCAGAAACCATAATGGATGAGTTTTGCTCACCTCTATACATGATCAAATGATTTCTGATTATGCAGCAAGTTTGCTAAAGCAAAGGACGATATAGAAGAGAAGATAATCAAATTACAGGAAGGGAGAAACAAGATGAATCTATAAATTATATAATGATTCTAATGGCAAATGCTTATTCAATTAATTACTTTGCTAGTTCCCTAGGAACCAGTAGACTGTGCTCATGAGTCACTTCCCAAGCCGAGACCCAGAGAGATTCCTTATCATGTAGGTCATGGGTTGGCAATCTTTGGCATGCAGCCCATCAGGGTAATCCGCTGGTGGGTCACGAGACATTTTGTTTACGTTGACTGTCCGGAGGCATGGCTCCCTTCAGCTCCCAGTGGCCACGGTTCGCCGTTCCCAACCAATGGGAGCTGCGGGAAGCAGTGGCCAGCAAGTCCCTGTGGCCTGCGCCACTTCCTGCCACTCCCATTGTCTGGGAACGGCAAACTGTGGCCACCGGGAGCTGCGGGGGGCTGTATCTGTGGACGGTCAATGTAAACAAAATGTCTTGCAACCCACCAGCGGATCACCCTGATGGGCCGTGTGCCCAAGGTTGCCAACCCCTGATGCAGGTATAAACAAAACCAGAATGTTCTGTTTCGTGCCTATGATGCAAACCATACTGTCTGCTAGAATTTTTTTCAGCTCATTAAAACTCTACTTCTAATATGCCCAACTCAATGCATAACCATGTTGCTAATATACTTTATTCCTCAGCTTTACACCTTGGACATGACCTCACACCCCAGCATTAGGAACATAGGCCTGGAATCAGCATATAGGACAAGCACAGGGAGAGAACATCACCCACCCCGCATCCCTAAAGGGAATCTGCGCAAAAGATATTATGACTCCAGGCTGTATTAGCTTCTTCACAGAGCCGCTCCTCCTCTTCACACACACACACAGTTAAAGGGGAGGGTCCGGGGAAGTTTCCCAGCATCATCAGCTTGCGATTACCTGGCAGTGCAGCTCCAGATGGGATTTAGGTGGGATGCAGGCCTAGGTGGGATTTAGGATCTGGTATCTCTTTCAACCCCACCTCTCCATCACCACCTCTGACACAAGAATTCAGAGGAGACGCCAGATGGGGAACCTCAAAGAGTTTTCTCTTCCACAAAAACCAGGAAGGAGCCGTAAGGGAGGGGGAACTCTCCCAAAGCTATTTTTGGAATACCGGAGACTTTTTTTCAACTGGAAGCTGCCATTCCCCAGGCTTTTGTACTTGCTCTTGGAAACAGCATCTCTTAATTTGACATCCAATAATGATAGCCAGAGAAGAATGAGGTAATTGCATAAGCTATTAGTGCTGGAAGAAATAGGATGCTAATACACCAATGTTTGAAAAGGGCTTTGAAGATGAAAAGTCTGAGTATTACCACTAGTCAATCAGCATTTAAACATTTGTGTCTAACGAATTCACCACTGTAGATACTGATTCCTTCAACACAGCTCCCCACAGCTAAAGGGACAAGAGGACAAATCTTCTACCAGAAATGGAAAGGGAGCATTAGAATGACTGATGGCATCTGAACTATGAAGGAGACTATTGGAGACACCAGCTTCTAGTTCTGAGCCCATTCCAAAGGCCATTGAAGTCAACAGGCGTTCTTCCGTTGACTTCAACAGGCTCTGGACCAGGACCTCTGACACGCAATAGGATAAACTGGTTGATGGTATCAAAAGCCAAGTAGGAAGAGGAAAAGAGCAGAGATTGCCATCAATCAATTCTGTATTATTTACACATTTTAATCTCACAAATATTTATTTGTTGCCCTATATCGCTCAGGAATTTAACCAAATTAATTTCTAAAATGAATAATAAGTGTAGATGTGTACCAGAAGGTTTAGCATAACTGCAATCCAACAAAGAGCAGTTTCTGTAGTGTTTCACATCAGGGATGATGCAACAATCTACGGCTATCTTTCATCTTATGCCTTTAGCACAGTAATATGCAAATGCAGCTTTTCTGGCCCTTTGGTCTGGCAAATCATCTCTCTTCAAGGCCTTTGATACAGGGCACTATATCCCCTGGCTCCCCCTTGAATTTCTCCCCATAGGACAGTCATAGGACAGTATCTTGTTCCTCGGCCTGACTTCTGGGAAGGAAGAAGTTTTTCTTTTATTTTTTTAAATGACTCACAAGAATAGAGGTGAGAGAGAAAAAATAGCAGGGGCATATTCTATATGCTTATTGCTTATACACACAAAATAACCTATATTCCCCAAAAGTATCATTCTCAGAATAGAAACAACAGCGCTTTGCACTCTAACACCTTTTAAAATCACTCAAAATGCCTAACTCCCTGGGAATCTGTTCTCAAGTTGGTACAGCTTGACAGAATGCAGGAACAGGCAGTATCTAGAAAGGTACAAATATATATATTTTAAAGGGATATGAGGGAAGCCTGCACATGTGAGATTCAATTTCTTTTCTATGAGTTCCCTGCTTTTCCCTAGTGATTAGCCCCTACACCCTGCATGGTTCTGCTATCTGCAATGAGAAACTATCTGGTGATATCCCAGGAATGTTTTCACTCTAGCCCGAAATGCCGTTCAAGAGAGAAACAAACAGGACAATCCCACAGACATCTTTTAAGTATCCTTTAAGCAATCAAGTTGTTGGGTGGCTAGAGCCGCGGTATCATAACAATTGCCATCTTACAGTAGTTTACAATCTTTCTGCTCAATTTACAGAACACGGGATCTCTTCACACTGATCTGGTTGCCGCCATGTTGTTCCTTACGCAGGATTGACCGGAATGATTTCACTTTATCTTGGATCTCAGTCAGAATGCCAATCTTTTGCCCCAGGACTGCTTCAAATTGTGCAGCATAAAAATCCACATCATAATCTATTTCTTCAGCCACTTCCAGGAACACTTTCAACCACCGAAGAGACTCCTGGTGCTCATCTATAAGTGCTTTCTCATCCAACTCTTTTCTTTTCTTCTGGGCTTTCTCTCTGGCATTGAAAGTAAACAACTGAGGAGAGACTTCCTCCTCTTTCTGTACACAAAATACTTTGAACTCATCCGTTTCAGGCAAGCTCTGTACAGTCCATGGTTTCTTCAGGTCATCCAGCTGATATGGGAACTGGGTGATGACTGGATGTAACTGTCCAAGAGAATTAGGATCTACAGTCAGTTCCTTCACCCTGTTGGCATACCTTAGAGTATTGAGAGTGTGCTCACAGGATCTCATCCCTGGAGAGATGGTGGCGATCATGCACGTGCATGAGTTCTCCCCTATGAACGAGTCCCTTAAAACCTGGGTGAGTTTGCTAGCCCTGAATGGGGTATGGGCTTTGTTGCGCCCAAGGGCCCTGATGCATTCCTTGAGCGCCAGGAGAGACTTGTTAATCTCAGCCCCTTCCAGCCTTGTCCGCCTGTCCGCACTGCCGGTGTCGGCTCCTCTCTCATTCCCAGCCAAGTCAATCAGGGAAAACTTGCCGTGCAGCTTCCTTCTCTTCCGGAGGATGATCTGGAAGATGGCATGGCTGCGGGAGGAGTGGGTGTTGGCAGAGGTCTGGCCTGACGTCCTGCACCTGTTGCCCATCTCGATGAGCTTCATGACATCCTCCACGCAGCTGACCTCCTCCTCCTGCAGCCCCACCACCTGGATCTGCTGCTTGCCGTCCTCCAGCACCTTCAGCCGGTTCCTCCAGTTGAGCAGGTCGTACACCTTGCCCCCATAGATCTCAAAGAAAGCCCCGTAGACCTGGAGCTCCAGTTGCTCGTAGCTGGGCTCCCGAAGCCAGCAGAAGACATCCTGGGCTGCCAGGGTGTAGATGCCCTTGGGGCAGCCCTGGCCCTTGGCCGAGAGGTCTCCCACCATGGTGTGGGTCTTGCCGCTGCCCGTCTGGCCGTAGGCGAAGCAGGTGGCCATGCCCCCGCGGAAGATGCTCTCCACCAGCGGCTGGGCCGTGTGCCTGTACACCAGCTCGTTGGGGGCGCTCTCGTCGAAGGCGTGGTCGAAGCGGAAGGTCTGGCTCTCCAGGTAGCGGCTCAGGTCCAGCCTCTGCCGGGCCTCGTGCACCACCACCACGCCCCGGCAGGGGACGGTCACCACGTCGAAGTCCTGCAGCCCGGCCTCCCGCGGGTTGAGCGGCCGCTTGCGGACGCAGACGCGGATCCGGTGCTGGGGGCCGGGCTCGGGGCCGCCCAGCGCCCCGCCGTGCAGGCGGCCCCGGTGCTCCTGGATCATGCAGATCACGTCGTAGTTGGGGTGCGGCGAGGCGGCCGCCTGCTGGGCTCGCTGCTCCCGCAGCTCCCGCTGCTGCCGCCGCCGCTTCTGGCGCAGCTCCTGCAGCCGCTCCACCTGCCGCACGCAGGGCGATTTCCTGCCGGGGCTGCAGCGCCCCGCGCGGGGCCGGCCGGGCTCCGGCTCCCCGCCGTCCCCGCCGGGCGGCTCCAGCTTGGCGGGCGTCGCCGCCGGCTCGGCCGGGAGGCTCTGGTCGCCCTGGGCGGAGCAGGGCGCGGCGGGGGCCAGGTGGGGGTTGAGGGCGAAGGCGAGCGGCAGCTCCACCCTCTTGCCCTTGTTGGCCCCCTGCTCGACCCACTCCACGGTGAGGCTGGAGCTGGCCCGGTGCAGCGCCGTGACCAGCGCCGGGTGGATGCGCCCATCGCTGCGCTTGATCTCCAGGTAGGAGCCGACCAGGATGCTCCCAAAGTGGCCGGCCATGCGCTGCGGCGGCGGGGCGGCCCCGATCCCCGGCAGCAAAGGGAAGCGGGAGGGAGCGGGGAGCCCGACGGAGGCGGCTGCAGGGGGCAGGAGGCGCCCCGGGGGCTGAGAGCTGCCGACCAGCGCATGGCCGCCCCCGCTGGGCAGCGCCCGGCGTCACAATGAGCTGGGGCCGCGACGTCAGGCTGGTGGGGCAGACCCTCCAGCACAGTCTCTTCGGGCGGGGAGAGCGGAGCCCCGTTACCAGAGCTAGCCAGGGCAGCTGGAGGTGGAGGGGCAGGCAGGGCCTAGGAGAGAGGGTCAGCTATTCAGAAGCCAGGGAGAAACCACAGCCCTACTAGAAACCGCTCAGATCCTACCCCTGAAACATACCAACTTCATCCCTCAGCTAATCTAGGGCATTTCTTCTTTCCTAGTGCTGGCCTGAAGGTGGGAATAAAAGGAGTCGCCAAACATCTCCCACGTTTCCTGGGTGTAGTCTTGACCTTTCTTTGCTCGTGATGATTTTTTTTTTTTAAATAGGAGGATGGTGGGAACCACAGCTGCTTCCACGGTTCCAAAGTCCTGCTTGAATTTCCAGGCTAGTGCATCCATGCTATGACACATCCCGTCGAAGGAGATCAGTCACAGGGGTAGCTAATGTGACTGCTATCACAGTTTAGCGTGGTGACCCTTAAGTGCAGAAATTCAACAAGGCATTTTCCCCCAGAGCATGAAAACCACAAAAGCAAAGGATGAAAACAAAAACTGCCACCTTCTAGTGTTCAAATATAAGTATGAAAACGATGTTCTTACTTCAAAGACAGTGTTAGGCCTCGTCTACGCTACACAGTTTTGTTGACAAACCTCAGCTTTTGTTGGCAAAACAGTGGAGGTGTACACACTGAAATGCTCCTCCCACCTATATAACTCCCCTCCTGTGCTGACATCATAAAACCATCTCAATGAGAGGCATAGGGCTTATGGCCGTGTAGTTAGGGTGATGCCGTGTCTGTGTAAACACTGTGTTCCTTGCAGCGGCTGTTAGCTGTCATCCTTGTCAAGAAAGCCGACTCATGGGCTGCTGCCAGGGCTCCGCTCCAAGCCGGGCTGCCACCCAGGCTCCTGGCTTGGACTGGTGCCCAGCTTCACCATTGTCCGGAGTGAGCCCTGTGCTCCCACAGCGTCCCAGCTCCCTGCTCCCCCTCGGGAGCACAGCAGTTGACTGGACTCCAGGTGCAGATCTCCCCCTCGGAGACAAGCTCCCCCTGCTCCCAGCTGGGAGGTTGAAGGCAAGAAAAGCCCCAAGGGGCAGCTGGGCTCCCGGTAGAGAGCTGCATGGAGCTAAGAGCCCTGGCTCTCAGTCCCCCACCCTGCCCCTCTTCAGTCGGGGGCAGCACTCCTAGTGAGGAGATACACCTCAGACAGGAGTGCAAAGTGGACATCAGCCACTGCAGTAATTAATGTGGCTGTAAGGCAACCTAACATAGATCAACTTATCTTTGTAGTGTAGACAGAGCCTTAAATGTCTGTTGCACCCCTCTTGAAAAGCACATGGGTTTAAGGGTTAGCAAAGGGAAAATATTTGTAGTGGATACATTTTGCCCCCTAGAGAAGAAGAATTTAATATCATTTGAATAACAAAAAAGAATAGAAGCAGCTATTTTTAATCTCAACATTTGTATCACGTTATTCAGTCATCTAAAGGTTTCTCTAAATAATGAATCACCAGGCTCTGGTTACACAGAAAACATTTCAACAGCCTGATTTGTTTGAAGAGATTTGATTCAGGCACTCAGTGTGGACTGCATTGTTTCCAGATTCTACAGCAATACGCCTGGTATAAATGTCTACAGCTAAGTAGGTAGGTTTGTTTTTTTAAGTTGATGCCTTTACATATAACAAATTTTTAAGGGGGTCTTCAAATATTTATTCCACTTTTTTTTGACTGGTAATCTAAAGTGATTATGACAATACTAAGTATAACTAAGATCATCAGAACTTAATGATTCCCCCCCAACCCCCCCCCCCCCACAATAGCCCAGACTTTAATTTGTTTGGGCCAGTAACTAAAGGTAAAGCCAATGCAAAAAAAGCTTGTGTGGACTGGGTTTGGGAGGGGGGGACACTGGGGCCATACTTTGAGGTGTTCTGAAACCATTCAGAATGGTTGAAAAAATATGAGACACCTCAGAGTAAAATAATGGAGTCTTGGAAGTTCCCTTTTCCGCAGGAAAAGTATTTTCCAACCAATACAGATATATTGTAATAGCCCGTAGGAGCACATCCATTAACTTCCAAATTGTTGCACTGGGACATAACCACATGACTACCATTGCATTTATTTATGGGTGCTTGACAAAATCCCCATGCCTCTGATTGTGGTTTCAGATTAATTCAACAAAAAAGAAAAACGTTATGGCAAAATTATATCACATAGGGACAGAGCTAGTTCTTGGTTAAGGAGATAAATTACATACCATCAAAAACGCCTACTTGATGAACAGGGTAGTGTGGCAAGACTGAACCAATGAAGTTTGCCAGCTCTACTGCTAGATAAGACAGAGGATGAGCAGAGCAGCAATATTACGGGGTAAAGGGGAGTTCTGCTTTTAAATTGTTATTCAGCCTTCCATGCCAATGTTGTCTTTCTTAATGTTAGTCTTAGCAGAAACTCAGCTGTCAGATCCAGAGGTACTGCTGAAGTAGTACCCTACAAAAGAGCAATAGGGACATTATGAAACCAATCCTCATGGCAAGTGACTTTTCTTTTTTTATGTTTGGAGATCTTTTTAGAGTCTTACAGAGACAGCTGAATTCAGACAAGCTTCTGTCGGGGGAATTTGACATTCACTGTTGGACAGCCAACAACTTTTATCCATCTGATGTTTCCAGAGGCTCTCTATTCTATTACATGTGCATGAGAAACGTCACTCAATCCTAAATTGCATAAGCATTTGCAGGCCCTGAGCCTTAATTAGTGTCATCACTGTAGTATGATATGACTAAGTTTAATACAGATACTGCCATAGCCCTGAAAAACAATAAGCAAAAGTCAGCTCCTTTTTGGTTCTTAGGCTTGTCTGAGCCCTGTCCAGAAAGGATGGGATGTGCAAAGGAGTGAGTTAGATGCTCAATCCTGGGGAATTTCAATGGAATCTAGATCCCTAACTTCCTTAGGCTCCTGTGAAAAATCCTAGCCAAGTACATATAATAAAACACTTGTGAGCTATATACTGTTTGAAATGGGGACTTAGCTTTTCTTCTCATGAACAAACAATCTGACTACAATGGAAGTCAAGGGTGCTATCATTTTCCAGGGTTGGGCCATATGACAACTACGGAAATGGACAACAGGATGTTATGTCCTCATTTCTTCATAAAATCTGCAATGCATCGGTTGCACATTTTTTTAAAAAGACTAGAAGATAAGCTCATAAATAATGCCATTGTTTAGAGGTATATTCTCGACATTTCAGCTCCTAGGTCTTTTTCAAGGGAGTGTTCTGGAGAATATTAAATAGCCAGTTGCATCTTAAATACTAATCTCCTAAGAGGAAAAAAAAAACATCAAATCAGCTGTTTATAGCATTGTTGTAAATTGGCACCTAGCAGCTGTTCAGTTCATTTGATCACACCAGGTTTTCTGCTTCCCCAGCACATCCATCCAGTCTGAAGTTGATTTAGTGCTTCATAAGAACTGATCTTATTTCCAGGCTCACTTTGATAGTGAGCACTCGGCAGTTTCTCCTTTTCTAAGGTAACCACTGGCCACACTCTATTGGGAGCCCTTATAATCTGTTGGTAATTGAAACGGGTTTATAACAATACGGATGTGCATGGATCTATTACCATGTCTCTTTCCAAAGAAGGTTGGTTCAATTTTCAAATTATATACCGGCCATTAAATCACAGATCTGAAATGCTGAATAATGCAAAACAATATGCTCCTGGTTTTCAGAGTCAATGACCACCTGTAGAACTGCATGGTATCTGTTTCAGTGATTGATTCACCGCCATTCTGAAAATCAGGCCAAGTGTGTGGTATTAGGCACACAAAATCAGAGGCTGCTTTTGTACATGTTGACTCTATGCATCAGCTTCCCCCATTCTGTAAAATGGGATAATACTAATAATCTAACTCAAGCAAGCATCAGTCTGGGATTCCCGTGGACATTTGGGAACTGCCCCCACTTATTCCTGGTCATTTGTGCTGTCACTTTTGAAGTATATTTGCATAAGGCTATTTTATAATCCAAGTCAGACACTCCAGCCTGTGAGCTGTAGTGCAGTAATTCACACCTGCTGCATTTAACAGCACTCGGTCTTCAGCCTCATTCTAACACTGCACAAGGTGTGAATTATTACACCATAACTCATGCCCAAGAGGGGCTTGCTGCTCACACATCAAGTTGCTATCTAAACACAGCAGTGGTCAGCCATGGTTTTGTATACAAGAGAAAATTTGTGCAAATGTATCACTGATAATGAGCATAGTTTTTAAAACACTATTGTACTTATTGTCAGTTTGAGGTTGCGTTTCTTAAACCTTGGCAAATATTAAATCTTTTGGATGCCATGTAGTTGCTTCAAGCTTCTAAGACTATTAGTTGTAGGCAGGAAAAACCAGGGGGGTAAACCAATACAGTGATCAATTCAACAGTCATTGAAAAACAAGAAGTAAAATAATCTTCCCAAGTGACGGAGGCCCCTATTCAAGAAAACACTTAAGCATGTGCATAACTTTAAACATATACTTAAGTTGTCCTGAAATCAGTGAGATCTAAGCAGATGCATAAGTGCTTTCTTGAATCAGGACCCAAGAGAGGAAAGTTGATATTTCAACACACTGGCCATTTTGATTTACTGTAAAATGTCTTCTGTTTTTTCAAGTCCTTGAAGTCACAACTTGGTATGAGAACACTGTCTTTCCATTCACTAATATGTCCCACCATACACTCTGCTGCAATATCACAACTGCTCTTCATCAGCACTGAATCAGAGAGGTGTGCCTTGATAGATATGGTAAATCCATTAGTATTCTAGTGTTCAGAGGTTCTATAATATGTCCGTGATGTTTACATCAGTGTATAAACCAAAAATTTTATAAAGGAAATTTCACAGCCAAATGCAAGACCAAGGTCATTGGGAGATTGCTTACCATAGACATTACTTATGGATAATTATTTATATCAGGGTAGTTTCTAAGCACCAGAGTCAGTGATCAGGACCACATTGTGCTGAGCTCTGTACAAAAATGTTTGAAAAGAGATATGCACATGCATCCGACGAAGTGGGTATTCACCCACGAAAGCTCATGCTCCAAAACATCTGTTAGTCTATAAGGTGCCACTTTGCTGCTTGAAAAGAGATAGGTCATCTCCAAGAAGTAGGCAGCCTGGGTTGCAACAGCACATAACAGGTAGATTAAAAGGATGCATGAGGAAGGAAGCTGTGTCTCATCTCCTGAGGAGGGTGGGAAGCTACGTCTCTTCTTCCATGTTTCATTTATCTACAAGTATAAGTTCTGCAAAGGATTCTCAGAGTACATGTCCTCAAAATAGTGCAATGGACTCACCACCACCTTAAACCCCAATACCTTCTTCAAACTCTCTCTAGTTGATTTGTCATCACTTCACTTCTTGATTCCTTTTCCTGTTTACATGTGATTGGAGCTATCAACGATTCTTCTTCGTTACAGTCCATGGCATGGGTTTGTAGCTCTTGGGGTTCCAGTCCTGTTTTCTTCCAACTTCTCTTGACAGACTCTTTCCATCATATCCTCGGTCTTCCATGTCTTTTCTTCCTGTCCTCTTCCTCCCACGCTTTCTTTGCTGGGTCGTTCTTCCTCTATTTTTATCACTTGTCCTGCCCACCTCAAACGTGTGCTCTCCAGCCATCTATGATTTGTCAATACAAATGTCTTTAAAAAAAATCATCACAAATGACAGGAGTAACATCCTCTGCAACCTTGTAGTCATCAGAGAGTACAAGTAATGCGCTACTGTGATGGCATAATATGCCATCTGTCAGAAGGAAACTCTTCACTATTACAGAATATAAACAGAGTCCCACATTTCTTTAGTTAGATGCAGTTTGTAGCTGCAAATAACAATCAGTATGACAGAAGAACTGAACGAAAAGCTGCATTTACAACACCAAACATTAATACAATCAATCCTTCATGCCAAAACCATGGTGATAAGATTAATCATGATAATGCTACTAATGATGATAATATTTTGCACTCATTATTTCATTGGAGCTGTGTGGATTCAGGGATCTGCCCCCATAATCTCCTTGCAGGAATGGAATCCTAGTTACCAGTCTCTGAAAATAGGCTTGATAATGGAAACAATTATTGATCATTAATTATAGCAGCACAGATGGGGGCTTCTGTATTAGAGGAAAGTGTGTCCTATATAGTATTCCACAGGGAAATGGAATCATTGCCAAACCCATAGATTTTTAATGCAGCTATGGCTTTCTGAGCAATTGAAAATCTTTTGTTCACCTTATGAAGTAATAAAAAAACAAAATAATTATCAGGACCATTATAAAAGAGAAGATAAAGATGAGTAAACCCACTGAAAGGAAAGTCACAGATTACAATGAGTTACAAAAATGAAAGCAATCTATTTTCTACTCAATGTTTTAATGAAGCACTATCTGTTTTTATTATTATGTATCTATGAGCAGAAAGTAGTATTTAAAATTAATGTTACTATCCAAAAGTCATAGAGAGTGGATGCTGCTAATTCAAACAATTTATTTGGGCCTAATTCATTTTGTGGTTAGAAATAGTATCATAATGTTTAATACACAGAAATCTTTTAATAATAAACTTTTCAATTACTGAATCTTTCTGATGAGCCTCAATTGGCTGAAAGTATAATCAGAGATGTACATATATACACTGTACAGGAGTTGTATAATACCAATTGTGAAGCTATGCAGTCAATTATGTTAAGTCTGAAAATCTCAAAGTGCTTTACAAACATTGCATGATCCTACACTGAGAACCGTGTGGGCAGAGGCTGTTTGAAGTCAGTGCCTGTCCAGAAGGCTACATAGACTCCTTGCAGTTATCAGCACAAGAATGGAGTCTAAGGGTATGTCTGCACTACAGTCCCAGGATGCAGTTTGCAGCTCATGCAAACATTCCTGAGCTAACTTTCTCTAGCTAACTCGGGTACTGGAGCAGTGAAGCCACGGCAGCATAGGTTGTATGAGCCTGCTAGGAGCTCTGTGATCATAATGATTGAGTCAAATGCTTTATGGACAGAATATGCAGCCCTTCAAAGTTTATCTAAACTTTACAAGGGCAATCAATCCTTATACTCCAGCGTGTAAACGAAGACTGCCTAAAATTAAGAAATTCCTCTCAAGGTGCATTATTATGCAAGTATATTACGGGACGTTCTCATCTGCATTAGAGATGAGGGACTTCCTGACATCTAGGATGCAGGGCTTATTTCAGACATACCTTGAATGGCTATCAAGTCAGCATTTGTGTGTTAGCTTTTCCTTTCAGTAATGGTTGAGCAGGTTGTTTTTTGCTGGCTATTATTCCACTCTGAAATATTATTTTGGAATAAACAGGACCAATAAACCACTGGGATTTGAACCCAGGATCTTTAGGGAGAGCAAGGAGATTCGAAATTTGCATCTTATGGGATGCAGGGTAGTCTGGAGAAATACTTTTGAGACTGGGAGTCAGAAGGTCCTGAGTTCTAATTTTGGCTTGCTGCCAACTGGCTGGGAGGCCTTGGGCAAGTCACTTTATCTTCCTGCCTTTGTTTGTCCATATGTAAAATAGAAATAATATTTATCTACATTCCAGAGACTTTGTAAAGATGAATTATTATAAAGTGGTACACTATATAAGTGCTAAGTATTAAAATGGTCTTATTTTAAGTACTGTCCACCATCAACATCCAGGACAATACAATACTTTTCTCTGGGAATGTACATTTTAAATGGACAATCCAACAGCTAAAAACCCATGAATGACTTGATATTTCTCTCATCTGGTGTAAAATTGGTAAAGTAAAAAGCAGCTTGGTCTCTCACACTTCATTAGTTTTCATGTCTGCCCCAAGACAGTGATCATCTTTAGTTTTCTCCAGAACTGACAAACACTGATGTACTAACACCTGTGCAGTTATAAGTCCAGCTCCTGCTTGTGGAAAACAAGATACCTATAAGCCTGTATGTCATCCTACAGAATCTGTTTCAGACAGCCTCTTTGGAAAACCCCCGTTTTTCACATCTGAACACATATGCAAAAATAAGTAGGGTCCAAATATTTAACTACAGTTTTCACTGTGCTGTACTCATCACTGTTTGTTCTCGGTGAGGGCTCATCTAATGAATCCTTCATCTCTTTCAGTTTATCACATTTGAGAGATATAAAAATCATAAACTCTCATTGTCGTCGGATATTCTTGTAGGTGAGGATCTGCATCGGCAGCACAAAAGCTAACTTGTGGTCAGTGCAGTGGTAATTTATTAGTGCGGAGATTAACCTTAACACGTGTCCAATAACATCATTCCCCCACAGGAGCCATTTATTTTAGTTCCATCACTCCCAAGTGCCATCACTTTTTTTGTATCCAGCAGCTCCTACAAAGCTAAGTCATGTCCCAGATTCTATTGGATGGAAACTGTCTCCACTTTAAGCTTTCAGTGGTACAGATTAAACACTCCTTGTCTAATACCATCATCCTAAGGGATTCTGGTGATTTCTTTGACTGAGTAAATTAGACCCCCCCCCCCAATGCACCAAGCCTTCTGTTATATCAGCAGAAGCTTGCAGTTTCTGTTCTCCTCCCTGACTGCCATTATGCTATTGCATCAGAGCTAGGAGTCCTACCAGCACCTACTAGCCTCTGATTAGTATAGGTAGAGCAGTGCTAAAGGCAGCTGTACCAACTTATCTCATGGACTGAGGGCAGGGCATCTTGCACTCAGGGCATGAACTCTGAGGCTTCATGTGGAATAAATGTAACATTGTGCCTACGTTCGCTACTGCCCTCTTGTGAATATAGTGTCACACCTGCTCACATTTTGTGCAAGTCACTCTCTAGTGGCTGCAGTTACCCCAACATCCTTCTCTTTTTTTTCAGCCAAGAAATACTCCCCGTGATGATATCTTAGTTTCTTGTTCTGCGGATATATTTCAGTACTGTCATCTGAAGTGCTTATGCCCAAATAAATTTGTTAGTCTCTAAGGTGCCACAAGGACTCCTCATTGTTTTTGCTGAGACAGACTAACATGGCTACCACTCTGAAACATCTCAAGTGCTGTTGATCTGGCACCTTTTGTTAGCTTGGAAACACATTTGACAAAACAAACAGTGCTCTGAATGTATTTCCTCCATAGAGGCTAAAGTTTTGTATCAGTTCTGTTAAGTTTAACAGTTTGTATACAATTCAAAACAGTGTTTCATGGTTACTCCAGTGTGTCATTGTGATATGTCCTGTGCACTTGGGTTTTGAGCACTGCTCATTTATCAGTGAAACTATCTTAGACATTATGACAAAGCACAGGTTTTCATCCTCGTTCTCCACTTCACTTGTTTTACAGGTCCAGAGAGGTAACACATATTATTGACAAAGGGCTAGATTCTGCTACCCCTACTCACTTTGAATAGTATTTTACTTTGAAACTAATCCTACTCAAGGGCCAGCCTGTGGACCATCCTTACACACACTGACGAGCAGTTAATTACACTAGTCCCATTGACATCAATGGGTAAGGCACCTAACTCCCATTGAAGATCAATAGGAGTTAGGCACCTAAATCACGTAGGCACTTTTATAAATTATACTAGGTACCTATCTTCATCTCTAGCCACCTCTGGCTCTCAAGCAGTCTCAAGACTTACTAAATCAATGGGTGTTGAAAGCGCATGGCTCCTTTTAGGATAAGTCCCTAAATTCCTGCATAACACCTTCAAAAGATGAGTCTGGGAGCTTAAAATGATAACTTTGCTAGACACTAAAAATCATGGACTCAGTAGAGACTCAAGTTTTATGGTTTATTACAACAATCTGTAACTCAGTAATCACCTCTCCTCCCTCCCTCCCCAGGACTGCAGAGGTGTAAACTACCCACTTCACCTTGACTGGTGTCTAACAATATGTACTAACTACCTATGCTGAACAATCTACTCCACCTTGTATTTAGCTTTGATATTCTGAGTCCATTTCCAAGACCTAAAGAAGAATTCTAAGTAAGTTCAAAAGCTTGTCTCTTTCACCAACAGAAGTTGGCCGAATAATAAAGATATTACCTCACCCACCTTCTCTCTTTAATATCCTGTGATCAACACAGCTACAACAACAGTGCAAACAGAAAATACTATTTCGTTTCCCTGTCTTGGCTATAAGCTAATTCCACTGGAGAGAATGTTAGATCCACAATAATGCTAGCATGTTCTCAATGATGCAGTAAATAACTCATTTCAGCTCCAAGAATCTGCCAACATAGATGTTTGAAAGTTTTCCAAATTATTCCTAACTGTTGTATATTGGACAATAAAAGAAATTGCTTTCTTGTGTCCTCCCCTCCCCCCCCCCCGGTTGTGTTTATGTATCTGCTTGCAAAATCATTTCATGCATAATGCAATGCAATAATCTGCAGCATGTAATGGCTGTACAGCCTTGCCCATGTGTAAATAGCCGTAGAACTCCATTACTCACAATGTAGCCTTCACATGCAATTGGAGTTTGACAAACATAAAACAATTGGAACAGACTGTAGAAACCAGTGTTTCCTCTGAGTGCCTTTTAGGAGACTCATCATCAAGTTACTCCTCAAAAATGCCAGGAGGAATAAATGGTTTCCTTAAGGTAAATTGCTGAGTGCTGCGATGATGCTCAGGTATGCTATTTTACATTTTCCTCAGTAAGAGATAATGTAATTTAACAATTCAGATGTCTTTTTTTTCAAACTGGCTTTAATGGAATCCCATTTATTTATTTTTATTGTTATTATTTTTAATCTGGCATGGTGTTTGTTACCTTTTGATTGCAATTCAAAATACAAATTGTTTTTCTTCCCCTCTGAAATTAGGCACCGTCTCATTCATTCATGCAGACAGCATAACTAAATTACCAGTCTGTTTTCTGAATGTTAAGCAAGTTGTCTTATTTTAGAAAATTTAAAACCACCACCACCACCAATAACATTGAACAGATGGAGCTGAGTCTTTTTTTATTTATATGATTGTAAATCAGGAGTAACGCCATTAAAGCCAGTGGATGTATACTGTTTTGACTGAGCTCAGAATCAAGCCCAGAGTATTTACATAAAATATTTTCTTCTATTTGTAGGCTTATGTTTCTAATGACTAATGAATAAGTATTGGTGGAAACAGTATATACCTATACATATATCTGTCTAGCTTGTCAAAGTTTGTATATGCCATGCAGAGGCAGCTCTTAGCTAGGGCACTGGTTCTATTACTCCAAGGTGTAATACCCATATCCCAAATATTCTTTCCTGTTAGCCTGTGCATCAGGGTGTGCTCCTTGACCCTGATCCAGAAGCACATGCTAAACATTAAGCACATGAGCAATTCCATTGAAGTCAATGGGATTACTCATGTGCTTAAAGCGAAGCATACATGTAAGTGCTTTGCTCGGTCAGGACCCCAATGAGGAGCAGGAAGAGGCTGGAGATTTATTATTTTCTTTTCCCGCTTAAACAACGTTCTCTCTCATCATTAGCATTGGTCCAAAATAATACTAATAATAATGGGAACATTTTTGGGAGAATTTATCCTGAATTGTTTTTTTCAAAATTTGAAATTTCAATTTTGAAAATGTTCAACCAATTAATTGAAAACGAGTGGGAAATGGGGGGGGGAAGAGAATTCATCAACATTTTCCTCCCCTTTTTAATTTTGAATAACAAAATGTTGTCAATTTGAAATATTTCATCCACGTACTACTCATAGCCACTACCAAACAAACATCTGGTAAGTGCATTTACTGAAAATGTTTGTACCTGAAAGCTATACCAACAGTCCGGCAGCCTTGTCATTCAACCCCTCCTGCAGGAATTCACCCTACAGGGGATAACGTACAAGAAGGTTTGAGGACTGTGGTAGTATAATAGTTTAACTAGCAGAAGGTGAGTGTTGACATGCAGATGCTGTAAAGAACTCTGGATATATCCTTCTCCAGGGCACTTGTCCATTTGGTACAGTCATGGCTATTGGAAAATAAAACATATTGCTCTTAAGCAGTATTTGTATGAACTGCAAGGATACATAATCTCGGGCAAAGGTGGAAACTCCATCAGAGCCAGGTATGTAACCCCAACTTGTCCCTTCAGTATGGTAGCAGATTTTCAACAGGGAGCTCTCAGGATTCCCAACCAACCGTCTTCAGCAACTCCCTAATGGCAATGTGGATATGTTTGGTTAGGCAGCAGAAAAAAGCCAGTACACTTTACTGCAAATACCATTATGTAATCAGGGTGGGGAATGGCTGTGGTAGTTGGCATGAGGGGAGAAGGAGAGAAAATATAGAGGGAGATTGATGAAAAGGGGGAATTTAATATGCCAACATTGTGTCTTGTAAAGTTTTTTTTTAAAGTCCCAGTTCAGCAAAGCATTTGCAGTTAAGCACATGCTTAAGTGTTTTGCTGAATCCTGTTTTGCTTATGTGAGGTATTATCCTCTACCAGGTAGCAGTGAGGAGAGGCATCACAAGGTAGCCTTCCAGTAAAAGGATCTTTAGTAAGTGACAAATAAAGGATTAACTGCCTCGAGCATTAGCCCCTCTCCTTCAGTATTTATAGCTTTTCAAGTTATTAGCTTTTTAATTAACACTGAAAGATCTCAAAGTACCTAATCGTATAGTAGAGTAATTATATTAACAAATTATAGACATGAAAATTAAAATTTGGTTTCTCTAATATTCTATTTAAGAATCTGCAAATAGAGTTAAAGTTTTGCTAATAAATGCCTCAGCTGTTATGTTTCTAAATAGAATGAGAAAATGTACATTTATAGTGTTCATTTAAGTGCTGCTGCATTCATCTGGGATTACATAGTTAAAGCAGACTGTACACCAAGGTTTTAGAAACAGAACATCATGCCTTTATTAAACTCACTCCAATAATAATATTTTACTTAATTATTTAATACCTAGATGTTAAGGCTGTACTTTGTGCAAAGACTTTGAATACAAAGAGCCCATGTTTATCTCCTCCTCTCCCTGCACATGTGCGCTCTCTCTCTTTCTTGGAAGCAAATATCAAGATTACTCAATCTGTATCCAAATATCAGAAATATACAAAATTGGGAATGCAGATCTTACCTCCATCCTACCAAATAAATGATTTTGTTATAAAAAGGACAATGATCAATTTTCTCTATGTCCACTGAGGGTAGGACAAGAAATATTTGGCTTAGTTTGCAAGGAAAGATGACTTACATTAGGTATTAGGAATAACATTCTAACGATAAGGATAGATAAGCACTGTAACAGGTTATATAGGGAGGTTGTGGAATTCCCATCACTGGCAGTTTTTAAGAGCAGATTCTGCTCTATTTTATACTATGCTCATCACTGTAGTATCTGAGCAGCTTTCAATAGCACATTAGGCAACTTGACTACACATCTGTCATGTAGTGTGTTCTCTCATCCTATGGAGTGGTGTGTCTTGTTTTGGTATGGGTGAGGGTGGCTTGTGTGTGTGTGTGTGTGTTCAATATACCTGTTAAGTGTTTATATTAGAGAAGGCAAGGTCAAAGAAGTGCACCTTGCATTTGGAGGGGAAAATGGTGAGGTTTGTGATAGTCTTAGTTCCTGGGGAGAGGAAGGAGCGTTCATTCCAGAATCTCAGACCATCCCCAGAGAAGATTCTGTCTCCTACACAGATGAGCCTTACTCTTATTATTGAGAGTTCCATTGTCCCAGAAGAATGAATTTATTGACCATCATCTTTGTTCCAGTGTTTTAAATAGTCTTTTAGGAATTCTGGACCCAGCCCATGGAGCACTTTGAAGATAATGACCTTGAACTTGATTCAAAATTCTGTGGGATGCCAGTGCAGCCAGTAGAGGACAGGTGTGATGTGCTTTCGTTAGCCAGTGTTACTGAGGAGACAGGCTGCAGCCTTTTGTACTAGTTGGAGTTTGCGGAATACTGAAGGTTTCACCCCCAGGTATATTTCATTGCTGTAATCCAGCCAAAAAGAGATGAAGGCATGAATAAATGAGGCCAGGTTTTCATCTACCAGGATCGGACAGAGTATCCTAGCCATGATTCTATGATTACTTGCCACCACTGTGATGTGAGAGCTCCACCTTTTTTTTCCTTTTGTTTTTCAGTCATAAGTCATGTTTTCAAGATCTTTAATACTTTATGTTGTTCTCCTTTGGACTTATCCAGTTTGTTCACATCTTTCCCAAAGCGTTGTGCCCCGAACTCGACACAGTACTCCAGTTGAGGCCTTATCCGTGCTGAGTAGGGTGGAAAAATTACATCTGCCTTCCTTACAACATCCCTGCTAATACATCCCAGAATGTTGTTTGCTTTTTTTGTAACAGTATTAACATTTTGGCTCATAGTTTGTGATCCACTATAATGCCCAGATCCTTTTCTGCAGTACTCCTACATAGGCAGTCATTTCCCATTTTGCATTTGTGCAGTTGATTGTTCCTTCCTAAGTGCAGTACTTTACATTTGTCCTTAATGAATTTAATCCAATTCATTTCAGACCACTTCTCCAGTGTGTCAAGATCATTTTGACTTCTAAGATCTAAAGATCTTGCAACCCCTCCCAGCTTGGTATTCTTCACAAACTTTATAGGTATACTCTCAATGCTATTATACAAATCATCTATTAAGATATTGAATAGAACTGGATCCAGGACAGATCCCTATGGGACCCCACTTGATATGCCCATCCAACTTGACTGTGAACCATTGACAACTACTCCGAGTACAGTTTTCCAACCAGTTGTGCAACCACCTTCTGTTAGGTTCATCTAGGCTATATTTCCCTAGTTTGCTTATGAGAAGGTCATGTGAGATCATAACAGAAGCCACACTAAAGCCAAGATGTATCACATCGACTGCTACCTACTGCTTCCTCCCTATTTACAAGAATTGTTGCCCTGTCAAAGAAGGATATTAGTTTGGTTTGACATGATTTGTTCTTGACAAATCTATGTGAATTGTTACTTATCACCTTATCTTCTAGGTGCTCACAAATGTTTTGATTATTTGCTCCATTTTCTTTCCGGAAGAAATAGAAGTTAACCTGACTGGTCTATAATTCCCTGGGTTGTCCATGTTCTTGTCCTGCACAGGTTCTCAGAGATAATCACTAATGGCTCATGGATCTCTTCAGCCAGTTCCTTAAGTATTCTAGGATGTATTTTGTCAGGCCCTGCTGAATTAAAGACATCTCACGTGTCTAAGTAATTCTTAACGTGTTCTTTCCCTATTTTAGCCTCAGATCCTACCCCATTTACACTGATGTTCGCTATCCAGTCATCATACAATCACTGCTAACCTTTTTGATGAAAAGTGAAGAAAAAAAAGCATTTAACAGTTCAGCCATTGCTGTGTTTTCTGATATTATTTTTCCCGCCTCACTGAGTAGTAGGCCTACTTTGTCCTTGGTCTTCCTCTTGCTTTCAATGTATTTCTAAATGATTTCTTGTTACCTTTTATGTCCTGAGCTAGGCTAATCTCATTTTGTGCCTTGGCCTTTCTAATTTTTGTCCCTACATGTGTGTGTTGTTTATTTTTTAAATTCATCCTTCATAATTTGACCTAATTTCCAATTTTTGTATGACTTTTTTTTTGAGTTTCATGTCATTGAAGATCTCCGGATTAAGCTAGGCTCGTCTCTTACCATACTTCCTGTCTTTCCTATGCACTGGGATAGTTTGATTTTATGCTCTTAATAATGATCTTTAATAGTGCCTCTTTAAAAAACTGCCAACTCTCCTGATCTCTCTTTTCCCTTAGACGCTATTTTTGCCAGGAGTGACACACATTATTCATATGATGCTCTTTTACAAGCCAGGAAGGGTTGGATTCACAAGTCATGGGTCAGGACTCTTTTAGGATGTCCAGAACTTCTTGAGTGAATGAATTGAACTCTGGGAATGCAGGTAGGCTGTTTGGTAGATACAGGCAGAGCTAGTCCATGCTGTTTGAGAAGACTTCCCACATGTGCGTGATCCGTTCAATGAAGCAGAATGCTCTGACTCAGACCATGCAGCGGTGAGAAGGAACTGGAGATGCCAGCAGCCTGCCGTGCCCTTTATCACCTCAGGCAAAACCAGAAGGTGGTGCAGGATGTACACACAGACCACCGAACAGTACTACTTTCAAAGCTCTGGCTCCCGGTACATGCACATAACCCTCAGTGGAATACAATAGGGACCATCCCTCAAAGAAGAATGATAGTTTTTCACAGCACTTGGTGTTTGGCTGTGATGCTGGTTGTAGGCACTCAAGATTGATGAAGCATTTTATCACCCTGGATGGCTAGGTGGTTAAGGCACTACATTGCAACCCTAAAGGTCTTGGATTCAAGTTTCGCAGCAGTCACATGGAGCCAAACTCATTGGTCTGTTGTTGTGGTAAAGCACATATCTAACAAGTGAGTATAAAGTCAGCTCTGTTTAGATGTAGGGTGCAAAGCCCATGTTGATGACTACCTTGCTGTCAAAGTCTACCAACATGCTAGTGGTGGATGACAGTTATGAGTTGTCTTGTACAGGAATATTTTCTCTCTACCATGTGGAACATAGGGGCTTCACCACTGCCTTTCGTCTTTGCCAGTCTCCTGCTGCAGTCTTAGCTTCTTCCCATATCATTTTGATAGCTTTCCGTTCTGCTTCTATTCTGTGTTTCCACTTTATCCTTGGTCTACCTCGGTGGCTCTTGCCTTGGGACCTCCACTCCAATGCCTGTGACCTCACGTTATCTGGATCTTTCCCTCATGTATGTCCTAGCCATCTCAATTTTTGTTCTGTAATTTCCTGTCCTATCAGTTTCTGTTTCATCCTCCTCCATAGTTTGTTATTTGCAGGGGAGAAGGGAGGTGGTTTCTGACCATCTGATATTGAGGCAACTGTTTTTAAAAACTTGGAGTTTAATTAGTAAGAGATTACTATCTAAATAGGTCTATTTTTAAAGATGACTTGCAAAGTAAAATAAAAATTGGATTTTTTTAAAAAATAAATATTCTTTAAGATGTACAAAGATGTACTAAAAGGGTATTTTAAGATTTTTTTTCCCCTTCTGATTTACTTAGCGATATAATTCTTGTTTTGCCTAGGTTAGCTAGAGATATCTTTGGAAGCCCACCAATGTTGGCTGTAAATTTTCTCAATCCTTAATTGAAGGGTGTCTGTAACAATCTTTAACTAACTTTAACAACAAGGAGTCCAGTGGCACCTTAAAGACTAATAGATTTATTTGGGCATAAGCTTTCTTGGATAAAAACCCCACTCCTTGTTGTTTTTGTCGATACAGACTAACACAGCTATGCCCTGATCTTTAGCTAACTTTGTTTTTCTCCAAAGTGCTTTTCTGGTGGTTGAGTTAAATAAGTGTTCACAAAAAAACAGATAAACATCAAAAAGGGTTTCTGATCTCACAGTCCTACCAGTTCGCCAATCATCACTGAGAATCCATTTCCTCTAATATGATTGTTTGATTATGTGA
This sequence comes from Mauremys reevesii, assembly GCF_016161935.1. NCBI lineage: Eukaryota > Metazoa > Chordata > Testudines > Geoemydidae > Mauremys > Mauremys reevesii. Next base: position 34,273,120 of record NC_052637.1, on the reverse strand, counting down.
GAAAAGGAAATAACTCCAGTATCTCCATAGAAGTCCAGACACTTTAAAGCCTTAGACTGGTTAACTATTTGCAGTCAGGACTTGACAGCTGTGCCTCTAAAACTGGACTATCTATCTACCTGAGGTGTTTATCTGGCCCCATCATCATAGTACTTGAACACCTCCCAACCTCCCCCACAATACCTCTGAGCGCAGGGAAAGTCTATTATTCCCAATTTACAGATGAGGCATGAAGGTGCACAGAGATACTAAGCCCTGGTCTACACTACAAGTCACACAAAAAGCCTGTGTGTGGAATTGAGCCCAGGGAATTAAGCCCAGGCCTTAGGATAGCACTCTAATCACTAGGCCATCCTGCCTCACTGAAAGAAAATCATAATCATAAAAGGCCCTGATCCAAAGCCCATTGAAATCGCTAGAGAGATTTCAATTGGCTTCTGTGGATTTTAGATCAGGCTCATAATGTATTTCTCATTATTTTTTCTGGCTCTTCTTTTTTTCCCAATTGCTTCATATATCATCCTTCATATATCATTTTTTTGTAACTGAGACACTAATAATATGAGCCCTAATGTCTTGTGTAAAGAATTTGCTCTCTCCCAGGATAATTAGGTATTCAGTTCTTTCAGATAAAATTATGCCTAGTTAGTCTCAAACACTTATCCGCTTGGCCAGAGCCTCAGATAAAGAAACCCTATATCTAATATTCTCTCTACAATTCTGTAAATTTTGGTCAAGCGGTGATGTTAGCTTTTTTTTATACTGCCTGTTGGTAAGAAGGAATATCATTTGGATGACCTCCTCATACCACTTCAATTGCATCACTCTTGTCATTGTCCTATATAAAGTCCTATGAATATATTGATATCTAAAGATATATGAGGGAGGAAGTCATTATTTTGAAAGTAGGAAGTTATTTTTCAAATTAGAAAATGTAACAGTGTCTCATATCGACAAGTTTAAGATTAATTTCCTGGAGGGCATGATTAGTGTTGATCAGTTAGATTTTTCAGCTCTTCCTTTAGGGATTTGGACTTTTTGTGTGTAGGTGTGTTTGGAAATTACCTAGTATCCACTGAGGTCCTTGTTTTTGTGATGTAGACACCTGCCCACTAGAAATTAGACAGAGACCATCTGCATATTTTAGGAAGAACACTGATTGCAATACGGTGACATTTGAGTGTGTGTAGCTCTTGACAAACAAAACAGTGGATCTCACTCAACACAGGATGGTCAATTTCTATCTTGAAGTGTTTCCACTGATGCCGAACAGCTGTTATGTATAGGAGGACTTCAGTCAATACAAGCCAGGACCAGATTTATGCCACTGACCTTGAGATGAAAGTCTTTGTATGCAGTCCCTGGAGTCATCCAGCCAGTAGACAGGGATGTTTTATAACTTCATCTCTGTTTTAATGTCCTTCATTTAAGATGCATCAACACCCCACTCTGAAAGTATGGCTATACATGAACATGAAATATAGCCGGCAAGAAGAACATAACATTTGGAACTTTAGAACAGTAGTTTTCCCTCAGATACAGCATTGCCTCCCTTTGAAATAACGAACTGGCCACCACTGATGGAGGCAGGATAAGATTTGTTACATCTATCCAGTATGGTGAATCTGGTATTTCCTAATTAGGTGGGAATTATTTTTGGTCTAGTATCACACTCCAGTCACTCTAAATACAATGGAACCTGGGGAGTTCCCAGCTGTCCTGCAGGAATTTAGTATCCTTTTACAGGGACTCATTTGTGGTCCATGGAATTCACCCTGAGGGACACGATGGATTTTCAGGCTCTAAAACTGTCCCATAGAGCATAATGGAAGTTCTACACCGTGGCTAGTGTTATGCAAATTGCAGTATCAGTCACCATGGAACAAAGCAACAGATTGCAACCCTCTTTGCTCCCGCTACCCCAGCAGAATCTCTCTCTCCTCACCTGCCCACCTTCATGGGGCTACTCCCATGGGATAGCCTGTGATCTTGGATTTGTCCCCAAAAGCAAAATTTGTCCCTTCGTTGTGCTGTTCTGACTCAATGAACACACTCCCCCTTTGGAAGCCAGAAACTTTGTGTCAGAATCATACAATAAGGAACTTTATTTTTAAAGAATGAAACTGACCATTCAGCAAATGCGGTAGAAAGTCAAGATAAGACCAACACAGCACCGAATTCTGGCTCAACAGCCCATTTGAGCTCAACCACATGGCCAACAGATGGCTGGTATGGGTCTTGGATTCTTTCCCCACTTCTCACAACCTGCACATACTTGTAGCTGCTTTAACTGTTGTGCCTAAATGAAAAGTCTCAGTTGTGAGCTTTAAACATTCGCTGTGAATCCTTTTAAAGGAAATATGAGGGAGGGAAAGAATTAAAGAAACAGTCTGTCTTTTCTGATCTGCATTCCCACGCACCCACCCACTGCCCTGCCCTTTTATCCTCCCTTTCGTCTTTTGAAAAGTTTCATTAACAAGCATCTTCAAAAAGATGAACGAACACAGGATTGTTGCCTGATTTTAAGGCAGTTCTACTGCTGGCCCAGCATTCCACAGCAAAGGAACTGCAACAAGATCTGGGCTTGTGTACAGTGCATGGAGGGTGACTGTTGCAAAGATGTTTTATTTATTTTTTTAAATCAAGAGTCAAAAAGATAACTTCTCTGCAAAATTCTCTTTGATGGCCAAGAGGAGGCTGCAAATGTATGCAGGCAGGTGTCTTCCTATTGTTAAACTCCCAAATGATGTATGATCATTTCCAGAAATAACTGAGCCCCCGGTTCCTCTGTTGCGAACTCTGGGAGATCCACAAGGACCTGATACCTCTAAATTCACTGTATCCACTGTAAATCCGTTAAAATACGTAGTGCAGCTACACCTTGGGAGTTAAGTGGAGTTAAGAAATAGAGTTCCTAACTGTCTTAGCCAGTGAATTTTTTTTTCTTTTCATCCTCTTCTCTTTTCTTAGGTTGAAAAAAGCCCAAATGAGTAGCTGTATCCATTTCTATTAGCAACTGATACCAAGCTCTCAACAGCATCCTGAGTTTTGTTGTGCATCACTGTACTCTGCAGAGTGATTTCCCATCCTGGAAGCATATTGTAGCTTTATTTTCAGTCACCCTCATAAGCTAAGAACTGACACCACTTCAGGGATAGGAGTGAGTAGAAAGAAAGAACTAATCAAGAAGCAATAAAAATCAGTATAGACACATGCAGGGCCAGATCGTTAGTGCAAGTCGGCATAGTTCCATGGAAATGCACTAATTTATAGCAGCTGCGGATCTGGCCTACAGAACCTTCAAATGTTTTATTCTTTTTGTCAACACTGATGTGTTCCACGGAATCTAATGTTGGAAATGCTCATGTCATAGAATATCAGGGTTGGAAGGGACCTCAGGAGGTCATCTAGTCCAACCCCCTGCTCAAAGCAGGACCAATCCCCAGATAGATTTTTGCCCCAGATCCCTAAATGGCCCCCCCACGGATTGAACTCACAACCCTGGGTTTAGCAGGCCAAAGCTCAAACCATGTCTGTCAGTGTCTGCCTAACTTATACATTGATCAGGTGCTAGTCAGCTTAGTATCTAGGCACTGAGCAGGAAGGATCTGTTGAAAGACCAGTATTAACTTATCAGCTTTTTAAATGACCTCCCCACTTGTGGCTGGAGGACACTTTCAAAGCAATGGCGCACAAGTGGATATTGCAAAGATACAACCTATTTATCCTTAATCTTTTTTTAAAAAAGTAGCACACTACCTTTCCGAAGTACTGCTGCTGTTTAACATTTGGATTAACATCTGCCACACCTCAGTGAAATCATAAATATTTAGAAGAACTTAGGCTGTTATATATGGAGAACATTGCTCTAAATTATTCTTGTCTGCACTATGATCAGTAGATCAATCAAATCTCTACCAAAACCAAGCATATTTTCTTTTTCTTTTTTTTTTTTTTTGGAAACAGCAATACTGCTACCTGCTTCCCTTTCCAAATATGGGGCGCATACATATTATGTAGCAAATCCTGTTTGGACTACAACCTGCCTGACCTTTTAAATCTGCTCTTTTTCTAATTTACTGCTTCTTAAATTTCAGAAATTAAAATATTCCTTCTTGTTGAGAAAATGCCTTTTTTGCAAAGCATGTTCAGAGAATTTACATTTTCCCTGACTTTATCAAAAGGTGAAATACTTAACATTTCATTCACTTAATGCCTAGCTATGAAATTTACTTGCAGCAGAAAATAAAATAAAATAACTCTTGAACCTTCTGAGTCACTTGTTTGGACTGACCCCACTTTGGTAGAGAACAGCAATCATTACTGTCTGCCAGTTATTTGATGGCCTTTGTGGAATGACTTGGTGGTCACAGTGTGGGTGAAATGAATTGGCGGTTCACTGAGTTTAAAATGTTCATAGTACAGTGTTTAAAACATTCCACAGCCTTCCGGTCTGACCTTGGGCAGGTCATTTAGGCCCAGATTTTTAAAGATATTTAGGTGTTGCTATACTCAGTGTTGCAATGCCTTACTGAATTAGTAGCCGGAGACTCATTTTCAAAAGGGATTTAGGCACTCAGAGCCAAAATTTCATTCTAGCTGCCTAAATCCCTTTTGAAAATGAGACTTTTTATACTCAGCAGCTGACCTCCCAGTGATCTGCCACGCACCATCTATCCATCTCCTTACAGGTTGTCCCCTGCTCCGCTGACCCACCACCATTCTTTTCGGAACTGTCTCGAGCTTATTTGCATCTCTCTGCCTAATGGGACCTAAGTACATAAATTTGCACCTCTTGATTACTCATGATGAGCAACATTTATTTATGTGAGTCAATAGGAATGCTGATAAGAGGAAGGCTAGGAGAGTCGGGTCCTGTCCAAATCGGGAAGGAGAACTGTATCCCAAAATCAACAATGCTCTGTAAGGTACTCAGTGGAATTTCCGTGGTAGTTTTGTGCAAACAGACTCAAACTCACAAGAGAAGAATATGTTACCCTGCCAATTAAGTAGCCACTTATCACCAGGAGTTGAATCTTTCTCCCTTGTTTTAGGCCTCTGGGTGCTACTGACATACAAATAATAAAAGGCAAAGGGGCTAAGGTGAGACAGAACAAACAAAAAAGAGATAATGCAGGCACATGATTCTCTGAATTAATAATATCAAGCTAAGAAATAACTAAAATGTTACAGTTGGTGCCAGAAAGAAGGGAACACTTTAATTACATACATATCTTATCATTTGTCCCCAAGTTCTGAGGGATCAGCCGGCGAGTGTCTGATGAATGGATCTTTTATTAATTTCTGAACAGCTAAAATCTGAGGATGTATTGGATTTGAAGCTCGCATCTGATACACAGAAATCAAACTGACTTACACATAATAAGGGAGCATAGCTGCCTGTTGTCGTACCCTGCGAACGCAATAAAAGGAAATGAAGGATATATGCTATTGATGTGAAAAAGTAAACCATGTAATTACATGGCATGATCCTTGAAGTAACCAAAGCTTTATGGCTGGTTAAAAAGAAGGCACATTTCTGAGATGCAAAGCAAGCAGTCAGAAATTTCTGATGCTATTAATTCCCCGCTACTAAAGGAAAGGCATTGCAGTGATGGTTAGCTCATAACTCAGAAGTTTCTTCTGACTCTACAGTTTCTGAAAAGTTAAGCCACAAGGTTAACAGGCCCACAATTTATTCTCCCTTAACAATATTATTTTTAAAACTGACCTGATTGTGAAAAATCCATCAATTCCTCCCAAAATAAAGGCTGCAGTTTGGAAACCATCCAGCTGCTTAACCGGACAACCTGCCAAGAGCAATCATGGATGTCTGGGTTTCTTCACCATCGTGGGTGTGCTTGTGCACATGACTGAGCATGTATATCATGTGACCTCTCCACATGTTGCCTCTGTTCCAATAAGAATGAGATGGCGGGATATTGAAATATAAAAGCACCCTCCTTTCTGAAGCAATTAAGCGCAGCGGCACCGTACTTTTAACCCATGTTGACGTGTCCATATTCGGGTACGTCTACCCTTCAAGTTGGGGGTGAATGATCAAGCTAGTATGATAACAAAGTGTAGATGCAGTGGCGCAAGTGGCAACTGGGGCTAGCCACCCTGAGCATGGGGCTAGCATCTCAGATGGGTATGTACTTGGGGCGGCTACCCCCTCCCACTGCTTGTGCCACTTCAGCTATACTCTATTTGTAGCTTGATCGCCGCTAATATGAATATATCTCCTTGAGTTGGGAATCACAATACACCTCAAAGTATAGACATACCCTGAGAATCCTAGGGTATGTGTTCACTGCAGAGTTAACACAGGCTGAGGTTTTGCTCCGGCTCCCACTCTCCCATCCACTCTCACGAACCTCTGGGCCAGGTTTGGTGATGCTTTCAACCCAGGCTAGCTGGCTCACCTGTAGCTGTAAGCTAAAGCTTGGGTGTGTCTTTCACTGAGACAGGTAACCCATCCACTTTGCAGTGAGGATACAGGCTAATCCATTCGAGTGCGGAGCCATTGAGAGAAATTTGGGGCACCTTCATGTTTGCTGCGGCCCTGCCCCCCCTCCCATTTCATCCCAGTTACAGATGTTTTGGGGGCCCTGGTACGACTGTTCACTTTCCTGCCCTCTTGTCAGCTGTGAGTGCAGATAATCTGCCATGCCTTCCCATAATTCGCCTGTCTGCCCAGAAGGACAGACAAGTTCAAAAGAACCAAAGAGCAGTTTACTGCATTATGGAGAATCATGGGATATGACCTCAGAAGTCCTAGAGAGACACAAGACTTAGTGCAGCACCAGTGAGGAAACAAGGCTTTGCAATGTGGCAGTTTACACCTGGCAAGGTTAACCCTGGCGGATCACCCAAGTTAACTCTGCAGTGAAGACACCCCCCTAAAGAAGATAAGACAGTTGTAGTATTGACCCATCTTAGCTGGTCAAGGTAAACCCTTGTGAAACTCTCCTAGTGAAAGAACAGCCTGTCAGAGAACGGATGCTAGTATATTTCATTGGCCTGTCTGCTACTAAGAATAGAGCAGACAAGGAAAATGCTGGGAAAGAATTTTATATATGTTCATACTCATGAGTTCACCCAGAGTAAGAAAAAAATTAAGTCTTAGGAAAAATTCCTGTGCGACAAATAAGAGATGTGAGGGGGAAAATGTATTGTTTTTATTGATTACTGATAAAATGTTCACTGAAATTATAAACTCATCAGGAATTAACAGGACTCCTCCATGTTTCTATTATTAAAAATGATAGGCCTGGTTCTCCTTGCACTTCAGATAGTTCTGGACAACATGGGGGTAAAAGAGCAGTACACCCTTTGCACAGGTATAAATGGTATCACTGGACAATGAAAAATCAGGCCCTGAATTCAGAGCGTGAGCTGGTCTAAATCGATCACCTCATAGTGCTAGAGGGTTCCTTTTCTGTCACAAACTTTAGTGAATGACCCACATAAAAATCAGACCCAGTGTTTGCCCCTTGAATTAATTACCTGGATATGATTATCTGGGCCTAGACCAAATAATAAGAGTATTTTGTTATCACTCATTTAAAAGGGGTGTGACATTTGTGTAGTGTATTTCCAGGTGGGAGTGTTTGAAAATTCACTCGTGTGTGGAAAATAAAGCACTAAAGTGCTGTAAGCAAAGATTCTGGGAGTTTATTGTCACAATACAAACACTGTGTAATATGTTCAATTAGTTTCAGTTCGTTGTTTTATAGTGAAATACATTTTCAGATGGGAGTCAATCTGGTATTCCAGCAACCGTAACTAAATCTATGCAAGTATTTGCATCTACAGATTACACACTAGGCCTATTTTTGTCTATCTTCCTTGTGGACTCTTTTTGATTCAAAAGATTAAGATGATAATTAAAAGATAACATTATATATTTCATTGGCTGGTATTACAGTTAGCAGGAAATTATGTACAGAAGGAGAAACAGATCTCAAAATGTGTTTCCCCGGATAGTCATGGCTAGAGCTGGTTGAATAGCGGAAAAATTATACTCAACTAAATTAATTGCCAATCGATTAAAAAGATTGATAAATAATTTATTTGATGAATAATATTCAGCCATGCACATAACTGGCATGGTGGGAAAATGTAACCTTGAACAGTTACTCAAGAACAGCTGCCAAAAAAATCACAGCAATTATTATTCACAATGAACACACATAATGGTATTAATTTACTGGGTTTGCAAACACTATGCATTTTTTAACAATTTCAGTATCAGTGATTTTTTTCTGTTACAGCTACAACTGTGCATCAATTTCTATGTAATCTAAAGATAGTAATGGGCACTGCCTTTGGGAATGAAAACAGGTGGACTTTCATATTAACATGATTTGGCACAAGAGGTCAGCATTTTCTATTGACATTTTTTCCAAATGGAAACACATCTGGCTGCAAAAGATTAACATCATCAAACAGAAGGACATCAATGTCTTAGCTCTGTAAAATGGACCAGATTCTGGATCTCAAATCCATCATTTTAAACCCAGATTAAGTGAGATCAGAATATGGCCTCATTTTTTCTCAAGCAGACACTCAACGGGAAGACAAAAAGAATTAAGAATAGAGCTAGTTGGAAATTTCTGCTGGAACAGTTTTTCACAGTGAAATGCCAATTTGATTAAATTGAAAGCTTCTATGGGAACATGTCAATTCTGACCAAATTTTGTTTTGGGAGCAGAAAATCTAAACAATTTGTTCTGATAAGATCAAAATGTTCTGTTTTCATACCGTTGAAATGTTTCATTTTTGTTTTTACTTATATAAGTTGTAATATAATGAAAATAAAAGTCAAAATCTAAACTAAATGTTTTGATTATCTTGAAATTAAAATTTTCAAAATTGTTCAGAATATTTTATTTTGTGGGAAAATTCCACAATTTCAACTTTTTGTTCAAATGTGGAACAAAAGCAAATTTCAAAAGAGCAAACTTTCCCACAGGATGGAAATTCCAAGTTTCGCTCCACTCTAATGAAAAATGACATGGAGCTGATATCTAGTGTTAGTAGATGAAAAGATAGAGAACAGGTAGTGTAGGTTTCTGATTAAAGGAAGTGGCTGGGAATTGGGACTTCTGAGTTTATTCACAGCTCAAACAAATTAAAAGAAGATATAGGTCCAAACTGAAACCCTGGATCCTAACATCCCTAAACTTTAGGGAAGTTAGGATCCAACTGCAAGATCTAATTTCTGATGCTTGGGTATAGCTTTTATTAGAGATCTCACAAAATGTTTCACCCATTAAAGAAATAGCAGAAAACGTAGGCAGTTGGTGTAAGGGCCGCCCAGAGGGGGGGCAAGTGGGGCAATTTACCCCAGGCCCTGGGCACAGCAGGGGCCCCCACGAGAGTTTTTCAGGGCCCCTGGAGCAGGATCCTTCACTCGCTCCGGGGGACCCGGAAAACTCTCGCAGGGCCTGGGCCCCCGGAGCTTCTTCGCTCCCGGTCTTCGCTAGCGGGGGGTCCTTCCTCTCCAGGACAGAAGGACCCCCCCCCCGCCGAATTACCGCCCAAGCGGGACCCGCCGCCGGAGTGCAGCCGGGTCTTCGGCGGTAATTCGGCAGAGGGGGGTCCCCACCGTGGGTCTTTGGGGCACTTTGGCAGCGGGTCCCGGAACGGAAGGACCCCCCGCTGCCGACTTACCGCCGAAGTGGGACCCGCCACCGCCGAAGACCCCGGGCCATCGGAATCCTCTGGGTAGCCCTGGTTGGTGTGCTGACACCACTGGCTATCATGCTGACCAACACGGTCTCATTGTTTTCTTGTGTTTCCCATCTGTCTGTTTCCTCTTGTCTTGTCTCATACCTCACTCTTTGGGGCAGGAGCCATCTTTTTGCTCTGTGTCTGCATAGCGCCTCCCATTATGGGGTTCTGGTCCATGAGTGGGGCTGCTAGGTGCTATCGCAGTACACATTGAATAAATAATAAAAGACTTCTTTACAAAAGATTCTATGAATTGCCAGATGATCTCTCAAAACAAAGCCATGTATAAAACAATAGTTATAAGGACACAGAAATACCAATTTAGAAAAGAGTCCAGAAGGGGGGATTGGCTTTGATGATAAACTGGATTCTCTCACATGCTTGAAATTGTACAGCAGGATGCCGTAAGCAAATGTTAAGTTCCCACGTAAGGCCTAATGTGAATTCTGAAGATGATTCTGTACCACTCCACTGAGGAAGAGGCAGTAATAAGCAAGCATGCCAACTGCCTGAAGTAACGAAGAAACATTCAACAGCAGCAAGATGGCAACATTGCATACCAAGTAATTCAGTCATTGTTTGCACTTTCAGCGTATGTCTACATTGCAATACAAAATTTGCAGGACCGAGTCTCAGAGTGCAGGTCAGCTGGCTCAGACTCACAAGGTTTGGGTTTATAGGGCTATAACACTGCAGTGTAGAAAGACAGAATAGAGGGATTAAAAAGAATAAAAACCCCAAGGTTTAATAGCTAGATTAGAGGAAAGTCAGATTTGCTGCAGCCTTTTGCAAAAGTGTACTTTTGATGCAGTGAAAGAGACTGTCCCATTTTTCCCTGTCTAAGTAAATGAATTAAAATCATATTAAATTAATATCAAACATATTATCTGATGTGGCAGGTACAGTAGTAAAATGGGGAACTCAATGAAATATAAAATGTATATAAAAAGGGAAGTCAACCGTAAGTGATACAGCTTTGAGCAAAATATTGTAAACTTTAATGATGGTTTATCTCATGGGCAATCCTGGTAGAAAAGAAAGGAATTGCATTCATATTGATTTCTTTTAGTTTAAGTGATAAAGGCTAATATTCACAATCAAACATGCTTATGCTATCTAGTTAGTGAAATACACCTGTGCTGAAAAAGGCAGTAAATAAAAGGAACTGAAACTAAATAGCGTGTTTATAGGGACACTTGACCACAGAGTAGAATAATCAGAAATATAACTGTTTGCTTAATAATTCACAAACTCAGCTATACACACCCACCATTGCTAAAACAAATAACAGAAATGGAAGATTTATACAATTGTTCCAGCCTAATGGAACAACAGTCCTTGAAGTGACTTTGCATTATACAATGGACTCTTAAAACAAGTTTAAAGAGCAGCAAAGAATATGGAGGGATTTTGTATAAATTATATGAACTTTAAACTGGACATTTAAGCAACTAGTAGAATGTTGGTGGAAAAACTTCAACCTAAACAAGCATAAATGCAAAGATGGCCAAGCAATTCACTGCAAAAGGGCCCAGAAAATGTGACTTGTGGAGGTAAGTTGCTAACTGGAGCAAATCACAATGTTCGAGGTATGTTCCGATGCTTGTACCAACAGCTAACCTAACTTATCTTATACAAGCTGGTGTGACAAGTTGTGCTGCACAGAGACTGGAAAATTCAATCCCAGTTGCAAGAACTCAAAGCTGATGTTTTGTTCCCTGACTGAATGGTTAGAGAAGATTACTTTCATTTAGTTGGACATTTCCAATCTTCAGAAGTACTATGGGTCACCACCTGATTAGTCCATGCTAGCATCTCCAAGAAAAGGAACCAAGTTGGACTACCGAGCAGAAATAGGATAAAATAGCCTGTCTCCTTTAGCCCATCACTTCGTGAAAGCTGAACACACTTGGAAGGGGGAAAACTAAGGCCCTGAGGCAGCCAGCTGGGAGTCCTTCTGGTAACATCAAACACTTATCTCAGATAGGCACCTTTAACTGTCCTTCTATTTTCCAGAATTTGGGTTGCCAACTAGTGCACTGGGAAAATACTATAGTCATGTCCATCCTTGGCTCCACCTGTGTTCGGGGATTGGCACCACCATGTTGTGTGACGGACACTGGATAAAATTACCATACTTAGTGATGGACATTGGGGCGGGGGAGGGGGAGAGGGAGGTATGTCATTCAGTCATTCAATTTTTTGAAAAATTACCACAGACCTCAACATTTTTACCACAGACACGTTGCTGTCCCCTGCCTGTGTTTGCAACATCAACTCCTGCTGTGAAACAATAACTGAGCTGAAAGCTGATGGTTAAGCAAAGAACTAGTGAAAAGTAACAGAGATTTTCTCATGTGAAGACCCAAAGCAGTCAATTGATCACGTCCTGAAACTGAGTACTTAATTCATAAAGAAATATACAGGCTTGTGTGTGTTTACAGCCTGTCACAAAGTTACAGTGTTTCTTTATTTTGTAACAAATTTCAATTAAGATTGCTGTAAAGTAGCTTTACAACTGAACACCTTATGCTTGTTAACTAGGATTATAGAACATTGGATATGTGTCTACCCTAGTTAATTGGTTTCATGCTGCCTTTCAAGTTCCGGGTGTCTATAGACCTAAAATGACACCAAGTACACAAGCTTTTTGAACTTCACGCAGTCTATCATAAATGTAGGCGTTTAGGAGTGTTAGTCAGATGCTGGGTCTAATACCATTCATTGGGAAATAGGTACTATAGATCCATTGGGAAGGAGACCTTGATGAACTGGTATGTAAGTAATTGACCAAATTGTTTTGGATTGTTTTTCTTCTGTTGTGTTAGCAAAACCAGAGCTGATAATAACCAATTGCACAAGCGAGGTCCCATTCTGAGGGCTCAGTTAAAAATCTAAACAAAGTCATCTTCCCAACATAGGGAGTGAGTATAAGTGTTGTTTCTATTGTAGTTGTGTAATTTGATTCTGAAAACCTCAATGGCTATACTGACCAATTTTCCAGTTTAATTAGCCAAATCATTTTCTGATACCATTTTTGCTGCCTATACTATTAGTTGCTGTTCTGATATTTATTTTTAAAGTTATATTTTAACAGTATAACTAACAAACAACAACAACAAAAAAGCCTCCTGCTGTTTCCTGCCTCTTGTGGTTGAAATAGTCAGATGCCCCAGAATATGAAGGTGGCTTGTACTACAAGGAATATAGAGGGTTTAGGTTTTTTAAAAAAAGCATCGCTGCTGTTATAGTTTTGCATCTATGTCTCTCTCTCTCTCTTTGTCCTTGGTGGATTTTATAAAGCTTATTCAGACAGCTACTGACTGTCTATTTGTTTTATTGCTACTTTTGATTTGACAGTTGCAGGCAATTTTGCTGATGATTTATTTAGCCTATGCACCCCTGCTGTTTTCTCAGCAGCACCACCTCCACAGAGTCTTCGGAAGGTTCAGTAGGAATTACTTCAATCAACTTTCCGATTTTTCTTTCTTCTTTTCAGTCATTCCAAAGTCCAGTACACCCATTCTTCAACTTAGCACATCCTTTTAAACAGTAATAAATATAATATTGTAAGGCTGCTACTCTGCTCTAGTGGATAGAGTTTAGGGGTACCCCTACAGACTATCAAACACCAAGTACCCACCTTCCAAAGAAGTTTGAAGACATTTATTACCTACAGGTACTTTCCCAATCTCTCAGCCAGCCATCGGTCCTCAAAGAAGGGTGTTCCAAAGTGACATTCCCAGGCTGTAATTTAAAAATTCAACCTCCCAGGCAAAAATCATCCAATCAGTTATTTATAGCATTCCTGTAGTTTGACAGCAAAATGAATCAGACTTCAGTGATGGTCGGCTGGGTTTACACTGATGTAAATAGGAGGAGAATGTGGTCTGACCCATATGGCAGCATTACGTGAAAAGGGTCCCATTAGCTCTCCACAGCCGCGATCTTTTCTTCCATCTCCAATAACTTCCTTAACATCACTGGGTCCAATTCTCCTCTCATTCACACTGGTGTAAATCAGAATTAGCTCCATTCGAGTCAATGGAGTTAGATGGGTGTAAAACAGGAGAAAGTTGAAGCATTAGGTCCTCCAAGTTCAGTATACTTTATATTCAAAATGTCTTTAGCATAGTTTGATCTAAAATAGCCATTAAAGCTATTATGCAAAATATGCAAATTAATGTGATTTTTCATGCAATGAATCTCCATTTCATTTTAATTTCTGTTGCTGTCCTGGCTTGGTTTACTGGCACCAGCTCTTAGGCCAGACCAGAGACTAGGAAATGCGGTTGGGAGAACAGAAAACCCTTTTTGCACTTTTAAATCCAGGTAGTAATGGCCTAAACTTGGCTCTCATTGATTTCAAAGGTGTTTGGCTCATGCCCTTAAATGGTCTAAATCCAGAGTAGCTCCACTGAAGTTAAAGCTGGAGTTACTCTAGATTTACACTGGCAGAAATGAGAGCAGAATTTGGCCCCTTGAATACTCTGTGCATTCATATTGCTAGGTATGAGGAAGAAGAGGAATTCCAATCAGATACCAGAATATATTTTCTTAGACAGAAGAATTCTCTGTGTTTTTAACATTAGACAAACTAAGAAAATTAACACCAACTTAAAGAAAAAAAATCTTTCATTTTACTGATTTGTGTATTATGCAAATACTTTTTTTAAAAAAATCAACCATCATATTACTTTGACTTACTCCCTGAAGACGATATCCCCGTATTATAGTAATTAAAAATTGCAACATTACGTTTTCATGAGCAAATAAGAAGTCATCAGGCTACCAGAACATAAAACTGTAGTAATCCACATTTGATCCAAGACTACTTCCCTCTTCCAGTAATAGGTATAATAGCATCTGTCCTCACTGAGGCCCCAAGCCAGAAAACCATCTCTTTTAGGAGAGCAGTAAAGCACGTGTGGAACTGATCACAGGACTAATCACAGAACTAAAAATTAATGTTAGCTTAGGTACAAGTGATGACTTGATCACATTTCTAATGTGCAAACAGAATAAAGTCCAGACCAGCAATACACATACGGAGTGCTTTAAAAGGACCAGTTTCATAAGGCTGAAAACAGTTATGATCCATATCAGCTGGGAAGAGGAATTTTACAAGAAAAATGTCAATGATAATTGGCAATTTTAAGAACATTTTACTAAATGCCCAATAAGTCACAATCAAGGGCATATTGTTTAAAAAACGGACCTGGTTTAGACAGGGACGTGAAGGAAGCTATAAAAAAAAGTTCAACAATAAAATAAATGGAAGAAAGGGGAAGTTGACAGTCATGAATATAACTCAAAAGCTAGGAACTATAGAAAATTGATAAGGGACACAAGGATAAATCTACGGCCAGCACAGTTAAGAACAATAAGAAGGATTTTTTTTAAGTATATTAAGAAGAAAAAGAATCCTAACCATGGTATTGGTCTATTACTAAATGGAAATGGTAGAATTGTCAATAATAATACAGAAAAGGCAGAAGTGTTCAATAAATATTTCTGTTCTGTGTTAAGGGGGAAAACAGATAATGTGGTCATCTTACATGATGATGATAATACTCTTTCCATTCCACTAGTAGGTTAGGAGCAGCTGTTAAAGCTAAACATTTTTCAGTCAGCAAGTTCAGGTAACTTGCTTCCAAGAGTTTTAAAAGAGCTGGCTGAGGAACTCACTTGACAGTTAATGTTGGTTATCAAGAAGTTTTGGACCACCGCAGAAGTATAGAAGACTGAACTGAAGCTGATGGTGTGCCAATGTTTAAAAAAAAAGAGTCAATGGGAATACCAGGTAATCATAGGCCTGTCAGTCTGACATCAATCATTGGCAATATAATGGAGTGACTGATATTGGATTTGATTAATAAAGCATTAAAGGAGGGTAATATACTTAATGTTAACAAACATGGGGTTTTAATTAGATCCTGTCATATTACCCTGCTATCTCTTGTTGATGAGATTACAAATTTGGTTGCTAAAATTAATAGTGGTAATCTAACACTTAGATTTCTGTAAGGCATTTGACTTGGTAACACATGACATTTTGATTAAAAAATTAGAATATAAAATTAACATGGCACATTACATGGATTGAAAGCTAGTTAACTGATAAGTCTCAAACTGTAACTGTAAATAGGTAATCATTGTCGAGTGGGCATGTTTCTAGTGGTGTCAGGGATTGGTTCTTGGCCCTCTGCTATTTAACATTTTTTATCAATGACCTGGAAGAAAACAAAATCATCATGATAAAGTTTGCAGATTACACAAAAATTGGGTGAGTGGTAAATAATGAGGAGGAGAGGTCGCTGATACAGAGCAATCTGGATCCCTTGGTAAACTGAGCTCAAGCAAACAAAATGTGTTTTAATATGGCTAAATATAAATGTATGCATCTAGGAATAAAGAATGTAGGCCATACTTATGAGATGGGGTACTCTGTCCTGGGAGGCAGTGACTTTCAAAAAGGTTTGGGGTGGGTAAACAGCTGAACATGAGATCCCAGTGTGATGCTGTGGCCAAAATGGCTAATGCTATCCTTGGATGCATAAATAGAGGAATCTCAAGTAGGAGTAGAGAGCTTATTTTATATCTGTATTTGGCATTGGTGTGACCACTGCTAGAATACTGTGTCCATTTCTGGTACTCACAATTCAAGAAGGATGTTGGTACATTGGAAAGGGCTCAGAAAACCGCCACAAGAACAAGTAAAGGATTAGAAAACATGTCTTTTAGTGATAAATTAAATAGATTGATCTGCTTGAGTCTAACAAAGACAAAGTTAAGGGGTGACTGGATTACAGTCTGTAAGTACTTACTTGGGGAACAAATATTGATAATGAGCTCTTCAGTCTCGTAGAGAAAGGTATAACATGATCCAATGGCTGGAAATTGAAGCTAGACAAATGTTAGCCCTGTGCCTGTGCACCACTTAAATCCTTTTGTATTATGTTCCTTGTAGCCTAATAACATTTGAAGAATTGCAGGGGATGCAAGTGTTGCATAGGCCTTATTCTGGCCCTCTGCACGGAGTGAATTTCACCATAGGACTAACAGGAGCAGAGTTAAATAGTCTGGCCCATTTGTATAAGACCATATCTAGCTCCACGAACTATACAACTTGTTCTCCTTTGAGCTGAGAAGTAGAGGTCTGTGGTTTTTGGTGCTGAAAGTCCCAGGGTCATTCCCCACTCGACATGCTGGTATCTGTGCAGATGAGAAGCCACAATTTGCAACACATTTTGCAATGATGTGTTTCCCATACGTTTAAAATTGAATTATACAATTCTTAAACTGCATAAAATAAATGATCCTTGAACTTGCAGTGATGGGATGGTTCACTTATGTCACATTAACTTACAGTTACTTCTAGCTGCTCAAACGTCCTGCATAAGGGCAATGTTCTTTCAGGTTCTCACAGAAGTACTCAATTTTGGTATTCCACCACCCTGATCTTT
Source organism: Mauremys reevesii (assembly GCF_016161935.1). NCBI lineage: Eukaryota > Metazoa > Chordata > Testudines > Geoemydidae > Mauremys > Mauremys reevesii. The sequence goes on along the minus strand of NC_052637.1, from coordinate 34,255,916 downwards.
CTCAGTGTCAGATAGAGTCACACACGTAGAGAGAGCAGACTACTTACTGTACCATGCAGGTTTGAGAAGAGGATTTTGCCTTAGGGAAGCAGTGAATGAAGGGCCAGTTAAACCAGTTTCATATTCTGACAACATGCTCTTTTTTATATCTTATGTCTTATAATCCTTAAATTCCTGTGTCTGATGAGGAACATTATTTTCAGTATCACACTTCTACAAGTCCAATGTGTCCCCAGTGCTATAACTGGTAAATTGCTTAGGTTCTCTGCCCCGTATACACATGCACATGGAATCCCTGGTGTATCTGAGTATGCCGGGAAATGAGTTTGACAAGAATTCCCTGAATGCTTACCCTCTCCATCCAGGCCTGCTGGAACACCCAAGCCGTTCTACATTTTTAATGCCCATCTGGTTTGCTAGTACTATAGTTTAACTTTAAAAGATGAAGCTTTATCATCTTTAATGGTTGTTAACAGCTCCATTAATTGAAAAGCCATGCACTTCACATGCACAGTTCATGTTTGCCATTCTATAACTGATTATGTTCCATTTATCTGATTTACATGCATTTACCCTAATTACATAATTAGACTCAATTGCAGTTATTGCCCATAGGATAATCTGTTAAAATTATCACCAAAAAGAAAAAAAAAATACATTCATAAAACTGATCCAATTTGGCTTCTGCCACTTCAGTAATTAAAGGCTCTGGGGTGCTGGAGCAATTTGTATAAAGGGGGTGCTGAGAGCCATTGAACCAACTGTAAACCCTGTATATGATGGAAACCACTTCAAGCCACGGGGTGTAACAGCACCCCTAGTTCCAGCACCTATGTAAGGACTCGATTCTGCCACCATTGAAATCAAAGGGACTTTTGCTACTGATTTCAGAGGGAGCAGGAGTGGGACTGTACCTTGCATCCTGGAGCTCTTATGCCATAAGTGTTGTTTTCTCATAAAATGCTTTGTCCCTGTGTCTCAAAAGGGTCATACTCTGTGCATGTGTGTCTATGCACAGACACACATACATATATTATCTACCTGCTGCAAATACTTTATGATTTTAGTCAGAAACATCTGAAAAAAAACAAACGTCTCTGCCACTATCCAGGTATCTCTTATTTTTGGAGTACAAAATAGTTATAAATTATCATCACCAATGTTAAAAGAGTGGGTTAAATTCTAGTCCCAGGTTCAACTCAACAGGACCTGCTGAACACAATGTACTCATGTAAGTAGGAGTGAAATATGCTCCAATATCAAGCTAGTTTTCACAGAGGAGGGATTTTTATGTAATCCAGATGGCAGTTCAGCTTTATGCCAGCTGCCTATCTTACCTGCACCCACCTTTGTGTGACATTTATACCTCAGCTAAACTGACATGCTACCTCCAGAGTAGTCACAGTGAAATCCTAACTGAAGGGCATGGATGCAGGCTGCCAATAAACCATTTAAGAATACTGAATGTGCATGCTGAGACCGTATTCTCAGCCAGAATTATTTTAGCAGTGATCTGACCCAAGCTTTGAAACTATAGTGAGTGGACGTGAATCTCCTGCTAGGATTAACTTAAAGACAGCTTGTGTTGCTGGCTAATGGAAGAGCTATGTTCTGATCAAGACTGGTGTTCCAAGGAGGCTGGGAATAAGTATTCTACAGCACCTGATGGTCCTAGTAGGCTCCTCACAAAACACACTTAAGAACGGTTTTGCAGGGTGGCTGGATTTGTGCAGAATACAGCAAGGTTTCCCATTCTGTGGGCTTTTGAGCAAGGAAGGATAGGTAGAACAATCTGAACTGGACTCTTAGGGAGGGTTTCTCTCACTCACAACATGAAACTATTTAAAAAAAAATACATTCTGCCTTGAACATAATGGACCTGATTCTACAATCATGCCGGCTGTGCAGGGATGCGACTACTGACTTCAAAAGAGCTACTCCGGACTTTGTGTAAGGGCCCGATCCAATGCCCATTTAAGTCAGTGGAAGGACTCCTCTTTATTTCACTGGGCCTTGGATCAGGCCCTAAGTGAGACAGAATTAGAGCTAATGAATATTTTGTTGTTTCTCTCTTTCATCCCAAAGCACCTTTATAGACCGGTAGCAGTACAGCATCCCCATTCATCCCTGTTGGTGGCTTGTTCCTCCATTAAGCTCAACTTTGTCACGTCCCTGGGTACGATGTCCCACCATCTTAATCAGTGTTTTATTTTGCCATCTCCCTCTCAAAACTTCACAAAGTCTCTGATTTTTCATTAGGCTGCTGAACATTTCTGAAGTCAGAGGCATCCATTTTTCATTCTTGACAATTTGGTATACGATTTTTTTCTGTGCAAACAAATGTCAGGTATTTTTATTGGTTCTTTAGCCATTCACCTCAAATACTGTGCTAGTTCCAATAATTCATGACACAAACACTCTGAAGAGAGCGTGCTTGGAACAGCCTCAGTTTCATGCTCTAAACTGGGTAGTTACTCCCCCATTTGCATTGCTACTGGGGCTTGTATACAATGACAGATTCCTGATAGGGGTCACAATGCAGACACTCTCTGTCTCTGGCTGTCAATCATATGTAGCAGAGTTGACTGACACCTTCATTGCAGTAATGTGTCTGACACATACTACTAACCTGTTAAGACATTACATATATATGTTTCCTCACATGGCTGGATTTTCCAAGCATAGTGAGGAAAATCCAGTCATGTGAGGAAACTTTTGTTTCTGTGTATTTGTGCCGAGTTCATCAAAGCTCATAAACCAGAGGCAAGTTTAATTAAAGTCAATGGAGCACAGAAATTAAACACTTCAGTGTGTTATCTTTGTGGTTTACAAACCCTGTATCAATCAAAACATGAAATTTTAATTTGTCCGGGAATGTGCAACATTTTTATGGAAAATAAACTTGGGGCCTAGTCCTAATCCATCTATTTTAGGTTTTTGTAGATTGCCTCTCACTGAGGCATCAAGGCACTGCATAAAACAAGGCCTAATCCTCCAGTGGAATTTTACATGAGATTCAGGGCCTGTAGAATGGATCATTTTCTGGTATCAGGTCCTTAAAGAGCACAGCAGCACCCACCAAGATATATTTTCATCTCTTTCTATTTCTCCAGATAGAAAAGTGTAACCATGCAGTTGGGATTTTCAAAAAAGCCTTAAGGATTTAGGTGCCAGACACCCAATGGGATTTGGGTGCCAGTTGCCTTAGGCCTAGAACTTTTTAAAGTTAATATAAATAAATACATTTTATACAATAAACCAAGCACAGCCATTCCAAGGGAGGGCTTTTAGGACAGATGGGCATAGTGAGAGACAAAGACAGAACTTTGCAAGGTTGGGGGCATGGTTACTTGATATTTTGTAGCAGACTTCTATTACCTGTGCTTCATTTTTTAACAATTTATAGGCAGCTCCATTGCACTCATCTTCATAGGCATGGTATGGACAGGCAGAAGATGCCATGTGACTGGGATTGCCTACCTGAAGCATCTTTGCTTATTTACTGTGCTTTTTAATTATTATTATTATTATCCCAACATAATATGAAAACAGACCCTTTAGTGCCTTTACATTTGTGCGTTAGAAATTATGCCAGTTATTAGCGATAACAACAATTCAATACAGGCTCTTCAGAGCCATTCAGAAACATTTACAAATATGCAGCAAGACTCAGTCTAGAGATAACGAGGTTAGTTCAGTCAAGGAGGATGAGGCCTTCTTCTAGCAGTTGAGGTGCTAGAAGAGGGCCTCATCCTTCCTGATTGAACTAACCTCGTTATCTCATTATGTAACCTCGTTATCCCTAGACTGATTCTTGCCTGCATATTTATACCTGCCTCTGGAAACTTCCACTACATGCATCTGACGAAGTGGGTATTCACCCATGAAAGCTTATGCTCCAATACTTCTGTTAGTCTATAAGGTGCCACAGGACTCTGTCGCTTTTTACAGATCCAGACTAATATGGCTACCCCTCTGATACTTGACAGGGAAGGCAGTAAGTTTTGCCCCAAACTGAATACTTAACAGACAGACAAAAAGGCAATGCATTACTGGACAGATGTACATAGACAAGAACCACAAGGATTTCCTGCTTCTTTTACAAATGAAAATACCATGAAAAGACTTCTCTCATTGTATGACATTTCCGCTCTTGTAACAACTATGTCCCTGAGTCATTGAACCCAAGACATTCAGCACAGGCCTCTACTACTTGCATTAAAGGAGTAACTCCAATGACTGGCTACAGTAGTAGTCTATTATCCTGAAGAGGACGAGCCACTAAATTGCCAGTTTGTTATACTAACCGTTTTTGCCAAAACCACAAACACTCAGGTGAGTTATTCTGTTCAAACTCAATCACTCATCCCTCAGAGTTTGCTTAGATTTAGCTGGCAACTTTCTTCCATTTTGATTTCCTTTGCTGTTATTCTCCTCCTCTCTTACAAAAAAGGAAGCCAATTTCTTTGTAGCAGATTTCTAATCTTTTAAATGGTACAGTTTAAAATATTTATAGTTTTTATAGTTGTCTGCAGCCTCCAGAGAGGGACTAAGAATTGCTATTTCTACTTCTCAGAAAGTAGTGCTCTGAGCCTGTGTGTCCTGAAATCTATTTCATTACAGTCCATGTTGACGAAATTACCTTGAGATTTCCCTAGTGGGACTGAGCAAAATTAACCATATTTTATATGAGAAAAACATATTGCATTTTCACATTTCATATACACAATATCAGTCACTAATGAGATAAGAATTGTGCACTGTCATATCAGAGTAAAATACTTTCGAGCAAATTAGTTACCTTTACATCACACTTAGTTCCAAAGTTAATTTTTCGGCATTTAGACTTAAAAAATATTTATCAAAATTTGTTCTTTTTCGCCGTGTGCATCTTTGAAAACAGAAATGGGTCAAGATATTCACTCACGGATTTTTGCACCTAATAGGCTCAATTCTGCCTGGTTCTGCATTAAGGGCTTCAGACAAAGCCCACTGAGCTCAACAGAAAGAGTCTCATTGACTTCATTGGGCTTCAGCTCAGACTCTGTGTGTCTTACTCAGCTACCACTAAATCAATGGAAAGATTCCCATTGAGTTCACTGGGGGCTGGACTGAACACTGAGGAGGAAAGAAGATATAGGAAGTATCTTGCACCCATACACACAGAGCACAAGAACACTACCAATGGATTTGGCTAGCATGCTAGAGTGCATAGGCATCTGGGCTAGTGTGTGGTTGGGTCCTTCACCCTACCTACCTTCTGGGATTTCTAAAGCAGTGGTAAGGGAGTAAGGGATGCTGGGCATATTCCAATCCTCCCCCACACATCTGAGCTATTCTGCCTTTTACTGCCCTGCATAGATCATCAGCTCAGAGTCCACAGTTCAGCTGCTCACTCCAGAGTATCACTGAAAAACAAACTGGATCATTCCCTTTTCCTCCCTCTGACCTGCACCCCCACCAGCTCCTGCCACTTGGTTGCCACTTTCAGCTTTTCTCCTTGTGTTTCATTGGGATAGGACACGTTTGTCCAGGTCCCTTGACTGAGACTCAGAAAGGGGCATCAAAACTCTTTACCCATCATCACTTTCCATTAGAGGCTACAAGATTCTCTCTGTGTGAAATTACCCATACCATAGTGATTGTAAAGTCAAAATCTATTGAAAATGGAGAGAAAATGCTTTTAAAACAAAAAGAAACAGGTTGCTTAACATATCTAGATTCACTCTTCTCATAAACTAAGCAAGATACGTCTCTCTCAGCTTATTTATGGAGCAAAAAAGAAGAAAGTGAATGCCTTACATCCCTTGAAAGCAAACCCCTTTCTCTGATCACTCCAGCCTGCCTGTCAGCATTGTGTTGTTGGAAACCAGCAGCTCCTGGGCTTTGTTCAGAGCTCTCTCTTATCAAGCCTCCCTTGATCCAGGGTGACTACTCCTGCTTTCCAAACTAGTCCTACATGCACTATAGGGTTTGGACTCACTGCTTTGTGTAGGAGATGTACCACTGAGAATACATAGACCCTTTAATGATGATGAATAGCTATCTTTCAAATGCCTAACCACTTAACTCAGCTACCACCATCTTGATTGGGTGTATCCTGTTTCAGTCAGGCCTCTTGGTAAGCTCCCAAAGCTCCCCACCCCTTTTGAGATGAATTCTGAATTGTGGCTATAGGCCCACATTGTCAGATTCTCATTTCAAGCCCTCTCCTTTTTTGCTCTTTTAAATTTAAAGCTTCCTCTCTGCCCACTTTAATCTCTGCTGTGTCCTCCCAGTATAGGCCTGACAGATTATTCCTTTTACATACATGTATATCCAGTGCAATGGGTAAGATTGTTCATCTGGAAACAGAACATTAACATCATCAGGTCACGTGCCTTAAGGCATTCAGAAGAGTATGTTACCTTTGAGTGGAACAGCCAGTGAAACTTGTCAATCAAATATTGTGAGACCAACACTTTGCCCGTAATGAGCTTTTCACAATTCATTCACAATGTACGGTCTTACCCATATTCTCCTTCATTCCCCTTCCCTTCTGTGGGCTCTCTCCTTTGCGGATCAATCAGTAAAGTTAATCACAATCCTAAGGAAGGAAGGGTAACATGCATAGAGATACATAGTCCCTTCAGGCTTCTTTTAATGCCTTTTGTTTGAATTTCTAAATGTGTTTTACAAACAATACATAGCTAAGCATCACAGCACCCTATGACAGCTATGTATTATAGCTGCTTTACACGTGGGCATAAAAGAGGTTAAGTGGCTGGATCAAGATTATAATGACATCAGTTGCAGAGCTGGGAATAGCACCCAGGAATCCTGACTTTCAGACCATAACAACAAGGGTCACGCATGGATAATGCAAAGCATGCAAGGATCAATTATTTAGGTTCACAAGTATCATGCTTAGCTGAGGACAACGTTGGATATTCCATGCACGATACTTCCATCACACGTATCTGATCCTAAAACGTTTCCTTATATAGGAGTATTGATTCTGACAACGAATTGCGGCGCTCCGTCTGAGCATTCTCAGAGCGAGGCACTGAGCACCTCAAAGGAGCGGTTCAGCTTCTTGCAGTATAGGGCCTAATAGAATAACCTCTTCTTGCTTCAGCTGCCTTTCACAGTTGCAGCTGGCAGGTTCAGTGATGAAACTGTCAACTGAGCCCAGCACAATGGAGCAGCAGGCACTATGGGAGAGCCAAAAAGAGGTCGGAGTCATCCTAAATTTCACATTTTTGCTAAATTAGAGCATCACTTCTAATAGAATAGAAATAGCAGGAAGCCTGTCCCTTTATCCCAAGCAATAATTTGTCTCTTTCATAGGCAAGGACTAGGTAGGTTTGAACAAAGGATTGGAAACCAGGAGTACCCTTGAGTTCCAATACTGAGCCACTGACTTAATCTGAGACAGGGCAGATTACTTGATCTTTTTGTGTCTCACCCAATGAAGTTAGAAACCTGGATTAAGAGGAGAAGTGGGTGAACACTGGAAAAGAAACCACCCTTGAGTATTTCCTTGACTTTACACAATGAATTTACTTTGGCTAAGCTCACTCCTATTTTGTGTTTGCTCTCCATGAATATTCAAATGATTGAAATTTAGGGCCAAATTCTCTGCCGGTGGAAACAAGCGCAGATTCATTGGCTTTGATGGCGTTTCTCTGAGCAGTGAATTTGGCCTCTACTCTCACTAATACTTGGGAAAAGCACGTTTTAAATTTACATTCTTAGGGAGAGGGAATCTGAAAGTCACTTGAACGAGAATTGCCAGTGGAAATGGTATATTTTATATGGGAAGGGATATGGCTTGACATGGCAGGAACATGAGAAGCTCTAACCAGAACCTGGCAGAATTAAGCCAGCCATATTAGGATCCGGCTACACCCTTTGCAGCTGGGATCCGACACACTTGCAATTATTCTTCATCCATCTGACACAAAGGCTCATTAGATTTAAACTCTGCAGGCAACCAATACATTTGACAGTATTCCTAACTTCCCAGGGACGATGCAAGAGGCAAGGCCTTTGTGATCTAGAGAGGAAAGGGTTTAACATTTTGTAAAAATTCCCTAGTGCTGGTTGCTTATTTTCTTTCCAGAGACTCAAAGTACCAGTAGCTTCTTCAAGCTCTCCTGCTGATTACTGGCTTGATTATTTAAGTACCTGCAGGGACGCAATGAGCACCTTTAACTCCCACTGAGTTTCTTCTCACACTAGTGTAACTATTGACTTCAGCGGAGTCACTCCCGATTTACCCCAGTCTCAGCAACAGGAGACGCACACCCAATGGGCTAGAATGTTGTTGGGGTGCACCATGTTTACAATCTATATCCTGAGTCAAGCTACGCTGTGCAATATCCCCTGTTATCAGACAAACATATTGGGAGTGGTTCCAGATGTCAGCTTGAAATGAAGGCAAATGGGCAGGGAGGTCAACAGAGTTCATAGGCCTGATTCTGATCTCATTTACTCTGGCTTTACACTAGGGAGTGAATGGAGTTACACCTGATTTACACTAGTGCAGATGTGCTCAAAAGCTGTATGTATATGGCTATATATAATCATGAGTATAGGTGAGAACTCTGTAGCTCATGCCTGCCTGTGATATGCAGCACACATTGCTATTTCATTTCATTACCATGCAATTTGTACTGCACTTGGGTTTTCATGCTGATGCTCCTGCTGATCTTATGCTGTGATGATTGATACATAGCAGAGGACGAGCTTTTTCCATGAGACATTTTATTTCCTATTCCAAAATAAAACGATAGCTGTAGGTAGCTGTACTATTTCTGAAAATCTCTGATTAGTAAAAATGAATGTACAGTCACAGTGTACTTTTTTTTTAATAAAAGTGAGATCACAGTTTAATTAATCACACCACTCCACTAACAAATTCCAAGCAGAAATTAAAAGTGGTTCAGATTAATGATTTTGTATTCACTGCACTGGGGATTTCTTATGCTCTGTTGGGTTTAACTTAAACTTTATTATTTAAGAAGCTTAATCAGGAGTTTGTATGGCTCCTGATTAAGCTTTTTAAAAACATCCCTGCCATTCTTTCTAGCCAGAAAGACAATACATAGCACTCCAGAGATACAGGACCTGATGTCTGATCTTGTGTCCATTATACGACAGTGTAGTTGATATCAGAATCAAGCCTATAGTGGATCAGATTCTGCTTTCACTTACACTGACATAAATCTGGAGTACCTCTTTTGAAGTCCATGGAGTTACTCTAAATTAAAACTAACAAATGAGAGCAGAATTTGGTCAAGAGTCTTATATGTCCTGCAAAGTACCATTAAAACCTATAAAAATACTGGAGCTTTATATAAATAAAATAATAATAATAATTCAGGTTGAGATCCATTGCTTCTTTACCTTTTTCTGATTTGAGTTCCCTTGTTTTGACACTATGACGAAATAAAATTAAAGCCCGGCAAACACTTTCACATGAGTAACTTTATGAACAAGAAGAGTCCCACTGAACTCAAAACTCGTCTGTAAAGTTACTCACATGCAACAGGTAAATAATTTCCAGTTACTTCATCACATCAGATTATCCCCATCCCACAAAAAAAATCAATTTGCTAACTTGCCTAAATGTAACTACAACTAACAAAGGGATGTTTCTAAATTACATGAAAGCTATTAACTTTTCAAAATATTTTACTTTAAAGCACCATGGAAATTGGTCATGGATCTATGGACAAAATCATTTCAGGTTGTATTTACAATTTGATTAATTCTCTTTCAAGATATTGTGTTCATTTACCACCTTGACTTGAACTCTGATTCACTGATAACATATGGCAAAAAACTAAGTAATCGATTGCTATCTAGTGCAAAAGCAGAGAACACCGACTTTTGAACATTTGACAGTAGCAGGTTGAGTGATAAGTGGTTAAAATCAATCTTCAAAGAAAACCGTGACAAAAAGTGGGAAGAACAGACAACAAAAAATGGAAGCCTTTTGGATGTTTTGCATAAAGAAATTCAAACTGGATGCCAAGATCAATCAACTGATTAAAGAAATGTTAATTTTACACTGAATGACCATAGCATCCTTTTACTTAGTGCTGTGTAAATCAGGTGCTACTCCTTTAAAACCAACCATGTTACCCTGGTGAAAAAAGGAGAAAAGAATTAGACTGTTACAGGGTGGCCTGTCCCTTTAAGGGTCAGAGCCTGGGGTCAGCCATCGTGGTTCAATTATCAGACCCAGCTGGGGAGGGAGCAAGTGATTATAAAAGCCAGCAAGTGGCTCAATTGAGAAGGAATTGGACTCGTGCAGTAGGCTCTAAAGCAGGGGAATTGAAAAGAAGGGTATGTCCTCCTTTCAGCACTTAGAGGCAAGCGGAAAAGCCTCTGGAGCTGTAGCCCATGGTGAAATCAGAACAGTTGCCTTTTTCTCCAGATTCTGGACAAAATTAAATCTCAAAATTCCCCAGAGGATGGAAATTCTGTTTTGTGACCAACTGTAGTAGTTGTTTTAGTTTAGCAATGGAATGCGTGAGGGCAGAATATGATCCACCGATTCTTCATTTCCAATCCTAATTGGCTAACTCAGCAGGCCAAATTCAGAGGTGGTGTGTATGACGACAGGTAAATCAAAAGGTGGAAAGTAGGTGGGAGTTTAAAGTATATAAATAACTAAGTGTAAGGATGTATCTAGAGGGAGCCTACATTGATATAATGTACACAATAAGAGGCGCTGGAAGAAGGTGCAAGTTTCACAGAGTTGGGTCTCTCTTTAGACTTCATTAGACACACCTCTAAATCTGGCATTTAGGCCCATTTTTTTAAAAGTTTTTATACACTGCTGTGCTCAGCCATTGCAGTGCATAACTGATTTAGGAGACAATCTCACTTTCAAAAGGGATTTAGATACTTAGGAGCCTAAATCCTACTGACTGTTGATGGGATTTAGGCTCTTAAATATCATTAAAAATCTGTGCTTTAATATCCAGGCATAGGTTTAAACTAAGGCAGAGCTACATAACTAGCACCATTTTTTTCTACCCAATTATACCACTATATCACTCACTGCTTTGGAGTGTTACAACCTTTCAAAATGGTTACCGAACCTCAGGATGCCATCCACGTGATTCCACCAGCAGAAGACAACAATAAAAAAGGATCATTTCATTTTGAAATTAAACAACAGGATTTTCTGTATCCATTCTTTAGTGTAAACAATCAAACAAAAAAGACAGGAAGAGCTTATGAACTACCAACTTTGTGAAAAAGAGTCACGTGAACTTTCTATTCATAACATATAGGATATCCAGGTCTTCCCTAATATGGCCATTACTTTTCCACTTCCTTGTGTTCAGCAGAACACCATGCGGACTTGTTTGCATCTCTCAAACAGTGCAGCCTGAAGTAAGCAAGCGTATCCATAATGTCCATTAATATAGTGTCCTTCACCTGGACAGCATCATTTATAAAGCCGAGAAAAAAGACCGACCGGTCTAGATCAGCAGTTTTAAAGGTAGTCAATTTCTGCAGCTAAGGATGATGACAGGGGCAGTAAGTTATAACCTTAGAAACTGAAATAAGAAATACAGGTGGATGGCCAACTAACAGCTAAGATAGGGGACCAACGAAACTACTAGCAATAGAAAAGCAAGAGAGCATATTAAGAATGGTCCTTTACAGTCTCAATCACAGCTGAAAGTGACAGGTTTATTGGGTATAAATCACCTCCTTGGTGCTGCCCCTGGTCACAAGTAAGTCAGCAAAGGTCACTGTGTTTTTGTGGCATACTAATTAAGAACATAAGAATGGCCATACCAGGTCAGACCAGTGCTCCATCTAGCCTGGTGTTCTGTCTTCTGACCATGGCCAGAACCAGATGCTTCAGAGGGAATGAACAGAACAGGGCAATTAGCAAGTTATCATCCCCTGTAATCCAGTTCCAGCTTCTGGCAGTCAGAGGTGTAGGGACATCTAGAGATGGGACGACCAGAACTGCATGCAATATTCAAGATGTAGGCGTACTATGGATTTGTAAAGCGGCATTATGGTATTTTCTGTCTTCTTATGCATCTCCTAATGGTTCCTAATGTTACTACCTTCGTTGACTGCTACTGAACATCGAGCAGATGTTTTCAGAGAACTATCCACAATGACTCCAAGATCTCTTTCTTGAGTGGTAACAGCTAATTTAAACCCCGTCACTTTGTATGTATGGTTGGGATTATGTTTTCCAATGTTTATTACTTTGCATTTATCAACATTGAGTTTCATCTGGCATTTTGTTATCCAATCACCCAGTTTTGTGAGATCCCTTTGTAACTCCTTGCAGTCAGCCTGGGACTTAATTATCTTGAATAATTAACTATCATCTGCAAACTTTGCCACCTCACCATTTACCCTCTTTTCCAGATAATTGATGAATATGTTGAACAGCAGAGATCCCACTGCAGAGTCTTGTGATAAATTCTGGCCTATCTGGACCTCTGCACAGATGGGAGCCCCTGAAATGGCACCAGTACAGAACCACTGACACCTTCCTCTCCCTCCTAGGAATAGGGAGGGGCCACAAAGACACAATATAGAGAGAAGATGCAACAACAACAACAACAAAAGTAGGCCTGGAGGTCAGGTCAAATGTACAAAAGGAGGGAATCCGGTGAGGGCACTGAGCAGAGAAACCCTGGAGATTGATGTCCTCTGTTCACACAACAGATAGTTTAGGAAGTGCCAGGACTCCTACCCAGAACCTGAATCACACAGAGGCAAATTAGGCACATTATTTAGGGCCCAAATTTGTGGGTGGGTGGGGAGGGGGGGAAATGGATGGGCCAAACCAGGTGGAGGGGTGGCTGGAGCAAACCTGAAGTGTGTTTGCCCAGGACCCAGTGATGGGTTAATCTTGTTCTGCCCCATCCATGTGTCCCTAACGCAAAATATTCATTACAAAATGCAAAACTGCTTGAAATTCAATTTCTTCCTCACACATTATCACAAACCGAAACCAGAGCTCTTTTTCACATAGAACATTGCTAATGAATATGAGTCCATGTTTCAAAGGAAGACGCTTATATCATTAAATATCAAAATGTGAAAATGTGTTTGATACAAAAATAATTATCGAGTTGAACTTGTGAATAAACCAGTAGCTGAGAGGGGATGATTTGGAAACAGATCACCTGGGACAATTAATCAAACAAAATCTGATTAATGATTATTATTAATGATAATAATAATAACTTTATCACATTAAGCCTGTAGGCCCCAAATGAGATCAGATTCCATTGCACCAGGTGACGTAGAGTCACATAGTGAGACCCTACCCCAGATAAGTTAAAATCCAAGTAGACAAGACAGAGAGTGCGAGCAGGAACACAGGCCCAGAGAGGTGAGGTGACATGCCAAGAGTCACACAACATGCCAGGGGCAAAGCTGGAAATAAACTCCAGTCTCCTCACTCCCAGTCCAGTGCCCTATTCTTCAGGCCATGCTGCCTCTAAACAGCCTTTATGCGGCTCCATTCCCTATTTGGCTGGCTCCATCAGAATTACCCATTCTAGCCATACCAGATGGGATCAGTGCCTGAAATGGATTTGCTGCCCAGATGTCAAACCACATGCACTGACTTATCGATAGTGAGAATAGCCATGGAGCTGATCTGTAACCATTCCAAAAAACATCAACAAAGGTTGTAGTATTGCTTTTAGGCATCAGTTTCGTTAGACAATGAGTCATGTACTGGTTCAACAGGGTAATTAAAAACTGAAATGCAATGCTTTGTACAATTTAAAAAGGAACATTTTGACACCTTCCGTGTTTACATCAATCTAGATGGCCACTCTTCTATCAATGAAAAATGTATTTTAATTAATAATGTCCCCTAGATTCATTGTAAATTTACTCAAAGAACATAGATAAGCCATTATGATCTGCTGGCTAATTTGAATCTAGATCATGACACATTCCAATTTTATCTACTGAAGAATGTAGGGATTTTCTGCTCTATGCAATACCAACATTGATCCTCCATGAGCTTGATCCAATGCTCATTAGTCACCAGAACAGCCCCAGTACATTCAGTGGGGCTATTCACATGCATAAGGACAGAGGAATCAGGATCACTCTGACCATATTTCATGGGGCTGCTTAATGCTGAAGGAAGGGTTGTGCCACCTAAAGTCAATAAATGGGATGAAAGCCAGGCCTGGATCTGTTTTATCATGGATCACAAGGCAGTAGCACAGGGTGTGTTGTGATTAATGGGTTTTTTTTTTTCACATGCACAGTATACTGAGCTTCATATAAAGAGTAGAGAACTGCTACTATATTTTTGAATCCAAGAATTAATAGCTGAACTGACTGCCAAATGGCACAAACGCTTATTGCTTAAGGAAGAGTGTTCAGACTTCATAACCAAATCTACAGGGATTTTCCAATGCTAAAAGTAATATGAATAGGTGAAATAAACTTGTATTTGACTTACTATGGGCATACTATTTGGATGTACCCAAACGTGGTTGTACCAAGTAGGTCAATATGTAAATGCATTTGAGAAACATCCAGCAATGAGACAATTCAAAAGGAAGGGAAGATATATTATGTTAGAAGCCTTCCAAATGGAGTTTCTGATTCAGTACTGTGATGGGAATTAAGAAATAGAAACATAAGCATGATTCATTAATCTATCTTCCAAGCTTATCTTTTAGGTTTATTAACTGTGAATTCTTCTCAGAATATATTGGTTTGCCTTTGATTTTTTTAAACAAGAGATGCCAAGACTAAATCATAAACAACTCAGAGAATGACTGAGGTGCAGAAGTAGGAGTGGAGAAAGTTGACTTTATTGGAAGATTATACATTTAGATCTGGTTTTGTAATTGCATTTTCTCTTATCACAAGTATCAGAAGTGACATTTTACTAACTAACTATGAAGATATGCAAAAGAGAAAAACAATTTCAGCCAGGCCTTTCCCTTATATAAGCAGAAATCACTGCATAACAGCAGTCCCACCAAATCCAAGAGTTATATATCAGCATGGTGCCATTATCCCTCAGTCTTTGCCCACAAATCTCTTCCTGAAGTACTGAAGCACGGAAATTAGAAAGGAAAAACTTATCTCCCTGTCTGTGTAATATTGTTCCTGACATTATATTTTTCTGTGTTTTCTCCATTCTAGTTTCAAGTTCCACCAGTTCCACTAGAGACTCTTCCACAATATGTTACACGTCTTAGGATTCTTCTTATTATTTAAGTCCTGCCTAAATTTCCCAGTGCTCAGTTTCATCCTTATTAAACCAACTGATCTCTTCTTAGGCACCCCATAAACAATTCACATCCCCCACTTGTTAACTCCATTCAAACACCTGCAGATCATTTTCATATCCCCCCTTAGCTGTCCATTTGTTCAAGCTACCATATTGGGCTCCATTCAGCCAAGATTTTGTGAGCAGAGGCCCCAGCAGTGCAAAGACCAACAGCCGGTGGAGCAAAGTGGCCACAGACTCCCTCATTCCAGGAGAGGGGAAGGTGATCAATTTCAATAATCAAGCAAACACACACTGTCTACTAAGAACCATTGCACCAACCAGAGTGACTTCGGTTGATAGTGTCACAGCAGGCATTCTGAAGTGAACTTCCCAGAGCTAGCTCAATCCTGTGAATCTGTGGAGTGGCCCTGCAGGTGGTGCCAGGTAAGTTTCGGATGTGCACCCCTTCGCATGTCAATGGACAGTTTGAAAGCCTGGTACACTGGGGCATTTTTGTTCATCCCGGCAACATGGCCGAAGAGCACAGAACACTGCTTTTGAATATAGTGAGTGATTGAGGGACGGCCAGCCCTTCGAGAGTTTGTGATACTTTGCACAAAGTCAAATCACTTTATGCTCAGGATTTGGTGCTGACAGTACATATAGAATGCCTCTAGCTGGTCCATATCAGCCTGTGAGAGGGTCCACGTTTCTGACCCATCCAGCAATACAGGTAGTACACAGGTTTGATAGGTCCTGAACTTTGTCTCAGTGCAAAGATGTTTTTGCATCCATAAGCAAGACATGGATTTCATACTGCAGGTGACGAGACCCATTTGTCGAAGAATGTTCAATTTGCTGCATCCATTTGAACTCTGCTTGTAGTCAAGGTAGATGAACTCACCAACACTCTCCATCATATTCGACCCCACCTGAATATGATGGCATTTTCCAGGCGATGGCCAAATGTGACTGTGAAATCTACGTCAATTCCCTGGCCGATAAAGCAGAGGACAGCCTAAAGAACAAGGGAACTAGTGGCAGAAACTAAACTGGTTCCAAATGAAGAAAACATCATTTGATGGCTCAGGGAGATGTAGTTTACATCTCCCAGTGCCACACTGGGTGAATCTAGACCAGTGATCCCCAACCTTTTTGTGGCCAGTAGCACATTCATGTTTTCAGAAGAGTGTGGCGGGTGCCAACAATTACTCACATACAGGGCCGGCTCCAGGCACCAGTGGAGCAAGCACGTGCCTGGGGCAGCACATGCTATGGGGCGGCATTCCGTCCATTCTGCAGAGTCAGAGCATTTTTTGTTTTTGTTTTGGGGGGGTTTTGTGCCAGTTCTGGGCAGTGCAGAGAGAAGCCGGAGAGAAGCCAAGAGGACAGAGAGCACTGGCGCTCACAGCCTGCAGACCCAGAGTACTCTGTCCCCAGTGGGCGCGGGGCCTGACTTCTCTCCCCTGCTGGGCACAAGGTGGGTCCCACGCCTGCAGGGAACAGAACACCGGCACCCGCAGCCCCGGAGTTCTCTGTCCCTGGCAGGCACGGGGCCGAGGCTTCTCAAAGCTGGAGAGAAGCCGCAGCCCCGCAACTGCCAGGGACCGAGAACACCGGGGCTGCAGGCTGTGGGTGCCGGTGTTCTGTCCCCAGCAGGCGGAGGGCTGTGGCTTCTCTCCCCTGCTGTGCACTAGGCGGGCGCGCATAAATGCCCCGGCGGGCGCCATGGCGCCCACGGGCACCGCGTTGGGGACCACTGATTTAGACCATTTAATTCTTTTAATCTTTCCTCACAAATTAATCCTGGCAGCCCCTTCATCATTACTAAGCAGCCATGTTACCTTTAAATGTACAGAGGCTTGATATTTTTTGTGATCCTGAATGTTCAAATGAATAACTTCAAAAGGTGAGGGTGGTTGTTTTTTAAAAGCTCCTTCTTCAGTATAGAAACAATCTTCAATTCTTTTCAAAAGCAAGCCATGGGGATAAGTGCACAAATGTTCATAAGGCTGCCCAGTCAAGCAACATTTCATTTAAGCAGACTAAAGATTTTTTTAGCCCCAAAGGGACACAGAAACAAACATATGATTGCTGATACTGATCAGAATGATATATTAATGAATGCTTGACTATCACTGGTGAAGACACTTCAGATATTGTTCCTCTAGGAGCAAGTTTTATTGTCTTTGGGACACACACAGCATTGAAATTAATATAGCATTATTCCACACAACAAAGACTACTGAATGCACATGGATTTATTACGATCGCTGGGCAAATGATTGGGAATATATTTTATTTACTCCTGTCTGTTTCTTGCCAGAAATCAAGCATTTCCAGGAATAATTCCCCATACTGACAAGTCCCAACCACCCTCCCCCTCCACACATTCATAGGTGCCTGGAGAGGGGTGGGAAATCTTAGCAATGTGTCTTAAAGGTAATCAGATTCAGATTATTTTGCACCAAGTAGAGAGCCAATTTCAAATCTGTGGGGCCCTCTGAGAAGCCTTTGTTTTGGAAAGTACTTGAGCACATACTTAAGTCTATCCCTACCAATGAAAGCTCTTAAGCACATGATTAAAGTAGGTGTTTAAATCCCATTGTTAAGTACATGCTTATCTAATTAGGGATTAGAAGTAGTCAAAAATGATACTAATATTTTTCTGTGGAATTATTCAGTTTTGCATTGAAAAACCACATTTCTTTTAAAATTTCCTTTCTAAAATTCAGAAATTGTTACCAATTTTTTTGGGGGGTGGGGGTGGGGAGGGTTAGTTTCCATTTTTTAAAATGGGAAACTGGAAAATATCAACCAAAACTGAAATTTGTTTGGTGAAAATTTTCAGTTGGGTTGAAAAGCTATTTATCATCCTTGAAAAATAAAACTAAAAATGTTTCATCCCATTTCTGCAAGGGATGCTTTCCTCACCGGGGCCAGAGAATGCCCTGCCAGCAGCCCTCCACCCCCGCTATACCAATGGAGCTCTTGCTCAAGCACTCCTTTTATATCTTTCATTGACTGTCCAAAAGCAGATTTTTTATTTCCTCAAGTCTATTCCTTGTGTAAACAATCATTAAATAATATCAGCAAAGACTTCTTGGACTGTAGATGGATTGTTAGCAATTTATTGCGAGTATCTGATATCTGAAATTCAAGATGTGTTAGTTAGCTTTGATTGCACTCATGAACATACACCTTCAAACCTGGGTGCCTAAAGTTATAGCTCTACATCCATATTTAGAAACCTAAAGTAAGTGACCCAATTTTCACTTTCAACTTCCACTGAAGTCCATGGGAAATTTTCCAGAGCCTTCACTGTCGCTTAGCCAACTTAGACATATTTAGGCCAATGTGCACTGATTCCATTAACATGGACCCGTGTATATGTCCGTGACATCATGGTACTCGTCCTGGGTATGGGTCCATACTAGCATAGCCTGATGCAAAATCGGAGCATTAGTTAGTTATTTTAAACCATTCCTCTAATGTGGAGACAATTTACAAATAGCTGAAACGTGTGAACATCAGTGAGGTGAAGAGGTTATTTCTGGTGGTTCAGGGGTGGGTAACTACAAGTAATGGAATGAAATTAAAATATAGGGGGGAAATGCAGGCTGCATGACCAGAAAGCATCGATAACGAGATCCATTAAGTGGTGGAACTTTTCTCCCAGGGTAGTTCAGGAAGTCCCATCACACTGAAATTATTTTAGACAAAAATACCCAAAATGTAACTTGTAGGAAACAGTCCTGCATTGGGCTGGGGGAGGGAATGGACTGGATGGGTTCATTCCAGTTTACATATTCTTATCAAAACAACACATTCTGACACTTCCCTTTGAATGTTTGCTAGATAACAAATACAAATTCTTTTATGTCCAACTCAGTGTTCCTGGCTACAGTTTTATGCTTTTCTTTATTTCATAGTGAGCTGCAAGAATTTAGTAGGAGGTGCAGACAAAAAACTCTTGATGCACTAGGGTCATTTACTATTTGCTCACAGTAGATTCATAAACAGAATCCAAACTATGTTTGTCATTCTCACTTACCCTCCAATCCTGCAAGCCCTAGAACTGTGTGATACCCCATACATAAGAGCAAATGTAAAAATATACACTAGGAGAAGCGGGGACTTCTGGATGTGAGATACCTGCTATGTGGCAATAAAAAATGAATGTGCAATTGCAGCATTTGGGATAGATATAAATCCAGCATCACTAGCTCGATATAAATCATGACAGAGGCGGAAGTTAAATAGTACTGCATTTTAAAGCATAACGTTTCACTGAGAAGTTTCCAGCCCTTTGTCTTGTGTTACTCAGTGTTTTGAATATCCAACTTAAACATAAATAGTTCTGCAAATATAATTGGTCACAGCGGTAATATAAAGCTTAGTGGATAGCAAAGCTTAGAAGCTTCAAAGATTCTGTTCAGATCTATATTCCGAAGTTTGTACAATTATTCCAATCTGTGAAACATTTTGGGCAAAATACTGCCCCCCCTGAAGTCTATGGGAGTGTTGCAATTGACTTCAAGGGAGCCTGGATTTCACCCTTTGAGCTGGAACTTGTGAGAAGAGCTACCTGTCAAGAACTCTGCCTGTTGTCAATGTGGTACATGTTGCTGAGATGCTGCTCATTTTACGAGTTCTGCACCTTTAAATTTTTACGGACTCCCCCAGCACACAGCTATCTCTACTCAGCAAAGCATTTCAGCACATGCTTTATTTTTAGCACCTCCTTAAGTTCCATTGACATCAATGGGACTCAGGCAGATGCTTTACTTGATGAATGTGCTTTGCTGTATTGGGGCCTATGTGAAGTGTAAGGAGATGGAGAATTGGACCCAGATGGGGCAGGAGAATAAGGCTACAGACAAAAAAGTCATGAGCTTGCTTTAGTGGTTCTGTATTTCTTTTTCATTTTTAAAAAAAACTCATTGGCAGTTGAAGATAGTTAGTAGAGGACACTCAGCATCTCACAGGATTGGACCTAATGACAATCAACCTGGTTTCTTCTCCCAAATTCACAGAGTTGTTATTTTTGCATGTGGCAGTAATTAAAAAAACATGGTAACTATTTCTTCCATAACTATTTACATTTTATTAATATCTGAAGTTGTATGCAGAATTTGCCACTGTGCTTAGTGATAACTGATGCAGATTTAATTTAAAACTAGAAGTTTTGATCATTGTTCACTCCTGAGTCATATAAGTTGTTCCACAACTTCCAGTGGTCCACATATTAGCTGTGTCAGCACTGTATTTCCTTCCCCCTAGAATAAAAATTTAGCAATAAACTCCAGAGGCAAAGTGGCATATAGTTAATGGCATTCAATCTAAGCTTATTGCACATCGACCTTGAATGCTGCCAAGTCTCTAACATGTGCTGACAATACAGGCATCGTTGCTAAGCTACCTATTATTAATCTTTGCAAGGAAAAATGAAGAGGTCAGAATGTGTTGAAGGTGGGTTTATTAGGGAGCTCTGATGGAGGATCTCATTTGAAAGCCTGGATAGTTCACCCTGTTTACTGTTCAGAGAAACATCACATTTTTGTAATTATTTTAAACTGATCAGCATTCACAATTTGGGGCAGTCACTGCATCTTACCTTAAAAGAGAGGGAGAAAATAAATTAATAACTAAAAAATTTAAACAACATGTGTCCACAATCAGGACAATTGTAACTGGATGTTTCAGTCACTAGTGACTGTCAGAAAATTCTCCATACTTACTACCTACCTGTTCTTCTGACTGTGGGGTTGTTTTTTTTTTAAAGGGATCAAAGTTGGATAAAGAAACAAGACACGTTCTATTTATCAATAAATCATCAAGAACTGACACAAAGCCCAATGAATGGGACGTGTGCACACACACAACATGAAAAGGGGAACTCAGAGTCCTTTGAAAGAAGAAAAGGCCAGGATAAGAGCAAAAACTGCCCTGGTGTCACTTCCCCACAAAGCAAAGTGATGTGGGAGGCAAAGAGGAGGTGGAGTGTACGTTTTCAAAGACATGTGAACAAGGTATCAAAGTGCTGTATTCAGGAGTTGATCATATACCCATGGAGTGCAGAGAAAGAGCCCGTGCTTTATAGCAAGTGAGAAATCTACTACAGAATGTAGGAGAAAACAAAATTAAATCCAACCAGCTAAACTTTCTTAAGGCTTGGACACTTACTCTGAAATAAGCATCCACAAGGGGACATACACTGGTATGACAATATCAGTGTAACTCTACTGGTATAACTGGTAAAGCTTTCCCATGAAGACAAACCCTTAGTTGCAGAAAACCCTTCACAATTCACACTAGTGCCTGGGAAAGCCGTTACAAATGGCTGCATTTGATGAAGTTGGACCAGATTTTGCCACTCTTCATTCCAGTGAATAGTATCTTACTCCATTAATAGTGCCACTGGAATCAGGCGACAGCTCATGCGACTCACCCATGCCTTGAGGAGTCACACTTGCCCTTCCAGATAACCTGAGACTTTGTGTTTCACTCTGCATGAAGGGCAATGCATGGCTGTGCCACCCCAGGCGCAGCTGCAGGGATGAAGTGGAACTCTAAGTTTTCCCCTGGCTGCTCCTGCAGGAGAATAATTTTCTAAAACCTTTCAGAGGGTGCAGCATGCTCCCTTCCTTGGCACTAGCTCTGCTTATCAGAGTAAGAGGAGGGGGGAGTCAATAATATTACCTAATTCTCATATAGCATTTTTCATCAGTAGACCTCAAAGCACTTTTCAAAGGAGCTCAGTATCATTATTTCCATTTTACAGATGGGGAAACCAAGGCACAGAGCGGGGGAGTGGATTGCCTAAGGTCACTCAGTTGACTATTGGCAAAATGAATGGAACCCAGGGCTCCCAAGTCCCAGTCCAGTGCTCTATGTACTAGGCCAAAATCCTCACCCGCTCCTTGCCCTTCTCTGTTCATTCCCCACCCATGTGTATAGGATGGCAGTTGATATAGCAGAAGTTAATCTCCTTCCATGCACAGAGCAAAGATCCAAGCAGGCCACAAAGAGGGGTGCTTGCTGCTTGCTCCTATGTATAGCAACAATAGAGCCATTTGCAATCTAGTTTGACAAGGGTTATTTAGTTTTTAACTATAACACTTTCCACGACACTTATAAATCGTCTGTAATAAAAATAACGATGTCTTAGCAATAGGAGGCCTCACAACCTAGCTTTGAGTCTTCACCATGGTGGCCTTTTTTTTTTTCTTTTTTTTTTAACCAGATCACATATTTTATGTCATCTTAGGAGAATAATTACTTTGAATTTGTTATACTGTGCCATAGGGTCTGATCAGACATGCCACCGAGCAGTTCCTGCATGGCTCTAATTGCCCTGGAGACTGTCAATTCAAGGATGCGCTCAACATCCCACGGAACAGGCCCATTATAATGTCTATTCACTGAAAGGAAGAATTTCTGACCTTTACCTACAGAACAACAACAAAATCTAATTAGTGCAGCTCTAAGGGGTAGTAAGGTATAAGAAGGATCCCTGCATCCCATCAATCATGTGCTAACAAACAGGATAACAGATTGTTAGTTGATTAAAACATTGGAACCTATATTTAGCAGCTATAGCCAACTAGTCTGTCTTTTATGAACAGAAGAACAACACACGAGTGCTAATAATTTTGAGGCACTCTAGTTTAACTGTGACATACTGAGCATAATAGCAGCCTCAGTGTGTCCACTGCAGAATGGACAGTCTTATACACTGCAAACTGTAAAACAGGGCCAATTGCTACTGGTCCAGAATGTGACATTAGTTGTGAGACAAGGTGGGTGAGGTAATATCCTTTATTGCACCAACTTCTGTTGGTGAAAAGATAGGTTCTTGAGTTTACATAGAGCACTTCTTCAGCTCTGTGTAAGCTCAAAAGTTTGTTTTTCCCCCAAAGGAAGTTGGACCAATAAAAGATATTATCTCACCTTTGTCTCTCTATTATCTTGGGACCAACACAGCTACAACGACACTGCAAACATTAGTTGTGAACATTTAGAGCAACCTACTCAGGGTCCACTTCGGGGCATTCAGCAAGAGGGGTAACAGTCTGTAAACGGGGCGGGGGGAGAGAGAAAGACGGTCTTGTATTTGCTCAGTCACAGCGCCCTGGGTCTTTAATCTCTGAGCGGCGTCAGAACAGAATCAAAGGAACACTCAATGGATAAATCCTGCCAAAAGGGAAAGGGGGGAAGTAAGATGGACCAGCAAGCCCTGCAACCCAAAAGCTGCACAGAGCTAACAGCCAAACAAGCACAGAAGAGACATAAAAACACAGAGGGGCCACAGAGAGTTTCTGTGGAGGGGCCAGGCTGCGAGACAGAATTGAGAAATATGCTCACATAAGAACCAACCAACCAAAGCCATTACTACCATCTACTCTTCCACACAGGCTATAGCAGAAAGGCAGGACTGATCTTTTCTATCTTGATAATTCAGTGCATCTTTCTGATTGTTATTTCTGAAGAATCATTGAAGTTGTCAGTTTGCTCAACACCACATTAAATGCTGTTGTGGAGAGGGTGAACCCCATCTTTGCCCATTTGGGGATTCCATAGCAAGTCATCTCTGTCCATCAGCCTCAATTTTCCTCTGAAACCTTAAAGAGTTTTGTAGATACCTTTGGTTTCCCTCATGACCCACCCAGCCTCCAGTATTCCCAGGGTAATAGTGAGGCAGATGTGCGCTAAGGATAATAAAATAAGATAAGACCCTTATCTTGTCCTCTTGGCATAGTGAGCAACATCTCTAGAAAACTGCAGAATTACTGACGTGAAGGAATTTGAGGTCCATTATCCCAACCATCCCTTCCTAACTAGACCTTTTTTGGCCTGGCTTCCTGAGACTACAAAGGAAGGAATATCAGTATAAAACCCATCAGAAGAGGGACTTTGACAGACATCATAGAGTCAAATCCTTCAGAGTGCTGAATCCAGGAGAACATATTTCAGTGAAGAGTTCTTAAGAACAGGGGATTGTTCAGGGATGTGCCAGAGCTCCTTGATACTACTTTGTTAATATGCCCATTCTTATTATGTTATTTTTAATGAAAAGTTTGAATAAAGGTATTACAACCTTGCCCTTTTCAGAAAGGTGGATATGGTTTGAGTTGTGAACATTTAGAGCTGTTATTCAGGGTGGCCACTTGGGGACACATGCCAAGGAGGTGAGGGTCTATATAAACAGGATAAAGACAATCCTGCATTCACCTGATTTTGGTGTCCCGCATTTCTCTAATCTCTACACAGAAAAGACCATCAGTTCAGCCCTCTATCTTTGCTCCTTATGACTAAGGCCTGGAGAGGGTGTTGGGGGGAATCGATCTAAGATACGCAACTTCAGCTATGAGATTAGTGTAGCTAAAGTCGACATATCTTAGGTTGACTTACCTCGCGTCCTCACAGCGTGGGAGGTCACTCCACTTCCGCCTCTTACTGCGGTGGAGTACAGGAGTCAATGGCAGAGCGATCGGGGATCAATTTGTCGCGTCTACACTAGACGCACTAAATCGATCCCAGATAGATGAATCACTACCCGCCGATCCGGTGGGTAACGTAGACGTACCCTAAGGTTCTTAATGTTGGATGATCAATAAGAGGGAAAACAAGTCCACTGTTTTAAGACACGTGGACTCCAATTTTGGAAACCCACAGCGGCTCAGGAAAGGTTTGGGGAAGCAACCAGACTTTTGGGTGCTTTTCTGAACCAGACTTCTGGACCATTTGAACTTCACCCATTGCTAATAAAACACGATGAAAACATTTTGAAATAAACGATGTGTTTTCAACATACACAGACTTCTGTAATAGTTTAAAAAGACAGTGTATTTCCAAGCCCAGGGAAAGATTTAGGATGATCTCATGCAAAGAAGACTGACTGTTTCAGCAGGGTTGATCTCTGTGACTGTGACGTCCTCAAGTAACTCAACAGCCTCAAGTAACTCAAAAGTAATTCAGATTCTGGATTTTAAAAGGCTCTGTAGTTAGCATCTTCCCATCATTGGAAGATATTCTCATGAAAGACCTCGAAGATGTTTTCTCCCAAGTGTTTGAAGGACAAGTCTAAATCCTATACTTCAAAAAATTAAATTGTACTGGGGTGGGGCGGAGAAGTAGATTTCTGGTGTCCTGCTGTTCATGAGGGAAGAATTCTACTTCTTCCTGGGTGATACAAGGATTTCAAGTACATCCTCATCAACCATTTTGCAAACGGAAAGCCGAAAGAACAAACCTGTGTGAAACCTCTCATGAGAAACCTGCCAATGGACCATGAAGGGGAATGAACCCCCAAGTTTTCTTCCTCTTTTCACGCTCCCTTGTAGTTATTTCATTTATGTCATGCACTTCAAAGGAGCTGGATGGATGGAGCTGCATCTTTGGTTGGAGAGAATTTCTGCAAAGCCAAAAGAATATGTTGCAAATGCAGCACAGAATTGACCGACTAAGATACAAGATGGCAAAACGCACATGCATTTTCAAGACATCCATATAGCCTGTAGAAAAATTCCCCAACGCTGTAACTTCTTCTCTCCTGTTTCTTGGAATTACCACAGTATTTCTGTGTGTTAGTTTATCACTGTTCGCAGCAGCCCTAGAAAATGAAGTCTAGTCTAAGTACAAGAGATACAACAACAGTAATACAGGCTTCTCCATACTATCCCTAAATCTTGATTTTGAGTGGTGACCTCTAGAGTTGAAAAAGTAGGTCAGTCTCAAATCATTTCTTTGTATTTCAGCTGATTTCAACAAGAAGTATGTCAATAGGGGATAGTGGTGTGCTTGTGATGTTCACATATGTCCACTGGGCACTGGACTCAAAGCTAGACACTCAAATAGCTGTCAGAGGGTAACAACGTTTGGTCACTACCAGCCTAGCTTGCATTTGAACCAGCATCCTAGACATGATATGTTCCGAGATCCGTTACTGATACCCTGAGTCATTAAGTTTCTTAAATAAAGAGCATTCTGGTGCATGTATTTTCCACACTAAAAAATACCCATCTGGCATTTTTTCCCCTTCATGTTTTGTATAGAACAAAATTCTACTTCGAAACAAATTCTAGATCTTTCCGCATTTTCCCCAGGTAGACGTTTATATATTAACAGTGAATTTTATTTAAGTTTTATTTTATTTTATTTAGCCTGTAAAAATATTTTTGTGGAAAACAGGAAAAAGAGAAAAACAACTGCACAGAACAGGATTTTTTTTTCCATTTTCTGTGAAAGCTGATGGAGTGCCTCAGCTGAAAATGGTGTGTGCTATACACCCTCCACTTCCCTGGCATAAATGGCATGACTTCAAGCATCTTGCTCACTCAAACCCTTAGTTTGTATCACAATAGCAGTCAAAGTAATGTAATGATTAAGAGTGTCCTGGGTATAATGGGTAGTCAATTCAATAATGAAAGATCTGGAAATCTGACTTCAATTGAGCTGCATCAATTTACACCAGCAGAGAATTTGGCGTTTTGTTCCTGGATTAATAGAACACAGTGTCTGATACTTTTGCTACCTGAAGGGATTTTGGTGACCTCTTTGTTAAGTTGTTTTGCAAAAGTTTAGAAAGGTTTTTCAGTATGGGATATTTTAGATGTTTGAACAGAATTAGAGATAATATATATTCCTTTTATGTACTTATCCCTGTTCAACAATTTCTGTCTCAGACTGTCACAAAAAGATGTAACTACAGACTGTCACATTCTGAAGTGTTATCCAGACCAGTGAAGAATTGTGTCACCTCTTACCCGTAACCCTGAATGCCTTATAATGCCTTGCTACTGTAGCTCTCTGCCTGGGATGCCCACAGTCCGCAACAAGTATGCACTATGTTTATGTATTGGGCAGCCGTGATGATTCCAACACTTTGGATCCAGAAGCCTGCCTGCAATACCACAACTTCCACTGTTCATCAGCAGCTTTGGTTAACAACTGATAAGGTGACTCCACACTCACCCTTGCACTGAATTGTCTCAAAAACATGTTTTCTGAAATATCCAACCCTGTCCCAGAACAATCAAAGGAATGTTAAGGTTCATGAGTCCTTTAAAAGAGTCAACATTCAACAGTTTGTTACTTTGAATTATTAAACAGTTCAGTTCAAACGCAGCACTGGATTGGTTTAGATTAAAAATAAAACAAATTTAGTTAATTACCAAGAGAGAGATTTTAAGCGTGTACAATCTAAGGATTAAAGTCATAAATGGTTACAAGAGAAATAAAGATAACATGCCTTCAAGTAATTAAATCTTAAACTAGACTTGGTTCAAGGTAAAATCCTCGCCACATGTCTCCATCAAGATGTCTGACCAAACTCCTCACTCAGGACCTATCCCCCAAAATCAAAGGACCATTGATTTTAGGTGAAAGATAGATAACTTAGGGTTTCTTGATCCCTCTCTTTTAGAGTCCAATGGATCTCTGAAATGGATTCTTCCACAGGATACCTCCAGATAAAAGTTGATTTCCAGCTGTGAGGTAGGGAACATGGAGTCTGTCTTGTAGGACATTTCCTGCTGCTTAATCCCCTGCTGGAGTTATGGCTACTAAAACGTAAATTATTTAGTGCCTGCCTCCCTCCGGGTACATCTGAATGAACATTAGACATGTGATTGTCAATCTCCTTCCCCACCACAATAGCTGAGGTTTGCTTCCACCCCTTGTTAGTTTGATGGGTTTATTTACACAATATTTCTTTGAAAGCACTATGGAAGTAACTCCCAGGTGTGGAAACCAGATTGCTTTCTTAGGGAGGGGACATTCTTGCTCGACTGACAAACTCATTTTAAGAATTATAATCGGTCGCTTGCACCTACATTACGTGATGATATTAATAACCAGTGAGTCATGAGCTTTCCACTGACACCTTACAAGATATATTTTGTACAAAAATTATTACAGTAATGTGTAGGGTCTGAATACAGAGGTGCTTAGGGTCACAGACTCAATCCAGCAAGGTGCTGAACTCTGGTCCTGATCCATCAAAGCACTTAAATACAGGCTTAATTTTAAGCACATGAGTAGAATCAGTGGGACTATAGATGTGCTTAAAGTTGAGCATATTTTTAAGTGCTTCGCAGGACCGGAGCCAGAGTGCTCAGCAGCTTGCAGGACATGGGTCTAAAATGTCAATGGCTTTTATGTATTCTGCAGCACAATTCCAATAAGAGTGGACCAGGAAATGTATTTCAAGGAGGTGGACCAGCTGGTCAGGCAGCCAGATGCCCCAAAAACCAGGGAGCCTTGAAGCCCTGGGGATCCCAGCTGCACTGCAGCCTCCCAGGTGGGCTGCCAAACAACTTGGAAGCCCGGGCTGCCCAGGACCCAGGGAAGCAGGTCAACCTGGTAGGAAACCAGGCAAATTCATCAGAAACCCACTTGGTTTGCACTGAAATGTCATCAAAATCTACACATCCCCACAGAGTGTTTTGATTTTGACAAATCAGCATGGTGTGTGGAATAAACATTCCTTTGGAAAGTTTTCGACCACCTGAGTCAAACCATTGTAGTGTGATATAATTTCCTCTTCTTACTCCTCCACTCAGGCTTCATCTTCATAACCTAACCTGACAGGAGAAGAGGACTGGTCAGCCAATCAAAACTTTAAGTAATAAGTATACTTCCATTTTTCACACACTACATGGGGCATTCACAGTTCAGTTCCTGTGTCTTGTGGGAATTACTTTGTAATGAAAATATAAGTTGACACATCATGAATATATTTCACATAATGTAAAATGGGGTTGCATTCTTGACACAACCTTATGGCTGTAATCTTCCTGTTCCTATTCATATGCTGTAGTTAATGCCAAACTTAATGGCTTTGTGGTGAAAACAATGACTAGCCTGAAAACACAAAGGGCTCTAGAGGTCTGTCTTGCAACCTAATGTGTCCTTAAGGAATCCTGTTGTCTTTACTGGAAAATATATACTCAGCTAGCAAGTACAGCAAAACACATCCAAGCTCTTGCTGTTTACAGCCAGACGTCAGATGAATTTGCTGATCAGCAGCGTGAACACATGAGGTTTATACTTGTGGATATCCTCCAGTTCATAATAAATGGTGACACGGTCTATGATTGGCAGATAAGAGAGAGGTTAAGCGACCTTATGTTCCCAGAGCTGAAATAACAGAGTAAAATTCACCCCATATGCTCCTACAGTAAATAGCTTCCCAGTAGGAGGCACTATACTATGATTGTATCTAGGAACTTAGAGAACTCTAAATTAGAAAGGGCTTGATGAGAGAGCCCGGCACAGGTGGAGGAAGAAATAAAGCCTGAACGTTGCAGTGTCAGAAACTGGGAATAGTGAGGGAAAACGGGAAAAAAAAAACAAAGAAAAGGCAGCACACCCAATTCCAGTCCCTGCGTGAGGCCTGTATACTATTTAAATCCTACTTTAGCAGGACATAAGTTATACAGCACCTAGCATAGTGGAGTTCTGGCGCATGACTGGGACTCCTAGATGTTATTGTAATACAAATAATAATTAATAATAATAATAATAATAAAGAGGCACATAGAGCTCCTTCTGGCATTCTGCCCAGGGTTGAATTTCACTCTGTATGGATAATTAATGTACATGAGCTCTTATTAACAGGGACTGAGACAGAATAACTAGTCGTATTATCTTGGTTTGAAGCAGATGGTTTAAAAGTCACATAGTCCTCAATGCCTCGAAAATGATTGTCATTTCCATAGGGCTAATGCCATAATTTTCCAACATATGGATACAGCTCTGAATGGTCATTGAATTGTATTGTGCAGCCAAAATTGTAACCAACAAGGCTCAACAATACAGCAGAAAGGGCATCATTCCCAAGAAGGAAATAGAATTCCTGTAGTTTTCGTCTTAGAGGAAAATGTCAGGCACAAACCAGTTGAACAAAAAATGTAATGAAATTATTCTGCTGATGTACTGTATTCTCATGAGTACATTTATCACTAAGGGAACACAATATTCTAGAGTATTATTCTTCATTTTTTTGCACAGATGTTTTCTGACAGAAAATAACGTGAAAATGTGTTCAAATTCATCATCTGCTTCATATATGTTTAAAAATAATACTTGATTCCATTAATTGTAGACACAGAGTTATCATTTAAAATAAGACAAGCACAGGATGTGCAATAGCAATGGCTAAAATATGCACACTTTCTGCTTAGGGATCGGGTTAATTTTACCAAGATCACTGGCAGGGATAGTTAGAAGTGCCTCAAATAAGTAGCTACTTCTAACACTTCTGGCAATTTGCACCTCCCTGCACCAGTAACAGCTGTTAAACCCCTACTAGCAGGATGTTGAACTCAAGAGAGGTGAGCAGGTGGGGTTTCCACTTCCATCCTCCCACCTGGGTTTCGCTGGGGGAAGACCCTTCCTTTATCCAGCCAGAAATAAAGTTAGTGAAATCATAACAGCTATCATAACCCATTGGTGAGTGTGTGTGACAGGTCCCCCTCTGGGCCTGATCTGCAGAGGATGAGTGTTAATGCCCCAGCTAGAGAGCTTTAGCTCAAACTATATACTCTGGAGGTCTCCAGTTCAATCCCTCATGTGTTGGCCAACACGGTGGTAGTCTTATAATTAATAAAAATCATTGCTGGAGGCAGGGGGAGAGGGCAATCTTGCATTTCTTACTTACATAAGTAATCTATAATCATATAAGTTGTTCCATTGCCTTTAATGGGTTGGCAGATGTAGTTACTCATATGAGTAAGGATTTGCTGGCTCAGTTCTCTATACAACAACAGAGATATTCATGATGCTTTAAAAAAAACCAAACCACCACACAACATAGTAAGTTATGTTCCCTGCCACAGCTACCTTGAAGACCTACATTATTAAGTCACCTAGTCCATCCTAAAGAGCAGTGCATGACTGTTCCCAATAGCATATTTGGGGTTTATCCACTCTAGTTTTAAGTGAAACACTATGCTGCAAAAGTGGCTCTTCTTGCTGTATTTATGATCCAGTCAGCACCAGGAAGTACCGGAAAGCTCATTTACAGCACATTTTCTGGAATAAACCAGTGTGAATAAGTTTTGGATAAGCATTAATGCCGCCTTGTGCCCTAAAAGTAAAATCATAAATCAATAATACAGATCTTCCACCTGTATGAGATAGGTATGGAATTTTTGTCAAAGGCAAAATTCAACCCTTTCCTCTGCCCTACTGTTATTTTCCTAATTACATGCAAAAGAAGTGATTCTTTTGAATGCAATACATTACAAAAAACAGATACCATTTTGTATAAACTGTAACCGAGAGCTCAGTTAAAATATACCCTGAATAAGGGCTTGCATAGATTTTTTTAATCGCATGGAGTAGACTCAGCCAGTGAGGGTCATATGTAACGTATCATGTGGCAGACCTCATGAATGTAGTTCAAACAAGTTCCATAGATATGAATACATATGCTTTTGCTCTATGTTGGTGAACACTAAATAATTGAGCAAAACGATACTGGTTCATGCAGTGGTTGAACTGAAATCAGGGCTGATTTCAAGTGTTTGAGATGTAGGTGTTTTTCACCCAATTAACCTATTGGCGTTAGCTTAACTAGAGCTCTAAATTAATCACACACACCCCCAAGTAAAAGGGTGAAGATGACCAAAACTGTTTACTAATTGTAGAACTATACAAGCAATAAATTCCCACATAGGTCTGTCTGTTTAGGAATAATTGAAAACATTAACAAAAAAAAAAGGCAAATTTGCTGGTATACCAACATCTTCCCAGTGCTTTGACAATAGAATGCTTTTAACAGTTGAAGAGTTCAACAAATAGTTTTGTACTTCAGAGCAGAATAGAAATGCTTATAAATACACTGCAGCAATTTGTGCATTAATGTAATCAGACAAAAATACGAAAGTGACTTTCTGAGGCGGTAATGAAGCTCTCTGCAGTGACATTAATGAAGAAAGGAAAACATTAGCTTTGCATTTTTCTCCTTATTAACATCAGGCTCTTAGAAGACGACATGGGCCAGGGGGATGTAAATTTCTGAATGTCAGCCAGTCAGTTTTTTTCTTAACTCACCTATCTGTGCAACTTGGTACTGCCATCTTGCATTAAAAAAACAAATTATTTGGAAAGCACTGTCCATTTGAAGGACCCGTGGTATAAGGGCAGATAAATCAGACTGACAAATCACAGTTTTCTGACTGTAAGCTCTGGCAGGGATTGTGTCTTTGCTGTGCATCTGGCACCTAGGATATTTTGGATCCTCATGCAGTATAAATTATAATTAACCAGTGGCAGTGAGCTGCTCCCTTAGTGCACAATAGTCATATTAGCCACTACGAGGCACTCAAAAATCCTTTAAAAATAAAAAGTTTGCTTCTTAACTTTGTAAAACCTCCTGAATTTATGGAATCACAACAGCCAGTTGAGAGTGATATATGAAATAATGAATTCTTGACCACCTGGAGCACGGAATCAAATAGAGACAGTGTTTGGCAATCAATATTGTGTCATGTTATTTGCAGTAATATTTAGCTCAGTCATAACCAGGAAAGAACTTCAGTCATGAAAGAAAATAAACACTTTGGGTAAGGTTCATTCCTGGTGCAATTGATTCTACCCAGTTACCCTTGGGATGAATTTGGTTCGTTAGTCACAAAGTTTTGTTTTGCTTTGCTTTCCCCTTAGTTGTTCTGCTCCAAGACAGATAGCTATAGCTTTGACTGTGGGAATCACCCACACATATGAATCCAAACTTCCACTTCCTAGTTATCTAAAACTAGTTACTCAGAGAAATTTATATTATTTAAAACTTATCTTACCAACCCCAAGCATTTAAAACTCACGGGGCAGCCCTCCTCACTCCCAAATCATGAAATTGGCCTAAAATAAATTTGTGGTTCTTTTTATTTGCCATTTAGGATACACAAAGGTCATGTTTGCAAGCTTTTCTGTGCAACAATGGGGACTAAAAATGTACTTTTTTTAAAAATGAAAGCTGAGATTCACTTGACTCCAGCAGCTGGAGCTTTGAGAAAAACACCTAATCTCATGAGACTCGTGATGAAATCACAAGAGTTGGCAAAACTGTTTAAATTGAAGGAAATGTAAGGGTGTGATTAAGAGTGACACATAATGTTGCTTGCAAAGAAGTGAGTATATCTCTGCCTGTTTTCTCTGAGGTAATTATTTGATAGCATCTACAGCTGGCCAACTGGATGCATAACAGATCAACCATATTCAGCAATACCCAGTTTGCAACTAAAACTGTGATATTTGCACACTGAAATCAGACACACAGTTTTATGCATATTTTTAGACATTCAAGTTCAATAATGTTTCAAGTATTGAGCTAGTCAATACAGGCCCAATGAATGCACCCTACACATGAAAAAAATCATGTTACCAAGCCCCGCATAAAAAAATCATGAGATTTTTAAAAATAATATCTTTTGGGTAATTTTTTAAATTTCCCTTCTGGTTTTGAGATATTAGGAGTCACATCTTCAAGCTTTTCTCCATAAGCACATGGGCTAGGTGGTTTGTTTTGTAAATGAAAAATGAAATGAGCTCCAAGACTCCAGTAGCTGAGGTTTTAAGAAAAAAACATGAGAGATTCATGATCAGTTTGTTAGAGGTGACAACAGTCAATGAAGACAAAATAGGATGTAAAAAATAAAACCTGAGTCCTGAATTCTCTCTGGTTTTACACTAGAGATATTTGACTTCAGAATTACTCCTGATTTACACAAGTGTAAGTGAGATCAGAACCAGCAGGGCTCACAACTTTTATGGAGATCCTCATTGATATTTTATTCAAAGTAGCCAATGAGCTAATCTGCATATTCATAAGTAATTTGCAGTCACTCACAAACATTGGCTTACAGTCACCACTCTACTCTGCCTCAAGAAATGCTGGGGATAAGACATGGGACTCCACATAAATTGGTAGCTATGGCTGGAGTGGGCAGATAGGTACTAGACAGTATCAGAAAAGGGATCGCTGGATAGGTGTTTGCAGGAAATCGGTGGCTATCTGGAGCTGCAGGGGAATCTAGGGACTGTCTGGGGGATTGAGTAGTCATGTGTATGGGGCCTGAATTTTGGTGAGCACCCCACACTCAGAGTCAGATCTTTTTAAGGTGTCTCAAGTTAGGCACCAAAAATCATTTGATTTGAAAATCCAAGACTGTCATCTTCCTTGACGTTGTGGCATTTCTGCTTTCAGTTCCAGATACTTGCAGGAAAATGGTTAACCTAAAATTCTGCATGCAGTGTTACAGCCACGCTGATCCCAGGATATTAGAGAGAAATGGAGGGTGAGGTAGTATCTTTTATTGGACCAAACGTCTGTCAGTGAGAGAGACGAGCTTCAGACCCGAAGAAGAGTTCTGTGTGGATCAAAAGCTGGTCTCTCTCACCAACAGAAGTTGGGCCAATGAAAGACATCACCTCACTAACCTAACACTGTGGAATTTTTAGAAAGGCTTGATGCAGGTTACCAATCTAGAAAGGGGGCAAAGAACTGGCAGCTATTATTTCTGAACTAGTTGTTCCCCAGTCCCTGTGATAACGTTAGACATTTATGGTATGCTTTCCATTTCAGCTCTACACATCAAAGAATTTCATATTGACTTTACTGGATTTAACTTTACTTGATACCATAGCTTTATTTTTTCTATATACAACCGAATGATACTTTGAAAAACTATTGTCCAGGTGAATGAACATATATCAAGCCTTAAATGTGAGCTCTTTAACTTAACCCTGCACGGCTGAAGATTAGTTGGCAGGATACCATATTGATTTCTCTACTCATAATCACCTTGTTGAGCAGTTAGATCAATATAAGAGGCTTTATGTGTCCCCAGACAGCCTATTGATCAATTCATATAGTCTATATCATTACATTTAAAAAATATTTTAAATTAAATATGAGCAGATAAGTTTCTATATGAAAGCTTTGGCAACCAGTGGCTCTAGATTTAAAGTTACATTAAAGAATTTGGTTTTGTGTAAGAAGACATTGCTTTGCATTAAAACCCATGTAAACTTCAAAAGATGCAAGGAAACCATTTCAAAGAGCACAAGATTTAGGCTTGTTTAGTATTCTTATTAATCTCTCCCTATCCCTCCTAATCTCCTGCCATCAACCATTAAAATCCAGTGCTTATAGAACATCTGCTATGGGAATCCTCATATAAAAGCAAAAGCATCAACAAAGATACTAATGTTGTACACACACACACACACACACACATATAGTAAAAGCTGTGTGTTAGCCTCCACTTTATCAACCAGGAAGCTCTAATAACCAGCATTTCTGATCTCTCCCAATACAAATCTCCAGTCTAGTAACTGGGACTAGTATATTGCCCAGAAGGTGATGCAATTGCACATTCTGCACTCTACTTTTATGCAAAAGAGGCAGAAGACAAGGAAGCACGCTGATATCAGGGATTTATTCCAGGGTGTGTCATAGAGTCATTACAGATTCAGCCCAATCTCCTACACTTTCTACATCTACAATGATAATTGATGTTGATAATGATGACCTGAGGCAGTGCAAGATCCTGAAGTGCCTTCTGAATCATTCAAGAAAGATTAAATTATGTTCAGTATAGTTTTAGTGTTAAGTGTATTTTTAGTGATCTGGGTGTACGCCATGCGCTGCCCATAGCGATATGTAGCGTCATAAGATAACCTAATGTATAGAAAACCTTACCTGCATACAGCTAAGTGCTTCAAGCAACCATCCACTCTGCAGTGCAGTACTACTACTGGATTGGAGTACCTAATTACTATTTTATACTTTATTCATTTTATTGTATTCTAATTCTTTGAAAATTGGAGTTAGCCATAATTTTTGATTAACCGGCACACTCCCATCCCCTTAACATGCCAGATAACAAAGCTTTTACTATATTTTATATATATAAAATCTGAATCTTGGTCCACTGAAAGGTCCTTGTTTTCATTTCTAAAAGAGCTCAATGAACAAAAGCCAAGCTGACTCACAGATTGCTTTTGCCTCTGCAAACTATCATGACAGATAGAGAGTGACACTGTAAAGGGTGTAATCCTCAGGGATACTGTACAGAGCATTTTTTCAATGAGTTCCTGTGAACAGTGTGCACATGTTTAGAGAGATCTGAAATGGGCTTGAGTCTTGCCAATTTTAAGGCAAAGTGGTAAATGCATCCCCTTAAGCAGGCATTCCTATAATAATGATGCAACATGATGGCCCAGCAACATTATCTCCTGGAAACAAGCACTGAAATGAGTCCCATTTGAGAAGGCTTTGTAAAACAGAGAAGGGGTAGGAGGTCTTCCTTTGAGAAATTTAGAAATGTTGCAGGTTCAGGTCACACAAGGTGCCAAAGTAGTGAAGTGAGGGAAATACAATTAGATAAGAAACACAGATCAAGACAGGTAGATGTTTCCCTTCCTACTATTACCTCACAACCGCCACAGGATAAAAATGTTCTTATATTTAAAAAGTTTTACAGGCTGCCATTTGGGTACCCTATATCATCTAGAAAAATATCCTAACCTGCTGCACTGAAACTTTAAGGGAGCCTTGATAGTTCTAATATAGGTAGAGATTACATCTAGCATTTTCTGAGTTATAAATATTTTAAGGAGGAAATTCTGCTGTTGGCTGTACTTATGACTCCAATTTAATCTACACATATGAATTCAAAAGCAGACTTTGACACTAAGGATATTGGCTAGCATCCCCAATTACGTTCTTCTTTGGAGCACTAACAACACGACTTTCAGAGACCATTAACTGTGGAATGCAGAAACTCACCTTTTACCATGATCCATTTTTTTTCCTCATCTGTGCCTTGCCCTAGACTCTGGTATGTATACCTCTCCTAACAACCGGCACTGGTATTGTTCTGACTCCTCTTCAGTGAAGAAGCAATTTGTTGTTGCCATGCACAGTCCTGTCTCTAGAACTGACCCTAATATCGCACCACAGAATAGCAGGGCAGTTCATTGGACAAAAATTTACATTAAAGAAGGCCATGTACTGGAAACTCAGATCCAAATCCCACAAATGCATGTTTTTGTTTTGGATCTTATCTTGCCATAAACCAGAGAAGAATCTTTTTTTCTGGAAGAGGCTTAGAAGCAGCTGAAGATAGCAAGTCTTGCAAAAGATCAGCTTTTCTCACATTCTTTCCACTATTTTTGACTACAATCTGATGAGAACGGTGTCGTCAGTAGCTACTGATGTGGTGCTTTGCTCTTGTTCGATGATAACAGTCAACTGCGTGCGTGTTCCCTCTGTGTGCTGCCCCGGCTCTGCGCAGATAGCTGACACAGCAAACCCCGAGAGAACCCCCAAAGACCACAGTAAGATTTATTGTCAAACGAAGCACAGTAATAGTTTCCTATAGACTCTACAGGACATACTACGAATATGTGCACCCTGGCAATGGACACAGCTCAGTCAGTGGCGGGACACTCCACTGCCCCCTAGGCTGGACAAAGATGCGCACTCCGGGACCTACTTTTATACAGTTACAGGACAGATTACTCATCCCTACTGACGTATTGAGGTACAGCCTCTTGGCTCATTAGGGTGCTGTTTCCCCTTTGATCATGTTGTTTCAGACAAACAGATCTATCCATCATGCTGTCCTGTCTTTAAGATGCACCTGCCTGTTCCTTGTTATGTCTATAGAGTGTCCTTATATCGGGCTGTCCAGGTGCCATCTTGGCACAAGTTCCTCTTGTTAGCACTTATATGTGAATGCACCTGCCTCTAACAACCCTCTTCTCGCCAACTTCTGTGAGTGAGGCCTGCCTCTGGCTCACAGCCCAGCTTTGGCTTACCAATGCCTGGAAGTACTTTGGTTCAGGCTTCAGGCCTCAGATTGGGCCTCTGACACAAGAGTTTATGTTTCAGGGCCTCATCTTACTACAAACGGCTTACAAGTCTTGGCCTCAAACCATAGGCTAAGCCTGCCTGAGATCCAGGACACAAATTCCTCAGACTACACACACACACACGCGCGCGCGCTAATCATGGAGTTGCTTTTACCAGTTTACTTTTTACTTAATTTAAAAATTATGCTGTATATAGTTTTACTAAAGGAGCTGTTTGGGTGCTGTTTGATAGTGATCGAGCTGCATATTACAATAATTTGACGGCCTGCTTCAGGTGTTATGTTTCTGTATACTTAATTAAACCAAGTGTCACACTTTGCTAATTAATAAGTATGTGCACCTGATTGAGCTGTAGGTCAGACTGATGCCATTACTCGTTTTTCTGACTGGCTGGCACACCCTTTTTGATCTAGTCAATGGCAATAAGCAAACATTCAGTTAGATACACTGACAGTTGCTCTTTGTGCTTTCCTGATTGTTCTATAGACTTTACTGAGCTATGAAGAGTTGATGAAATTGCACACACTTTACTTATTGCCCCATTATTCTTTCCTAATTGAGCTGCATAGTTCAGTCAAGTGTTTACAAGCTTTGCTAATATACTTGCATACAAATTTCATTCAGTGCATTAAACTAAAAAGAATATTTACTACCCCTTGAGTGGTTAGAAGCATGGTAGATAAGGTCTGAAGTTGTCATCTAGTCAATTAAAGCTGACAGCAATACAAGCCAGTGATTTGGGGAGCTTCTTGCTTTTCCATTACTCAAGAAATAATCAGGATTTACCAAACTAACCAAAGGTGAAAAAGTCAGTGGGAGTTGGGTGCCGAACTATTCTGGGTACCTTTGAACATCCTAGCTAAACTGTACATTAGGGTAGAATGTACCCATTTTCAGAGAGAAAAATAAAGCTGAGAAGGTGACACAGGGTCAAGGACAATCTGTAAAGTTCACATTGGGGGGAGGGATAGCTCAGTGGTTTGAGCATTGGCCTGCTAAACCCAGGGTTGTGAGTTCAATCCTTGAGGAGGTCACTTAGGGATCTGGGGCAAAAATTGGTCCTGCTAGTGAAGGTAGGGGGCTGGACTTGATGACCTTTCAAGGTCCCTTCCAGTTCTAGGAGATTGGTATATCTCCAATTATTATTACATCATGCTGGTCCTTACTAAAGTGCTTCTCAGGCTGTGGACCTCCAGACCTCCGGAGGCCAGAAATCCATTGGGACCACCGGTGTCAGGCCGCATTCCTGTAGCTTTTCATTGCAAGCCACGATAAGGCCCTTGGTAGAAGTCAGTGTCGCACGGATAGCTTAGGATCTGGAAAGGAGCGGGTCACAGCACATACTCCATCCCCATGTCTGCTTCTGGTTTTTCCACTTCCTCAGCCACAGTGTTTTTACCTTGTGGAGCTGGGATGTGGGGGAGCCATCCAGTGGTATAACAAACATGCCACAGAATTTCCACTTCCTCCCCGCCCCCCACCGTCCAAAAAAATCTACCTGATCTTGCTCCCCTCAGTATTTTAGTCATTTTTAATTTTCTTTACACTGGCAATACGAAGCAATTAAATCCATATGCAAATTAATGCCTTTCAGTTAAAAAGAACACTACAGAAATTTTTTAAAATTAATATGCAGTGGGAAGAAATAGCTGGAAAGAGAACATTGCACTCTGGTCTGGGCCAGATTTTCAGCTGGCGTAAATCAGTCTAGCGCCACTAACTTCCATGCAGTAACAGCAAGTTGCACTAGCTGAGGATCTGGCCCTAGAAGTATATTTGCATAAAGAATAAATATCACACAATGTCAAAGTGTAGCTTAATTGCTGATGTACTTCAGTAAAATGGACGATTAATGTGTAAAGTTCAAAAATTTGAACATGTAACTGTCATTTTTGAAATTATGTAAAATGCAGAATCAAATGCATATGCACAACTTCAGTTGAATATATTCCACCTCCTTCATAGTCATTAAGGGCCCTGTTCTCCTTTCTGTTCTACACAACAGGCCTCTAATGTACATTATTCTCTCTTCCATGCGTCAAACTTTTATTGTCAAAGGGAGTTTTGCAAGAAAAGAATGAATGTAGAGCATTCACCAGAGCCCTGCAGCAAGGATCAGGGATAAGAACTTTGCATAAGCAGCTAACTTGGTCAGCAAAGTATACTGGAGTTAAATATAGGAAAGTTCTGTAAAACTCAGCCAATAATATTTGTACAACCCTTTGTAGCTCCACAAAGGAAGCTCAACAAGCCAAACAGTCGGCTGTATCTTTTAGATAGGTAAGTAGGTCACAAAAATCTACACTTTAATATTACCAAAAAAAAAAAAAAGTAGTGTTACAAATCTGCAGATACCTAGCACCACTGCCGAACTGTGCTGCACATTACATCTGCTCAGAACTGCACAGTGAAACCTAGGAGAGAATTCTGATCTTCCTACTCCAAATGCAAACATCTCAAGTAACCAGTTGAGCTCAAGGAGAAATTCCTTTAGCTGTTAGCAGCATAGGGTCTATGGTATAGTTACACAGTTCTGATTGCATCCAGGATAGGGCAGTGGTGCTTACTCACAGTAGCCACATATATTACAGTACGTATGACTGTCTCAGATGAGGTGATCATCTTATGAATTATGCTCTGTTTGCTGTGTACTATACCTGCCAGTAAACACAAGATAAACTCATGATGGACTAAGAAGCCTGCTGCTGAATTTCTGTGGATTTCTTAAAGTACAGTAGACCTGGGTGCAATTTTTCACATGAAACCTTTTTATGCTGAAAAATTTAGAATCAGGTCAACTGAAACATATCATGAATTTGTCGAATTTACTGAAAAAAATTCTGAAAAAATTGAAACTGACACTTCAAATTTTTTTTTAAATTTTTCAATTCAAAACAACTTTTTGTTTTTAATTTTATTTCAATTTTAATAAAGAGGGTAAAAAACCCTCAAAACCAAAATGTTTCATGATTTTTTTTTCAGCTTTTTTTGGTTTGGCCACTGAAGCAGGGGACAAAACAAACAAAACCAAGACAGTCATTCACACACCTCTAGCTTAGACTCCAGTTCAGCAAACCACTTATGCAAGTACCTAACTTTAAGCATGTAAGTAGTCTCACTGATATCATGTGCTTTGCTGAATCCCTGGGTCTTAACTTAGATTTTTTCTTAAATAAGTCTTATTTAATGTTATTACTTTTACACAGTACTTTAAGGACCATAAACTGTCATCAATTACTGCTCAAATCTCCCATTGGTTTCATTAGCACTCCCATCTGGAACAAGAGCAAGATGAGACCCATGGAGGAGGTGAAGGAAATCACTTTAAAAGGCCAAATGTAATACTAGGCTTTGAATGTAGGCATCTCCTTTTTAATCCATCATGGCGCTTAGAAACGCACAGAGTACTGATGCATTTCCTGTGTCCCCACAGCCCCGAGAACATTAATAATGCAAAGCACTGTGGCACAAAGTAATGACTATGTCTGCGCTTTAATGATGTGCCATGTCAATCTACAGCACAGAGACATTAATAAGTCTGTCTTTTCCACGGCACACCTCACAAGGCTGGATTCATTAAAAGGGGATAACAGGTCGCTATTTTTCAGCTGCAAAATTGTATCAAACATTCCAGTCCATTATTTCCCTTCTATTAATAGAAAAGATTAAAGGGGAATTTTAATAAATAGTTCAAGTGATAATTTCCAGTTGATTGATAAAGATGCGATACTCCGTAAGTATATTTTCTTTATTAGCTTTTCATTAACTCTTTCATTCTCAGAGCTCTGAAAAGGCTTGATCCTGTAAGGTGTTTAGCACTCTGCATCAAGAAGGATTTGCCTTGGGAATGGCAATCCAGCCTATGAAAACTCATCATGAGACACACGCTCAGGGAAAACACTGCCAAGTGGACACTTGCATCATACTTCCTTTCTGCCTTCTTTTCATTATGCTCACCCCATAAATTACTCTGTTTCATTATTAGCTGCTGATAAAGCGGGTGTTTCCCCAAAGTTTTTTCTCGTCTCATGCAGCAGACTTTTGTCTCCCTCATTTAGAGAATTAAAGTATAAGCATGTCCTGTAATTTATTTTCTCCATAGTCACACTGCCTACCTATTTTTATTTGCCAAGCTTTGACAATGCTTTAGAAGACTCAGGTAAAGAAAAGGACCCGGCCCTGAGGTACAACATTTTCCAGAAAACTTTCTGAGTCAGTGTTTCCCTGGTGTTTAAGGTGGGGTGTATTTTGCGTTGGATCTGACTTTGATTTCTTGACCGCATATTTCTCTTCAACTATAAAGTTCTTTCATGTAGAATCTCCCCCTCCACCTTCTTTAATCTCCTTTACTTGGCAGAACCCCTGGCTGGGCTGTATGTATTTTTTTTTCCTTCACCTTCAGCTAGATAAGTCACTATAGACTACTCCTATACACCAAAATATAGAACACCTCAAAAGTTTGTAAGAGAAAAAAATCTCCCCAAGTTCTTTCCTGTAAATCAGAGGACACTGCAAAAGATTTCTACTTTAACTTTATATTTTAAATTTACACACACACACACACACACCCTCCAACAGGACATATATATTCTACATAAAACAAGTTTCAAAATGTAAACATCCTTCTTTCAGTATAACTTCAAGTCAGTTCAAAGCTCGGATGCCAGGAGAAATTATGATTTAGGATTTCTACTTCCTTTGTCACCCTAGTCTTCCTTCTCATATTAAAATGTGGACTGAGCAAATAAGAACATTCTCTGAGCTTTTCCTATCTCTTCTAAGGTACTGTTGCCTTGAATTTGAGGGGTGTGTATACCCCAGAAAGTGATCAAGCTAATTACAACCATATTATGTGCATTCAGCCACCCTGAATTAATCAAATAGAACACCAAACAATTAAGTGTTAATTTGGAGACAGGCTTTCAGAAGCAAGGTCAAAACTAGCTACAGTTTCTGCTAATCCGAATGGGCACAGGGGACAGACAAGTAAACAACTGAGACTGAAAACCTTGACTATAGATGCCTCGGATATTAAAAGTATATTGATAGTTAGAAAAGTGATGATCCAGTAAGAGTCATTATAGCCTATGTGTTTTGTAGCAGTTAGTTATAAAAGATTAGCTAATAGAGTATATTTTGGAGCAGTCCTCTGAAGCCACCTTGAGAGACGTCTTTCCTGATACTCTTTCTCCCTGGTGGGTGAGCAACTGGCCGCTGTGAACCTGCTGTTAATTACTCAATACTGTTCCAAATGTAGGTAAATATCTGGGATGTTCTAAATCCAGTGCTTATGTATCTGTGCACTTAAATCTAATAAACTGCAGTGTTAGATAAGAGCATGCTGACTTGCATTTAATCCTTGATCAGATAGAATTGCTGTGCTCCTATTGATTTATTCCTGACACGGCCTGGAGTAAAATAGTTAAGTTCTTAGAATCCTGGGTAATGGTACAATTCTTGTAAAGAGGTCATCAAGGTGTTGTCTTAAGTAAACAAGTAAATGCATCTCACTTACTGTCTGCCAGTCACTCACATAATATATATTTTGCTGCTCCCAATATTTTGATGACCGAAGGCAATGCCTCTTTAACAGCACAGTTTGGGACGTTGCTATAACCATGTAGGCATTTAAAGAAGCAGCATATGGGGAAGGGGGCAAATAGGTAGCTGAAAGACAATGGAGTAAGTGGCTAATGCGATTTTAGCACATAACATTTCAGTACAACATTTGCATTCATCAGGACTAAATGTAAGATTTATTTTAATCTAATCAGCCTTTAATAAACTGTTGAACAAAACTTTCTTATTTGTAGTAAGTGTGATATGGAGAGGTGATTATGTACTCATTTTTCTTCCCTAATCAATCATAGGCTGATAATTTAGGCAAATAATCTAGTTCATAAAACAGTATGAGGTGAATTTGAGATGGGAACATCCATCAAAGTCAGGGAGGGTGATTATAATAATTCACTTGTGTTGGTACACTTTTCATTGTGTTATAGTTTAGAAAGTTAATGCTACTCTGAATTTTGTTCCATGTATTTCTTTCCCTCCCCCCGTCAGCCACAGTTCACATCACTCAACAGATTAAAACATAGAAGCAATAAAAAGATAACATTTCAGTTAATGTATATTGGTGTGAGATCTACAGCTCACAGATAATAAGTCTCAGAGTTTCTGCAAATGTCAACAACAAGCTAAAATAGTTTCTCTGTCTTCGACCTGACCCCGAATGCCTACATTGTGATTAAACAGCCCATTAGCCCAAGCCAGCTGGCACAGGCTGGCCATGGGGTTTTAATGGCAGTGTAGGCATACCCTAAGATACGACCCTATTGTCAGCAAAAATCAGGCACCTCTGAGTGACAACTGCTGAGAAAACTATTAACAACTACGGTTTTAGTGTGGACACATAACAT
This sequence comes from Mauremys reevesii, assembly GCF_016161935.1. NCBI lineage: Eukaryota > Metazoa > Chordata > Testudines > Geoemydidae > Mauremys > Mauremys reevesii. The sequence goes on along the minus strand of NC_052637.1, from coordinate 34,211,375 downwards.
CTTGCACCTACTTGAACTTTCTCACCAACCCAAATTTGGCCATGCTCCTGGGTAAAAAAAACAAAAACATACTCCTTTCTAATTGCCATCACCACTTGTCATTCTAAACATTGCATTCAGCAGCTTATATTAGGAAAATCCCTCCTCACAATTCTTTTTAAAGAAAGACTTAATGTGCTCTCGATGGCATCAAGCAGCCCGGTATTATTTCCCCGAGAGCCCTTCTCCACACCTGAGTTCCAAACATTGTAACATTTTTGTATGTTCATTATAAACCTCTCTAGAGCTAAATCATCTTAATTCAGTAAAATCAAGTCCTTTGACGATGAAAACAAAAAGCAAACTTAACAGCAAGATATTGAATTGTGTGTTGGCAAACTCTTACTGACCAGCTTGACAGCTCTATAAGGATTTAAGATATATGATCCCTTTGCTTGTCTCTCTGTTTTTAAACAAAAGTGTTTTCTCTTGAAATTAACAGCTGGAGTTTTGCACAATGTAGGGGAGCTGTACTTTTTAAAGTGAGTCAATTTTCTGAGTAGAAGCTATTTACTTTTTACTCCGCACACCTACTCTTGTATATAGCCAGAGCCTGATCTGCTCACCTCTGTGACTAAAATGTTTACTGCTTTTCACTCCCGTTAGCCCGGCAAAGCCTGCCAGAGCTAAGGGTGTGTCTAGACTGCAAATGAAAGTGTGGTTGTAGGCATCCCCGTGCTAGCTTTAATCTAGCTAGCACACGTAACAATAGTGGAAATATGGCAGCAGGGGCTAGCAACCAGAGTACAGACCCAGACTCCCTAGTGGGTTTGTACCTGGGTCATTAGTCCATGCCAAAGCTCATGCCATCGTCTTCTCTACTGTTACTTGTGCTAGCTAGATTAAAGCTAGCATGGGTAATGCCTACATGTGCTCCAGTCACACCTTCACTTGCATTGTAGACCTACCTTAAGAGAGAGAAAGCACATGCTGGATTCTATTCTCTCTTGTGCGTCACCAGCAGAAGAGGTTACCTTTAAAAAACAAAAACAAAAAACAAAAAACAAGGTTGTTTGGTCATTGCAGAGTAGGTCATTCCCAGCAAGGTCACCATGATCCAGCCAACTTGTGGACTCACACAGCTGTAAACATGGAAACAGGGTTTTATTCCAGACCCTCAAAAAGGCTTAAATTAAAAATATATATATATATATATAATGTCCCCAGACTGCATGATTCTGAGGCAGACTAGGCACAGAGGGCCACATCCTCCGTTGATGTAAATCAGCGTAGCTCCATTGAACTCAATGGGTCTGCAATGATTTACACCACTCAGGATCTGGCCCAGGGTCAATTATACCAATGCCAAACAGTGTAAAATGTGGCCAGATCAAAAATGATAGCGTATGGTATCCTCTTTGTATTGCTCTGAATTAATGCATAATGCACAGGGACTGAGTCTTCATTGCCCTAAGACTCAACAGTCTTTTGAATGGAGTTAACATAACATAAAATTTCGTACTTCATCTGATGTAAGAAGTGTGACCATGGGAGCTATTAGAAATTGAATCTCAGGTGCAATCCTGAAAAGCCGAACTTGCAGGCAAATATTTGCATATACTCAAGCTTGTTAATATTAAGGTATTAGGATGGATATCAAACAAATGAGTCACGTTCTAGCGTAGATCTCACCCAGATTCTCACACAAATGGAGAGCCACACTGGGAGCTGCATTTTTGAAACATCTAAGTCAAAGTGCCGTAATCGGTGTATGCAGTGTTGTTGTAGCTGTGTCAGTCACCGGATAGGAGAGACACAAGGTGGGTGACCTTATTGGACCAACTTCTGCTGGGGAAAAAGCCCATCTTTTGAGCTCACAGAGCTGAAGAAGAGCTCTGTAAGGTTGAAAGATTGTCTCTTTCACCAACAGAAGCTGGTCCAATCAAAGATATTATCTCCCCCAGCTTGTCTCTCTAATAATTAGTGTAAACATGTAGGAATCTTAAACATAGTCTAAAGAGAATTTCAATCCCCCCCGCTCCTCTAACCACCCCACCCCCCGCAACACACATTTGTGGAATTCTGTGCAAATTGTTTATTTACTATGGGTTGACATTCCTAATTCTGAGAAATGCAAAAAGAAGTATCTGGTAGACCTGTATATTTATCCATGTTATACCACACTGCTCTCTGTATATACTTAACCTGAATATTCAAATAACCACAAACTGGACAATTTAGGAAGATGTCTTTCAGTTTGTACTGTAAATGCCAACAGTACATAAATACACAATAAATATACAATTGTAAGTCAATGCTGTCCCTTTAAACATGAATATGATTTAAACATCTACACCATACACATCTGTAAATCAGATCCTAAATATACTAGCATTCACAAATCCTAGTTAACTAGCTAATACATGTAGATACACTGTCTTCTTTTAGTATAGTTGAAAGACCAGTTCACTGGCATATAGATTGGAAGCTATCTTTGCAACCAGAAGGGCTAGAAACTTTTAAAAATGAAAGCTAAGAATAAACCCAAATCAACGGAAAGAACCTCAGCACAGAACTTGTGGTTGTTGGTTGTTTTGCCCCTGCCAACAACCTTGTGTGCTACACAACATTCTGGTCATCTTCTGATGTCCAAAACAAATTTTCAGCACTCAAACTTCTGTTAATTTAAGATTAGCTACTTCCTCCAAAGACAGCGGTATTGATAGAGTTGGTTTCCTGGACAAGGAGAGATCAGAAATGGGGTGAGACTGGGTTAAATATCCCTAGTTCTCTCAGGTTAACAAGCAGGCTGCGATTTGGGAAGTAATCTTGCTCTGGATATTTTCCCAATAATAATAGCAACAAGGTAGCCCTCGCAGAATCTCTAACTGAGCTGTGATTTATATAGAAGAAACTGCACCGCCTGTTTCAGCAACGCTCCCAGTAGTGGTTGCAGGGCCATTAACTTTCTCTTTTTATGATTTTCATTTTTCCCACTGTATTGAGTCTTGACTGAGCTTTGTTCTGAACTGCTATTATTATTATTTGATTATTTATGATGGGCTGGTAATGAGATTTCAGAGCTATGAAAAACAGAGAAAGGGAAGAGTTATGAAAAGCAGCAGCGTGCAGGGGTTGAGACGGGGGCTGGGGAGCCGGCCAGGGTGCCAAGAGGCTCATCTCAACCTAACTACTTAAAGTCATAATACTTGCCAACACTGACTACCTCTTGGGTATTAGACAAGGTGGGTGAGGTAATCTCTTTTATTGGACCAACCCACCTTGTCTCTCTGCTATTCAACAACAATACTGCACATGGGATGGAGAGTCAGTCAATGGAGGTGCTGCCTTTCAAATGAGACATGAAGCCAAGATCCTGGACTACTTGTGTTGGTTGAAGGTTTTCACGGCACTTTAGTGACGAGTAAGTTTGTGATTCCAAGTGTGCCGGCTAAATCCCTCCTGGGTAATTACATCCTCCCTTCCCAAATCCCACCTCTGGAGTTCCGCTAGGATACCATACTCTTCATTTCCTATCTTAAAACATTCCATAATGTTGAAGTATTAAAGTGGTGCTGTGTTTGCTAAGACCACAGCCTACTACGCTGACCAATATTATCGCATTGTTTCTTTGCACTTCCCCATTGGTCCATCCGCATCTTTGTTTTCTGCTTAGATTGTAAACACTTTAGGGGCACTTTTGTTCTGTGTCTGTACAGCACCTAGCACAAAGGGGTACTGGTCCACGGTGCAATGATAATAAAATAATAATAATAGCACTTAGCCTCCAGCAGTGATTGCATTTCAATGGGAAATGATGCAATTCCTGTACAGAAATAGTTTGCAATGCACTTTGAGACCATTCTGGATGAACAGCACAGGCATAACTGTTTTGCTGAATTGGGGTCTATATAAATAGATGGTACAATAGCATGGTGGTCAGATGTAAACGGTGCATGCAGCCTATATTTTAAAGTTTTCACCAGACTGCAAGATATTTCCAATAAATGTAAATGAGAAGAAAGTAGGACTGCTAAAATATCTAAAAGCAATAGAAATTTTGTCAGGGTGATCTTAGACTGTGGTCTGCCATGAAATGAATTTTTCCCAAAGTAATATTTTCTTAAAATTTTAATATTTTTATAGGAATACTAAATGGATCAAATTTACTTGGAGTCTGTGGAGTGAAGATGTTAATGTTTAGTTATTAGTTTCTGAAGACAAATGATTCCTGTAGGATTTGTATGACTCATAAACTCAAGGTGGGTAAATAGGTTTCAGCACCAATTCCATTATGACATTGATCCAAGAAGATAGAGGACATAACTGACAAAGTCTAGTTTGAATGCAGGCAGCTAGTCACAGCTATCTGATGAGTCTCAAAGCTCCCAAATAAATTGGAACAATGGGTGTTGGCCATTCCAGCTGGCACTGGATTGTAGGACAGGGCTGGAAGGGGGTACTGCACCACTCACGAGTATTTTGGGCATTCATTTCAATGGCATTATCCACTGTGAGTAAAGGTGTTGGACTGTCAGAGAAACACACGAGGGTGTCTCCTCTATAAGCATCTCATACATACTGAAGCAAAGAAAGAACCAGTCCATTGTGGGTGGGATTGTTCTGAATGCATTAGCTGGGCAGAGAGGAATGGCTTTGAACTAGAGGCCCCACTGCAGGGCATGGCATAATCCTTATGTCTGTATTCACAAGTCCTCTTTCATTCACAGGGTTTACCCATGAACACTATGGCTGACATCCCAAGCCTGTGTTATGGAATATATTTTCATTACTGTCCTATTTAATCAGTGAGTATGTACGTAGCACATCTATCACAGAGCCATAACTTCTAGATAAAAAATATATTATACTAATAGGATCATAACTTTTCTTCAATTAGAGAATGAAAATGTTGGAACACTGGAAAGACTGTGCTGTCATTTAGAATGTCTCCATAATTGTCATGCAGTGCAATCAAAATCTATAACTTGATGGTATGCTACAAGCTGCTGCAAATTTAGGAATATATAAGGCAGGTGGTAAGCCAAATGTTTTGGGCTAACCTATGGCATAAAGCCTTCACCTGCACTGGACCAGAGGTTATGCTGTAGCCCTGACTGATACAGGGTGGTTGTTTTTGTTTTCCAGAGAGTTCACACCAGAATGACAGCTCCACCAGTAAGTCTAGCTATGGTACCCATTACCACAGTATCTGGAAACCTCACAATCTTTAATGTATTTATCCTCCCAGTACCCCTGTGGGTTAGAGAAGTGCTATTATCACCATTTTGACAGAGAAGGAACTGAAGCACAGAGAAGTCCAGCCTTGCCCAGGAAATCTGTGGAAGAGCAAGGAATTGAATCTGAGTCTTCCATGGCTGAGGCTAGCACCCTAACCATGACTATCCTTCTCCCTTACCCCTGGACCACCCTTCCTCTCCTGGGTGCATCGGGTGCTCCCTTTGATGGTTACCTTGATAGCAGGGATGTGAGCAGAGGTGATGTCCTCTCTTTGTCCCCCAACAAACTCATTTTAAAGAGTCCAGGCACAATGTCCATTTCTACCCAAACCTGTGGCTGGTCCCTCCAGGGATGGGGTTGGCAAAGACTCTGACCCTTATCCCCCATTCCCGTCACCAGACCTGCCACAGTCATGACTTTCCTTTGCCTCCCCCGATTCCTGCTTTGGAGCCCACAGTGAATTTAAAGGGCTGGATGTTCTATCTTATCCAGTCCCTGAATTTTCTGGCTGCTTTAAATCAGCCTCCAGAATAACGTGGCACCTGAAGCACAAAACATACAAGCCCTATTTATCTTTCCAGCGATGGGCTGAGGCTTTACACTGTACCATATTGGACAGGCAGGCAGCTCTAGGCTAGGAGACTGTTGCTGTGTTTAAAAGAAAAGACAGCAAGCACTCACCAGGCGCAGTGAGGTGAGGAGCAGCCTTGTTGTTCATCTGTCAAACTCTTCCTCTAAAAAATTCTATTTTAAGTCTGACCCTGCAAGTTGAAAGGAACCATCACTATCAGGATTAAGGTTTTTCCCCAGGTCAGAGACCTGCCCTGCTTAAGAGAAGGAGCTTTTCTGCTTTCAAAAATAAATAAATAAATAAAATAACCCCCACACCCACCACCACCACCAAGCTTCAGGAATCGAACATAGTCTGCAGCATTTACCACACCATATCTGACAAAGCTGCCGAACAAGCCTAATGGAGAAAAAGGGTGAGTGAGGTAATATCTGTTCCTGGACTAATTTGTATTGGTGAGAGAGAAGTTTCAGACCTGAAGACGAGCTCTGTGTAAGCTCGAAAGCTGGTCTCTCTCACCCATAGAAGCTGGTTCAATAAAAGATTAGCTCACCCACCGTGTCTCTCTAATATCCTGGGCGAACAACACTGCATAGGACAAGCCGAGTACTCTTTAAAGTGGCCCAGGAGGTCTGATAATTTTTATGTATTTATTTTTGTCCAGGGTAAGAAGAATGGCATTTCTGTTTGCATAGACTATGTCCTTAGATGCTGAACTGTTGGGATGCAGTCCCTGGGCTTTCCTATTATTGTTCTTTCTGATCTTTTTCACTGTATAGCTGACCCACTTTTGAACTCTCTTCCCCTGACTCTGTACAATTCCATTGTCAATAGTTAGGGGTGTTTGCTGTCTTGACACTGGCAGTCATCTGAGCGGATGCACTTTGCTTTTCAGTGCATGAAGTTATTCACACTCTTGACATATTGAATGCAGTTTTATGCATGCAGTCTACGTGTTTCTGAGTGACAAGAGCACATTCTGAAACATAATGTTGTTTTCCTATTCTATTTTTTTTCCATAGGGACAGTTTACATTCAGCCATCATTAAGGAGGCAGACTGCTCAGGGCTCATGGTTCAAGCGGAGAAGCATCTGGAATTCCTACTTCTCAGATGAGACCTGACACTCATCAGATCGTATCCTGGGAGAGGTCAGCCTCATCTGACCCTGCCTTGATTTATTGAGTGTTGAGATTTGATGGCAAGAAGAATTCCTCCCCAACTCCCATTTGGCCTAGCTTCCTTGAGGGGCAGAGTATATTATAAAGAATCTTCTGTTTTAAATCATTCATATGCTGGGCAGGTTCTTTCACTTGCTAGGCATAGGAGAAGAGACTCTCTCCTATAGGAATTGTTGATGAATTAAGTTCCAGTAAGGTAAGGCAAAATTCAGTCCATGGCTGGAAGCATTCTGCACCACTTAAGCCCGGTGGTGGGCTGCACAGAGAGAAGCAAGGGCAGGATAGCCAAACATGGAGACCCCCAAAACACTGCACATTTCAGAGACTATCTCCGTATCAACTCCATACAGGCAAACACTTCAAGCACATGATGCTGCGGAAAGGTGAGGCTGGGTCCAATGAGCCACAATTACGAGTACAGTGGCAGTACAAGTTTCCCCAAAATGTGTTCCACCTTGACCTAGTGGAATCCCTGCTAAGGGTGAGGGGACCTGTTAGTTCAGTCTACATGCTCATTTAGTCCTTGGTCTCTTCTCAGGCTGCCAACAAGAGTTGCAACCATGGTGTGCGGTTTTTTTAGACATGGACATACATAAAAATGGCCATAGTGGGTCAGACCAAAGTTCCACCTACCCAGTATCCTGTCTTCGAACAGTGGCCAATGCCAGGTTCTTCAGAGGGAATGAACAGAACAGGTAATCATCAATGATCCAAACCCTGTTGCCCATTCCCAGCTTCTGGCAAACAGATGCTAGGGACACCATCCCTGCCCATCCTGGCTAATAGCCATTGATGGACCTTTGATGACACTTGTCCACTAGAAACTTGACTGAGACGAAAGCTTATTTCACATTCAGCCATTGTCAGATAGCAACAACCTTGAGCAGAACCAGCATGGGTCACATTCAACCTAGTGTCTTGGAAGGGATAAATTCCTTAGGCCAAATTGGGCCAAATTCTTAGTTATACTGGTGCAACTCCACTGGAGAACACACATCACTGAAGTCAGTGGAGCTGAACACATGGGAGAGGGCAGAGTTTGGCCCTGGATTTTAAACATTTTCAGATTCTGAAGACTGCTTATATTTAAATTAATCATCTGGACATATTTTTGGAATGTGTCTCTTATTTTAGATCAGTTTCATTTATCAACTGTGAAAGGAGCTGCTTTAGGAGTTAACATTGCCAATTTAAGTTATGATTTCATTGTCTGTGGACAGAAAATAATAGTACCACCTGTGCTTTAAAATAAATACTTTTTTTCTCACGATGATATAAAAGTCCATTGTCAGCACAAACTTGGTGCTGTAGCAAAGATATGCATTTCATATTTCCAAGAGAGCACAGTCACTGCCAGAGAAATTCTGATTGTTGCCCTCAATTCCTGTTATGACCGGAAGGCATGGCCTGGGGTAGCCTGAACAGTCACAGCCTACATTGCTCCGACCAGGATATCCATGCAGTGATGACTGGCTATTTCATTTTAAATGGGAAAGCTATATTATCAAGGTTTTCTCCAAACCTTCAGGACCCCATCACAAAATTTCAGCACTTTAAAAGTACTCTGAATATATTCCCCCACTCCCCAAATAAATATTTGTGGGCTAGCAGTTACTATAAATATTTTTAAAAAGGCAGGGGGACGTATAACCTCTTAAGTCTTTTTCACCTGTGGTTTATATCCAGACTTTTTTTAAAAAAAATAGAATTTCCCATTTTTTGCAGATTATGGTAGAACATGCCTAGGATTCTATGAAAGATATCAGCAACTTTGAGAACTATTGACTATATGTTCAGGCTTTCCTCACTGTTCTCAAATCAATAGCATAGCTCCTGCTTTAATATGAAACAGAGGGACCCACTTTCAAGTTCAAACTTCTTTTAAACAAAGAAGAGAAGGAAAGTTTTCAAGTACCTGGCTAGTGCAGGCTACAATTCACTCAGTAAAACCCCGTTTGGGTCAAATGATTTATTTTAAACAAGGTGACTTGAAGAAAGAAAGGAGAAAAAAAAAAGAGGTCTGAATAGATGACTAATTTCTGCAATAAAAAAAAAGAAACTTTGGTACATTTTATTCAGGTTTTTATACCATTCAGTGGTATCTAAGCACATAAGACTATATTTAAGAAACATGTTTTGTATTTCTGTTTTGTAAATTTACATATATTGAAATTTACAAGCATTAGCACCATCGCTTAAGCATCTGGGTGCAATTATATCTCAAATGCCATTAACAAAAATTAAGACTCTCCAAACCACAACCTGGACATGAACATTCCCAAAACTAAGCTCACCATTGTGGCTGCTTCTTGTCTCTGTAATGAATCAAACCAAAATCCTGAATGCAAGTGTGATGTTCCCCTCTGGTGTTATCCGAACTGGTGATCTGCTAGGCCACCCCCATCCTTGACTCTGGGAGCCAGCTTTACCCTGCTCTGCTGTGAGAACCCCCACTCCTGGGCTGTTCATGCACAACCTCTGGCATGTAAGCCGCTCCCAGCTACTTGCAAGTGAATGACACTAGCTAATATCTCCGGTCCCAGACACAACCTTAGGAACCTCTGTCTTGCAGTGTCCAGTTATGCCTGCTGGATGCTACAAGCTTATAGGAGTTTGCAAATTTAACAAAGAAATTGATATGTACCAGGCTTGTTCTCCCAAGGGGAGCCTCTGACACGCTTCAAACCTGCTTCAGGTAGAATAAACAAACAAATGTATTAACTATAAAGATAGATATTAAGTGATTATAAGTCAAAGCATAACAAGTCAGATTTGGTCAAATGAAATAAATGCAAAATGCATTTTAAGCTGATCTTAACACTTTCAATGTCCTTACAAACTTAGATGCTTCTCACCACAGGCTGGCTGGTTGCCCTTCAGCCAGGCTCTCCCCTTTGATCAGTGCTTCAGTCGGTTGGTGCGGTGTCCGTAGATGTAGGTGGAAGAGAGAGGAAAAGCATGGAAAATGTCTCTTCCTTTTCTCGTGTCCTTTCCTCCCCCTTGGCTTTGCCCCCCCCCTTCAGAGTCAGGTGAGCATTACCGAGTCTCTCCAAGCAAGGTTGAGCAATTCCCCTGGTGTGGCCTCATGCAGGCGAATCATTGCATTGTAGCTCCCTTGCTGGACAATGGCTGTTGATGGGTTGTTTGACACCCTGCCTGGGCATTGGTTACTTTCCTTGCTAATATCTGGCTGACTCCTCAACGTACAGCATGTTTTAGTGACAACCATACTACACAATTCTCATTTTATTTAGACTGACCTCACACTTGGTAAAGCAACCCCCATCCTTTCATGTATATACCTACTCCTGTATTTTTCACTTCATACATCTGATGAAGTGGGTTCTAGCCCACAAAAGCTTATGCTCTAATAAATGTGTTAGTCTCTCAGGTGTCACAAGGACTCTTTTTTTTTTTTTGCTGATACAGACTAACATGGCTACCACTGAAACCTACAAGATAAGACAGTTCTCTCTGAAGAAGGGGCACATACTTCTGATAAGATAAAGTTGTCATTGTTGAAATGGACAGTGCTATTCTTAACAAATGACTGAGACTGCCCCATGATTATTCAACTCCTCTTATATACACCATATATCAGCTCTCTCTCCTTAATATTGGGTAAGATGCAGCAGCAGAGCCTGGGGCTGTTCACATATAGCAGACGAGAAAAAAATATGATAATTGGGCTGGAATAGAAGGGAAAAAAATGTGCCTACTTTTTCTCCTAGTCTCCTTTACAAATCTTTAATTAATGTAGACTTTAAACAGTGCTGCTACTGTCATTGCAACAAACGCAATCTGTATTCCAAGTGAAAAACAAAGGCTGCGGCCTTTTATGTATGCAAAGAGTCACCATCAGGGGAGAGCAGAGTTTTGTTCATGCAAATTTATGTATAATAAAACAGAAAAGTGCCTGGTTTAGAGGCTTCAGATAATGGCTGGTGCTGGAAGAACAGCAGCAAGCTATTTATGAGGAATCTGAACTGTAGTGCACAAGTCCATTTAGTCTGACATGGAGACATCCTTTGAGTCTTCATTAATTGGTCAAGATTAAAAGCAAGCTTGAAATCTGACAACATCAATACTGATCCATATTGACAACACCATTAGCTAGCTGCCCATCAGTGTACAGACTTGACTGATATGCTACTGCTTCTTTCTTCTTCCTGGAGCAATAGTCTGGAAGTCAAGATACCCATGCTGTATTCCAAACTCTGTCACTAACCTGAGATATTGCCTGAGTTAACTCATATACGCTCCTTCTGCCTTGGTTTACTTATCTAAAACTGAATAATAGTACTTTGAAAGAGTAGGACTGGATTCTTATTTCATGTGAGTTTCACATTGGTGTAAATCCATCAAGTTCAGTGAAGTGGATCCTGAGCAGAATTAGAACCACATAGCATTGAACCTTTTGTCCAAATATCTCAAAGTGTTTTACAAACTGATTAAGCCTCACAATATCCAAAAGTGAGGTACAGGAGTCAAGGATCATTGTATTCACAGTTCTGCAATGGAAAGCTGAAACTATCCAATATCTCACAGTAGAACTAAACAACCACAGTAATTAAGGTCAAGGAATGAACAAATACTGTATTCATTTCAGAGAATATCAGGGTTAGAAGGGACCTCAGGAGGTCATCTAATCCAACCCCCTGCTCAAAGCAGAACCAGTCCCCAGACAGATTTTTGCCCCCATCTCTAAATGGTCCCCCTCAAGGATTGAACTCACAACCCTGGGTTTAGCAGACCAATGCTCAAACCACTGAGCTATCCCTCCACAGAGAAATGTTAGAAGCCAGAATGAAATTAACTGTGCTGGAATCTGGTTAAGACAGTATGTTTAACACCACTGCTCATATAAAAGGTTTCATGAGATATTTAATGATTTATGTTTTAGGCTTGATCTCCCATCCAAAAGAGCATTTCCTGGAAAGGACCACAGTTTCCATTACTGACTCATGAAATCCCTGACTGAATAACTAGCAGCACTTGCTGTAGCACCCTGCTGGATCCTTTTGACAGAATCATAGCACATCCAGATGCAGTTCAGGGGTATAATTATGTATCTACCTCACTGACACTGTTTTGTAAAAGTTAATTAGTGCTTGCAAAGCATTTGGATATTCTTAACTGAGAGGGGCTATATCAATGCAATGCTATTCTTCTTTTCTCATCCCCCAGGCTGCTGCCCTGTGAATACTTGATAGCTGAAATACTTGAAATACTGAAATACTTGATAAGCAAGAGCCTATGCAGTATGTGAAGTGAAAATATTTTGTGGTTCAGAAAATGGCTAAAATGGTTGGAGTATAAAAAAACCATAGTGTATGATCCACTGTAACCATGAGAGCATTTAGTTGCAAAAAAACATTTTCCCTAATTTCAGGCCTTACCCTTGCTAATTGACCTATTCTATGACCTTAGTATTTTGGGGTATCTTAAATTTATTTTTATTTTTTGCCATGATCCTACAGTATGTTTTTGGTGTTGAAATAGGGTATGTACCATGCACACAAGCTGTGCCTCTTGTAACCAGCATATTTGTACTAGATCAGTGTCTTCAGCTTGTTTCCAAGGTATTCAGTCTAAACTCTGAATCACATCAAGCAAATAAAGGGAAGGGGGAAAGGAATTATAAATCAGACCATTATATAAAAAAATAAAAGTAATATATATATAAAATCTATATGTCTTCAAATGTGGAGAGAGGTTCTGGCAACAGATTTTAAAATGCAAGGAAATGTAACTGCTTAGGTAAGTGATTATAATAAACTGCACTAGCTGTTCATCTTAAAACCCCCAAGTTTATGAGATAAACTGTCAGAGACAGAAAAAGTAATGATATCCAACATAAAACAGACGCAATCTGCCAAAATAACTTCTTTAAGGTGTTCACATGTCTCATGTATTGGGAAAAGAGCCACACATCTGTTTCTGCTACAAAAGGCAGAATATGCTCACATTCAAGAGGAACTCAAAACATATTTCCCAACCAGAAGAAACTGCAATAAGTTTAGACTCAAATGTTTTTAATACTGCTTTCTCAGAAAGGGTTCTAAACTGCAGAGGAATTTCCAAATATTTTGGAAGTGTATTAAAAGCATACAGTATCTCTGCAGCATTTTGGATATATATTATGGACAAGCCTGATTTACAGATCCTGTCACACAGAAATAGTAATGTCAAGATGACTTATATATTTGATTTCATCATCTACATTTATATAGTTCAACCAAGACTACAGTGGAGTTCATTACAGTAGTTTATCGCTAAGCCTATTTAGACTTTCATTTATATAAAGCTATAATAAACTTTTTAATATCATATGTAATGAAGTTTCTCCCAAGAGATTTACAATACCACAGCCCAATCCTGTTCAGTGGCAAATTTCCTACTGAAATCAAAGAGCTCAGATCCTCAGTTCTGCACTGTTCCCACATGAAAACTAATGATGAAAAGATTTATAAGCACCTTACCAAAGAAATCTCAGCAAATATATTTGATTTGACCAAACCATCTTATTCTGCTAGGCAATAACCCCCTACAATCCATAGATCTCTTAGAAAGCATATATTTAGTCAGCAGCTGAGGACTCTGCTATATTTCTCTTTGGGCTCTGGGAATAATTAGCTGGGACAATGGAGACATCCAGCCACCAGAGGGAAGACATGTACATAACTTGTCCCAGAAGTGAGATGGCATAATTTGTAAGATTGTTGCACAAATCTCACTAAGGAGGTCCTCTGAAGAAAGCAGTGCTGCATAGGTTTGCCTGCAGAACCTCTACTGCCAGTCTTGATGTGCAAGATGGAAAGAACCTTGCTTGAATGTTAAGAACCCACGGTGAGCATTGAGTGCTGAAAATTTAATCAGCCTTTTCCTTGAAAAAAGAGTAGATTTGGCTGGGAAATCAGTGGCACACAATTATGGACTCCAACAATGTTTTTCTATAGGGTCACTTCTTAGGCAGGAATTGCATTTCAGGTGTTACAGGCTTCACAACTCATATACTACCAGCTCTACAGTCTGCTTGATTATTCTTCATTGTCTTTTTGGCACCATAAAAGATCACAAATGTTCAAGTTAAGATCTAAGCAGGTGGAGTAAAGGCTCCCAACAAAGGCTGGTTTGTTTAAAATAACGCCCTCTCCCCCCCGCTATTTTTATTTTTTGCCTCTAGATGTGGGCTAGATGGCTGCTTTTAGAACTGGGGCAAACACGATATTTTTGAGGCTTTACATGAGAAGGTAAGAGCTGAGGAACACAATACTCCAAAGAGAATTTCTTGAAATTCAGTCTTAAAGGGGTTAATGAGACAGGGCTTTTGCTAACAGAACACATACAAGGACACAGTCCCTGCCCTGAAGAGTGAACAGCATAGCCCAGTAGTATTCAGGTCCACTGAGCCAGAATATGAATTGGGTCCAATGTGTTTCCTAAAGCCTACCAAAGAAGAAAGAACATTTTCTGAGGAATGGTCCAAAGTGGTAATAAAGAGGCTAATGTAAGTGTAGTTCCTCTCAGATTTCTGCAGAATAAGTAAACAAGCACAAAAGCTGAGGTCATCACAAAACCAATAACTGAAATCCACTGTCCTATTTAATGATTACTTTCATGCAAAACATAATGGGGAAGTTTTCATAATATAACTTTATAAATATAGTAAGCTAAGAATCAAGCATGGCATTCCTATTACAAAGCAATGCAATTCCTCCTATACAAGTCTACCACGCTAGCTAGCGGCAACCAAACACTATTGTACAAGGGCTGTATATTTGAATGAAAACAGCATATTAGATTTTATAAATGCTAAAGTTACACCAGATAATTCAGAAACACGGTAGAAATACGTAAACATAACAGCACAAAAGACTTGCTTTACAGCCAACACCCTGCTTCAAAAAATTATTTCGGACTTGCAGTGTCTGTAAATTTTCCCGGTTTTCTGTGCTTGCAATTTGCCCAACATGTAGTTATTTGAATATAGATGTTTATGCAAAGGATGTTTATCCCTTTTATTTGTTGGGAGGTGGAGAGGGGACTTCCCCACTGATTTACAACAGGGTTGAATCTAATAAGCCAATTTTAAAATTATTTTGATCATAAATTCTGAATTGCTGAAAACAGGGCTCTTAGTGTTCAGTAGGCAGGAAAAAAAGAGCAAACACACGTTTACGTTTTCAGTATATGAGCATACTGATGATGGTGATGAGTGAAAAAAGAAAAAACTGCTATAGGTCTAATGCTTGAATCACCTAATCGTTTAGGCGCCAACCCTGCAAACATTTACACACATGCTTAACTTTACTGCCGTGAGTAGTTCAGCTGAGTTCAATGAAACTACTCATAGTGGTAAAGTTAACCACATGAATAAGTGTTTGCAGGAGTGAAAACTTAGATGTCCAGATTCTGATCTCAGTTACAGTGTAAATCTGGCGTAACTTGATTGACTTTAAGCAACTCAGAACAGACTCTGGCCCACTGAATGTATAATGGAGTATTGATAGCTATATGCAGAGTCTCTCTTCAACATACCTTTCAAAAGTGGAGAAAAAGAACTGGACTGAGGGTTTTTTTGTCCAAAAAATCCCCAAACAAACAAAAACAGTTGGGGTTGGATCCTCAGAGGTGATAAACCCTTGTTGACTTTAACCAGAGTTATACTTGCCCATGAGCTCTTAAGATATAGGGCATTATTGGAGTCTTACTTTCTTTTTCTAGTCGTATACATTTTCCCCACAGATCTGGTGTGTTCTTTGTTTTCCCCATATACTGTATGTTTATTGTAAGCTGTCCTATTAATGCCCTTGTCTACAATACACAGCAAACATTGTCTTTGGATTTACTGAGGGAACCCCTTAAAGTTGTATTGCACATAATTTCATGTTTTAAAAAAATGGATTGCATATGTTGTTGATTCTCATTACATAGGGAACAGGAGCCATGGATGCCGGTTAACTCTCTTTGGGTGGATATTTAGACTTGTAGGCAATTCCTTTATCTACTCTTTTATTATCCACTTTGAATACACCATCGATTTTCTGTTAAGTTCATCATATTGTTTAGTGGTTCTTTTAGTCTACTGTACACGATGTTGAGCATTGCTTTATTGATTCCCCAACAAAACATTTTAGTTTCAAAATATTAATGACTCAAACTGTAAGCATTGGTATATATGTTATCTGCTTCAGGACAGTATTAGACAATGAAAAATGAACTGACAACATTCCTGCACCTTTTAATTTTTAGTGTTTTATAACATTTATCTAGAATATCAATTTCTGGTAGATTTCTTCCCCTGAAGATTGCAGCAAAAAGTATCAATTAGAAAGTTATTCTATTTGTATGAGATGTCTTAAATTGTGGTGATGGCGACTGTTGTCCTTGTGATGATGCACTGTCTGAAATATTTCATTGGGGCCACCCTGAAAACGAAACCTCAAACTCTGGCCAAGCGACATGAACCCTGATCATAGGTAAAGTTCCACATGGGTCACCTGCACATTGATGAAGGTGGAATGGTTGTGAATTGTCTGGTGTATTTTTTTCAACTTTTCAGCTTTCTACATTATTATTCAGAGCTACCAACAAACCCATGCCTGGTATACTGGGACATCCAAAAGTACACCAGTTGTAGAGTTAGGGCAGGTCTATGCTGGACAGTTTTTCTGATATAGTTATAAGGGTGAACACCCCTATCTGGATCACTTACATCATGTGGGTGTGATGGGGTATTCTCTAGCCTGGAAGGGTTAATGTGGCTCAGAAGAGGTTAAGTAACCTGATAGGCCACACCTGAGAGAGTGTTAGGTTTGATAGGCAAAAAGTGGTTGGGGAGGGAGCCCAGCTGGGCAGAAGCAAGTATATGGTCAGGAAGTGAGGGCAGAAGGAGGCTGCAGTGTGGAAGCCTCCAGTCATTCTTTGGGCTTAAAGTGGAAAAGGAGGAAACTCGGGGGAAAGTAGAAGCCCTGGGATACTAGCTCTGAAGGAAGGCTTTACTTAGATGGGTGGTAGTGCAGAAGCCTGATAGAGGTGGAAGAAGAAAAGTCCCATGGATGGTAGCAAAGCCCAGGACAGTACAGGCCTTGGCCACTGATTTGAGGGTCCTTGAGCTGGAATTTGGTGTAGTGGACAGGCCTGGGTTCCCCTACCAGCCACTGGGGAAATGGCATAGCTTTGTGTTGGAGGACTGCTGGGAACGATACCCAGTCAAACAGTCCAGTGAGAGGCTTTGATACACCAGGAGGAGAAAAACTACAGTGACCCGTCTGGAGGACCAAGCCATGAAGAGGGAGCATCCTGACTCACAAAGTGGGAGCACTATAACTCCAGGATGCGAGAGGGGTCACAGTGTGAATGAGAAATGGAAGAGGGTATTGGATGGGATAAGCTATTCCCCAGATGTAGCCACAAGGAGATGCCCCAGTGATGAGCAGAGTGGCCCACTGGGAAATGGCCTTCATGCTGCATTTGGCTCTTCAGGACTTAAAGGTGGTTAGCTCGTTCTTGAGGACTTGATAACATTTAGTTGTGCAAGGATGGTCTGTTCCTGTGTTACTGAACTCTGCTGAAAAAAGGACATCCTTTCCGTCCAGCATGTCATCTGTGCTCATTTGAGGATTATCCTTTCTATGGAGTGAATTTTGGATGACATCAGAGTGTTATTTATGGGCTCTATGCATGCTACTTACTATTTAGTGCTGCCAGATTGCCACTATAAATACAATGTCTTGCATGTTGTTCCCCAGTGGTACCATATTCTAGTATATGCTGTCGCCTATGGAGTTCCTTTCTTGCTCTTATGATGTGGGCATAGCACTTTTATATAGGTATTAACAGCTTCATTTCTCTCTCCCACAGAACATTTCAGCAGCTGTCTTAGTACTGTCAGCCTGAAAAGCAGATGACTCAAAATCTTTGAAAGAAAAAGAAAATAATATTTTAACTCAGACCCCTCACTAACTTTGTTTTCTCAGCAGTGATTCCACTTGATTGAGACAAACTGTCATTTTCACAGATGGTTGAGACCCACACTGAATCTTGCACTATCCTTTCTGAAAAATATTCATTCCATACTTGAATCTTTATTAGCAATGTTGCACAGTCATGGATGTGGTTGTCAGACTGATTTAGAAGGAGTAGCTCTACTTCCTATACCTATTACTATCAGATTAAAAGAGTGCATCAGTACTGCTCCACAATATGTAAACATCAGTCAGTCTTTGCTTTCCCTGTTTAATACTAGGCGTGAATAAGAGCTACAAAATTGAAATTAGGGTTCAAATTAAAAACCCACACAAAGATCAGGCTGTTTTCATTGGTGTGTTAGAGTCATAATTATCCCTATTTAAATAACAAATAAGACAAAGGTGACACTTACCATAGATAAGGGATTGCTTGGATGCAGATATCTCACAATAACAAAATTTTAAAAAAAAAATTATTTATATAAAATAGGCTAGAAACGATAGGCCACACCTTCACATGGTATAAATGAATGCACCTCCTTTAATTTCAGTGCACATACTCTTATTTACAACAGATGAGGATCTAGCCCTACAATCTTATTACCGGCAAAACACAAGGACAAACATCACTTTGTCTTTTATTTAAAACAGAACATTAAATCAAATATTTTGCACATTTGGAAACAATAGCATGTGGCATCTATTGCACTGATTAAATTTACTGAGTCCTGTAATTGCTTTAAACTGTATAAATTGTTAGTGATAGTTGCATGAAAACTGCCATGTACATTTAATGTGTGCATAACATTTTAAAAAGGATTTAAGTTTTGTGGATATAGGGACAGATCTTCAGCTACCGTAAATCAGCATAACTCCAGTGAAACCAATGGATTTAGGCTGAGTTACACCGGCTGAAGATCTGGCCTTAGAGATCAATTTAAGAGATCCTAATTTAACTTCCTAACTAACTTTCTGAAAGGTTTTTACTGTTCAAAGGAAAAAGTGAGAGAGAGTGTTACAAAAAAAAAAAGTATAAACTGTAGTTGTAAAATCTATTACCTCCCATAACATGGAATTGTGGTGTATTATAGTTAATTTACTTACTAGAATACACATTAAAAATAACAAGGTATGAATACTATCAAGCAAAAGAGAGACAAGATAAAGGAAAAAAGAGGGTAGAATATGGGAGCAATATTGTGATGCTTCTCGGGGGTACCCAGGACTGTGAGACACCTCGCTACCACTGCTCAGAGTGTGAAGAAGCTCAGTCTGTGCCCACTGGGGAGTCAGCACCCCAACTACAGGTAACACAAGCACTCCCCTTCAGTCCTACGCAGGCCCCACTGTCTCTTTATAGGTCACCGATAGGCACACCCCAACTCATGACCTCTCCGAGAAGACTGGAGTGTCCGGCCCGTTACACTGGACACTCACAGAATTTGCAGCGTTGCTGCTGCCAAAGGGACCATTCCCCACCGCTTATCAGTTACACCTTAGACCACAGTTCCGCTTAGCACAGGGCACTTAGGTATGTTTAGAGTGGAAAATAAGCAAAAGTTTATTTAACAAAAAGTTGAGATTTAAGAAGTAGTAAGTATTGGAAACAACTGGTCCCATGTAAAATACAATCATAATGTAACCCCTTCCTGCTTGTTGTCCTGCTCTGCCCCCCTCTAGTGGTGGCTCAGCCAGCAGGAGATGATGAGCCTGCTACAGCCGTGTTTAAGTGAGATGTGTCTTTTACCTCAGGCAGTAAAGTCTCATGCATTAAGCTCAAGAGGTCCGAGGTTTGATCTCCAATGATGACGACCAAGATGGTCAGTATTACAACACACATTCTAAAGCCTAATTTAATTACCAAGATACACTCCTGTCTAATGAAGTTTAGCTCACCCAAAGTCTGTGCAGCATTTTCCAGGCTGGCTATGACTCTCCTTTCAGAAGATAGAACACCTTAGCAGTTCATCTCCTTGGTGAAGGATTCCAGCTATACTTCAGTGTCTGCAGATATACCTCACAAATCCATTGTCTTTACTTATAAACAGGAAGCCCCCTACTGTTCTTGTTGGGGTTTTTTTCCTGCAGAATTCATAGTCTCTGCATTAGCATCAGGCTCAGAAACACAAACAGACTTACACTGCACAATGACCAGTCAGAGAGAGAAGCATTTACTACCTCCTGCCTGGTGGAACTTGTCCAAGGCATGTCAGTGCCCGGTCACCTCCCTCTAACTTCAAGGCTTTAAGAACCTGATTTCCAGTACAGAAACCTAACTCCTTCAACATTATCAGTACACCCATTTCACAATGATTATTACTATCAATGGGCTACTAGCTCTTGGTACAAACCTTACACACCACTCTTTGGCAAACTATTATGTAGATACCTCATCCAGGGATCCATATGTACCTCTTATGCCCTCTGCCAGTTGGCAACAAGGAATCCCTGGGTCACAAATACAAAATTTGGTATACACAGACAGGATTATTGCAATCCATAAAAGTCGAGATCGATGGTGCCTTATCCAGACCTCACTGAAGTCAATGGGAGTCTCTCTCTGGAATTCATTTTACTCGGGAGGTGGCTCTGTGAGGCACAGAGTACTTCTGAGGAGGTGCTGAGTAACTTCAAAACTCATTAAGTACGTATAGGAAATGCCTGAACACTGATGTCAGCTAACTTCAAATACTTATTTATATAAAAGTAAGCAATAAGCTTTACGACCCACTCATGTACATCCTAAGAGGTCATAATCTTACACATGCACCACGTATTTTACTTATAATTTATTTATTGGACTATGTTGATTTAGAAAAACTTGGCACAGTATAATACATACTTATAAATATATATTCCTGCTATTATATAATTTTATTGCATGAATCGTGGACAATGTTAAAGTTCTCTAAACAGATTAACTTTGTATTTTAATCTTAGTAATATATTCCATCACAGCAGGTGAAATCTATAAAAGTGTAAGTAAGCCACTGAGCTCCACAGGACCATAAACATATAGATGCATCACAAGTTGAAGCACAACCTCTATTATGGAGAGTCAACAGCTGAATCAGACATTTTTTGTAAGTCAACAGTGGTTATGCAGTTCAAAAGATTTTACAAGAGCTCCCAGCGTTATTTATAAATTGAAGCAGCACTGTACTGTGGAGTTTTATAAAAAGCAAAATGCAGATATTGGCAGAAAGGCTATAGTAAGATGCATTGTAGCCCTAGACTAATATTTGTACAACACATCAACCTTCACTATTCCATTCTTAATAACAGCGTGAATAAGTCATAGGCTCCAAGCAATAGCTTGGAGAATGATGACACAATAAAACTACAAAAGGATGAATATCTGTTTATATTAACATTTGCCACAGTAACTTAGCACCTATTTCTGCAGCCCTTACTCTTTGGAGTAGCCCTATTGAAATCAACAGGGCTATTCCTTAATATAGGAATACTCACATGACTACAGATTGCAGGGTCAACAATATCAGTAACATCTGTCTACGGCCTGGCTTTTCAAGGGTGCTGATCATCTGCCTCTCCCACTGAAATCACTGGGAGCTGTGGGTGCTCAGCTCTGAAAAGCCAGTCTCTCAGAGTCTAAATCAGGAAATGATCCAATGACATATGTGTCACTTTGGCAAGAAAACAAGAACTGGAACTACATTTGCAGGCAATTCTGAAGATTGGAAAAGAAAGTCTGCAGTGAAATTGCCTTTAATAGATCTGGCTGTTTTAAAATACATCACAGACACTTTGCACGATGTATTATTGCTATCTTGCACGATTGGAGTGCAAAATTATCTAATCATAGTTTTCCACTGGAATTCTCTCCAGGTCTTTAATGGCATATAGGATGTGCATGGCCTGCTGGATACATAAGAATTTCATCCTCCATGAGAAGAAACTTGTATTGCTTACCACTCTGAAAAGTTCAGGTAATTTGGCCAAGGATCCTAACCCGGGAACACTTATTCAGACCTTTTGATGGTCACCCAACACTAATTGGCATAAATTATTAATACATTTGGGTGAATTCTATAACTGAGGCTGATTAGACTGGGCAAATTGTTTATTTATCAAATTGTTTATTTATCAAAATATGCAGTTTGGGGCTGATCAAAGTTATTCTCAAATTTGACACAAATTCACCAAATAGTTTCAGACAAAACTTTTTTGGTGGGGCTGCTAGGGTCACAAGTGGATTTAGGAGCTATTCACAAAACAGAGCGGTGTTGGGAACTACCCGCTCCAAATAACTTCTAGTCAAGTGGCTAAGGATGTGGGAGATCCAGGTTTGAATCCCTGCTTGGGAGCAGGTCTCCCCCTTCCAGTTGAGTGCCCTACCCACTGGGTTACTGGTTATTTTGGGGTAACATTTCTCAAGCATGCCTGTCCAACTTTGTATAAATAATTAACCATTCATTGAGCCAGAGAAAGTGTGTACGACTCTGTAGCCTGGTGGTTGGTGCACCAGCCTGAAAAGAGGGATACCGCGGTTCAAGTCCCTGCTTCAAAGTGAGGAGTCAAATGTGTGTCTCCCACATCCCAGGTGAGTGCCCTAACTACTGGGTATCCAACTGTGGCACCATCACCCCCTCCTCATGCTTTGTTTTGTGAATGGAACCTAAGTTGGTGAATCAACATGTTTCATTTCAGAAATGACAAAATGAGCTGTTTCCAGTATTTTTTCCCTTGACTGGAACAATTTATCAAAACTAACACGAATTTGTAAACTGTTTTGGCCAACCAGAACCTACATTTTTAGTTTAAAAAAGGCGTGTGTGTGTATCGGGGTGTGGGGGGGGATGTCACTCATTTCTGCTCAGTACAGAATTTCAGGAACCAGATTGTGACCTGCTCCCGCAAAGCACACCCAACAATGTAGGTGGTAGGATCTGGGCTTGCAGTGTGGGCTCATCCATGATCTTCTATAACTAATGGAATAAATCAACCAAATTCTGTTATAGTGCACCCACACACATACACACACACACACAATGGGATATGCAGACTTTAAAGCACCGTGGTTATCCTTTTAAAAACTCTATAGGTTCAGTCTTACTACTGAAGAAACGAGGAAAGGATTAATTATTAGTGGTAGCTCTTCCTTTAGGATTCAGTACTAATATTGGGGAAAGTGTAGAAGGAATAATTGAGAATGGTAGCTCTTCCTTGAGGCTTCAATACAAACATTGGAAGAGATGTAGAAGGAATAATTGAGATTGTATCTCTTCCTTGAGGCTTTTGTACCAACACTGGAGAGGCATCTAAAGAGCAGTTCTAAACAGAATGCTCCTAAGACTTTTCTTTTGGCTCATGTGAGGGACGAAGATTTAAATTTAGGGTCAGATCGTCATTCATTGTAATAAGCAATGTCAATGGAGCAACACTGATTTACATCAGCTAAAGATCTGATATCATTTTCTTTTTTAAAAAAAGCGTTGCCTTTTCTTGTTTGCAGTGGAAAATAAAGAGGCCTAACATGAAGTCATCTTAAATTATTGATCTGTTTCTAGCATATAAAATACCTTCAGTTTTTCATGACTACCCTCTATTCTACCACTGAAACAATTGTTCCTGTTAAGTAATTCCATCTTCAGAGCAATAGTAAGGGACAATTAGACACCGAGCTCCCATTATGGTTAATATACTCCCAGTTGCCTCCAATTCAACAACATATTTCCCCTGCAGCTTGTGAACATTATGGTCTATAGCTGTCCCATGGTTTTTGCATCCCTGATGCATTTGCAATGCCTGCGTATTTGCTAATGCTTGCTACAAGATTTACAGTTAGTGTTCACAGTAGAACTGATGAGATGTAGCTCTTCAACTGTGGAGTCTCTCACTTTTGAATTAATTCTAATTTTAGCCAAAACTTTATATTCAGATCGCGAGGCAAACATGTGCCTAGACAGAAGGCTGGGAGCAATAACAGAGAGAAAACGTAAGATGAAGGGCCAGACTGTGTTGATTTAACACCCCTGTGCAATCCACTGTAGCATTACAGTAGAACCCAATGTCCAAAATCAAGATTAGGGCCCCAGTGCAGTAGGCATTGTACAAACACACATCAAGAGACAGTCCCTGCCTTGGGAGCTACAATCCAAATAGACAAGACAGACAAAGGATGAGAGGGGAAGCACAGAAAGCTGAAGTGATTTACCCAAGGTCACCGGCAGTGCCAGGAACATGAGTTAAATCAGATGGAATCTGGCCCATACTTTAGTTAATGCAAATGGAAATACTCACATACTATGGACCAAGTGCTGAGCAACTCAGGCAGACATTGGCTACCACTGCTCTTCGCTATTCCTGTCCCTTACTCGTTTTCTTAAGAGGACAGAAGGCATGTGGAGAGAAGGGGAGAGTAGCTGCAGATATAATTACAGAACGGATCTCCACCCAGAACTCTGCTGATGTAAAGCAGGCATAGCTCTAAAGAAGTAGATACAATTCTACTGGGGAGTAATTATGCCCACTCTCTGCCTAGGAAACATATTACTGGGGAATGGTAGTTTAACTATAGATAGCTGACAGTCAGTTGTCAATGCAAATGAAGAAGATCCCAGCAGGACACATCTTAGTCAGTCAGTCTCACTGTACGTGCTGCCTGTTCATTGGCAGGGGAGCTAACCTTTTTCTAAAGCAGTTCACATAAAACAATCCCATAAAAGACGTTTAATGAATGGACCAATATTAGCCTCTTACAAAAGCATGTAAAGTGGTTGCACTTGAAAACTTCATTTCTTCCTGAAACATTCCCCCAGCATGAGAAAGATTCCCTCTCCTTAAAGGGGAATGCTACGGGTACTGGCAACTGCTCTAAAAACCAAACAAACTTTCTATGTGAGAGCAATCCAGTTTCTTTCCTTTTTTGTAATACTTGTAACATAATTGTTTTCAGCAGGTAAAATAACAGAACATATATGTATCTATTATTAGCATCAATGAGCATATTCAAGGATGAGTTTTGGGCTCTCATTTCAAGGGGTCTGATTGATATCAGCAGTTGGCATTTTACTGCCTCAGGACTCAGAAAACCACATTTTACTTTCTTCGTATGACCTAGCTTCTCACTGATAATGCATCTTTGCTTTTATTTCTGCGTATATAGAACCCAAGGCACTGAAATGTGTTTAAACATTTAGCGTTCTGCTGTCCATACTATGGCCCTGATTCAACTTCCATTAACCTGATTGGAAAGTCTGCCATTCACTTTGGTGGGAGTTGGAATAAGCCCTGTGAGCAGCACCTTACTCAGTGGGGATACTTATGGAATAAGGTACTTCCTAACATAAGTGAGGGGGGCAGATTCTGGCCCTTTAACTTGAATAGACAGTGACTATAGTCACAGAAATTGATTAAGTGGAAATCAAGTTCCTTGGAACACATGAATATTCAAGGAAGTGTTGGTAGGTTTGGTTTCCTTCCTTACTGTGTCATATGTTATGTGTTAATAGGGGAATAGTACCGAGTCATAATGCTGCCTTGAAGCAAAATGGGAACCGTCACTGAGGGGGGCAGGTTTTGGGGACCTGGGCCTTTTAAGATGGAATGCTAGGGGCTCTATTTTCTTGTATCTAGGACATTAAGTATGAACTCTGTTTCCATGAAGTAAACTCTGAAAGACAGAATACTAGATCCAGTTTGAGTGGAGGTAAATTACTTTGTGTTGGTTAGATGGAAACAAAAGTGGGCAAATATCACAGCGAATCCAAAACCAAGATCCCAATGGCCAAATATTTTTCAGTTGCTACATGGAAACATTGGTCTCTGAGAACAGAGCCAGTTTACATGCTCCTTAGAAACTATATTATTTGATTCACCCATTCCAAGCAATTAGAGGGTAAGTGCCCAAGATTATACAAGTCAGTGTCAGAACCAGGAATAGAAACCATGCGTCTAAAACTGTTATGAAAAGGTATTTTCCTGGCAACACAGGGTTCAAGGACTGTAAGAGAAAGTTTTTCAGCATCACTGAGCTCATCATGCTGTTTCTTCTAGACAGTATCTTTGATTCTAGCCAAGGTTTTGTAAAAGCTCACAATATTTCAGAACCCCATGATGAAGATAGAGCTGGTTTAAGTCAATGGAAATTTGCAACATTCTTTGTCCTAACCTTCTTGACCTCTTTCCCATATAGGATCAAGCAACTGAAGGGCCCACTGCAAAGATATGTGATTTGACCTCTTGACGGCATGACCCAGGATTCTGTATGCAATTGTCTCCCACTATCTGCCCCAAGTGCTTATGTTAAGTTATCTGGACTGGAATGGAGGTGGGGGGAAGAGGCTTCTCTGTCCTGTGAGACAGATGAGGGATATAGACTAGGTCTAAAACCAGAGGCCGTTTCCTGTTAAACAGGAGGAGCCTATAGGTGTGCCCCAGGGAAGGCCATGTTAAAGGGGAAGTCTCTCAAACACCCTGGGGAGCTCATGTCATGAACCTAAGGGGCTCTTATTCCATGCCATATGGCTCTACAGCAATAACAATGACCATCACAGTGATATTTTAAGCTGTCCCTGTTATGCTTGAGCCCTCATGACCCAGGATTTTCCTATGGCTGCAGGCATGCTAGCATTACCTGAACCAGCTCCGCCAACTGTGTTCTTTGTCACCATTCACAGGTAATATAGCGGTAGAATGCTGACTTATGGAGTGTCAAACTCCACCTCTGCTCCATGTAAGGTTTTCACAAAGAAACTAATATCAGGCTTAGCACTAAATCTGCTCACCCATCTGTAAGAACATAAGAAAGGCCAAACTGGGTCAGACTAAAGGTCCATCTAGCTCGGTATCCTGTCTTCCAACAGTAGCCAATGCCAGGTGCCTCAGAGGGAATGCATAGACCAGGTAATCATCAAGTGATCCATCCCCCGTCACTCATTCCTAGCTTTGGGCAAACAGAGGCTAGGGACACCATCCCTGTCCATCCTGGCTAATAGCCATTGATGGACCTATCTTCCATGAACTTATCAAGTTCTTTTCAACATCCATGGCTCTGGTGATGATATTAACAATGATAGATGACACTTCACTTGTCTATTAAAGAAAGAAAAGAAAAGAAACTCAGTCAGAAGTGATTGGCCAGGAGTAACTTTGCAAGACTGTATTATTACTCCTCCCAAGTCTCCTTGAGAGGCCAGATTTTGCGTATCAGAGCTTGAATGTGGCTTTTTAATTCAGTGATTACATTAATTTTATTGCACTCTAATTCATATTTGCCTTCTTACTGTGATTCTTGGTCTTTGAACCATTTCTTCCCCCTCTATTTTTAATCACTCTCAATTTAACACTCCATTGAACTTTATGAATAGTCAGAAGCGTGTTTGGTCTTGAAACAGAGAGAGAATGACCATACTAAGCCGCTCTAACCCTCTCTAAAATACACTGGGCCAGATCCAAATCTATGTAGCTCATTGAAGTGATGCTGATTTATACCAGTTGGAGATCGGACCCATTCTTAATTCACCTTTGTAATGTAAATCGGTTAGACTCATAGAATCACAGAAATATAGGACTGGAAGGGACCTTGATAGGTCATGTAGTCCAGTTCCCTGCACTGAGGCAGGACTAAGTATATCTCGACCATCTCGGAGAGGTGCTTGTCTAGCTTGTTCTTAAAGATTTCCAATGACAGAGATTCCACAACCTCCCTAGGTAATTTGTTCCAGTGCTTAATTACCCTTACAGTTAGGAAGATTTTCATAATGTCCAATGTAAATCTCCCTGGCTGCAATTTAAGCCCATTACTTTTTGTCCTGTCCTCAGTGGTTAAGGAGAACAATTTATCAAGCTCCTCTTTATAACAACCTTTTATGTTCCTGAAGACTTATGTCCCCGCTCCCTCAGTCTTCTCTTCTCCAGACTAAACAAACCCAATTTTTTTCAATCTTTCTATATAATTTTATAGCAAGGATATAATTCACCATCAAATTCAGTATTATGGTCCCAAAAACCTACAGGAAAGCTATCATTTTCATTTAAATTATGTAATAAACTTCTATAAAATGCTATCCTTATAGATTACCTAAAACCCAAAAAAGTGGAAGCTAGGTCAAATTACAAAGAATGAATATATAAAAACCTCAGGAATGTAGGGAAAAAATCAGAAAGGCCAAGGCCCAAGATGGGATTAAACTAGCTAAGGACATAGAGGGTAACAAGAAAACATTTTACAAATATATTAGAAGCAAGAGGATAAGGTAGGCTCGTTATTCAGAGAGGAGGGAAAGACAGTAAAAGAAAACACAGCAGCAGCTGAAGTACTGAATGTACTTTCATTTACTAAATTTACACAGTGTCTAGCTATGGCCTTCAGGCCCTATTGTCACACGTGTTAAATAATAGAAAGGTGTTGATTCTCTAATCTCTGTGTAGAAATTTCTATAGATACCTATTGGCTTCATACAAGATTTCTTCCAACATTACCATAAGGGTTATGAAATACCTACGAAACCTACTGCTAGGGATGGTACTACTATTAACATGGACGTATCTAGGTAATGGTGCTCTTTTTTTATCTCAGAAATTAAAGAAAATGATTAATGAACTATAGCATGCTCAGGTAACATATTTAATGTTTCTATGCAACAGTTTTCCTACCCAGGCAGAGCTGAGAAGAATAAGAGCTACATACTATTATTTTTATTAGGTGGCGCTTTTCAGGCATAGACCTCAAAGCACTTTACAAAGGAGCATCATTATCCCTAGTTTACAGATGAGGAAACTGAGGCACTGAGCATTGATGTGACTTGCCCAAGATCACCGACCTGTCCAGTGGCATAGCCAGAGCACTCCTATGCACCGGCCACCACGTACACTGCATCTGTTTTGAATAACTACATCTCTAATATTAAGCCTTTCCCTTCCTCATACAGGCTATGGTAAAATTCTGTCCTAATGTCTACTTGTGCAACCTCAGTAAGATTGCAGGAGTGAAACAGAGCAGAACTTGGGCCTTCATGCATAGGATTTGGTCTACACTAAAGGAATAATTTAATTAGACTGAATTTCTACTTTCAGTATGCTGCCCATTGGGTTTTACTTCATGGAATGTGTGGACTTTGTATAAACTCCCACAGACAGATGATTGCAGCTGAGCAAGCTTCTTTGCCGAGTGACCAGTGTGAAGTCCAGCTGCACAGATCAGCTCAATAGCATGATCTAAGGGCCTAGCATGCAACTGAGATAATGTGTATTTCCACGAATAGCCCAAACTCCCTCTGTTTCCCATAGGAATTCATTTAACCTTGCTGCTTTATTTTCACCATCCATAAAACAGGGAGAATAATATTTACCTACCACAGGAGGAATCATTGTGATGATTAGTTAATGTACATAAGGCACTATGATGAGTGCTAATTTTCACAGGATACCCAAATCCCCCTGGCAACTGGGCCCTCATGGTCCCCAGGCCCTGAATCTTTTTCAGGCTGATGACTCATGATACTTTATTTCTCTGGCTGTTGGAAGAGGATGCCGTAGGGGAAGCGGTGCACAATATGTACTCACACAGACACATTTTGAAACGAGTTAACTTATGCTTGGGGCATGCCTGAAAGGGTCAACTCTCCTACATATCTTAGAATCTCACATATGGGGACATCATTTAGAAATCTCCACAGTACATTTCACAACTGATCATTAGGATCCCTGGATGGGTTTTGTAAGATTCTTTGCATGGTTTCTCTGAAACTGACACATCATTGGAAAGAAGCCATTGAGGCAGTTTAATGTAACCTTTGTCTGCAACAACAAGGCATTTAATTGCATAATGGCAAATTGTATGTTTGCTATTGATTAACACACTTACTAAAGGTCAACTAGTATTTTAAGCACTTTGCAAGTACAGTATGTAGTCTAATTATCCTGAACCACTTGTAATTATTTTATTAAATGTCAATTAAATGCAAAAACATTGCCTACCAGCCTGATACTAAGTTACAAAGACTGCAACTTTAAGTTTTATTACTCATGTAATTATCAGACAATTACTTGACAATTAGATTGACCTCTCATCTAAAAGTATAACACACCATGTTCAATTAACATTAAGGATCTGATCTGAAACCAACAAACAAAAGACCCTGGGAGTGGTACCTTCCATATAAGCCATAACAGGGTAAAGGTCATGTCCATAGTGTTAAAAGTTTCATGTTAAGAGCTGCGCATAGGGCAGCACATAACAACAACTTTATTGAACCTACTAATTTACAGATAGTGCACACATTTTTATGTCAGTAGATGGTGCTCCATTAACTAGCTACATATATACTGGCATCTTTTTTTTTAATAGAAGATGCTCATAATACCTAGTATCACTCCAAATCTGGGTGAACTCTCTGCTGAACAAAGATACTTGTAGCAGTTGGGGCCCTGATTTTCAATTGCTCCACTGCAGCACAAGAGGCAGGAATGGAGGGGGGTGACAGAAGTACCTTGACACTTCCTGTATTCTCAGGCTGTCTGAACGTCTGCCCAGGCAACATAAACATTAGAACAGTCTCAATATACCCTGAGTCCCCTCCTTTTCCCATATGCTCTAAGCAGATCCCCCTACCCTAGAAATGGTTAGGGGGCCAGTATAGATTCACTCTGCCAGCTCCACACGGCCTGGGGGAATGCTTAGGTAGCTGGTGTTTCCCAGGGACAGCTGCCGCATCCTTTATACTGCCAGAGCCACTTCTGCCTTGGGAAGTCTGAAGTAAGCTGTGCTATTTGTAACGGCCAAGCCTGCCAAGTGCCAAGTTCCCTGAACTCTCACTGAAATCAGTGGGAATTGAGGGCACTGGACCAAACTGTGGTTAAACATATTGCTTCAGATGCATAAGATTATAGACAGTAAGTCCCAAGGTGTGGAAGCAGTTGTGCCTGTTTTCTACACTAAGGACCAAATTTTAAAATAGGAGGTCTGGCATCTCAATTTGTGGATGCCCAAATTAGGACTACTTAATGGGGCCTGGATTTCGGAGGGCAGGTGGGTCATTATTTCCTGAATATCAGGTATCTTTAAGGCATCTGAAAACAGAGGCACCCTGATTCTCTCCTTTGAATATCTGGGTCTAAGAGCTGAGCTGTCTTAGCCACGACTGCAGCCTACCATTGAGGTGCACACCCTTGGAGCATCCATAGAGCTCATACCACGGCCCTCTGTGGTTTAAAGGTGGGCAGAGGGAGACAAAGATGACTTAATGGGGAAAAAAACAGACCAGCAAGCTAACGATAATCCTTACTGATTGCAAGTTAATTGTCAGCTGCTTGAGTCTCTGTAAACTAGGCAGTTAAAGGTCAGGTGGATTTTCTGTCCCACTTGCATTAGCAATGATGAATAAAACAAATGGGGCAGTTTACTGTATATTGTTTCATTACAACTCCTTTGGGATCAGAAGTGCCAGAGCCAAAAGCAAGGCTCTGAAGTATTAAAGGGATATTGCCTTTGTGTATCATGCCAGGGAACGATTTTTGTTGCAGCATTTTGACTGTGCATTAAACAGGTCTCAGTGGGGCTGTGTTCACTCATCTCATGTTATGGTTCTCAATCGTACAGTTTACACTGGAAACAAGCTTCCTCCTCGTCTGAATTACTACTGAACTGGGCTGGCGGCTTGAAATTTTTATTCACGTCAGACAAATGAGAGATTCAGCCCTCCCTTCCCCTCATCTGGCTGAGGCTGGCTATTATAGAAAAGGACTATTTCTATGGTGTTTAATGTTTTTCAGTTTTAGATACACATTTGCAAGATTTTCATATCTGTTCTATACATAAGTTTATAGGTGATTAAAATTAATATTTATAAAGTGCTTTAATGATTAAAAAATACAAATTCTCAGATTTCCTTATTGGCTTCCAATTTCTTTTTCCACAGCAGGTTTGAGATCTTATTCCTCCTCACATTGAGGCTTTCCACACCTATAGCTCTGCTCTCATGTCCTTCTATACCGCACTAGCTCTTTTTACACCTCGTCTTAAGCGTTCCCCGTAGGCCTGATCCTATAAGATGTTGTTATGTGCTGTATGTGCTGTCTAGAGCAATGGTTCTCAACCTTTCCAGGTTACTATA
Source organism: Mauremys reevesii (assembly GCF_016161935.1). NCBI lineage: Eukaryota > Metazoa > Chordata > Testudines > Geoemydidae > Mauremys > Mauremys reevesii. The sequence continues at coordinate 34,179,353 of NC_052637.1, read as the reverse complement.
CCCCTTTCAGGAGTCTGATTTGTTTTGCATAACTCCAAAGTTTCACCTCACTTAAAATCTACTTGCTTACAAAATCAGACATAAAAATACAAGTGTCAGAGCACCCTAGTACTGCAAATTGCTAACTAACTTTCTCATTTTGCCATATAATTATAAAATAAATCAATAGGAATATAAATATTGTACTTACACTGCAGTGTATAGTACACAGAGCAGTATAAATCTACCGAGGGAAACAGTGGGGGCGAAGGACCTCCATGACTTTAAGATTAAGCTAGATAAGTTTATGGAGGGAGATGGTGATATATGATAGGCTTAATAGGTCAATCATCAATTATGTGCCTGGTATGATATAACCTTTCCAGAGAGTTTTGGGGAGAGTCTTGCCCGCATGCGCTTCAGCTCAGGTTCAGCTATTTGGGGTCGGTTGGGAAGGAATTTTCCTTTCCAAAGGGCCCTGGAGGTTTTTCGCCTTCCTTTTAGCATGGGGGGGGGGGTTGGGGGGAGGGTCACTTGCTGGTGTGGGTGGGCCTGCATGTTGTAGGAGGTCAGACTAGGAGGTCAGACTATGATCTTCTGATCTTGAATTCTCTTCTTGATCTATGATAAATAAGTCATTGTCTGTATGAAGTTTTACTTTGTACTGACTTTGCTAGTGCTTTTTATGTAGCCTTTTGTAAAAACTAGGCAAATATCTAGATGAGTGATATACCCCCTCAAAGACCTCTGCGTATCCCCAGGTTTCAAATAGCCCTGGTTGAGAACCACTGGTGTAGAGGCACTTGCAAAAGGTGACCATTCAAGTCAAGCATTGAGGGTCCCATCCTGGGAGGAGCATACCATTTATTTGCATGTACTTCGCATAGCAACTCCCAGCATTGGCTCATCAAATTGGCACCTCCTACATTTGGGTACTAAGAGCCTGACCTCAGTAGACATTGGATCAGTGGAAATATGCCTAGTGACATCACCTGGGACAAGATCAGGTTGTTAGTAGCTATGTCCCACTCTTCACAGTCCAATGTGGCCAAATCCAAGTGTTCAGAAATGATGAAAACCCACTCAATGTGCAGCGACAGTCAAAAAAGCGAACAGAACGTTGGGAATCATTAAGAAAGGGATAGATAAGACAACAGAAAATATCATATTGCCTCTATGTAAATCCATGGTACGCCCATATCTTGAAAACCACATGCAGATGTAGTCGCCCCATCTCAAAAAGGATATATTGGAATTAGAAAAGGTTCAGAAAAGGGCAACAAAAATTATTAGGGGTATGGAACGGCTGCCATATGAGGAGAGATTAATAAGACTGGGACTTTTCAGCTTGGAAAAGAGACAACTAAGGGGGGGGATATGATAGTGTCTATAAAATCATGACTAGTGTGGAAAAAGTAAATAAGGAAGTGTTATTTACTCCTTTTCATAAACACAAGAGCAAGAGGCCACCAAATGAAATTAATAGGTGGCAGGTTTAAAACAAACAAAAGGAAGTATTTTTTCCACACAACACACAGTCAACCTGTGGAACTCCTTGCCAGAGGATGTTGTGAAGGCCAAGATTATAACAGGGTTAAAAAAATAACTAGATAAATTCATGGAAGAGAGGTCCATCAATGGTTATTAGCCAGGATGGGCAAGGATGGTGTCCCAAGCCTCTGGTTGCTAGAAGCTGGGAAGATAGGAACTCACATATAAAAGATATGGGAAGATAGGAACTCACATATAAAAATAAAGCTGAGATTCTGATGTAGTCACCTGACTCCAGAAGCTCATGCTTTAAGAGAAATACATACACAAATATCACTAGACTGTTAATGCTTCTCTTCCCTGGCTTCAAATTGCACCGTTGGCCCCATCCTGTGACAAGATGTGCACTCACACCTCCTGAGGTCTCCAAAGAAGTCTGAGGATGTTAAGTACCTCCCAGGAGAGGCAGAACCGATTTATGTATGATCTTAAGCAGTACATTTGGTATAGAAGTAAGTGTTTGCAAAATTAGGCCCCTAGGCCATAAACAAGGATTTGTTTTCCTCTTCCTGTGCACCAGCTCAGTCCTGCAAGGTACGGAGTGAGTTGAAAATATTCGGCACCTCACAGGATTAATGCCACCACTGAAGTCACACTTCTTTTAGTGCATTAGCTCTGCTCAAGTTTGCACATGGCTGCTGTGGAGACATACCTAAAGTAGCTTTCAATGGGACTAAGATTAAATGACCTTGTGTTATGGTTTACTGAACAGTGAATCATTCTGCTTCTATTTACTTTTCATTGAATTTTTTTTTAACAGTTTGATTCTGCAGATTGAGTCACATGTCAGAGGACATTTAAAAAGCCTTGAAGGAACCCTCCTTCTTCCTTTTAGTTTAAAAGCCTGTTCACCCTGAAACTCTGCCAAAACTCCAATTCACCAACACCTTAATTCAGCCAGCTACATGTAACCCCACTGTCTTTTAAGGGGTCTTTTAACTCTTGTGCCTAAAGTTAAGTGTGAGTTTAGGCTTGGTCATGAATAGGGATGCTTTAATGATATGAGGCCTGGTTCAAAACCCATTGAAGTTAATGGGAGTCTTTCTGAGGATGTCAGGGGATTTTGGATCAGGTTCTAAAAAGGAAACTGCGCTGGGACCTAGATACAATATGAAGAGTGCTTATATAAAGACAAAATTGGATTAAATATATTTTAAAAAAGACAAAGAATATTGCAGGTAATGAGGAAGGGGGGCAAATGTATTTTTATCTGTATATATCTATATCTATAATAAAATAAATGCTGTTTACCAAAGTACAACCCCTTGGATAATGGAACTTATAAGGCTCTTGTTCCAAAATACTTCCTTGGGGAAGTTTCACTAATGTACTTATGAGAAAGAGGTCGCACCGGGGGAGATTGGCAGATCTGTGCAGAGTGAAAAGACAAGTTTAATTAAAGTTAAATACGTGAACTTTAAGCAATCTTCCTCAGTGCTGAAATATTTGCAGAGCCAAGGCACAATATTGCTTATTGATGGAAAATTAATTTTCCAAGGTGAAAAACAGAAGCAGAACACAGAACCTTGTGTCAAATAGCTTGGTATACCTCTGCTATATCTTAGGTTATCCTTCTCCTGGTGGCCAGTTAGATTACCACCAGCACTGCAAGCCTCCGAGTACCGAGTTCTCCCTTCACACGCAAAGGTATGTACATATACACTGTATTCCCCACTGCCTGAATCCAGTTCACTAACTCCCTGGCAGGCATGGAAGAACAACATCAGCCTCATGACAATGGCAGTTTGGAAAAGTAGCACATTGGAGACTCAACTTCTGCTCCGAGGCATTGGTTCACTTGGCTTCCCTCATGATCCTTGGCACCTGCTTTTTGACAATGGTAGGAAACTGATTGCCCAGTAAAGATGGGGCCCAGCACTTACTGCAAACTTCTTCGACTGCTCCTTCCTGCAAGGGAGAACTGCCTGGTTCAATACACAGGCATCCAATCCCAGAGATGCACCAATGTTCATCTATATACAAGTGGCTTGGCATGGGTAGAAAGGATTTTTTTGTGTGGTTATGATGTAGTATTTGGAAACAAGAGAATGGGATTCTGTTCCCAGCTCTGCTGCGGGCTGGTTGTGTCACCTTGCACAAGTCATTTCACCTTTCTGTGTCCCAGTTTCCTCATGTGTACAATGTATTCATATTTATGAAATGCACTTAGCAATAATCTCTTGGCACATACACCAACATTAAAAATAAATAGAAATTGATAATGTCAAGGAAAGATGCTTACCCAGACATCAGTTCGTCACTGTACCTCTGCACTAACCCAGAGTGACCCTCCACATACTCCAGCTCCCCCAAAGCCTTTATATATACACAGAGGGGGAAATTTTCAAGCATGTGCACATTGGTTGCACCCACAAATTAGCTGCTTTAGTGTACACAAGTCAAGTAATTGTGCATGCACTTTAGAATGCCCTTTGACATTCTGGCACACAGATATAACATGGGATTCTCTACAATAATTTTCTAGATTAATTTCCCCTCATATGCCATTATATATTTATGCTGTTAAGTAAAAAGGGAAGAAAACTGATGTCAAAAATTCCTAACAATCATGTCATTCAATTTTTTCCAAGGGTATATAACAAAATTATGTTTATTAAACAGATAGGGCCTATGGTTTTCAGTATTAAATACTGGATATCAATAGGTTTATTTTATTTGAATTTTACTTTTAGCCATAATGTCTTAGCTGGGTACTTATTTATCAAGTATTCCATCATAAGTTAGTTGTAGCTAAATATTTAAAATCTAATTTTTAAAGCTAATTATATCTTCTTTAAACACTATGGCAACTGAACTTATCTCCCTCCTAAAAGTTGCAGTTGTCAGTCTGTATTAATTACTTCTTTCTCTTGATGCACGTCACTATTCATTATCTCATCATACAAATGCATGAGCTTTAGGGGTTTTTTGGTAGCGAGCATGTGTATTGTCAGAAAATGTAATTTTTACTACAAACAGGCAGACATGTTTGTCTCAAAATTCAGCCAATACAACTTATATTGTGATACTGGGTGCTGGTTGATGAGAAACAAAAGCTGGTCAAATCAAAGAATGTTCTTTTGCTACTTGATCATCCAGCAAGTTCACAATTCTCTATTTTATAGGCTGGCTGGCAAACAAGAATTCTGTTTCACATGGAAAATGAGGTTTTGAAATATGCTTTCATTCCTCCTTGGAACACAAATGAGACCTTGCAAAAATTTCCTCTAAGAAAACATGACAGAGGGGCCCACAACAAAATAGCCAATGGCGGGGCTTAAATTTAGCAAGAGCTCTCTGGATTGGAGCTCCGGTAAATATTCCCCCACCCTCCAGAGTTTTCATAGCATGTTGGGGTGGGGAGGGAGGTCACGGACGAGGGGGAGCTCCAAGAAATACTCTATGAGAATTTAAGCCCTGGCCAAAGGCCTAGTGGTCAGGGCACTCATCATGTGGGATCCCCAGGTTCAAATCTCTGCTCTGTCTATCTGATTTGAATTAGGTTTCTCTCATTCTCCCTGTACTTCAGTAATTTGTTAACCAGAGAGACTTCAGAGAAGTACTGCAACATTAGGGAGCTGATCCCAACCTTGAGCCCTATTATCATGATAATCTGCATAAGGGAATGAATCCTCTGCAAGTTTTAGCCCACGGAGCTTTTTCCATAAGTTATGAGGGGTTACAATGGTGTCAAAACCCCACATTGCCACCCCATGACTGACAGATGTGAGAAGCATCTTTCAGACAGAGGGGATTCTGTTCCAAATCCACATGCCTCTGAGCTTTCATCAAACTTCAGCAGCTCCTGGGTGGTAGGTTCCTGTAGGAGCTGTGCTGCCGGAGGCGCTATTAACTCTCTTCGGTCTCTTCCACTACTGACACACACATTAGCTCGTGAGGTTGGCCATGTGCATAACAGGAAGGCTGCTGCATCCTCTATTGTAGGCAGAGATACTATTCCAGCATGACCCACCTGGGAGTCCCAAAGTATTGCAGCAGATCCAAACAGAACTCCCTCAGCCACATGCACCCCCCTGTACATTCCTTCCAGTGTGATTCCAAAGTGAAATTCTCCACCACAAGCCCCATACACCTCTGAAAACACACTTAAGATACACCTAAGTGAGACCAGAGGCTTTGTGTGGGCTCTTTACAGAGGGATGAATTTCACTTTCAGTACACAGGGGCAGATCACACCCTTGAGCCATAAGAAGATCTGAACCAGAACCCGATCTGAATGCCTCCTAACTTTGGGAAAATGTCAATCTAAACCCAAAAGGTCACGTCCTTCTCTAATTTTACTGTCAGTCACTAAGTTATTGACTAATATAATGTGATTTAATTTTCAGAAAGAATGCATTTAAAAGAACAGCACTACCTGAAAAGTAAATCAGCAAATTAAAAATCCAGCAACACTGGCTTATCTCCTTTCTCCTTTTGTTTCTCTGTTGCACAGTTTAGGGGATTTAAACTATCTGCTTAGACAGCTATTCTCAGACATGTCACAGGACTTTCTAAATTCCTTAGTCATTTCAGATCTATAAATGACATTTGCCTCATGTCTAAATGCCTTCCTTGTTGATGACTGCAACCTTGAAACAAAAAAAAAATCACTAAGACTTCCACCTAAATAACAGAGAACTTTTCTTGTAAATCTTTCAAACACGCTGGGGGCAGGAGGTGCCATAAAGTCTTGGTTCACATATATTTCTGTTGGCATGCAATGCATTTGTTTAAAGGAGAAAACAGACTACTTGTAATTCTTAATGACTGATGAATCTACTATTACATGGAAAAAACAGTGTCACTTTAGAAAAGAACAGAGCACTTCTGCAACAATATCTATTCTTCGAATTGTCTTCTTGATTTATTTGGTTATTTTCCTTCAGTTTGTTTTTGTTTGGTGAAAAGACATTTTCCTAATCCAAATATATTTTGTTTGTACTTTGTCATGAAGATAAAAAAACAAGCAAACTGAGCCCATGGAGTACCCTGTGCCATTTTCTCTTATGCAAGCAACATAAATGATTTAATCTCTAATAACATTAAGATTTCATGATGCTTGTATAAGATAAAAAAACTGAAGACTTTTAGCTACTAAATGCTTTATTACAATGTGTGATCTTGTAAGGGGACTGATTTATTGAATGTGAACATCTGAAGTGTATGCACACACTAAGCACTGTATTATAATTTAGGGCTTGATCCTGGAAGATGCAGAGCACTAGTCCCAATCTTGCACAATTTTTAAGCATGTGCTTAACTACAAAATGATGAATAGTCCCATTGACTTCACAGTGGGACCGTTCACATGCTTTAATGCTATGCAAGATCAGGACCAAAATGCTCAGCACTTTGCAAGATCAAGCCTTTATAGAACAGGTTTATTAATGCTTAATAGCATGGCTACCCTCAGCAGTGAGAAGTGCAGATCACAGTGGTGCTGCTAAGAAACGGATAGTTATTTCCCAGCTTCTGTCATGATCTAGGGCAGGGTTACAAAGGATGATACCCCCAGTCATATGGCATGTCATAGGGCAGCATCCTCTATCTGCAGTTATTACTGTTAAAATCCACTCATCTGTTACTTTAAAATCTGGAATACACCACAGGTCACATGGTGCCCTTGAAGAACAAGCATTATTGGCAAGGATGATGAAGTATTTTGGCAAGCACACAAATGTATTACCCAACGGTAAATGAATCTATGTCTGGAGGGCAACTAATACAATACATGTGGAGACTTCGTGGGCATTCACGATTTATTTGCAAATCCCAGAGAAGGGGAAAATACACTTAAAAATTCTTTAAAAAAACTTTAAAAATTCTGCTCTGAGATGGCAGTTTCCCCATCCTATAAGAATCTAAAATAATTTTTTTCATTATTCCAAACTGGGACAAAGTTGCAATCTCAAAATATTTTGTAAATGAAACATTGAAATGCAAATTTCAGATAGGATCATAGGGCTGGGAGGGACCTCAAGTAGTCATCCAGTCCATGCCCCAGCACAGAGAGGATTAAGTATCCGCAGACCATTCCTGACAGATGTCTAACCTGTTCATTAAAATCCTTCAATGCATTGTGGATTCCAAAGCCTCCCTAGTTAATCTGTTCCAGTGCTTAACCTTTCAGTGAGAAATTTCCTCCTTCCCCCGATATCCAACCTAAATCTCCCTTGCTGTAGATTAAACCAATTACTTTTTGTCCTACGCTTGGTGGACATGGAGAATGACTGATCACTATCCCCTTTTACATATATATATTTTAAAAGTATAGTGGGCGAGATTTTCAGCTACTGTGAACTGTTGATTTTCAGCTGATGATCTGATCTCTCAAGTGTGATTTTTGTGTTCATGTAATATCCAGCTAAGCTACCAAGTCCCTGTAATGGTTCTGCCTCACCACTGTGGCGCCTCCTGCCGTTCGTTCTGGGAATTAGCTTAGTCTTTTCGCAGGGTGCCCTCCTCCGGTGGTGTTTCGCCTGCCATCACTTCTGCTTCGGACCCGCGTCACCTCAAGGATTGCGGCATCCTCTTCAGGACACAGCCCTCCGGCTATGCCCCATTCCATTCTCCCCGCCCCCCTTCCGGGGGAGCAGCAGTCCTCTGTCCAATCAATCATTCCCCTCTGTGGCCAACTGCAGCCCAAGGTTCTAGCCACTTGCCTCAGTGGCAAAATGCAGCCCTTCACTGGCCATTCCCCTCTGTGGCAAGGGAGGTTGAGGGGGGGAGGAGACCAGGACCCACCCACTACTCTGGGTCCCAACCCAAGGACTCTCCAGGCAGCAGCCACGCACTGCATCTCTGTCAACCCCCAACATCCATTTCCCTGGGCCACTTCCTGGTTGCCCTAGTACCTTCTCTGTCCCTGTATCCAGGCTTCAGTGTTTCAGCCAGTCAGGCTGGAGCTCCCTCTTGCTGTCCTGATCCTGCCCAGCACTGCTCTGTCCAGGGTGCTGGCTGTTCCCTCAGCCCTTCAGGGACCCAGTCCTTTCTCCCTGGGCTCCCAAGAGGGAGCTCTCTCCTTTGTCCTGTAGCTCTCTATATATGGGCCTGCTCTGCCCTGATTGGCTGCTACTTGCAGCCCCTCACGGATTGGCTGTCTGCTGTGCAGCCTCCCCAGGGCTACTTTTAACCCTTTCTCCACCAGTGTGGGGCAGATACCCCATCACAGTCCCCTACTGAAACAAAGTTCCTCTGGGATGAAGGTGCTGTGAAATACGAACAGACCTCACTCTAAAAGGAGTATTTGTGCCAGTCCCTGATAGACTTATTATCCTTGGAAAATGCTCCAAAATGCCACGCTGCAAAGAATAATCAGTTATGAATAATTCATTTATGTGTTCAATTTAAGAGGCCAAACTCCTTCACGGGATCACAATATTCCTCTGAAATGGGTATCCTATCATTCGCTCTGAATGCAAGCCAGAAGAAAGTTAGGAAGCTACTTTAGCTTTGTTCTTTGAGGGGAGGGTTTTAAGAACTGCAAACAAAATTTTATCTTAATCATCCCAGAGAGAAAAGTAATAAACTTGATTCTCATTGGCATTTGTAGTAAATATACTTCCTTCCTCCTACTTCAAATACACCTCTCATTTCAAAGCCCAAAGCATGGTTTTTTATCAACTTGTATAGAAACAACACTTCTGTGGATAGAAATTCAAGCAAATTTTACCCAATAAATCACAGAGAGAAAGGTTTTGCAAGTTTATCACAGTACTGCTAACATTTTTGTCACTTTTATCTATCAAAAACATTGAAGTAAAGTAATAAATGTACACAGATCCTAACTAAAATTCTATTAACTTCTAAGAACTGAGGGTAAAATATTGGTCTCATTGAAGTCTATGACAAAACTCCCATCAACTTCAATGGGGGGCAGGATTTCACCCAATATGGCCACCATGTGACAAGACACATGAGATTTCATGAGAATATTGAAGGATAAAGGGTGGCTTTGCCATGGGTCTCACTAGTCTGCTGTGCTGCTCCAGAAGCCACTTGGGAACCAGTTAGAGGGTCACAATCAGCCCCGTTTATGCTGGGGGAGAATGTACCCGGTCCCAGCCCTCTGCCAGGCAGAGTGAATGTCCCTTGACACTCCAGCACAGATGCATTACCAGGAAAATTGCAGTTCGAGGTGTGAATCCAAGATTCTGTCCCTATCCCCCGCCAACTTGTGCAGGAAAAGGGTAACTGCTCTGCAGAGGCTGCTTCCTTCCCAGCTGTTGACAACACAGGAGATATCCAGGACAGGGCGCTCCCTTACTCTGTCATGCAGGAATATTAGGTGGGCCATAATCTGTCCTTTCATTAGACAAACAAAAAATCCATGGTAACTGAATGTGATGATTTTTATTGCATTGCCTAAATCACTTCCCAATGTTATAAAAACCATGTTACAGTGACAGGATGGGGACCCTTCAAAGCTTGACAATTTTGACTTAAAGGTTCCCCTGTACTTCCTGTTCCTAAAAAGAGTAAAACTTAGCCCTGTGCAGAGGGTTATTCCTTAAGGTCTCATAACAGGATCTAAATGGGATTTCAGTGATATGTAAACCTTGAGTGGGCCCTCAGCACAGGACTGGGAGTAGTGTGATACTGAAGGGTCCTTGTCTATTTATCTAAGGCAGACTGGGCCAGTTTGTGTTGTCACTCCTGGTTATAAGTCACCTGGAATTTGTCTTGCAACTCTTCCCTCCCTCACCCCCAAGACAGTGAAAAATCTGAAATGCTCATAAAAAGCCTTGATATGGTCACGATTTCTGTTTAAATCATTACCATGGATTTGATCTTTCACTACGTATTTTAGACTGTAAACTCTTCAGCACAGAGACCGTCTACTGTTCTGTATTTGTATAGCACTTAGCACAATCAGGTCCCAGCCTTCGCTGGTCTTTAGGTGCTACCCTCATAAGGACAATCAGGAATAACTGTACAATGAAATCTGGGCTCTGCTAGTTGCATTGATTTTGGGGCCATACATTTCCAAGGAGAAATTCTAGGAGAGGAAAAGATTTATCCTTTGAGTCCCAAGCCTATAGGAAACTCCTTTTAGGATCAGTACCTCAATCAATCAAGACACATTTAGAAGTACTAGTATAACTGTCAGGGTATAAGAGTAACCCCAGTATGTAACGATCGCCAGGGAGTCTGTGGCTGAGTTTTGAACTGAAGCCTGGACTCCGGAGTCCTATTCCAGTGCTTTACTTACTAGACCATCCTTCCGACTCCTTTTATTAAAAAAAATAAACCCTGCACTTCTGTAGCTTCTTCCATTGGAGGCCAAAGGCCACACAAACACTGGAATGTAAACATAAAAACTCTACCGCCACGTTCCCTAAGTAGTTCTACTGCAAATGTGTAATCCATAAACCGCAATAATATGCTGCACATGCCATAGTAACTGCCACAGTTCCAATAGAGTAGTGTAGAACTAAAAAAAAAATGTTTGTAGAAAACAGCAGTCAAAACATTAACCTTCTGTGTACCAATAGTTCTTCTAGAATAACCAAAACATAATGCAATTCCTGTCAAGAGCTGTGACAGAAGCTATTGCTAACATGAGATATTTTTGGAACATCAGCTTTAAAGATGGGAATGTTCCTGACTAGAAGACAGGGCAGGAGAGTTATAAAAACCAGTGGTGCAAACAGGAAAATGACATATAACAGGTTAGAATAACTTATGGACTGATTTTGTTCCTCTTTGTAATTTAAAAAACCTGTCAAAACAACCCGCTTTCTACAAATGGGCTATCAAATTTTGAATATTCTTTTTATCTTCATCATTTCTGCCCTTTTTTTCTCCTTTTTCAAAAACAAAACACATCTATAATATAGCTGTAGAAACACAGCAAGCCAGTATACTGCAAAGACAAGATCATGCATCCCTTATTTATTCCTCATAGATGTTTCTCATAGAAAGAGGCCTGCATCGGGAACCAGACCTCAGTGACTGAGGGGGTTCAGATCCGGTTTTCTAGATTGGACTCAAAAAGCATCTACAGCCCTGCAGACAAAAAAGAAAAATCTTACTTGTCCTGGAAGAGATTACTGATGTGCAGAGTGAATTCCATTAAATAAAATGGAATTATGTGGGAGGAAAAAAATGTTTTACTCCACTATAGGACAAGTTGGGATATCAGTGCACCAAAATTCTGAAGTTTTCCGTGAGCCTAGTGGTATACTATTAGGTACCCTGGACTAAATTCTGCAATAGGAAGTCTAGGAAGGAAAAGACAAACAGGCCGAAATCATTGGCAGTTCCTCTCAGTTCAAAACCACAGAATATGGCTCCACAGGATTCATATGTAATGTACTCCCATTATCCTAACTAGATACAAAAGGACAGGGATTGCCATACAGGGACCAGAATGATACCATACAGGTATCTTTTTCTCTGACAGCATTCAGTTCCAGGTGCTTCAGAGGAAGGTATAGAACACCTCTAATGACCTCTAATAGAGAGTTTGACCACAGCTTTAATACAGGACCCAGGTATGGAGCAGCAGATTGTTGTAGACTGGGAAGCAGATCATGGCCCATCGAGTCTCAAACTGCCTCTGTATTCCCATTGTGCTCAAGGGATGGGGAGATGCACCGAGTAGAGGGCTGATGCACAGTGCAGCATAGATCTCCCAGCAGGGAGCACGCCTGCGTCAAACGCCGCAACGGACCCATGTCTCTGCACATTCCCTTCATTTCCCTGCCCACGTGCACAGGGAAGGAGAAGAAACAGCAGCTCCACAGACGCTGATCTACCCCCCAAGCAGCTATCCACATGACAAACAGCCAGAACAGAGAACTGGGACGCCTTGCCCCTCTTTGCTTCTCTGCATAGACACATAGGATGTGTCAATAACTGGCCAGCTCTGAAACAAATTAGTATGCATCGATATCATCCTGACCGAAATAGTGGTTTTACTCCTCTTCACTGGAGCCCCACTTGCGACAAACCTTTTCCTATCCAACAGGGAAAGAATCAATATTTCCCTGGTTTTACGAAGGCTCATTCTTCAGCACAATGTAGATTCTAAGGCCAGAAGGGACCACTGAACAAATGGATGAATTTAAGCTTAAATTAACAAGGGAGCCTGATAGGCAGACTTTAGAAAGCTCGTTCCGATACATTCCTTTGTACAATGCAAAATGCCGGAGTGGAAGTCCAGAAGGGGAAGAACACAAAATAAATGCATTTTAAGAGTGACTTTTCAACTATTAAATAGCAGCAGTAAAAGTCATGCATATTAATGGGAAAAGTGCCACTATTCCAATCTATGATTTTTTATTCCTAGTTGCTCTGCTGGTTTTATAACTTCAATTTAATGAGCTTTTCAAGAACTCCTAAATAAACCCTTTACTCCTTCATTCAAATATAATTCCCCAATTATTGACCAATTTTGAACAGCAAAACCAAATTCTCATTTCAAGAAGATAATATGACGTGACCAGCTTTGGGCTATTTGAACGGACAAATTACCATGATTTCAGAAGAAAAACACAGCAAATGTTCTTGTTAGTATGAATGAGTACAAGAACATACTTACTAAACAAAGTAGGTTTGGGATTCTATATACTTATCTGGCCGTGATCATGGTACTAGATGAGCACCTAACCATCATGACTGTCCTCCCAGCATGCTCTGAGATAAGGAAGAATGATTCCCCCATTTTAAGGAATCAAGGCACTGGGTAGATAAGACTGCCAAGGTCAGACAAAGTCTGTGGCTGAGCTGGGAACTGAAGCTTGATCTCCTGAATCCCGTTTCTGCACTCTGCTCACTAGGCTATCCTTCCTGCTCCTGGTGTAAAGCCTAATGAATAAATATTTTGCACTTCTTTAGCCTCTCCCATTAGAGGCCCAAGGCCACACAATGAAACAGTGGCAGCAATCAAAACTCCTAATTCCCACTGCCTGTAGTGCGGTAACCATTAGACATATTGCTTTCAAATGGTGGTTAGAGAGCGAAGAATTAAAGGTAGAGAGGTTATAAGTCTTGCCTTTTGTGTGGTGGTTCAGAAGACAAGACACACAGGATCTGTTTTCTTTAGATGCAGGAGAATATGGTTTGCATAAGGATTGTGGGAGAAAAGGGTGACTTCGGAATATTACTAAAATGTGGAAAAAGAAAATATTCAGCTAATTTTTCTTCTAAGATTTATAGGGTAAGAAGAATGTTAGTTTAGTGAAGGGATGCAAATGTGGTCATGTTTATACAACACCCTTAATCCAGATTAATTCCAGGATGCTTTACAAATTTATATGAAACACTTCACCTACTTCTGAAATGCAGCCAACTCTGGGGTGAAATGTGGCAACTCTTTAATAACTCCCAGCAACACTACACAAAGGGAAGTGAAAAATACCATATGCAACTGACACTACAGGGGGAATTCAGCAGGAAGAATATAATTATCCATACTGGAATTTAGCCAGGGCTCAAAGCAAATCAGAAAGTCAATAGAACACAAGAACAAGTTGATCTCATTACTCTTGCAGTACTCAGATCTACTTCTAAAATAGACAGACCTTTGGCCACAATCCTGGACTGAGCACTGTCCACACACAAATGCTTGTTCAAAAATACTGCAATGCCAAATAATTAAAAGGAGCTGATGTGGTTGAATCCCACCCCCTCCCAAGCAGAGGGCCAGCACTTGATCTACATACAATTTAAGTTCCACTCAAATCTCATGGGTGTAATCCTGACCCCACTGAAGTCAGTGAGAGTTTGGCCATTGACTTCACTGAGGCCACTAGTCCTTGATCTAGTGCTGGTCTTCATGATGGGGTAAAATTCTCCTCTCTACAGAAGATGCACCAAACAGTGCATGTATTAAACAATATTAGCAAACTTTTATAAAGTAATATAACTTTGCCCAGCATTTAACAGAGACAAAAAAGCCACAGTCATGCGGCTCCCCAAAAACGTACCTAAATTAGACAAATGTACAACATGAAGATAAGGAGCAAGGTAAGAGGGAGGTGGGTAGGGACAACAAGGGATTAAACTGATTGATCTCATAGCACAGTGAATGAGTGTTATCAGTTCTACTGTTTTATACAGAGGCTGAGGTAGAGGAAGCCAAGAGAAGGAAATGGTACAGAAAAGCGGTTGTGGAAAGCAAGCTGAAAGAAGTGGGGTTCAAGAATGATTTATATGCTTGGTGCAAAGGACAGTGATGGGGGGATGGAAGAGAGATGAGAGTGGGAGGAAGAGAACAAGGAAGCAATGAAGCAAGAAGTGTGGGCAGAGCACAGGGGTCATGGTAGGGAGTGACGGGAGATGAAAAGAGTGGGCGGAGGCAGAGCAGTACAGCCTCTTAACAGCGAGGACAAGCATTTTGAACATGGAGTGGCTGCGAGTGTGAATGTTGGTGACAGACTTCCTTTTGAAATATCTGCCACTGGATGTCAATATCGCTCCAGAAAGTCATGCACTCAATGGAGCGTATTCATGCTCTTGAAGGGTTTTTTTTTTTATATATAAACATACATTTCTTTCTTCTTTCAAGTAATACGAGCCATATGTAACTTCATTAAAAGTATTCATTACAGAAGATCACAGCGCCTCAAGGCCAAAATTACTTTCATACAGGACTGAGCTCTTGCCCATTATCAGCCTTGCAATAATGAATAGAATATTATTTCAGCAGTAAAGCCTCATATCTGAAAAACAGGCAGCACTGTATTCAAAGGTGAGAAAATTAAGTGGATATGCAGACAGGTTTCGGTAACAAAAGGTGAGAAACATGAATAGTAGTTTATATCTTAAGCGCTTTTATTAATGTATTCGCTCTAAAGTAGTGTTTGGAGAAGCGGGGTGGGGGGGAGGGAGGGAAGCTTTCCATGAATAGGATTTTGTTTCCATGTTAAGTCTTTCCTTCAGTTCCAGTGAAGAATCTTTCACCGGCATGAACATGCTTCAGTAAAAGCAAGATAGGGGAATAGTGCATACTCTCTTCCTATCCTAACATGAAGCTTCCTCTGCAGCATGGGGCATGGGTTACTTGCTGGAGGATTCTCTGCAGCTTGAGGTCTTCAAACCACAATTTGAGGACTTCAATAACTCAGACATAGGTTAGGGGTTTGTTACAGGAGTGGGTGGGTGAGATTCTGTGGCCTGCATTGTGCAGGAGGTCAGACTAGATGATCATAATGGTCCCTTCTGACCTTAAAGTCTATGAGTCTAAGTATCAGAGCATTTGAAAAAACTTCAAAAAAGCTCGCGTTTCCCTGAAGAATGGAAATTAGGTAATGTTTGCCAGCCCATCTGCTTGGACAGTGCCTCTGATCTTTTTTTTAGGATGCCTAACAACTGGTGAGGAAACGAAGGTTTAGCAGGTTTGGTAATGAATCATATTTTATGCATTCACAGATTTTGAAGGCACAAAGCCATGACCATGACCATTTATTCTGATCTCCAAACTATGGAAGTTTACCTAGTAACTACGGCATTCAGCCCAACAACTTGTGACTGAACTACAGCCTGGGCCAGATCCTCAGCTGGTGTAAATAGGAATAGCTCCATTAAATTCAATGATGAACACCTACAGTTCTGTCCGCACGGGTTTTAGAAATCTCTCTACTTGGAGTCATTAAATCAAGATTAGAGAAGCACTTGCCACATGGATAAGCATTTCCAATCGTTATTATCCCCACTGTTAAAAAAATGGCTTTTCATTTCCATTCTGAATGATTCCAACTTCAGTTTCCAGACACTGGATTGTGTTATGTCTTTGCCAGCGAAAGTAAAGAGCCTCCTAATAATAAAAATAATAATACCACCCAGCTCTTAAATAGTGCTTTTCATCAGCAGATCTCAAAGTGCTTTACAAATGAGGTCAGTATCATTAACACTGTTTTACACATGGAGAAACTGAGGCATGGAGGTGAAGTGACTTGCCCAAGGTCACCCAGCAGGCCAGTGGCTGAGCTGAAAATAGAACACAGGTCTCCTGAGTCCCAGTCCAGTGCTCCAACCACTAGACCACACTACCTGTGGTGTAGTAAACATTATAAGCTAGGTGTTTGATAGGATTCTAACAGAGTTAAGTGCCCAAATCCTGCTGACTTCTTGCTTCATTACCAAGAACCCAAACTATATAGATAAATAATCTCCAGCCGCTGATTCAGATAAATGGGAGTCTTACGAAGCACAAGTGCATATCATGGTAATGTGATGGAACAGAGCCCATACAGGACTAGGACATTCTGGAG
This sequence comes from Mauremys reevesii, assembly GCF_016161935.1. Classification (NCBI taxonomy): domain Eukaryota; kingdom Metazoa; phylum Chordata; order Testudines; family Geoemydidae; genus Mauremys; species Mauremys reevesii. The sequence continues at coordinate 34,162,602 of NC_052637.1, read as the reverse complement.
AGTAAAGACACTTGTCAACTGACAGCGCTGGAGGGGGAATGCATAAAAACACAAAGAGGTATTGGTTTATTTGGCTGTTTGTCTATGGACCAAGTTCTTATTTCAAATGGAAAGCCTGAGAAAATGGCCTTGGTTTGGGGAACGTATCCTTCCCCAGCCTAGCAGCATGGATAGCCCTTCTGGGGATTTTGGCCAGTAGATCCATGCAGTAACATATCCATTCTCAATAGCCTATCATTCCCCAACCATTCTTCCTACAAACCAGAAAGCGCTCCACCATGACACTACTCCAGTGCATGCAGGATATGATGTGCAATCCTCTCACACACCCTCTGCGGAGACTTCTCATTGCACAATGGAATTGTGGCAGCTCTGCTGCTCTGTGTATACCCGCTCAAGATTTGGAGGTGGAGTTTTGTCCCTGCGTAAACAGGAGCTCCACCATATCTACTTCCTACTTCTTTGAACCACAGCTCTTTACTCCACTAACAAACCAGAGTATATTTTTATAGTTGTCCATAACATCTGTAATATACACCTTTATAGTCTTTATATACTTCACCAACAATTCTTTTTTTAAAGGAGTTGACACAATTACACCTAAAGGCAGATGCTGACACACAGTGAGCTAAATCCTTTACTTATTTGTATCCCCTTCAATTCCATTGAAGTAAATGGAGTTAGCTGCAGTGTAAGGGCAGAACTGGGATCAGAACATGTTAACAATTGTCTTGTTCAATATAGCTGCTTATCTGTTGCTGATCTGTATAGAAGAAAACCAAAAGAGCTCTCTCTGGCATACTAAGAAGAAAGCAAAATATGAGAAAAGGAAAAGCACAGTACATTAAAATTAAATACAATAATCACTTTTTGCCATTTTATTTATTGATTTCAGTTTCTCTTCTTAGATACCAGAGTGATGGGGATCTTCGAAAAATCATGGGTAGGTTAAATAAGATACAATTAGATAGATAAAAGTGAGGCGATAAACTAGACAGATAGATCCACAGTTAAATGACCCATAACTCACATACGTGTTCTATCCTTTTATGAATAGAATGAGCTTCTCCTATGTGGATCTGAAGTAATCTTTTAGAGTCAGATACTACTACCTCTGCCAAAGCTAAAATACTAGTCTTTAGTATAGTTGGGCCAGAATCACAGAGTCTGAAGCCAGCTGCCTTGAAGAGCATCCCATAAAAGAAAATATTTAGGGCGTGTCTATGTAAACAATTAGTTCACAGCAAGCAAGGGTGCCCTGCGCTAGCCTCCACCGACTGTCTGCATGGTCTCTGTTGCTGTGCATTAACTGCTCTTAACTTCACTCTGATGTAGTTTCATTTCAAAGAGCCCTTAGATACTGAAATCAAGAAAAAAAACAACCATACCTCATTTAAAAAATTCATGGGTCAGAGTTAAGGTTTTGTGAAGAACTCTCTCAGTATTGGACAAGGAAAACGGGTCAGATTCTTAGCCCTACTGCAGTTCCTTAGCAAGGCAAAGGTGCCATAAACCAAGTTTAATTAGCCTCCTGAAGATTCTCCCAGCATTGGTGGAGAAAATCATCTCATGACATATAGTTGTTATAGTCAGCCAGCCCCCCTCACAGTCCCACTGAAGTCCTTAGCTACTGGAATGGCCTTTGTGTGCCATAGGCAGCCAGGTGTAATTTAGTGTAGCCTTAAGACTGTTTTAGGTTGCACTGGGAGCAGAACGGGTAGCTGTTCAATTGCAGAATCAAGGGAATGCAAAGCCACCTGCATCCTTCCTGACCAGATAATGTATAGACTTCATCCTGGCCAGATGCAAGGACTGAATCCAGGCCACTACGTTTATTATGTGGTTTGTTTAAGACTTATGATACCCTTAACTAATCATTTCCTAGCTGTTAATTTCCTGAGTTTTGTAAAGGATGTGATAGGTAAGTACGCTGTAGTCCCCTAACAACCTTAACCTTATTTTTAAAATGAAGTTTTCTAGGTTTGGAGGCGGGGACACTGTCTGAGGAATTTTTCATTGTACAGATGAAACCATGTCCTCTATCAGCAATATAAAGAAACATCTTTCAATTGAGTGTTTTTGTAAATCGATTAATTCTCCAAATTCCCTCCATGCACTACCAGTTAATCAACCCTACCAATAAAAGCATACCTGAAGCTCAGAAGGTTTCCCTTTGTTATGCAGTAGCTGAGAAAGGCAATGTGAAATGCCCACACTTATAGACAGACTTGTATATTGCAATACAAAATGACTGATATTTGCTTTCCAATAAAGACTGTTTGATGTCATTGTGAAGAAGTATACAAGTTTATACACTTTGTACATCATTTCCAAGGCATAGCATAATTTCCCATTTTGGTGTACCCCTATAGACATTCTGCAGAAGATGCCCTCAAATATCTTTATTTGGGCATAAACTTTCATGGGCTAAAACCCACTTCATCAGATGCATGCATCAGATATATACATCTTCCTGCTGTATTTACCACTGCATGCATCTGATGAAGTGGGTTTTAGCCCACTAAATTTGTTAGTCTTTAAGGTGCCACAAGTACTCTTTGTTCTTCTTGCTGATACAGACTAACACTGCTACCACTCTTAAGACCTCTCTTGAAACCTTATTCCTATTCCACTTGTGATTGTTACAGACTTCGATGCAAACAAATGATTTACAGCAGCATCAGATTGTCGTTATCTGGATAAAAATGTGCTATGAAAAGACATTAACGCTAATGTAGTGTATTACCCACCTTGTGTCCCTAGTCTATTTTTAAAAATGATTTATGAACAAAATTGACACACATAATTAACCTAATTTGAGAAATGTCTGATAAATGTTATTCCAGAACTCTGCTCTAAATTAAACAAAATTAAGTGCTGATAAAAATTTACTATCCTGCAGTCCCCAAATGAGTCTATAGTTTAATACAAGATATCATGTAAAACCCATTAGTTCAAAATTGAACGAATCGCATTCTTGCACTATTAATTTTAGTCCTTCATTTTTATACTTCAGATATATATTGCATATTATGCTTAATTAACTTTTTATTATAGCATTTAAATTAGCTGCACTATGTGATAGGAATACCTTGACAGCTGTAAGAATCTAATTTGACCTACAGGATTTCACTTCAGAAGTTGTACTTAGTCCTACGTGCACATTACATCAAAAAGGGGTGTAAACAAATGTCTCAGTTCTTTTTAAAAGAATGACTGTTAATGGCTTCATACCTTACACCCACGTTTAGGTCTCTTTATACTGGCAGAGCAGCAAAAAGACATTAGCGTAAATGAGAATCAGGCCTATAAGAATTTGTCTCCCTTACGGGTCCATACAAAAGCTGCTATCAACCCCAGCCTGAGTTGATTTCTCAATGGGTCAGGAAATAAATTAATAAATAAAATACCTATGTCCAAGGCCTCAGGCACCCCCACATCATTAATGATCCAGAATAAAATCCCAGTGGCATTAATGCAATCATTTCAGCAGAAACTCAGCCAGACAAACATCTTCAAGGATTCCTGTCCACCCCTTCACGTTTATGTGAAGCACACCCTCAGCCTTCTCCATAAACCCAATCAAGCAGGTGTCTTTTGCAGTGCCACTAAACACAACAGTTGGTAATGGCAGTGCAGTATATATGTCATGAGGTCACATATCCAAAGTCCTGGAAGGTCACTAAATTCAAGCTATTTCAGACCATGATGGCAGAGCAAATTACAGAGTCCTGGAGTCATGACAAAGAATGCCCTACCTTGTTTCCTTGTCTTTTATAATGAGGGGGGATCCAGCCTAGACACCCCTGCTGACTACAGCTGTGGCAGTTCTGCACAATGAGAGAGGCAATTTGTCAGGTAGTCTAAACAGACCGGATAATCTCTAAAGGAAGTGATAAGCCATCATAAAACGTATCTTCATTCCATTAACATTAGGCCTAACTCAGAGCTAGAGAATTCAGCTACCATTTACTTCCCTCACATGTTGAGTTCATTAGAAAAACTGGTGTAGATCGTGAATGTCAAACAATGACAACAATATGCTGTCCCTAGCATATTATATCCCTACTCTGTATATGTACAAATGTGGTTTGGCGGGGACTGACGATAAAGCTTTTCAGGAGCTGGCCTTGGCTTTGTACACACAGATTTCAGGTTGGTAGCCACGTGGCCATAGGGTCCTCTCATCACCTAGGTCAGTCAGTCAGTTTCTTTACCTGAATTCCCAGTCAAAAAAGTAGTGGAAGAATCTTTCCAGTTCGGGTCCGACCAGCCATGCACAAGTACCACAGAAGTCAGTCATCTTCACATTAACTTCAGAAGAAATTTTGCCTGTCAGGATCATGCCCATAGTTTCTGATTCTATGACAGAAAAGAATAGAGAAGTGGAAGAAAAGACTTAAAAATTGTTATCACAAATTTTACTGTAAAACAGATTCTAATCTTACCATGAAACAAATATGTAAGGCCGGAAAGCTTATTTTTCTTAGTGATTACTATAAAACCTCAGAATTGACCTGGATAAATGATTTTATCCCACCAACAGTCTTACCCTCACTCATAGTCTTTTAATTAGATTTTTAATTAGGTTTGAAATATCTTTGTTTGTTCTCAATGTTTGCTGTATTAGGATGTCAGAATAATCAGACTAAACAGTATTTATTATAAAGTGGTAAATTACAGAATTATAATAGGTGAATTGGCAAGCCTTAATCATTCTTGTGAGAGCTTTGCTTCTTGACATCCACTGAGTCATAAGCCCGTGATGATTTCCCCTTGATGATTGCAAGATAAATCAGGTAGGTTAGTTGGTAGTGTTATTGATTCTGCATCAATCATAAAATTCCATGTACATTATGACAGCTACTGAAAAAGTGTATGAGGCAAGGTCCTATTGGTATTCCTACAGGTATAATGCAGAGAAGTGAAGGTGCTGTATGCCCCCACCCCCTATTTAATTTCATCTATCTTAAAATGGTAACAAAATGCTTTGTTTTGCATCTTTGTCTCTGATTTATTTAGGCAAAAGAGTTCAGAGAGAACATTTACACTGTGCAATATACGTTTATTGGAACAGTGATGCATCTCTTTATTCCCTTTGATTAGGATTGATCTGTAATCTAATGTGATCCCTCATGAGCATTTTTTAGGACAATTTGATATGATATGACTCAAACAGGTAACAACATTTGAATGAAAAGTTATTTAATAACTGGATCCAATATTGTTTCAAGTGTAGGAGATTAGAAGAAAGTAGCGATGAGAAGTCAACTTACTGTGAGATATTGGGTCAAATTCTGTTCTCAATTATACTGGTATAAATTTACTGTAACTCAGTTGACTTTAGTTATGCAGTCACTCTTCCATCTCTGAGTCTCAGAGCTGGCAGGGTCAGTGGAAAGCCAAAGGTGTTACTTCAGATTTACACTGAGGTAGCACAGCTGTAAATAGCCCATCAATCTTAATTTTTACAAGGATGCAGTTACTATGGGAGAGAGAACTGATTCACGCCCACCTCCCCAAATATCACCATCACTACCTCCAATCAAGCATTAGCAGTTCTGTGTGGTATAGCACCATCTTGTGGACCCTACAGGTATGTAACAGGAAGTAGGCTAGAGAGAGACAAGGACACAGGCAAGGGTTAGTGGTACAGCTAGGCAATAATTCATTTCTCCATCCCACTAAATATTTCAAGATTTCCCAAAAGGTCCCATTCTGCTTCAGGACAAGAGAGCTTTCAGTTTTTCACAAAAAGCAAGAGAATGCCTCTACAGCCTGGTGGTCAGGGAACTCAGCTTGGGATATAGGCGACCCAGGTTCAAGTTCCTGTTCACATCCCAGGCTGACTGCTCTGACCCGTCAGGCTATTGGCTATTCCAGGGTGTCTCATTGCTCAGAAATTCCTCCCTGGACCTGAGAAACTCCTCATGAAAATGTAGTCAAAGCTCAAATGTTCCTCTAAAAAGTGTCTGTTTTGGCAAATTTCATTGAAAAATTCTCAACCAGCCCTCGTTAGGGGTTCTCAGCTATACCAAATCCAATTTAATTGATGTTGCTTATGTAGTTAAATAAAAGCATTTAACTCAGGTGTGAGAGTCTCTGCTTCCTCAAGAATGTTCACACATTGTAAAAAAAATTTTTGTTAACTAATTGGTAAAGTTTAATTTTCATGCCATTAGGAATCTCTTGAAATAAGCCTGATAACACAAGATTCCCAAATACCTTTTTAAGGTTCTGGATAGAGTCTCATGTAGAGTCTGGGGGCTTGGGTTCGGGCTTCTTCCCTGGGCGGTGGGCCTTGGGCTTCAGACTTGCTGGGGCCCAGGCCACCACCAGCCTTGGTGACCCCATTAAAATGGGTTCATGACTCACTTTGGGGTCCTGACCCACATTTTGAGGACCCCTGCTTTAAAAGGATCCCAGGGCTCAAAGAAGCAATCCAAGATGACATATCACATAAAAGAGAGAATGTTATTTACTTGGAATGATCAAATGAAGCAAGAGGGAAAAAAAAGAGTACCCTAGGCCTGGCAATAATTTTCTCTATTTCCAGATTACTATTAGGAAGGGAAAAATGGACATTCAAGGGGTATAAAAATCTCAGCGGCAGCATTAAGAGTGGGTGTATGAAATATTAGATGGTAGTCAATTAAGCCTTAACTGGCTAAACTTTGGAAGCACACTCAGTAATTATTGGACTTTTCACATTCAGTAGAGATGGAGATACACATTAATGATGCAAAAGTGACCACAGAGCGCAGACTAATAACCAGCCAAGGAGAAAAATCTATGTCTATTTCATAGGAAAAGTGCTATATCTCTGGATTCACATCATGTTGTATTCAGGAATCAATCATAAAGTGTCTAAGTATGAATGAATAGTATACAAAAAGATTTCAACACGCTCAAATTATTGATGAACAGGGAGCGTGAATTTATATCACCACAGTTATAAAGGTGTAGAGATCAGAGCTGTGCAAATATAACAAACACGAGGCTGTGGAATAAAGGCTCCCCTCGAAACAATGTTCAGAAGTGTATCCGATAAATAACAGAGCAAAAGACTTTTTCAAGAGCTTCTTAACACTCTGGAGAGTCATTCTGAAGGGGGTGTTCCAGAGAATTTGCCCCTACAGCGAACAGGCCTGGTGTCCTCCTAGTTCCACAGACTAGAGAAGACTGGAATCTCAAACCCTGAAGGTCTGTTTGAAAGAAGCACCCAAACGTTTCTCTGCCTTCTGCGTCTGAGCAAGCAGGCTGGGCATTACACAAGAACGGCCTTCCCTGAACATTTCTGTGAGGTCAAAAATTGCACAAATGCAACTTGACTCACAGTCATTGAGCATCTGATCACAGACACATGCAAATGGAAAGTTAAAGGCTGTGTACGTTATCTTGTTGAATTTCAATAGATGGCTTTGTCTCAAGGTTTAGGCCAATGGTCAAGTGAGTTTGCATTAGTTTGCACTTGGCTAGTTACAATTGGTACCTGTAAATACATTGTTATCCCCACCTTCTCTCATCTGAAGACATTCTTGTCAATAACTATTGCTTTTATTATTTTAGGACTGGGCTGATGTACACCTACACTGAGTAATACCTCATTCCATGAGGAACCTCATTGGTTTAAGTGGGACTACTCACGGTGGGACAGAAAGCGACTCTTGTTGTGCACAAGTCCTCTTATTCCCAAGCACTTCTAACCTATATTTTGGGTAGAAAAGCATGAGGGAAGGAGAGAGAGACGCCACTTCTGGACGGCTACTCCACTTCCCATGCAGACAGGCAGGAACTTTGAGTGCAACAGCTGAGTCAGTACAAATGGGAAATAACCAGGGCTAGGGTAAGGGTTGGCAGAGCTGGTTTCCCCCAGGGAAAAGCGGAAAGCAGGGACAGAATTGTGACAGAGTCTTCTCCTTAATTCCTCATATTTTCCTTTCCTTTTACTATTAGCACATACCCTTGTACAAAGGCCAGGGTGTGTTGGAAAGAAAGATAATCAATAGTAATTTCAAATCACATATTACATACCCCACAAAAAAACCCTAATGGCATCCCAGGCATGAGAGATAATGCTACACTTGAGATTTTTGCCCAGGTCTCATGCTAACGGTCACCCCTTGCTCAAAGCACTATGCATTACTGACATCCTAAGACAAGAAATTAGTTAGATAAGCCTGGTCTATGTTTATCTGTCCATTTAAAATTGTGGATGCAATTTTTTCACGGGAGTAGGGGGGCTAGTGGGGCTATATTATCTTAAAAGCTACTGGAAAGTTTTATGTGGGTTTTTGCTACAGAAGTATTTAGTGATGGTGCAAAATATACGCTAGCCCTGATTCTCTCCAAACTGCAAACAGATTCACCAGCTGTACATTGAACCTGGTCTGAATTCTGAATCTAACAAACAAGACAAGTTTCACACACTAGAGTTTCCTATTGCAGCAAACATTTACTGGGGCAGTAGCAATGCCAAGAGCACTAATATCCACCAGGATTTTACCACTGTCACTAAATCTACATGGAGCAGGGTGAGTTGACCAGATGTTAAAAACGATCAGGGACCTTCTCTGCACTAGCACTCATGATGTTAGTGCTGGAGTTGCATCTACGTTAGCAACAGTGGGACACATTTGGGCAAAAAATTCCCCTGTGGACCCAGCCATTCTGCTTCATATAATACAGAGGCTTGTGCAAAACTGAAAAAAAATAGTAGATGATGAGAACTTGATTAAACTTTTTTAAACCTCTAAAAAACAAAAACAAAAAAGTTTGGTTATTACCAAAGGTTTCCTTTTCCAGGGACACTTGACTTATTCAAGCCAATCTGGCTATCCTGCCATTGCGTATGCCATAGACGTCTCTCTTTAAAAGTTTCAGAATGAATATTTTATATTCATAAGTAAAATTTCCAATTTTAGGTTTGCAAGAGACATAAAAAATCCATGGTCCAGTGTTGTCTTTTTGTATCACATTTGAGGAAAGCTGTACTTACAAAAAAAAATCTACTCCCACAGCTCAGAAAATTTGGTAAACTTTACACACTCATTTGCCCCTCATTAGTCATCATATTTTCCCCTCCCACCCCCACCGGTCCATCAGCTGACAGAGAACCTATTCAGGCTGGAGTGCCAATGGGAGGGGGTGTCACTAATGAAACCAAGAAAGTTGCTAGGTTCTTACTGAAGAGATTTATGTCGATTGACCTGACTTATTTGTTCAGTTATTTTTCTCTTCTAGTCTGGGTAAGTCTCCAGAGTTCTGTACATTATATTTGGTGTGGATCTCTGCATGGATTACAAAACCTCAATGCTCAAAGTAGTAAATTCAGATTTTAACCTGAAAACTTACAATATCAATGAGGAGCACCCCAAGCCTGGTGCAGTATCCATACCTTGCAGGTTAGCACTGAGTTTAGTCAATGAAGTAGTGCTCTTTTTCAGAAGCTGACAGCTTTCTGCAGTCATGCACATTTAGACTCAGGCCTGGGTTTAATCTTGTATATGAAATGCAATGATTCAAACTAAGATGGTTCCTTTAATGTATTTATAGAGGGGGAAAAATCATCTCCACATTTCAAAATGCAATTATTTAGGGAAAGCTACTCAAAGACAATATAAGGATAGCTATAAATCCGGGAATCTCCCCATTTGTAACAAGCATAAACAAGAAGTGAAACACGAAATTGGACAGCAGTTCAATTCAGATTGTTACACTATACCTCCAACAACATTACCATGTCACTGGGTAGTAAGCAAAATGCTACCAGTTAGCCCTATTTTAAATTTCTCTTCAGAAAAATGAGACACTACTGCTTTGTCGCTGACTGCGTGCCCCTCTATTATGGGGGAACAGATTTTGGTCCTCACTATGGCCCCTTTATGCTACTCTGGAAAAGAGGGAGGAACAAACCCCTGGGGAACTTCCCTAGTGCAGAGGCAGCACAGGGATAATGCCCTGTGATCCAGTTATATGGGGACTGAAATGCAACCTAATATCAACCCTGAAGAAGCTGCATTAAGTTAGTGCAGTCCCAGTGTTGGCCTGATTGAGGCGGGGGACCATTATGGCCCTGGAAGAGGCCCAGAATCCAAGAGGGAGACCCCTTGCCAGATTCTCTGTTGCACCTCACAGGAGGCATAACCTTGGAGTGGAGGCTGCAAAAGCTTTGCCTATTCCTCTTTGAGGCTATGCCTTCTGAGCAGTGCATCCTGGGAAATGCAGCACAGAATCTGTCCCAGGCTCTTTCCATTTCAGTGAGTTTTAGCAAGAAGAGGGAAACAACCCTTATGCACTTCAGGCTACAAAATCTTAAGCAAACTGTTACGGCTAGGGGAACATAATGGATGATGCCAGTGTAAAATGCTCTCTCTCTCCTCATAGTAGTTGCTGACCAACAAAAAAGAAGAAGATCCTCCTTCCTCTCTTCCCATATTTTTCTTCCCTTTTGTCTTAGTTTCCTCTGCAAGGCGAGTGCAGAGAAGAAGCTAGTTAATCTACCAGTTACATAAAATTACCACCCCTCCAACTGATAACTCCACCACAGGAACTTTAGACAGAATTTTCAAGTTGTTCTCCTTTCAGGGAACAAATATTCCACTACTACTAAAACTATCACCATCAGCCAAATGGAGCATGACTTTGCTCATTTGCATTAGTTAGCCAAAGGTACATTTTGTCCCTCTCAGAAAAACAAACAAACAAACTTTGCTTTTACTTTAAAAGTAACAAAAATCCACCAAGTACATATCAGGATGTAACGATAATTGCTCCGTACGGTAGAGAATTAATAGACACCCAAACCTTTCATGGAAGTAGCAATTAAAAGTAACAAAACATTTGTACAGATGGTCATAAAAAGATTACAGCCCTTTTATATACTGGCATTCCACCCCCCGCCCCCGAAAAAAGCTAAAAATTGTCAATGCAGAGTTTTAGCTAAAGCCTAAAAAGATATTAACTAAGAATTGTTTATTACAGGCTGGGGAAATTATGAAAGAACATTAGTAAGGGACCAAAATTTAGCTTGGCAGCTGATTGTTAGTGTCAAACCTGAACCTTGGTGACATATAGGAGTATATTTAGTAATGTGATGGCGGGGCCTTGAGGCCTCAGTTAAGATCAGGTCCCCATGGCGCTAGTTGTTGTACAAACCCATAGTAAGGTACAGTCCCTGACCTTGAGATTTAACGTCTAAGGCTTCAGGCCTGCAAAGATTTAAGCACATGAATAATCCCATTGACTGAGCAGGGGGAGGAGGAGAGAGAGAGAGAGATTAGTGGATTTACCCGTGGCCACTCACAAAGGAAGTCCATGGCAGAGGTAGGAGCCGGAACGGGGTTTGATTAAAGCTAACCTAGCAGACTCCACTAAGCCTTTGGCACTTTGCGTTCTACATTCCCACCCTCTTAAAGAAAATGTGAAAAGAATAAAATAACTCAAAGTGTCTGTAGGCTTTAAAAGCCACTCTGGAGACACATCCTCTCCCTTCCTTCACTGGACTAGGACAGAACTGTGAACAACCTAAAGGGAAAAAAAGCAGAGGCTGCGAAGCTACAAGAATCCATGGCACTACTTCTGTGACTCTCTGACCAGAAACACAGTCAGTCCCTCTCTTTTCTGTGCTTCATCCACACATGCCATCTCGCAGCAGCAATTGGAGTATTTTCTGTGCTTCTACTGGCTCTTCCAGCTTGGCATCCTGCATGGACCCATCCATGTGCTTGGGGGAGGCCAAGGAGAGAGTCTTCATATGAACAGGTGCTGCTGCTGCCAGTGAGAGAAGGTGCAGAATTCCAGCTTGGATAGGTTAAAAAAACAAACAAACCAAAAAAACCCACAAAACTTTGCAATGCACAAGGCAGTGGAGAATCAGACCCTGTATATTTTGTGCTAAGAACTTGTCTCTTGAGAAAATCCTACATTTCCTTCCCTTTAAGTATCCTTCCCCAACACAAACATTCTTCATTTGGGACTAGGGTAAGAGAGAAAAAAAGAAAAGGGGCAAACTCCTCCCTAGGTGGATAGCAAGGTGTTCAGTAGCTAAACCCATAGTACTAAAATATTAAATTGGATCATCTCTGGAACTGCTTTGAAAATCAGAGCAGGGAGGTGGTTGTAATGCCAAGATTACTGCAAAGGGAGTACATCTGCTGTCAAACAATTAGCTACACCAAATCATCAGGATGACAGATCTCAAAAATATTCATGCAAAAAGAAAAAAAAAAGTTATCAAACTTGCTTTATTTTCCATTTCTAAGCAGACTGTTAGTGGAGTAAGTACCTTTTGAAGCACTATTTTTTCTATAAATCCTGGGAGAGAGAATAGTCTCATACTTTCTCAACCACCTCAGACAGACATCTGAAGCACATTTTATTTATATATCTACAACACAGGATGACTGCAGGTCCTGTAGGTAAAGAGGAGGTATTTAGACAAACAGTGCTGTGTCATTTCCAATAATAAAAAAAACCCCAACACCTAACCTAGGTAGCAAATAGTTAGGTGGGTGTCTCGCTACATAATACTTTGGTTTTAAAAGCCACACACACACACACACACACACACTTCAAATTGCTAATAGTCTCAGTCTGGAAGAAGGGAGAAAAAGCCAGAGTAAAATGATTTTGGATGTGTAAAAAGGCAACACAGCAGAGCTCCTGTTGGTGGGGGTGGGGGAGGGGGAGAGAAAAGAAGAGTAGATGAGACTCATCTATTACAACTGAGGTTTATGTTTTTAAAAAGGAAGCTGAGCACAACAACGAACTGACACTACTCTAATGAAAAAGCAAAGCTTGGTGTCTTTCGCTAATTTTAGAGTAACTTGAGCAACTCTGGTGACAGCCAGAAGACAAATCTTATTCATAATCATCATTTATATAGTGCTGAAAGGAGGGTAGGCACTTAGAAAAACCTGTGAGATTTATAGCTTCGCCTACTAATACTGACAAGATCCAGCCTCCCTCTTTTAGCAAGTCGCAGAGCTGCAAAGGAGATAATGGTTGTGTTTATTACATGCTGTCCAGTAACAGAGACTTCACATCTTTCCTACTCTTTTCATAAACTTTGTCAAGGTTCCTTTTAAACATTTGGGACAATATTTCCCCCTTCTCCCCCACCTCAACCTTGATTCATGCCAAGTACTTCAATGTATTCCACTCAGTTCAAATTGGACTATTCAGAATGAGACAACGAATCTGGCCCTGAGAGGCCAGCCTCTTTTTTGCTTGACACATGCATCCAGGACATGGTCCACATTTTCCAGTTCTAACAGGAACACATTAGCATCCTTTGCTGTTTCTCAGAAACATGTTTTCAATTCCCATCTTATTTTCAGCCTGCTCCCAAAACATACCTGGAGAAGCCAATATTCCAGAACGGTCATTACTGACAAGTTGATTTTCCTCTGAGACTATCAACAAGCCACCACAGTTAACTTGATCGAAAGATACCTACTTTCAGTTGGTCTACGACTGAGAATGGGTTGCAGTGCCAAAACGGAAGGATCAGGTGATTATGATGACTGAACACAGCAGCCAAGCATGCGGCTTTCCCCCCCATGCACTAAAGCCTGAGCACACTGTTCAAATACAAAATCAGTTCTTACAAGTAGGATCCACATGAACTTTTGTTTACCTACCTATTCCTACCAGCCAACTTAGTCACACTCTAATTATGCAAAGAAAATTATCTCACTTCTGTGAAAAATGTAGAGTGTTCCTCACCTGAGCAAACTGGCTCTCATGTTACCGTAACATGTGTCAGCACAGGCTGGCTGCCACCTTCCTTACAGTGAATCCTTTCAAATAAACTTTATAGAAAGCATCGTAGGGCTGAAAGGGACCTAGAGAGTCATCAAGTCCAGCCTCCTGCACTGAGGCAGGACCAAATAAACACAGGCATCCATGGCAGATGTTCAACCTATTCTTAAAAACCTCCAATGATGGGGATTCCACAAGGAAGCCTGTTCCAGTGCTTAAAATTACCCTTATACTTAGAAAGTTTTTCCTAATATCTAACCTAGATCTCCCTTGCTGTAGATTAAGCCCATTATTTTTTGGACTACCTCCAGTGGACATGGAGAACAATTGATCAAAATCTTCCTTCAACACATCTGAACACTTTTCAGGTAACCCTCCACCTCAGTCTTATTTTCTCAGCACTACACATGCCTTTCCTCACAGGTCAGGATTTCTAAAACTTATTTTTGTTGGTTTCTGGACTCTCTCCTATTTACCCACATTTTTCCTTAAGTGTGGCACCCAGAATTGGGCACATTACTCCAGGTGAGGCCTCACCAGTGCTGAGTGAAATGGGACAATTACCTCTTGTATTACATTAACAGCATTGTTGTGTACACCCTACAATGAGATTAGTGGTAGTTGGGTTTTTTTTTGGTTCATTTGTTTTCCAACTGCATCACATTGTTGACACATTCAATCTGTGATCAGCTATAACCTCCAGATCCCTTTCAGGAGTACTACTACCACCACCACCACCGAGTTAATTATTCTCCGTTTTGTAATGGTGCATTTGAGTTTTCCTTCTTACATGAAATACTTTGCACTTGTCATTATTGAATTTCATCTGGGTGACTGCAGGATCAGTTAGAAAGTTGGTCTATCAGCCAAAGAACAGAGGCAACTATGATTATCCTCTCACAATTCAATCTGATAGATGTGCTATGGAATGAATGAAAGCATCCCATTTAAATTAGTTAATAACTTTCACACCCTGATCTTGTTGAACCAATTAGAATTTGTTCCAAAGTTAAGAGCCTGATTTTCAGAGCTGCTGGAAGCCCAGAACCCCAGCTGATTTCAATGGGAGTTGAGAGTGCTCAGCATCTATGCAAATCAGGGCCTGAGTGTGTGCACACAAAAGCTCTGACAAACACAATGGCCTTACCCTGCAACAGTTTTAGTTTGATCCTTTTCTCACTTAACCCCTCTATAAATAGGCCATAGCTCCAATAAATTCAGTGGAATGACAATTGAGTAAAATCATAGTATGCAGAAGAGAAATCAAGCCCTCTGATTCTGACTCTGTTTAAATAACCATAAAACACATGGGCTTACATGGGTATGCAAACATGCACAGTCAAGAGTCATATACTTGTAATGAATTACTGTTATGCTTGGTGAATGCTGAAGACGATCTCAGACGTTTATCCACTCTGTCAGTTGTGTAGTTGTTTCATATAATGATGGTACCTACATATTACTT
This sequence comes from Mauremys reevesii, assembly GCF_016161935.1. NCBI lineage: Eukaryota > Metazoa > Chordata > Testudines > Geoemydidae > Mauremys > Mauremys reevesii. The sequence goes on along the minus strand of NC_052637.1, from coordinate 34,147,373 downwards.
GATAGAACATATGATATCTTGGGGTCGGGGGAAGATGACAAATTTGTCAGCTACATTTTTAAAATCCTATGTATAAAAAAATCCTCCACAGACCAATCAAATCTTGTGTTCAGTTCCATAGGGGAGAACATACACCCAACCAAATTGCTAGTTTCACAGGTGAGCCCTGACATAACTTCAAGTTGACATTGTGGTTTGTGGAACTTTAAGACAGATAAGGGGCCAGATGGAGAGTGCACAGGTATATCACTCTCAGGTTTCAGTGAAGGTAGCTCCCAACTGAGTGCCTGGCACATCATGTTTGCTGTGGTTAGAAGTGTCTCGAGTAATATTCCAGCAATGGCATAACAAGAGTTGTGTGGCATGGAACTAATGTGCAATATTGCCTTAACTCCTGCTCTCATGGAAATCAGTTGCAAAACTCTTATTGACTTCAGTGGTGCAGGATCGAGCCCTATATGAGCCGGGCAGCTTCCTTCTAATCCAGACATCAACAGTGCAGTCTCTATTCCTCATCTCTGGAGGTCTGTCTTCTGAGTCTGCCTCTTGCTCTCATAAGGCTTCTTGAAATTGGATTCATGTAAATTTAGTGCAGAGGGAAAAAACGTACCATGTATAATATTAATCTGGTCTAACGAGTCTGCCATTGAGAAGTGATGGAAAGTAAACAGTAGACTGTTTCTGACACATTCTTGGAGCTTCTCCTAAGCTCCTTGGGGAACACACAATAGGTTTATTCAAGAGATATCAAACTTATGCGAGAGCTGCTGCATCAGGAGGAACAACTTCCCTCAGAACAACTAGCACAACAGGACTTCCAGTAATAAAGCAGCCTTTGTATTTTACACGATAACACATCTTCACGTCTCATTGCAGCAGTTCAGTCACTCCAGAGATTACAACTGTAAATACCAACCATCCCATAAATATTTTGCTTCTCCACGTGTTCAGAAGCGCAATGAGCAATCAATTCCTGCAATACCAAACTCACATCTGACTGAATTAGTTAAGAGAAATTTCAGATCTCACCATCTGAAGCTTTGAACGCCAGAGCCAGGAGGGGGTTATCATCTGAATAAACGCCTGGCACAACAGGGGTCAGTGTTACAGATGTGCTGTCTAAAAGCAAGCTGCGCTTCTATTGTTAAAAGTTGGCTTTCCAAATATCTATTTACAAATAAGTGAAAATATGGATGCTATGAGATGACTAGAAAATAAAGCACAGGGCTCGCTAGTGCAGAACTAAAGTATGTGTTGCCAATATAACAAACTGTGCAAGAGATTTGTGTACACTGAATAATACATTTATATAGCACTGTTATGTTAGTTTATGCAAATCCTATGGGCGAGAATCTGTGTTGAACTTCCTTGAGGTGCAGCACAGAACTATCAACCTAGGGGAGGAATTGCTAAATCACATTTGTCCCTCCCAATCCTAGGCTGCTTCAGGGGCTGCAGAGGCATTCAGTGCAACTTAGATAGCCCTTGGGACCTGTCTAAATTACAGCATCACCTGGAGTTGTGGGTTCCAAAACTCCCCAGAATCTCTGCAGTACTATGTGACGCAACCTCAGTCTGGCACACCTTCTATGACAGGGCTTACAAGGGTATCCTTAGAAGACAGCCTTACTGCGGTCTTCCACAGTGGCTGCACAGGAGGAATCCTTCCAGAGTCAGAACTGGGATATTTAGAGCCCTTTTCCGCCATTCTAGCCCTTCTGTGCAGTATCTGCTGAGCATTAGCAGATGTCTGGGGTTTTGCAGTTTGGCTTCCCGTTGGAGTCTGAGTACATTCTAAGCATAACTTGTTTTATTTACACAGATACACCAGCTTTAGAACAGAGATGATCAAACAGCATGCAGGTACTCTCTTCTTTCAGGAACCTTAGCCTAACACAGTACACCAGCGAATAACCTGGCTTCAGAATTTGCCTGTAATCAGAGACTAACCTAGAGAGCAGATCCTCCTGCTATTCACACAGCTCCCTCTCCAAGGAGCGCTGCCTCTCACCCAGAGCCTTGCATACCAAAAGCTAACACACAGCAGGTCTTCCCAAGATTGAAAATTTGCTCACATGTGAAATTTAGATTATGATGAATAGTACCACCTGGTGACACCTGCCATAGGAGAAGTATCCTCAGATGTAGTCAACATTTTCTGAGGTATACAGATGGGGTTACACAATACACACTAATGCTAAGGTTTAATGCAAAATAAATCAATAAATGTATACATTTGATAGTCCATTTTGGAATTAAGGCCTTCCAGATGAGCTTTGCAGGAAATATTTATCAAGACTTCAGACACATTTAATCAAAAGCTAAACAAATGTGTCTTAATAGGCATTTTAAAATTTTTCATAATTCGTCCCAGTGATCCACATCCTACTCAATCAAAATGCTTGTAATTCCCATTAACTTTAACAAGAGATTTCCCTGCATTGCTACAGGATATGGTCTTGACTTTCGTATAAATTGTGGCAGGGATTTCCAGAAACAAGGAGCATAGTTACATGCTCCATTGCCTAAGTATATTTCTTGGTCTTCAGCTCACAAGGTAAGATGGAGGAGATGGTCTGGGAAAGATCACAAATACATCCTTATTGATCAATGCCAAGACTTGATTTATTCAGACAAGGGTTGCCAAACTTGGTAATATTTAAAAACCAGACACTCCAGCAGAAGTACCAGAACCTCCTCTGCCCTACTTTTCCTCCTGAGGCCGCACCCTGCCCCACCTCTTCCCCCAAGTCTTCATCCCCCATCCACTCCTCTCCCCTCAACCCTGTCACTCCCTGCTTTTCCCCTCCAAACCCCCTGCCCGGGTCAGGAAGGACTCGCCTGTGGAACCAGGGCTGGGAGCTACAGCCACCCCACACAGACTTCATATTTTTATGAAGGCGGTCCCGGCTGAGTAGGAGCTGGCATAGGTGATGACCAAGTGCTCTGCCATCTGCAGTAACAGAATTTTGGGTGTCCGGTCAGTAGATCTGACCATATACTGTCAGGTTCCCTTTTCAACTGGAGTTTCTGGTCAAAAACTGGGCACCTGGCCATCCTAATTCAGACACACATGTGAATTATAATCCTTTTATTCTGAAAATTGAGGAATCTGCAAATTGACAGTCAGCATAATGGAAAGCTTCCTGGCCTTTTCATTCCCCTGCTGAAAGTAAAAAATAAATAAATAAATAAATAAAGATCATTAATCACAACAGCAAAGGCAGATTGTGCTCAATGGTTCACTATACACCGTGGATAAAAATATGAAGTCTGAACTTGTACCCAAATGTCAAATCAAGACATAGGGCAAATGACAGCAAAAGGAAAAAGCCAGTAAAAAGGCATTAGAATCAGTCTGTGTTTTAATGAGATTAAGGTAATATGGTTAGGTTTCAATTGCCAATGACCCAATCAGCTCAGTTAGCAACTGGACTGAAGATCTTGGCATGAACAAATCCACAGGTCCTGTACCCAAATTATCATTCTTTGCCCTTAGCAAAGGTATTTGTCACCTTACCTCCCTGACCCAACACATTGCATACATCATATTAGGCATGATTATGCTGGTGAGGAACTTGAAAGAAGAGTTGCAGTTCTTTGCTGCCTCAGTGCAGTGGAGCCAAATCACGAGAGCATGTGCAAAGGGAGAATAACATGTATTGAAATAAGTATATTCTATGTGGATAAACTGTAGAAAGGTATTAATAGATCTGGACATCTCAAGCACACACAGAAAGATTCAGCTTCTGTGCTAGCATAAATCCATTGAAGTCAATGGAGTAATCCCTGAAGTGAATTTGACAATTATGAATGGCAGGAAAAATTAAGGATAATTTAAAGTAAATGTATATGTACACACATTATGTAGCTATTGATAGTTACCTGAGCATAGTTATTTCACTGAGAACTCCTGCTAGAGACCAGAGCACAGATAAGTCAATACATGGAAAATGTTAAAATATTCATGTTTAAAAGAAAGTGGAAATCCATGATGAATACTAGAGGGATTTCTCTTTATGGGAAGGAGACAGACTTGCCAGATTTTCTAACACACAATTCATCTTTCCAATGATATATGCATAAGTTCAGCATTTTAGTCTCACTTGCAAGACTGCTTTTTTTTTTTATCTCCGATGTTTACAATTCTGATGGCATGACATTCTCTCTAACACAGCACGTTGAAACCTCAAGTTCAGACATGTGAGAATCAATGCAGCACTCCCACAACAAGGAGGTTCCAATTACAAGTCAACCACTGAAACATTGGGACTGCATCCTGGAGCTCTTACTCACATGGACAGTCCCAACTCAAACATAGACCCCGCTGAGTTTGTACAAAGCACTTCCAGTGACACTAATAAAACTACTCCCACGAGTAAGAACTGCAGTGTGTGTGGTTTGGCCAAGAATGAGGGGAAAGCCAGAATACTGTAGACATACAGTGTTGAAGAGAGGTCACATTCTGCTCCAAGGTTACAATGCTGTACATATCTACCAGTATGCATCCATTCAGCATAACCGAGATTAAAAATTTCCAGTATCTTATGCCCACTATGCAAACAAGCTACAGATCAAGAACTGTTTATTCAATTGACTTCAGTGGAGTTACTCTGTATCTAGACATGTATAAGTGAGAGGAACACTAGGCCTGTGATTCCTGCAGGGTATGTTGGGATAGCTCAGTAAGAAAAAAAAAAATCTATAATGAAAAATTCCAAATATTTGTTTTCAAATTCTTGTCATATCTGGATGTTACAAATCTGCACAAGACATTTTATCCTATTATTTATAAAAGCTGAAAGGATAATGTGTCAGATTTTAGGTTTACTAATCGAAGCAAGGTGCATTGGCCTTGATGGAATTGGTGATTAAGCACAGCATTTGACTTCCCTTTGAGGACTTTTATGAAACATTAAAACAGAAAAAGTCCTTAGGAATCTAAGCTGATCTCAAGCTGTCTCTGTCCCAGATGTTTAATATGATTCCAGATCAGATAAAGCATAAGGGAGATTGCAACCTTTCATGGTAAATAGTGTCAAAGCTGAAGCAACAAAAGGTCACGTTTCCTTCACATGATGTTCACAAGGGAAATTTATAGTACAACTCGGTCAAAGAGGAGTTTTCAGTTGTAGTGTTAGGTCCAGATTTTTGCAGGTATTTGCTATTCAACCCATGCCTCTGCTTTATAAAGCATCCCAGCCTTCACTGTCCATTAGTCAAGGTTTATTTCAATCATCCTCATGCTCCATGCCATCCTGTTGTGCAAGGGAGATTCACCCAGCACAAATCCATAAAGCTACTACATGCTCCTCCTTCAAATCCTTCCTTAAAACTCATCTCTGCCATAACGCCTACAGACAACTCAAGCTCAACACTGGCTGGACTGCTGTGACTTTTGCTTGTCATACCAAATATGGTAATTTCTCCATTCCCCTGTCCTGTTCCTTCCCCCATTTGTCTGTTGTATCCATCTGCTGTGTCTCATCATATCCTAAGCTAATGAGCTCTTTGTGTGGAGGGCTGTTCTTTTTATGACATGTATACAGCACCTAGCACAATAGGGCCTTGATCTCTCACTGGGAACCTTGGGATGCTACCATAATTCAAGTACAAGTAATACATAATAATTGAGGCTGCATGTTTGTCACAGATTCCGTGACTTTCTGTGATCTTCATGACTTCATCAGTGGCCCATGCAGCTGTCCCAGGAGCCACCCAGCAGCAGGAGTTTGGATGTGTGCTTGTGATTGGGGTATGGGGCAGCGCTTACCTGAGGGGGGGCTCCTCAGAAGGGCAACAGGAACTCCCCTCCCTCAGCTCCTCGCTCCACGTGCTGCTTCCGCCCGCAGGCACCACCCCCACAGCTCCCATTGGCCGCAGTTCCCAGCCAATGGGAGCAGCAGAACAGGGGCTTGGGACAGAGCAGAGGCAGCACATGGAGTTAGGAGCTGGAGATCGCCACTCCCCAGGAACCAGGTAGGGAACCTGTCCAGCCCCCCACCTCCCGCAAGCCAAGTACACACGGCACCCCTCCACCTAAGGTTTAGTCAGGAGTACATAGTAAAAGTCATGGACAGGTCATAGGCCATGAATTTTTGTTTACTGCCCATGACTTTTACTAAAAATACCCATGACTAAAACATAGCCTTAATAAGAATACATCAAAAATGAGTCTTGTTGACTGGAGACAGATTATACTTTCTGGTGATAAATTTACTCAATGATAAATTTGAAATTGGCTTGCAACTAATATTCTGCAAAATTAATTTTAAATACCCCATTTTGGTGAACATGCTAACCAGTAAATGCATCTGGTTAGATTGTGATGTTGCACTCCATATGTTTATAGAAATATGCTTACGAGTGTAAATATAATATAACTGGAAGATGCTTTATGCAAAAGGTCTCATTAGGCATCATCACAAAACTTAGTAGATTATAAGTGTGTTCATTTTTCTAGCTTCAGATACAAGAATGATACATTCATACAAATAGGATGAAGTATTACTCTGAAGTCCTATTATAACTATGCAAAGCGTGGGCCATTAATGGTGGTTTAGAATCTTGATGGCTCTCATTAACCAGGACAATTGGTTGTAAATGGCTCTGTTTACTTGTAAGCCTTCCTGTGTTGATGTGAGTCAGGCCAGAAAGAATGGAGGCTTGGGGTCCCACAGGACCTTGTCATCTGTTATTAGAATCCATCTTTAACCTGGTGCTTTTCCATTTAGAAGGAGGGGTGGGGACCCAGAGACACCAAAGATTCCCATCTTGTGCCAAAGCCAGAAAAGGGGGTGGAACAGAAGAAAGGTGGCTGCAGTCATGAGAAAACCCCTAGTTCACACCTGAGCTAGAACTAACAAGAACTGTACATGGGGAAAGGATTGGGCCCAGACTAGGAAGGAGACTAGTCTCTGAAAGAAGCTTATTGGAACAAGTCTGAGGGTGAGATTTACTTGTATTCAGTTTTTTAAATGCATTAGACTTAGACTTGTGTGTTTTGTTTTATTTTGCTTAGTAACTTACTTTGTTCTGTCTGTTATTACTTGAAATCACTTAAATCCCACTTTTTATACTTAATAAAATCACTTTTGTTTATCAGATAACAGAGTAAGCGATTAATACCTGGGGGAGCGAACAGCTGTGCATCTCTCACTATCAGTGTTACAGAGAGTGGACAAATTATGAGTTTACCCTGTATAAGCTTTATGCAGAGTAAAACGGATTTATTTGGGGTTTGGATCCCATTGGGAGCTGGGTGTCTAGGTGCTGGAAATAGGTGACTTGCTGAGCAGTTTTTGGTTAAAGTCTGCAGATTTGGGGGTGTGGACCAGACCTGGGTCTGTGTTGCAGCAGACTAGTGTGTCTGGCTCAACAAGGTAGGATTCTGGAGTCCCAAGCTGAGAGGGAAAACGGGGTCAGAGGTAATTCCAGTATGTCAGGTGACAGTCCCAAGTGGGTCTCTGTGACCGAACCCGTCACACAGATATTTGCAGAAAGCCAGTACACAAACAGTTGCAATAAATATTTGCAGAAGAAATTTTGCTTTGTATCACTTCCTCTATTCAAGTCTCCTTATACCGGACTGATCCTTGAACCTAGAATGGTCCCTTGGACTCACGAGCAGCTAGACATCACTTGGAGCTGCCTTGAGTTTACTCTAAGTTGGTCTGGGAGTCAAACTGTCCTCTACAATTTAGCAATATCCTCTACGTTTCCCTCAAAAGGATATTCAGTTCTAAGATACTGACATTCTTGTAGCCTTGTTAGAACACTGTACTGGAGCACATAAGAGGAGGCTTAATGCATTTCTAAGAAAGTGTAATTTAGCACACTATTATGCAATGTGATTATATAGCCAGTACAGTATTATATGACAGAATAATGACTGTTTGATACTGATGGGAGTCTAACTAGGGTATGGTGTATTTTGAAATGATAGAGTAGATTGTGGTGGAAGCCTACAGCTATTACTGTAAAATATTTTTGCATGATACTATATAAGTTATTTAGTGTAATAGGAATGAGTTGCCAGTGAAGTATACATGGTTAAGCTCTCAAGCAAAGTAATATACCATAGACTAGAATATCTTGACTTAAAGGAAACTTTATTATAGTGGCTTAAATAGTTTATATGTCTATTGCATCAGTACAGCTCTGCAATATAAGTTGTGATATTTTGTTGTACTCCTAAAAATAAGAGAAATATAACGTGAGAGGGAATCAACACTAAGTTATGTCAGTAAATGAGATTCATTTACATTGCTGTTGCTTTCTGTCTTTCTATTTCCTGTTTTGTCTATTCCACCACCTTTCCACCCTCTCAACTGTGGGGGCAACCAAGATCCAGTTTGGCTTCTGGTGCAACTTAGAACAGCATGAGGGCTGCTCTAAAATGTCAGGTTGCAATGGCTCCCCCACAGGGATTACTGGAGTGGTGAAGCAATTTGGATAAAAGAATCAACCTGAAATTGGTTGAAAATGTTGATGCTTCAAAACCCTTGGGAACAATTTTTTAAATTATCTTTTTCATGTTTTGTGTCTCAGCCCTTTTGGATTCCAACCAAAATGAGAAGCAAAGATACCCCAAATTATCACCAGACTGTAAAGGAAGCATTAGAAATCTTCCTATCAGCAACATTTCTGCACAGTTTCTTAAAGCACACAAATTGTGCAGACTCAAGGGATTTCAGTAAGTTTCAGAGAAGTCTATAAAATTTTGGTTGCTCATATAGCCAAGCCTCCAAACAATTTATGTACATCTGCCACCCCAGCATACCACACATTGGAGAAAATAATAGTTCTTGTTGAAAAAAAATCAGTTAGCTCTGGGAAAGTTCTATCTCCCCTTAACAGTATAGGTTTATTTTTACAATATACCGTATGAATGAACCAGATAAAACCTAGGCAGCTTGTTCTAGAATATTTTGCTTACTTTTCTTAAAAGACATCAACAGTTTTAAAAGAACTATTCATATTTCATCTGTGAGACATTTTATAATGGCTGCAGACTAGGGTGACCAGACAGCAAGTGTGAAAAAATCAGGACGGGGTGGAGGATAAGAAGAGCCTATATAAGAAAAAAGACCCAAAAATCAGGACTGTCCCTATAAAATCGGGATATCTGGTCACCCTACTGCAGACTGATACAGTTAAATGAATTGCTACAATCATCTCATATGACCAGAAATAATTTTCTGCCAGATAAAGTTACCAATTGAGCAATATTGAAGAATCAGCAATCAACCATTGTGCTGTCCACCTTTAGTACTGCTATCATTCCACCACCTAGATTTGACTCATAGCAAATACTAACACCAATAGACTATAGAAGCATATTCAGTTAATGGAGGAAGCATGAGAACACTTATAGAAACAAAAAGGAATTGTCTTTTTTAAGGTACAGAATATTCATGTTTCCATGAATAAAAGCTTAAAAAGGACAAACTTAAAGGACTCGATTCAATAGTGATGAGCACCCTAACTTCCACTGAAGTCATTGTGTTTTGAGGAGTGGGCCCATTTAAATATATAAACATTTTCTCCTCAATTCACATATAGTGGCTAAAACAAAAAGCCTAGATACTTTTGTAGTGAATTTGTGTCACAAATACTCCTGTGTATTATAGGAGTAACACTTGTGTCACAAGTGGAGGAAGTGACTGGGGGCAGTGGCGGCGGCGGGGTGGGGGCATTTTAGACATGACTCTTTAACAAACTCAGAACTGGTAGGTAAGGTCTCATGGGAAGAAAACCTAAGGGAAATGGATTTCAGGAGAGCTGGCAGTTTCTCAAGGAGTCAGATGTGCCTTTTACTATTGTCAACTATCCCTATGTGAAAGAAAGATAGGAAGACTAGAAAGAGGTCAGTATGGCTCTATCAGGGACTTTATTACTTCAAGTTCAAAAAGGAACCCTACAAAAAGTGGAACCAACCAACTTGCTAAGGAGGAGTACAAAAAGAATAGTGCAAGCATATAGGGACAAAATCAGAAAGGCTAAGGCACAAAATGAGTTACACCTAGCAAAAGTCTTAAAAGGCAATAAGAGGTTCTTTTAAATATATGGGAATCAAAAGAAATAGCAAGGAAAGCATAGGTCTTCTACTTGGCAGGACAGGAGAGCTAATAACTTTGACATCAAGAAGGCGGAGGTGGTTAATGCTTATTTTGCTTCCGTCTTCACTAAAATGGTTAACAGTGACTCACAAAATTCATATTAACAACAAGGGAGAAGGAATGCAAGGCAAAACAGGGAAAGAACAGATTAAAGAATATATAGATGCCTTGTATGTATTGAAGTCATAAGGGACTGATGAAATTCATCCTACGGTATTTAAGGAACTAGCTGAAGCAATCTTGGAAGTGCAAGCAATTATCTTTGAGAACTCCTGGAGGATTGTTGAGGTCCCAGAAGACTGGAGAGGGCAAACATAGTACCTATCTTTTAAAAGGGGAACAAGACGGACCTTTGGCATTATAAACCCATTAGCCTAACTTCAAAATCTGGAAAGATACTGGAACAAGTTATTAAACAATCCATTTGTAAGCACTTAGAGGATAATAAGATTATAAGGAATAGACAGTATGGATTAGTCAAGAACAAATCATGCCAAACCAACCCAATTTCCTCCCTTTGACAGGGTTTGCCCCATCCACCCGGCCACTGTATGCCAATGGGAGAGAGCTCTTCCATCAACATAGTGCTGTCCATACCAGTGCTTCTGTCGGTGTAACATGCATTGTTCAGAGGGGTGTTTTTTCACACCCCTGAGCGACAAATTATACCGACAAAAGTGGGCATGTAGACAAGCCCTTAGTTGGCCTCTCAAAGAGAAATTGCATCTGGGAACAGGTCATCTACCCTATAACACTGTGCTTTCACAAGTCAGACTTCCCATGGATAATTTATTAAGTTCTAATTCAAACTGTGGGTACATCAGTACATACAAGAAATAACATGGATATGTCAGGCAGATGTAGAGAGCATTATGAAAGCTACCAAATAAGTGTCTGAAATCTATATTCTGTGCCTCACTGAGAATAAGACAGGAGGTTCTAGCGAGGCAAACTGTGATGTCAATCCCCCAGCCTGACTGCCAGAGAAACTGAGTTCCATGCTGCGAAAACCGAGTAGATTCCTTTAGTAAAATAAACATGAAAAATAAGAAAGTCATTAAAGATAAATAATAGGGCTGCATATTTCAATAGCAGGCTGATGTAAATGAGTGCAGTATGAGAGGCAGCCATAAGCAGGCAAGGGATTTCACCTTGGCATGGGGACACTTCATTCATACTAGTCATGTCAAGTATTCTTAGACACAGTATGCTGTAGATCACCGTAAAACCTTTACAGAAAGTCTCCATTTCAGAACATTCCCAAAAATGGGGCTGATGTTTGTGATGTTATCTGAACCTGGGACCTACCCTGAAATTTTCACAGGGGTCTATTTATATTTAGGATACTATGCCACAGCCAACGGTAGGCGAGGATGGAGATGAATGCACTGTGATTGCTAGAGTTCCTGGAGACGGTCCATCTCTAGCAACAGTAGAGTGGAGAGTATGCCCATTGTGCTACTTTCAGAGAAGATGTAGCATTCACTTTCCTGGAAGATACAGGTGCAGGGGGGAAAAACAGTTTTATCTCCTCTGAGGAAGACAGTTCTTTGAGCCTACTGAGAATTGTTACAATGATCATGTCTGATGCATAAGTTTGGACAGTGTGGTTATATTTGTACTGGCTTCAGTCTAATTTGCTTGACCAAAGTGTAAGCTGGTATAAACAGGCATATAGCTCCCTTGAAGCCAGTGGAGTTATGGTCATTTGTACCCACGGAGAATCTAGCCTCAAATCTTCAGAATCTTTCAAATACAGCAGCATCACAAACGGCAACAAGTTTCCCCTCGCCCTTCACTTTTCCTTGACACTGGTTTTGAAACAGTACTGTCTATAGAACATCTGAACTTTGATTGCCATCTCTTGGGCATACGAACATGCAAGATATCATGGGCCGCTGAGTGCATGCTTAGTATGATACTTTCTCCCCACTCCCCGCAATGCATCTACTCTGCAGGATGTGAAAATGAACTTTGAAACCCTAAACTCGATTTATCCTGAATCTCTGGTAGCTGAAAATGTGTTTACTGTCATCACTTTCAAGAGCCTGGAAGATGCTTTTTGCTACAGTCGTGTTTTAGCTGATAACATCCAGCACCTCACTCAATCTCATCTGCAGGGTCTGACACTTCATCTTCAGCACAGTCATTGCCTCAGACCACGATGAAAGACAAAGGCTAGGTCCCCAGAGGACTAGACTGATTGGCAAGCCATTTGCAAAGCTTTTAGTGCACACACCATAAGTCACAAGGCAATATTTATTTATTTAGATTGCTATGGGGAAATGCCGCTTTTCAAGCCCCCAATGCCCTGCTTGATCAGAGGTACTCACTGACTGAGTGACTACGTTGCATGCAAAAACTAGACTGTAGCCCCCCTCCTTTTGGGGGGGGGCTATCATCTTTGGAATTGATGACAGTTTGAAAATACCCTGGCCGAAGCTTTATACCTATGCACTGCAGATAAACAATGCAACACTGTTTGACTTTCTAACACCCCACGCAGTCTGTTTTTGCAGAGCTAAAAACAAAAATTATAGACCAGGCAGCATGCAAAGAGGAGTCCTTTGCTTGCACTGCACAACGTGGGATTTTCAACCATAATTAGCCAGCGGTAGTAGTACAACACATGGGCTCCTTGCTTTGTGGGGCAGCCACATCACCCAGCAGTTAGATCTAGGAGTCTAAAAGGCTCTCCAGGAATAATGCTAAGGCAAGCCAAAAAATTAAGATATTACAGAACAAAATGATTTAGGAAACAAACCTTACTCAATCAGGATAAACTGTCTCCCTAGGGTATTAGGAGAGTTTAAATATAGAGATCATTAACCGTAATCTATGTGATTCTATGTTATTATTAACTTTTCTTTTAAAGACAGTGAAATACGTTATTTAAAGTGACATCTGACAGAGTGGAAAACATACAATTGCTGTTTGTTTTCCCACTCAACATCACAGAAACAAGGTAAATGAGACACAAACTGGTTTTCTAAAGAAAAGGGATGAATTTTCATCTCTTAGAATATGAAAGTATGTCAGTACCAAAGGCCTAAATAGAATATTTAGTTCCAATTCTATAGTATGTGGTGAAATACTTTTGGGGTATGGAAAAATGCTAGTAAGAGAATTGGTAATATATATTTTTTCTTTTATGTAACTACAGTTCTTTAATTTCAATATAACAGATACATTTTTAAGTCAATGTGGCAAGGGGAGATGAAAATTCTAGGGTGACAATTTGACTTTACAGTTATAACCATTCATCGCCAGGGGTGAAGAAACAGAGAGTGACACCTACAAATTCCACACTTAAGTCATCAACCAGGTATTTGTAGGAGTCTCCAAATTATGACTCTATATCCTATATGAGCTATCCCATACAATATTATGCTGTTATATCTGGTGGGTTCTGAAAAACTGGCAGATTCTAGGGGATTGCAAACACTCAGATAGCAAGACCCCTTTTTAAAATTCTAAATTGAACACTATCAACACTTCAGCTTCTCTGGAGAAAATAAGTAGATACTTTTTTAAAAAAATTATTTAAAAAACCCTGAACATATTGCAGAAGAACTTTAGCTCTCAATTCAATAAGGCCACTCCCTGCTTTCCAACGATATCTATACTGATGAGTCTGCTATATTCTATGAAAAATAAAACGCAGAAAAAGTCAATGTACTTTCCCTTTAGAAATTCATTTGCTGATAAATAGTTATTCTCTCAAGAATTAAAACAGTGCACAAAGACATTAGAAGAATTTGTTCAGCTTTCTGCTTTTGCAGGGAGAATACTTGCAGTGACTGGGATAAGCAGGCGGTTGTAGGAAAATAAGTGATAAATCACACAATTAAGAGCAAGTGGTGTGTGCAGCATACACAGCAGCCCCATGTTGTATAGTGCCTTCACTATCTTGGCAAAGGATAGGCATGTGTAGAAATTGGTGGCAGACATCAACACCTATTCCAGTTCTGTAATAACCAGTGGTGAACTAGCTCCAAGTGCCATACCCAACTGCAATACCCACAGGAACCCTAACCCCTTACCGGGAGCCCTACCCATAGGTACACTAACCCTAGCGCTGGGAGACCTACCCATAGCAACCCTAACCCTAGCTCCAAGAGCCCTACCCATAGCAACCCTAACCCGAGCCCCAAGAGCCCTACCGATTGAAATCCTAACCCTAGATCGGGGTACCCTACCCATAGCAACCATAACCCTAGTGCTGGGAGCTCTACTCATACCAACCCTAACCCTAGCTTGGCGTGCCTTACCCATTGGAACCCCAACCCTAGCTCCAAGAGCCCTACCCATCGGAACCCCAACCCTGGCTCGGGACGCCCTGCTCATCGCAACCCTAACCCTGGCTCGGGACGCCCTGCCCATCGCAACCCTAACCCTGGCTCGGGACGCCCTGCCCATCGCAACCCTAACCCTGGCTCGGGACGCCCTGCCCATCGCAACCCTAACCCTGGCTCGGAGTGCCCTACCCATAGCAACCCTAACTCCAAGAGCCGTACCCATAGCAACCCTAACCCTAGCTCCAAGAGCCGTACCCATTGGAACCCCAACCCTAGCTCTGAGTGCCCTACCCATAGAAACCCTAACCATAGCTCGGGGTGCCCTACCCATTGGAACCCTAACCCTAGCTCGGAGTGCCCTACCCATAGCAAGCCTAACCCTAGCTCCAAGAGCCGTACCCACTGGAACCCCAACCCTAGCTCGGGGCGCCCTACCCACTGGAACCCCAACCCTAGCTCTGGACGCTCTACCCACTGGAACCCCAACCCTAGCCCGGGACGCCCTACCCATAGCAACCCTAACCCTAGCTCAGGGTGCCCTACCCATAGCAACCCTAACCCTAGCTCGGGGTGCCCTACCCATTCGAATCCTAACCCAAGCTCGGGGTGCCCTACCCATTCGAATCCTAACCCAAGCTCGGGGTGCCTTACCAATAGCAACCCTAATCCTAGCTGCAAGAGCCGTACCCATAGCAACCCCAACCCTAGCTCGGGGTGCCGTACCCACTGGAACCCCAACCCTAGCTCGGGGTGCCCTACCCACTGGAACCCTAACCCTAGCTTGGAGTGCCCTACCAATAGCAACCCTAACCTTAGCTCGGAGTGCCCTACCCATAGCAACCCTAACCCTACCTCGGGGTGTTCTACCCATAGCAACCCTAACCCTAGCTCGGGGTGGCCTACCCACTGGAACCCCAACCCTAGCTCGGGGCGCCCTACCCACTGGAACCCCAACCCTAGCTCAGGACGCTCTACCCACTGGAACCCCAACCCTAGCTCGGGACGCCCTACCCATAGGAATCCAAACCCTAGCTCGGGGTGCCCTACCCACTGGAACCCTAACCCTAGCTCGGAGTGCCCTACCCATAGCAACCCTAACCCTAGCTCAGGGTGCCCTACCCATAGCAACCCTAACCCTAGCTCGGGGTGCCCTACCCATTCGAATCCTAACCCAAGCTCGGGGTGCCCTACCCATTCGAATCCTAACCCAAGCTCGGGGTGCCCTACCAATAGCAACCCTAATCCAAGCTGCAAGAGCCGTACCCATAGCAACCCTAATCCTAGCTCCAAGAGCCGTACCCACTGGAACCCCAACCCTAGCTCGGGGTGCCCTACCCACTGGAACCCTAACCCTAGCTCGGAGTGCCCTACCAATAGCAACCCTAACCCTAGCTCGGAGTGCCCTACCCATAGCAACCCTAACCCTAGCTCGGGGTGCTCTACCCATAGCAACCCTAACCCTAGCTCGGGGTGGCCTACCCACTGGAACCCTAACCCTAGTTCGGGGTGCCCTACCCACTGGAACCCTAACCCTAGCTCGGGGTGCGCTACCCATAGCAACCCTAACCCTAGCTCGGGGTGCCCTACCCATTCGAATCCTAACCCAAGCTCGTTGTGCCCTACCCATTTGAATCCTAACCCAAGCTCGGGGTGCGCTACCCATAGCAACCCTAACCCTAGCTCGGGGTGCCCTACCCATTCGAATCCTAACCCAAGCTCGTTGTGCCCTACCCATAGCAACCCTAATCCTAGCTCCAAGAGCCCTACCCATAGCAACCCTAACCCTAGCTCGGGGTGCCCTACCCATAGCAACCCTAACCCTAGCTCGGGGTGCCCTACCCATAGCAACCCTAACCCTAGCTCGGGGTGCCCTGCCCATAGCAACCCTAACCTTACCTCGGGGTGTTCTACCCATAGCAACCCTAACCCTACCTCGGGGTGTTCTACCCATAGCAACCCTAACCCTAGCTCGGGGTGGCCTACCCACTGGAACCCCAACCCTAGCTCGGGGCGCCCTACCCACTGGAACCCCAACCCTAGCTCAGGACGCTCTACCCACTGGAACCCCAACCCTAGCTCGGGACGCCCTACCCATAGGAATCCAAACCCTAGCTCGGGGTGCCCTACCCACTGGAACCCTAACCCTAGCTCGGAGTGCCCTACCCATAGCAACCCTAACCCTAGCTCAGGGTGCCCTACCCATAGCAACCCTAACCCTAGCTCGGGGTGCCCTACCCATTCGAATCCTAACCCAAGCTCGGGGTGCCCTACCCATTCGAATCCTGACCCTAGCTCCAAGAGCCGTACCCATAGCAACCCTAACCCTAGCTCCAAGAGCCGTACCCATTGGAACCCCAACCCTAGCTCGGAGTGCCCTACCCATAGCAACCCTAACCCTAGCTCGGGGTGCCCTACCCATAGCAACCCTAACCCTAGCTCGGAGTGCTCTACCCATAGTAACCCTAACTCGGGGTGCCCTAGCCATAGCAACCCTAACCCTAGCTCGGGGTGCCCTACCCATAGCAACCCTAACCCTAGCTCGGGGTGCCCTACCCATAGCAACCCTAACCCGAGCTCCAAGATCCGTACCCATTGGAACCCCAACCTTAGCTCGGGGCGCCCTACCCACGGGAACCCTAACCCTAGCTCGGGGCGCCCTACCCACGGGAACCCAAACCCTACCTCGGGGCGCCCTACCCACTGGAACCCAAACCCTACCTCGGGGCGCCCTGCCCACTGGAACCCAAACCCTAGCTCGGGGCACCCTACCCACAGGAACCCCAACCCTAGCTCGGGGCACCCTACCCACAGGAACCCCAACCCTAGCTCGGGGCGCCCTACCCACAGGAACCCCAACCCTAGCTCAGGGCGCCCTACCCACAGGAACCCCAACTCTAGCTCCAAGAGCCCTACCCATAGCAACACTAACCCTAGCTTGGGGTGCCCTACCCATAGCAACCCTAACCCTAGCTCCAAGAGCCGTACCGATAGCAACCCTAACCCTAGCTCCAAGAGCCGTACCCATTGGAACCCCAACCCTAGCTCGGGGTGCCCTACCCACAGGAACCTCAACCCTAGCTCGGGGCGCCCTACCCACAGGAACCCCAACCCTATCTCGGGGCGCCCTACCCACAGGAACCCCAACCCTATCTCGGGGCGCCCTACCCACAGGAACCCCAACCCTATCTCGGGGAACCCTACCCACAGGAACCCCAACCCTATCTCGGGGTGCCCTGCCCATAGCAACCCTAACCCAAGCTCGGGGCGCCCTGCCCACTGGAACCCAAACCCAAGCTCGGGGCGCCCTGCCCACTGGAACCCTAACCCAAGCTCGGGGCGCCCTACCCACAGGATCCCCAACCTAGCTCAGGCGCCCTACCCACAGGATCCCTAACCTAGCTCAGGCGCCCCACCCACAGGAACGCCAACCCTAGCTCGGGGCGCCCTACCCGTAGTAATCCAAACCCTAGCTCCAAGAGCCCTACCCATAGCAACCCTAACCCTAGCTCGGAGTGCCCTACCCATAGCAACCCTAACCCTAGCTCCAAGAGCCGTACCGATAGCAACCCTAACCCTAGCTCCAAGAGCCGTACCCATTGGAACCCCAACCCTAGCTCGGGGTGCCCTACCCACTGGAACCCCAACCCAGGCTCGGGGCGCCCTACCCACTGGAACCCCAACCCAGGCTCGGGGCGCCCAACCCACAGGAACCCCAACCCTAGCTCGGGCGCCTACCCACTGGAATCCCAACCTAGCTCGCGCCCTACCCACTGGAATCCCAACCCTAGCTCAGGCGCCCTACCCACTGGAACCCCAACCCTAGCTCGGCGCCCTACCCACTGGAACCCCAACCCCTAGCTCGGCGCCTACCCACTGGAACCCCAACCCTAGCTCCAAGAGCCCTACCCATAGCAACCCTAACCCTAGCTCGGGGAGCCCTACCCATCGGAACCCAAACCCTAGCTCGGGGTGCCCTACCCACAGGAACCCCAACCCTAGCTCGGGGCGCCCTACCCACAGGAACCCCAACCCTAGCTCGGGGTGCCCTGC
This sequence comes from Mauremys reevesii, assembly GCF_016161935.1. Taxonomy (NCBI): domain Eukaryota; kingdom Metazoa; phylum Chordata; order Testudines; family Geoemydidae; genus Mauremys; species Mauremys reevesii. The sequence goes on along the minus strand of NC_052637.1, from coordinate 34,128,904 downwards.
CCATAGCAACCCTAACCCAAGCTCGGGGCGCCCTGCCCACTGGAACCCTAACCCTAGCTTGGGGCGCCCTGCCCACTGGAACCCTAACCCTAGCTCCAAGAGCCCTACCCATCGCATCCCTAACCCTAGCTCCAAGAGCCCTACCCATCGCAACTCTAACCCTAGCTCCAAGAGCCCTACCCATCGCAACCCTAACCCTAGCTCCAAGAGCCCTACCCATCGCAACCCTAACCCTAGCTCGGGGTGCCCTACCCATCGCAACCCTAACCCTGGCTCGGGTTGCCCTACCCATCGCAACCCTAACCCTAGCTCCAAGAGCTGTATCCATCGCAACCCTAACCCTAGCTCCAAGAGCTGTATCCATAGCAGCCCTAACCCTAGCTCGGGGTGCCGTACCCTCAGCAACCCTAACCCTAGCTCGGGGTGCCGTACCCACTGGAACCCGAACCCTAACTCGGAGTGCCCTACCCATAGCAACCCTAACCCTAGCTCGGAGTACCCTACCCATAGCAACCCTAACCCTAGCTCGGGGTACCCTACCCATAGCAACACTAACCCTAGCTCAGGGTGCCCTACCCATAGCAACCCTAACTCTAGCTCGGGGTGCCCTACCCATCGAATACTAACCCAAGCTCGGTGCCCTACCCACTGGAACCTAACCCTAGCTCGGTGCCTAAAATCGCAACCCTAACCCTAGCTCGGGGTGCCCTAACCATCAGAACCCTAACCCTAGCTCGGGGTGCCCTACCCATCGGAACCCTAACCCTAGCTCGGAGTGCCCAACCCACTGGAATCCTAACCCTAGCTCGGAGTGCCCTACCCATAGCAACCCTAACCCTAGCTCGGTGTACCCTACCCATAGCAAACCTAATCCTGGCTCGGTGCCCTACCCATCGCAACCCTAACCCTAGCTCCAAGAGCTGTATCCATCGCAACCCTAACCCTAGCTCCAAGAGCTGTATCCATAGCAGCCCTAACCCTAGCTCGGGGTGCCGTACCCTTAGCAACCCTAACCCTAGCTCGGGGAGCCGTACCCACTGGAACCCAAACCCTACCTCGGAGAGCCCTACCCATAGCAACCCTAACCCTAGCTCCGAGTAGTCTACCCATAGCAACCCTAACCCTAGCTCGGGGTGCCCTACCCATAGCAACCCTAACCCTAGCTCGGGGTGCCCTACCCATAGCAACCCTAACCCGAGCTCCAAGATCCGTACCCATTGGAACCCCAACCTTAGCTCGGGGCGCCCTACCCACGGGAACCCTAACCCTAGCTCGGGGCGCCCTACCCACGGGAACCCAAACCCTACCTCGGGGCGCCCTACCCACTGGAACCCAAACCCTACCTCGGGGCGCCCTGCCCACTGGAACCCAAACCCTGGCTCGGGGCACCCTACCCACAGCGACCGAAACCCTGGCTCGGGGCGCCCTACCCACAGCGACCGAAACCCTGGCTCGGGGCGCCCTACCCACAGCGACCGAAACCCTGGCTCGGGGCGCCCTACCCACAGGAACCCCAACTCTAGCTCCAAGAGCCCTACCCAGAGCAACACTAACCCTAGCTTGGGGTGCCCTACCCATAGCAACCCTAACCCTAGCTCCAAGAGCCGTACCGATAGCAACCTAACCCTAGCTCCAAGAGCCGCACTCCATTGGAACCCCAACCCTAGCTCGGGGTGCCCTACCCCCAGGAACCTCAACCCTAGCTCGGGGCGCCCTACCCACAGGAACCCCAACCCTATCTCGGGGCGCCCTACCCACAGGAACCCCAACCCTAGCTCGGGGCGCCCTACCCACAGGAACCCCAACCCTATCTCGGGGAACCCTACCCACAGGAACCCCAACCCTATCTCGGGGTGCCCTGCCCATAGCAACCCTAACCCAAGCTCGGGGCGCCCTGCCCACTGGAACCCAAACCCAAGCTCGGGGCGCCCTGCCCACTGGAACCCTAACCCAAGCTCGGGGCGCCATACCCACAGGAACCCCAACCCTAGCTCAGGGCGCCCTACCCACAGGATCCCTAACCCTAGCTCAGGGCGCCCCACCCACAGGAACGCCAACCCTAGCTCGGGGCGCCCTACCCGTAGTAATCCAAACCCTAGCTCCAAGAGCCCTACCCATAGCAACCCTAACCCTAGCTCGGAGTGCCCTACCCATAGCAACCCTAACCCTAGCTCCAAGAGCCGTACCGATAGCAACCCTAACCCTAGCTCCAAGAGCCGTACCCATTGGAACCCCAACCCTAGCTCGGGGTGCCCTACCCACTGGAACCCCAACCCAGGCTCGGGGCGCCCTACCCACTGGAACCCCAACCCAGGCTCGGGGCGCCCTACCCACAGGAACCCCAACCCTAGCTCGGGGCGCCCTACCCACTGGAATCCCAACCCTAGCTCGGGGCGCCCTACCCACTGGAATCCCAACCCTAGCTCGGGGCGCCCTACCCACTGGAACCCCAACCCTAGCTCGGGGCGCCCTACCCACTGGAACCCCAACCCTAGCTCGGGGCGCCCTACCCACTGGAACCCCAACCCTAGCTCCAAGAGCCCTACCCATAGCAACCCTAACCCTAGCTCGGGGCGCCCTACCCACTGGAACCCCAACCCTAGCTCGGGGCGCCCTACCCACAGGAACCCCAACCCTAGCTCGGGGCGCCCTACCCACAGGAACCCCAACCCTAGCTCGGGGAGCCCTGCCCACTGGAACCCTAACCCTAGCTCGGGGAGCCCTACCCACTGGAACCCCAACCCAGGCTCGGGGCGCCCTTCCCACTGGAACCCTAACCCGAGCTCGCCGAGCCCTACCCATCGGATCCCTAACCCTAGCTCCAAGAGCCCTACCCATCGCAACTCTAACCCTAGCTCCAAGAGCCCTACCCATCGCAACCCTAACCCTAGCTCCAAGAGCCCTACCCATCGCAACCCTAACCCTAGCTCGGGGTGCCCTACCCATCGCAACCCTAACCCTAGCTCGGGGTGCCCTACCCATCGCAACCCTAACCCTAGCTCCAAGAGCTGTATCCATCGCAACCCTAACCCTAGCTCCAAGAGCTGTATCCATAGCAGCCCTAACCCTAGCTCGGGGTGCCGTACCCTCAGCAACCCTAACCCTAGCTCGGGGTGCCGTACCCACTGGAACCCGAACCCTAACTCGGAGTGCCCTACCCATAGCAACCCTAACCCTAGCTCGGAGTACCCTACCCATAGCAACCCTAACCCTAGCTCGGGGTACCCTACCCATAGCAACACTAACCCTAGCTCAGGGTGCCCTACCCATAGCAACCCTAACTCTAGCTCGGGGTGCCCTGCCCATCGGAATACTAACCCAAGCTCGGGGTGCCCTACCCACTGGAACCCTAACCCTAGCTCGGGGTGCCCTAAAATCGCAACCCTAACCCTAGCTCGGGGTGCCCTAACCATCAGAACCCTAACCCTAGCTCGGGGTTCCCTACCCATAGCAACCCTAACCCTATCTCGGAATGCCCAACCCACTGGAATCCTAACCCTAGCTCGGAGTGCCCTACCCATAGCAACCTAACCCTAGCTCGGTGCCCTACCCATCGCAACCCTAATCCTAGCTCGGGGTGCCCTTCCCATCGCAACCCTTACCCCAGCTCCGTGCGCTGTATCCATCTCAAACCTAACCCTAGCTCCAAGAGCTGTATCCATAGCAGCCCTAACCCTAGCTCGGGGTGCCGTACCCTTAGCAACCCTAACCCTAGCTCGGGGTGCCGTACCCACAGGAACCCTAACCCTAGCTCGGTGTGCCCTAACCATATGAACCCTAACCCTAGCTCGGAGTACCCTACCCATAGCAACCCTAACCCTAGCTCGGGGTACCCTACCCATAGCAACCCTAACCCTAGCTCGGGGTGCCCTACCCATAGCAACCCTAACCCTAGCTCGGGGCGCCCTACCCACAGGAACCCCAACCCTAACTCGCGCCCTGCCCACTGGAACCCTAACCTAACTCAGCGCCTGCCCACTGGAACCCTAACCCTAGCTCCAAGAGCCCTACCCATCGCATCCCTAACCCTAGCTCCAAGAGCCCTACCCATAGCAACCCTAACCCTAGCTCGGGGTGCCCTACCCATAGCAACCCTAACCCTAGCTCGGGGTGCCCTACCCACTGGAACCCTAACGCTAGCTCGGGGTGCCCTACCCACTGGAACCTTAACCCTAGCTCGGCGTGCCCTAACCATAGCAACCCTAACCCTAGCTCGGGGTGCCCTACCCTTTGGAATCCTAACCCAAGCTCAGGGTGCCCTACCCATAGCGACCCTAACCCTAGCTCCAAGAGCCGTACCCATAGCAACCCCAACCCTAGCTCGGGGCGCCCTACCCACAGGAACCCCAACCCTAGCTCAGGGCGCCCTACCCACTGGAACCCCAACCCTAGCTCGGGGCGCCCTACCCACTGGAACCCTAACCCTAGCTCCAAGAGCCCTACCCATAGCAAACCTAACCCTAGCTCGGCGTGCCCTAACCATAGCAACCCTAACCCTAGCTCGGGGTGCCCTACACATTGGAATCCTAACCCAAGCTCGGGGTGCCCTACCCATAGCAACCCAAACCCTAGCTCCAAGAGCCGTACCCATAGCAACCCCAACCCTAGCTCAGGGCGCCCTACCCACAGGAACCCCAACCCTAGCTCAGGGCGCCCCACCCACAGGAACCCCAACCCTAGCTCACGGCGCCCTACCCACAGGAACCCTTATCCTAGCTCGGGGTGCCCTACCCATAGCAACCCTAACCCTAGCTCGGGGTGTCCTACCCATAGCAACCCTAACCCTAGCTCGGGGTGTCCTACCCATAGCAACCCTAACCCTAGCTCCAAGAGCCGTACCCATAGCAACCCCAAACCTAGCTCGGGGCGCCATACCCACAGGAACCCCAACCCTAGCTCAGGGCGCCCTACCCACTGGAACCCCAACCCAGGCTCGGGGCGCCCTACCCACTGGAACCCCAACCCAGGCTCGGGGCGCCCAACCCACAGGAACCCCAACCCTAGCTCGGGGCGCCCTACCCACTGGAATCCCAACCCTAGCTCGGGGCGCCCTACCCACTGGAACCCCAACCCTAGCTCGGGGCGCCCTACCCACTGGAACCCCAACCCTAGCTCCAAGAGCCCTACCCATAGCAACCCTAACCCTAGCTCCAAGAGCCCTACCCATAGCAACCCTAACCCTAGCTCGGGGCGCCCTACCCACAGGAACCCCAACCCTAGCTCGGGGCGCCCTACCCACAGGAACCCCAACCCTAGCTCGGGGCGCCCTACCCAATGGAACCCCAACCCTTGCTCGGGGCTCCCTTCCCACTGGAACCCGAACCCTGCCTTGGGGCTCCCTGCCCACTGGAACCCTAACCCTCCCTCGGGGCGCCCTGCCCACTGGAACCCTAACCCTAGCTCCAAGAGCCCTACCCATCGCATCCCTAACCCTAGCTCCAAGAGCCCTACCCATCGCAACACTAACCCTAGCTCCAAGAGCCCTACCCATCGCAACCCTAACCCTAGCTCGGGTGCCCTACCCATCGCAACCCCTAACCTAGCTCAGGTTGCCCTACCCATCGCAACCCTAACCCTAGCTCCAAGAGCTGTATCCATCGCAACCCTAACCCTAGCTCCAAGAGCTGTATCCATAGCAGCCCTAACCCTAGCTCGGTGCCGTGCCCTCAGCAACCCTAACCCCTAGCTCGGTGCCGTACCCACTGGAACCCGAACCCTAACTCGGAGTGCCCTACCCATAGCAACCCTAACCCTAGCTCGGAGTACCCTACCCATAGCAACCCTAACCCTAGCTCAGGGTACCCTACCCATACCAACCTAACCCTAGCTCAGGGTGCCCTACCCATAGCAACCCTAACCCTAGCTCGGTGCCCTGCCCATCGGAATACTAACCCAAGCTCGGGGTGCCCTGCCCATCGCAACCCTAACCCTAGCTCGGGGTGCCCTACCCATCGCAACACTAACCCTAGCTCGGGGTGCCCTAACCATCGGAACCCTAACCCTAGCTCGGGGTGCCCTACCCATCGGAACCCTAACCCTAGCTCGGAATGCCCAACCCACTGCAACCCTAACCCTAGCTCGGAGTGCCCTACCCATAGCAACCCTAACCCTAGCTCGGGGTGCCCTACCCATCGCAACCCTAACCCTAGCTCGGGGTGCCCTACCCATCGCAACACTAACCCTAGCTCCAAGAGATGTATCCATCGCAACCCTAACCCTAGCTCCAAGAGCTGTAACCATAGCAACCCTAACCCTAGCTCGGGGTGCCCTACCCAATGGAACCCCAACCCTAGCTCGGAGTGCCCTACCCATAGCAACCCTAACCCTAGCTCGGAGTACCCTACCCATAGCAACCCTAACCCTAGCTTGGGGTACCCTACCCATAGCAACCCTAACCCTAGCTCAGGGTGCCCTACCCATCGCAACCCTAACCCTATCTCGGGGTGCCCTACCCATAGCAACCCTAACCCAAGCTCGGGGCGCCCTGCCCACTGGAACCCTAACCTAACTCGGGCGCCCTGCCCACTGGAACCCTAACCCTAACTCAGGCGCCCTGCCCACTGGAACCCTAACCTAACTCGGCGCCCTGCCCACTGGAACCCTAACCCTAGCTCCAAGAGCCCTACCCATCGCATCCCTAACCCTAGCTCCAAGAGCCCTACCCATAGCAACCCTAACCCTAGCTCGGGGTGCCCTACCCATAGCAACCCTAACCCTAGCTCGGGGTGCCCTACCCACTGGAACCCTAACGCTAGCTCGAGGTTCCCTACCCACTGAAACCTTAACCCTAGCTCGGGGTGCCCTACCCATTGGAATCCTAACCCAAGCTCGGGGTGTCCTACCCATAGCAACCCTAACCCTAGCTCCACGAGCCGGCCCCATAGCAACCCCAAACCTAGCTCGGGGCACCCTACCCACAGGAACCCCAACCCTAGCTCAGGGCGCCCTACCCACTGGAACCCAAACCCTAGCTCGGGGTGCCCTACCCACTGGAACCCCAACCCAGGCTCGGGGCGCCCTACCCACTGGAACCCCAACCCAGGCTCGGGGCGCCCAACCCACAGGAACCCCAACCCTAGCTCGGGGCGCCCTACCCACTGGAAACCAAACCCTAGCTCGGGGCGCCCTGCCCACTGGAAACCAAACCCTAGCTCGGGGAGCCCTGCCCTCTGGACCCCGAACCCTAGCTCGGGGCGCCCTACCCACTGGAACCCCAACCCTAGCTCGGGGCGCCCTACCCACTGGAACCCCAACCCTAGCTCCAAGAGCCCTACCCATAGCAACCCTAACCCTAGCTCCAGGAGCCCTACCCACAGGAACCCCAACCCTAGCTCGGGGCGCCCTACCCACAGGAACCCCAACCCTAGCTCGGGGCGCCCTACCCACAGGAACCCCAACCCTAGCTCGGGGTGCCCTGCCCATAGCAACCCTAACCCAAGCTCGGGGCGCCCTGCCCACTGGAACCCTAACCCTAGCTTGGGGCGCCCTGCCCACTGGAACCCTAACCCTAGCTCCAAGAGCCCTACCCATCGCATCCCTAACCCTAGCTCCAAGAGCCCTACCCATCGCAACTCTAACCCTAGCTCCAAGAGCCCTACCCATCGCAACCCTAACCCTAGCTCCAAGAGCCCTACCCATCGCAACCCTAACCCTAGCTCGGGGTGCCCTACCCATCGCAACCCTAACCCTGGCTCGGGTTGCCCTACCCATCGCAACCCTAACCCTAGCTCCAAGAGCTGTATCCATCGCAACCCTAACCCTAGCTCCAAGAGCTGTATCCATAGCAGCCCTAACCCTAGCTCGGGGTGCCGTACCCTCAGCAACCCTAACCCTAGCTCGGGGTGCCGTACCCACTGGAACCCGAACCCTAACTCGGAGTGCCCTACCCATAGCAACCCTAACCCTAGCTCGGAGTACCCTACCCATAGCAACCCTAACCCTAGCTCGGGGTACCCTACCCATAGCAACACTAACCCTAGCTCAGGGTGCCCTACCCATAGCAACCCTAACTCTAGCTCGGGGTGCCCTGCCCATCGGAATACTAACCCAAGCTCGGGGTGCCCTACCCACTGGAACCCTAACCCTAGCTCGGGGTGCCCTAAAATCGCAACCCTAACCCTAGCTCGGGGTGCCCTAACCATCAGAACCCTAACCCTAGCTCGGGGTGCCCTACCCATCGGAACCCTAACCCTAGCTCGGAGTGCCCAACCCACTGGAATCCTAACCCTAGCTCGGAGTGCCCTACCCATAGCAACCCTAACCCTAGCTCGGGGTGCCCTACCCATCGCAACCCTAATCCTAGCTCGGGGTGCCCTACCCATCGCAACCCTAACCCTAGCTCCAAGAGCTGTATCCATCGCAACCCTAACCCTAGCTCCAAGAGCTGTATCCATAGCAGCCCTAACCCTAGCTCGGGGTGCCGTACCCTTAGCAACCCTAACCCTAGCTCGGGGTGCCGTACCCACTGGAACCCGAACCCTAGCTCGGAGTGCCCTACCCATAGCAACCCTAACCCTAGCTCGGAGTACCCTACCCATAGCAACCCTAACCCTAGCTCGGGGTACCCTACCCATAGCAACCCTAACCCTATCTCGGGGTGCCCTGCCCATAGCAACCCTAACCCAAGCTCGGGGCGCCCTGCCCACTGGAACCCTAACCCTAACTCGGGGCGCCCTGCCCACTGGAACCCTAACCTAACTCAGGCGCCTGCCCACTGGAACCCTAACCCTAGCTCCTTGAGCCGTACCCATCGCATCCCTAACCCTAGCTCCAAGAGCCCTACCCATAGCAACCCTAACCCTAGCTCGGGGAGCCCTACCCACAGCAACCTAACTCCTAGCTCGGGTGCCCTACCCACTGGAACCCTAACGCTAGCTCGGGGTGCCCTACCCACTGGAACCTTAACCCTAGCTCGGCGTGCCCTAACCATAGCAACCCTAACCCTAGCACGGCGTGCCCTCCCCATTGTAAACCAAACACAAGCAAAGGGTGCCCTACCCAGAGCGACCCTAGCCCTAGCTCCAAGAGCCGCACTCCATAGCAACCCCAACCCCTAGCTCGCGCCCTGCCCACAGGAACCCCAACCCTAGCTCGGGGCGCCCTACCCACTGGAACCCCAACCCTAGCTCGGGGTGCCCTACCCATTGGAACCCTAACCCTAGCTCCAAGAGCCCTACCCATAGCAAACCTAACCCTAGCTCGGGGTGACCTAACCATAGCAACCCTAACCCTAGCTCCAAGAGCCCTACCCACAGCGACCGAAACCCTGGCTCGGGGCGCCCTACCCACAGCGACCGAAACCCTAGCTCCAAGAGCCGTACCCATAGCAACCCCAACCCTAGCTCAGGCGCCTACCCACAGGAACCCCAACCCTAGCTCAGGCGCCCACCCACAGCAACCCCACCCCGAGCTCCGGGCGCCCTACCCACAGGAACCCTAATCCTAGCTCGGGGTGCCCTACCCATAGCAACCCTAACCCTAGCTCGGGGTGTCCTACCCATAGCAACCCTAACCCTAGCTCGGGGTGTCCTACCCATAGCAACCCTAACCCTAGCTCCAAGAGCCGTACCCATAGCAACCCCAAACCTAGCTCGGGGCGCCATACCCACAGGAACCCCAACCCTAGCTCAGGCGCCTACCCACTGGAACCCCAACCCATGCTCGGGGCGCCCTCCCCACAGCAACCCCAACCCTCGGACGGGGCGCCCAACCCACAGGAACCCCAACCCTAGCTCGGGGCGCCCTACCCACTGGAACCCCAACCCTAGCTCGGGGCGCCCTACCCACTGGAACCCCAACCCTAGCTCGGGGCACCCTACCCACTGGAACCCCAACCCTAGCTCCAAGAGCCCTACCCATAGCAACCCTAACCCTAGCTCGGGGCGCCCTACCCACAGGAACCCCAACCCTAGCTCGGGGCGCCCTACCCACAGGAACCCCAACCCTAGCTCGGGGCGCCCTACCCACAGGAACCCCAACCCTAGCTCGGGGCACCCTGCCCACTGGAACCCTAACCCTAGCTCGGGGCACCCTGCCCACTGGAACCCTAACCCTCACTTGGGGCACCCTGCCCACTGGAACCCTAACCCTCACTCGGGGCGCCCTGCCCACTGGAACCCTAACCCTAGCTCCAAGAGCCCTACCCATCGCATCCCTAACCCTAGCTCCAAGAGCCCTACCCATCGCAACCCTAACCCTAGCTCCAAGAGCCCTACCCATCGCAACCCTAACCCTAGCTCGGGGTGCCCTACCCATCGCAACCCTAACCCTAGCTCGGGTTGCCCTACCCATCGCAACCCTAACCCTAGCTCCAAGAGCTGTATCCATCGCAACCCTAACCCTAGCTCCAAGAGCTGTATCCATAGCAGCCCTAACCCTAGCTCGGGGTGCCGTACCCTCAGCAACCCTAACCCTAGCTCGGGGTGCCGTACCCACTGGAACCCGAACCCTAACTCGGAGTGCCCTACCCATAGCAACCCTAACCCTAGCTCGGAGTACCCTACCCATAGCAACCCTAACCCTAGCTCGGGGTACCCTACCCATACCAACCCTAACCCTAGCTCAGGGTGCCCTACCCATAGCAACCCTAACCCTAGCTCGGGGTGCCCTGCCCATCGGAATACTAACCCAAGCTCGGGGTGCCCTGCCCATCGCAACCCTAACCCTAGCTCGGGGTGCCCTACCCATCGCAACACTAACCCTAGCTCGGGGTGCCCTAACCATCGGAACCCTAACCCTAGCTCGGGGTGCCCTACCCATCGGAACCCTAACCCTAGCTCGGAATGCCCAACCCACTGGAACCCTAACCCTAGCTCGGAGTGCCCTACCCATAGCAACCCTAACCCTAGCTCGGGGTGCCCTACCCATCGCAACCCTAACCCTAGCTCGGGGTGCCCTACCCATCGCAACCCTAACCCTAGCTCCAAGAGCTGTATCCATCGCAACCCTAACCCTAGCTCCAAGAGCTGTATCCATAGCAGCCCTAACCCTAGCTCGGGGTGCCGTACCCACTGGAACCCGAACCCTAGCTCGGAGTGCCCTACCCATAGCAACCCTAACCCTAGCTCGGAGTACCCTACCCATAGCAACCCTAACCCTAGCTTGGGGTACCCTACCCATAGCAACCCTAACCCTAGCTCAGGGTGCCCTACCCATCGCAACCCTAACCCTATCTCGGGGTGCCCTACCCATAGCAACCCTAACCCAAGCTCGGGGCGCCCTGCCCACTGGAACCCTAACCCTAACTCGGGGCGCCCTGCCCACTGGAACCCTAACCCTAACTCGGGGCGCCCTGCCCACTGGAACCCTAACCCTAACTCGGGGCGCCCTGCCCACTGGAACCCTAACCCTAGCTCCAAGAGCCCTACCCATCGCATCCCTAACCCTAGCTCCAAGAGCCCTACCCATAGCAACCCTAACCCTAGCTCGGGGTGCCCTACCCATAGCAACCCTAACCCTAGCTCGGGGTGCCCTACCCACTGGAACCCTAACGCTAGCTCGAGGTTCCCTACCCACTGAAACCTTAACCCTAGCTCGGGGTGCCCTACCCATTGGAATCCTAACCCAAGCTCGGGGTGCCCTACCCATAGCGACCCTAACCCTAGCTCCAAGAGCCGTACCCATAGCAACCCCAAACCTAGCTCGGGGCACCCTACCCACAGGAACCCAAACCCTAGCTCGGGGCGCCCTACCCACTGGAACCCTAACCCTAGCTCGGGGCGCCCTACCCACTGGAACCCAAACCCTAGCACGGGGCGCCCTACCCACTGGAACCCTAACCCTAGTTCCAAGAGCCCTACCCATAGCAACCCTAACCCTAGCTCGGGGTGCCCTACCCATAGCAACCCTAACCCTAGCTCGGGGTGCCCTACCCACTGGAACCCTAACCCTAGCTCGGAGTGCCCTACCCACTGGAACCCTAACCCTAGCTCGGAGTGCCCTACCCATAGCAACCCTAACCCTAGCTCGGGGTGCCCTACCCATTGGAATCCTAACCCAAGCTCGGGGTGCCCTACCCATAACAACCCTAACCCTAGCTCCAAGAGCCGTACCCATTGGAACCCCAAGCACAGCTTGGAGTGCCCTACCCATAGCAACCCTAACCCGAGCTCGGGGTGCCCTACCCACTGGAACCCTAACCCTAGCTCGGAGTGCCCTACCCATAGCAACCCTAACCCTAGCTCGGGGTGCCCTACCCATAGCAACCCTAACCCTAGCTCGGGGTGCCCTACCCATAGCAACCCTAACCCTAGCTCCAAGAGCCCTACCCATAGCAACCCTAACCCTAGCTCGGGGTGCCCTACCCATAGCAACCCTAACCCTAGCTCCAAGAGCCCTACCCATTGGAACCCTAACCCTAGCTCGGGGCGCCCTACCCACTGGAGCCCCAACCCTAGCTCAGGGCGCCCTACCCACAGGAACCCCAACCCTAGCTCAGGGCGCCCTACCCACAGGAACCCCAACCCTAGCTCGGGGTGCCCTACCCACAGGAATCCAAACCCTAGCTCCAAGAGCCCTACCCATAGCAACCCTAACCCTAGCTCGGGGAGCCCTACCCAAAGCAACCCTAACCCTAGCTACAAGAGCCGTACCGATAGCAACCCTAACCCTAGCTCCAAGAGCCGTACCCATTGGAACCCCAACCCTAGCTCGGGGTGCCCTACCCACTGGAACCCCAACCCTGGCTCGGGGCACCCTACCCACAGGAACCCCAACCCTAGCTAGGGGCGCCCTACCCACAGGAACCCCAACCCTAGGTCCCGGCGCCCTACCCACAGGAACCCCAACCCTAGCTCGGGGCACCCTACCCAGTGGAACCCTAACCCTAGCTCGGAGTGCCCTACCCATAGCAACCCCAACCCTAGCTCGGGGTGCCCTACCCATCGCAACCCTAACCCTAGCTCGGGGTGCCCTACCCATCGCAACCCTAACCCTAGCTCGGGGTGCCCTACCCATCGCAACCCTAACCCTAGCTCGGGGTGCCCTACCCATCGCAACCCTAACCCTAGCTCGGGGTGCCCTACCCATCGCAACCCTAACCCTAGCTCCAAGAGCCGTATCCATAGCAACCCTAACCCTAGATCCAAGAGCCCTACCCATTCGAACAATAACCCTAGCTCCCGGCGCCCTACCCACAGGAACCCCAAGCCTAGCTCGGGGTGCCCTACCCACAGGAACCCCAAGCCTAGCTCGGGGCGCCCTACCCACAGGAACCCCAAGCCTAGCTCGGGGCGCCCTACCCACAGGAACCCTAACCCTGTCTCTAAGAGGCCTACCCACAGCAACCCTAACCCTATCTCGAGGTGCCCTGCCCATAGCAACCCTAACCCAAGCTCGGGGCGCCCTGCCCACTGGAACCCTAACCCTAGCTCGGGGCGCCCTGCCCACTGGAACCCTAACCCTAACTCGGGGCGCCCTGCCCACTGGAACCCTAACCCTAGCTCCAAGAGCCCTACCCATCGCATCCCTAACCCTAGCTCCAAGAGCCCTACCCATCGCAACTCTAACCCTAGCTCCAAGAGCCCTACCCATCGCAACCCTAACCCTAGCTCGGGGTGCCCTACCCATCGCAACCCTAACCCTAGCTCGGGTTGTCCTACCCATCGCAACCCTAACCCTAGCTCCAAGAGCTGTATCCATCGCAACCCTAACCCTAGCTCCAAGAGCTGTATCCATAGCAGCCCTAACCCTAGCTCGGGGTGCCGTACCCTTAGCAGCCCTAACCCTAGCTCGGGGTGCCGTACCCACTGGAACCCGAACCCTAGCTCGGAGTGCCCTACCCATAGCAACCCTAACCCTAGCTCGGAGTGCCCTACCCATAGCAACCCTAACCCTAGCTCGGGGTGCCCTACCCATAGCAACCCTAACCCTAGCTCGGGGTGCCCTGCCCATCGCAACCCTAACCCTAGCTCGGGGTGCCCTGCCCATCGCAACCCTAACCCTAGCTCGGGGTGCCGTACCCACTGGAATCCGAACCCTAGCTCGGAGTGCCCTACCAATAGCAACCCTAACCCTAGCTCGGGGTACCCTACCCATAGCAACCCTAACCCTAGCTCGGGGTACCCTACCCATAGCAACCCTAACCCTAGCTCGGGGTACCCTACCCATCGAACCCTAACCCTAGCTCGGGGTGCCCTGCCCATCGCAACCCTAACCCTAGCTCGGGGTGCCCTGCCCATCGCAACCCTAACCCTAGCTCGGGGTGCCCTACCTATCGCAAACCTAACCCTAGCTCGGAGTGCCCAACTCACTGGAACCCTAACCGTAGCTCGGAGTGCCCTACCCATAGCAACCCCAACCCTAGCTCGGGGTGCCCTACCCATCGCAACCCTAACCCTAGCTCGGGGTGCCGTACCCATCGCAACCCTAACCCTAGCTCGGGGTGCCCTACCCATAGTAACCCTAACCATAGCTCCAAGAGCCGTATCCATAGCAACCCTAACCCTAGCTCCAAGAGCCCTACCCATTCGAACAATAACCCTAGCTCGGGGTGCCGTACCCACAGCAACCCTAACCCTAGCTCGGGGTGCCCTACCCATAGCAACCCTAACCCTAGCTCGGGGTGCCCTACCCATAGCAACCCTAACCCTAGCTCGGGGTGCCCTACCCATCTCAACCCTAACCCTACCTCGGGTTGCCCTACCCATAGCAACCCTAACCCTAGCTTGGGGTGCCCTACCCATAGCAACCCTAACCCTAGCTTGGGGAGCCCTACCCATAGCAACCCTAACCCTAGCTTGGGGAGCCCTACCCATAGCAACCCTAACCCTAGCTCCAAGAGCCGTATCCATAGCAACTCTAACCCTAGCTCCCAGAGCCCTACCCATACCAACAATAACCCTAGCTCGGGGTGCCGTACCCACAGCAACCCTAACCCTAGCTCGGAGTGCCCTACCCATCTCAACCCTAACCCTACCTCGGGTTGCCGTACCCATAGCAACCCTAACCCTAGCTCGGGGTGCCCTACCCATAGCAACCCTAACCCTAGCTTGGGGAGCCCTACCCATAGCAACCCTAACCCTAGCTCCAAGAGCCGTATCCATAGCAACCCTAACCCTAGCTCCCAGAGCCGTATCCATAGCAACCCTAACCCTAGCTCGGGGTGCCGTACCCTTAGCAACCCTAACCCTAGCTCGGGGTGCCTTACCCACTGGATCCCGAACCCTAGCTTGGAGTGCCCTACCCATAGCAATCCTAACCCTAGCTCGGGGTACCATACCCATAGCAACCCTAACCCTTGCTCGATGTACCCTACCCATAGCAACCCTAACCCTAGCTCGGGGTGCCCTACCCATAGCAACCCTAACCCTAGCTCGGGGTGCCCTACCCATAGCAACCCTAACCCTAGCTCGGGGTGCCCTGCCCATCGGAATACTAACCCAAGCTCGGGGTGCCCTGCCCATAGCAACCCTAACCCTAGCTCGGGGTGCCCTACCCATTGGAACCCTAACCCTAGCTCGGGGTGCCCTACCCATAGGAACCCTAACCCTAGCTCGGGGTGCCCTACCCATTGGAACCCTAACCCTAGCTCGGGGTGCCCTACCCATTGGAACCCTAACCCTAGCTCGGGGTGCCCTACCCATAGCAACCCCAACACTAGCTCGGGGTGCCCTACCCATCGCAACCCTAACCCTAGCTCGGGGTGCCCTACCCATCGGAACCCTAACCCTAGCTCAGGGAGCCCTACCCATAGTAACCCTAACCCTAGCTCCAAGAGCCGTATCCATAGCAACCGTAACCCTAGCTCCAAGAGCCCTACCCATTCGAACAATAAACCTAGCTCGGGGTGCCGTACCCACAGCAACCCTAAGCCTAGCTCGGGGTGCCCTACCCATCGCAACCCTAACCCTACCTCGGGTTGCCCTGCCCATCGGAACCCTAACCCTAGCTCGGGATGCCCTACCCATAGCAACCCTAACCCTAGCTCCAAGAGCCGTATCCATAGCAACCCTAACCCTAGCTTGGGGAGCCCTACCCATAGCAACCCTAACCCTAGCTCCAAGAGCCGTATCCATAGCAACCCTAACCCTAGCTCCCAGAGCCGTATCCATAGCAACCCTAACCCTAGCTCCAAGAGCTCTACCCATTCGAACCCTAACCCTAGCTCGGAGTGCCCTACCCATCGCAACCCTAACCCTAGCTCGGAGTGCCCTACCCATCGCAACCCTAACCCTAGCTCGGGGTGCCCTACCCATCGCAACCCTAACCCTAGCTCCAAGGGCCGTATCCATAGCAACCCTAACCCTAGCTCCAAGAGCTCTACCCATTCGAACCCTAACCCTAGCTCAGGGAGCCCTACCCATAGTAACTCTAACCCTAGCTCCAAGAGCCGTATCCATAGCAACCCTAACCCTAGTTCCAAGAGCCCTACCCATTCGAACAATATCCCTAGCTCGGGGTGCCGTACCCATAGCAACCATAACCCTAGCTCGGAGTGCCCTACCCACTGGAACCGTAACCCTAGCTCGGGGTGCCCTACCCATTGGAATCCTAACCCAAGCTCCAGGTGCCCTACCCATAGCAACCCTAACCCTAGCTCGGGGTGCCCTACCCATAGCAACCCTAACCCCAGCTCGGGGAGCCGTATGCATAGCAACCCTAACCCTAGCTCCAAGAGGTCTACCCATTCGAACCCTAACCCTAGCTCGGGGTGCCCTACCCACTGGAACTCTAACCCTAGTTCAGAGGGCCCTACCCATAGCAACCCTAAACCTAGCTCGGTGTGCCCTACCCATAGCAACCCTAAGCCTAGCTAGGGGTGCCCTACCCATTGGAATCCTAACCGAAGCTCGAGGTGCCCTACCCATAGCAACCCTAACCCCAGCTCGGGGTGCCCTACCTATTGGAACCCTAACCCTAGCTCGGTGTGCCCTACCCATAGCAACCCTCACCCTAGCTCCAAGAGCCCTACCCATAGCAACCCTCACCCTAGCTCCAAGAGTCCTACCCATAGCAACCCTCACCCTAGCTCGGGGTGCCCTACCCATAGCAACCCTCACCCTAGCTCGGGGTGCCCTACCTATTGGAACCCTAACCCTAGCTCGGAGTGCCCTACCCATAGCAACCCTAACCCTAGCTCCAAGAGCTCTACCCATTCGAACCCTAACCCTAGCTCGGGGTGCCCTACCCATCGCAACCCTAACCCTAGCTCGGGGTGCCGTACCCATCGCAACCCTAACCCTAGCTCGGGGTGCCGTACCCATCGCAACCCTAACCCTAGCCAAGAGCCGTATCCATCGCAACCCTAACCCTAGCTCCAAGAGCTCTACCCATTCGAACCCTAACCCTAGCTCGGGGTGCCCTACCCATCGCAACCCTAACCCTAGCTCGGGGAGCCCTACCCATCGCAACCCTAACCCTAGCTCGGGGAGCCCTACCCATCGCAACCCTAACCCTAGCTCGGGGAGCCCTACCCATCGCAACCCTAACCCTAGCTCCCAGAGCTCTACCCATTCGAACCCTAACCCTAGCTCGGGGTGCCCTACCCATAGCAACCCTAATCCTAGCTCCAAGAGCCGTATCCATAGCAACCCTAACCCTAGCTCCAAGAGCTCTACCCATTCGAACCCTAACCCTAGTTCGGGGTGCCCTACCCATCGCAACCCTAACCCTAGCTCCAAGAGCCGTATCCATCGCAACCCTAACCCTAGCTCCAAGAGCTCTACCCACCGCACCCCGAACCCTAGCTCGGGGCGCCCTACCCACCGCACCCCGAACCCTAGCTCGGGGCGCCCTACCCACCGCACCCCGAACCCTAGCTCCAAGAGCCGTAGCCATTGGAACCCTACCTCAGGGTGCCCTACCCACTGGAACCCTAACCCTGGCTCGGGGGGGGGGGCAGTATTTGTTAGATCCATACCCTGAAGTCCAGGAGCCCTACCCTTTGGGCCCCTAACCCCAAGCTCCAGGAGCCCTACCCTTTGGGCCCCTAACCCCAAGCTCCAGGAGCCCTACCCTTTGGGCCCCTAACCCCAAGCTCCAGGAGCCCTACCCTTTGGGCCCCTAACCCCAAGGTCCAGGAGCCCTACCCTTTGGGCCCCTAACCCCAAGCTCCAAGAGCCCTACCCTTTGGGCCCCTAACCCCAAGCTCCAAGAGCCCTACCCTTTGGGCCCCTAACCCCAAGCTCCAAGAGCCCTACCCTTTGGGCCCCTAACCCCAAGCTCCAAGAGCCCTACCCTTTGGGCCCCTAACCCTAGGTCCAAGTGGGCTACCCATACGAACCCTAACCCTAGCTCGGGGTGCCCTACCCATACGAACCCTAACCCTAGCTCGGGTTGCCCTACCCATCGCAACCCTAACCCTAGCTCGGGGCGCCCTACCCACCGCACCCCGAACCCTAGCTCGGGGCGCCCTACCCACCGCACCGAACCTGGCTCGGGCGCCTACCCACCGCACGAACCCTAGCTCGGGGCGCCCTACCCACCGCACCCCGAACCCTAGCTCGGGGCGCCCTACCCACCGCACCCCGAACCCTAGCTCGGGGCGCCCTACCCACCGCACCCCGAACCCTAGCTCGGGGCGCCCTACCCACCGCACCCCGAACCCTAGCTCGGGCGCCTACCACCGCACCCCGAACCCTAGCTCGGGGCGCCCTACCCATAGCAACCGTAACCCTAACTCCAAGAGCCCTACCCATTGGAACCCTACCTCAGGGTGCCCTACCCACTGGAACCCTAACCCTGGCTCGGGAGGGGGGGCAGTATTTGTTAGATCCATACCCCGAAGTCCAGGAGCCCTACCCTTAGGGCCCCTAACCCCAAGCTCCAGGAGCCCTACCCTTTGGGCCCCTAACCCCAAGCTCCAGGAGCCCTACCCTTTGGGCCCCTAACCCTAGGTCCAAATGGGCTACCCATACGAACCCAACCTTCTCTACAGCTCACAAACAACCCACTACCACACCCAGTCTGTCCCCAGGCAGCTTTATTTTACCAACATAGGCAAAATTATCCAAGCCATTTCCTCAGTCCATCCTGAGGATTTCCTATTTACCTCTCAGCCCTTCGTGCTTCAGGGCTTCCTGCTGGAATCTGCATTCTGTTCACTAAGCAGTAGCAGCCAGGTCAAGCCTTTATTCCCAGCAGGCTACCAGTGTCTTCTCTCCTAGGGACCTTCCCTTTCCTGCAAACACACTAACTCCCACTCACACTGTAGGCCCAGGTGCCCCCTCTTAAACCTAAACAGGGTCAGCTGACCAGCCACAGGTGTGCTGCTTCTTCTTAAATGGTAGAGACTATCACACACTCCCATGAAGAAAATCAGCTTACTACTTCAGTCCCATGCAATTCCCCAGTCAGGGCTCATTTGATTGTACAATTTCATTCCACGTTTGGTATGAATGAAGCTTTGAATTATGGAAGAAAAAGTTTCAAAACATTCATGAAAAATAAATTAGTTTTTACCCTGCACAATTTTCCTTCTCTGAAAAATGAGGAAAAGAAAAAGGGGTGGGGAAGGAGTAGGAGAAGGGAAATGTGAAAATTGTTGTTTTGGCAGTTTGTCAAAACAAGGAAAACTTTTATTTTTAAAGTTTTGGCAGTAAAGTTTTGAATTTTGTTGTTGAAAGTAATATCACTATTGTTTCTATGAAAAAATATTAGAAACATTTCAGCTAGCTCTATTATAAATTATAATTCATGGTGATGAGAAGAACAGCTTCTTGAAGAAAAAAGGAAATGGCACAATATGGCCTTCTAGGTTATATAAACAGTATGAACTTTTCCGAAAAATTGTTAAATCATATAAGATTTGGTTTATATAGTATAAATCATATACTGATCTCTTCCTATTGAGTGAGGCTTCCAACAATTTAGCAGCATGGATTTTTTTGCTTCTTAGCAAACAAGAGTCTATGGTCTGTTACACTTAAGTGAAGTTGTGCATGCAAATTACTCTGATGTTTCTAGTAATCCGAATTTAGAATAAATCTTTAAGAACACTGAATTCTCTGCCTAATTTAACTTAAGTAAACTGAAGGCACTCATAGAAAGCTTATCAATTAATTAACATTTGAGACTATAAAGACATAAACCACTTTAAAATTAAAAGCACTTCACAAAGGTTAGTATCATTATCCCCACTTTATAGATGGGGAAACTGAGGCACAGAGTGGCGACGTGACTTGTCCAAGATCACCTTGACCAGTGGCAGAGCCAGGAACAGAGTCAATGTGCCCTGAGTCCCAGTCTACTACTCTAAGCGCTAGTCCACAAGTTATTCATCTGTTAGTCTTTAAGGTGCCACCAGACTCCTCATTGTTTTGTGGATACAGACTAACATGGCTACCCCTCTGATTCATCACATATTTAGAACAAAGACAATGTAGAGTCTAAAACTGGGCAACAAGCATGAGTACCTGGGTTCTAATTCCTAGGTCACTATGGTGAAATCCAGTCCATCAACATACTGGTGGGTATTTGGGTACTATACTGGTGGAGGTGAAATTCACTACCTTTCCAAACCCAAGGCTGCCACATAGCCCCACCACAACAACTATTACAGCCTACAAGCACTGCATGGGTCACTGGGGCCACTGGATTCATATACATGGGTATCCACATAACCATTCCTGTACATGTCGTAACCTAAACTACCCACAGCCTGCCTCCTTCTGCACTAGCCCTGCCTATGCCAGTTTGGAGGTCAGCTATATAGTGCACAGGAGGCATGCAGGCACTCATGCACGACAGCTCTGCCAGTCACCCCTTGGCACAACCATTGTAAGCACTAAGTGATTCAGAGGCCCCTGTGCTGCACGACCACAGGCAAATAACATAAGCTCCATATGCCTTGGTCTCCCCATGTGTAAAACAGATATTACTAGCTCTACCTGTCAGAGGTGTTCTGAAGCGTCATTATTTAATTTTTGCAAAGAAGATTAAGAATGATCCTTGCATGAAAGGGGTGATATGCTATTACCATCCACAGCACAGGACACGTCCATTCCCATACCTGAGAAATGATTGAACATCAGGCCACGGTGCCCCGAGAGAGCTGGAGTAAAGGGATGCAAAGGGTACCCAATGCAAGTCAGTTAGGCACAGACCCTCAAAGATATTCAGGTGTCTAACTCCCAATGATTTCAGTTGGGGGGGGCGGGGCAGATGCCCATATTTGAGTATCTGGGTCTCACTGTCTGTGGATTAGAAATACCTTTATGGGTGAAACTCACTCCCATGGACAGAGAGTCATCACAAGCCTTATGCATTCCTTAAATCTCATGTCAGACCTCAAAATAGATTTTAAGTAAGACTTAGGTAATACATAGCCTTGTGCCATGTCTCTGTGCAGGAGTGAGTCTCTCTATGAGAATTAATGGTATGGTGTCTCGCACTATTTATTTAAAAAAAAAATCTGTATAATGAAGGGATTTTGGTCCTAATAGGAAGTGATTGGAGCCACTAATTGTCTTTCACTATTAATAGTGAAGGACAATTAATGGCTCCAATCACTTCCTATTAGGACCAAAATCCCTTCATTATACAGATTTTTTTTTTTATTTCACCAGGGAAATTTAAACAGGGAGCTACAGATTTAAAAAGAAACTGTCTTTATCTTTGTTAGACTGACTCAAGCATTGCAATGTTATTGTTAACAGTTTCCTTGAATTTATACTACGAATCATCTGCGACGTACAACATATGCCTTCATCAAGTGGATCAGCAGCACTCCAGAGTTATTGCTTTGGAAAGGGTAATTAAAAATACAGCTGTGTTCTCTAACCCAGCTTTTGCCCTACTCTCCCGGTTGTAATTTTCCTGGTTCATATCTATTTCTGATTCATTACGGACCTTTCAATCAAAGAAGAAAGGTGCACATCGAGACACTAGTTGAAGGAAGGGTAAATAAGGGTCAGCAAGCTGTACATTTTAAAAGCTTAGATTTAAAAATGTTTCCAAGGAAGCTTGAGTGTTGCTTTGATACCAGATAGAATTTTTCTTATCAAATTCAGCTCTTTGATGAGGTGGGTCTTCCAATGAAAAGTGACAGTAGGGAATATTTGATGAAGAGCCTGGACTATCCCTGAATGTCAGAAATCACATGATACATATTCAACAACATATCACAAATGATTGCTTCAATATACATTTAAAAATATATATATTCATGTCTCATTAACACCTTTAGGGGTATATTCATCCTAAATTACACAGACCCTAACATCGTATGTCTATTATAATTTAATGACAAGGTGCCATGCATTTTAGTGTTTAAATTATCTCCGTTTGGTTTAATGGAGATGATCCATTACTAAGTTGACATGTTACAGAAATTCATTATTATCCACTTTCATTTCATATTTTCCCTTAAATGGTATTGGAAATTGAGCCCCCCTCTATATCCTATAAGAATTAGGCTGAGGCATATAGATCCCATCTGTAAGGATGTTATCTCTCTAGGTTTGCACCAAACTGAGAGCCAGATCTAGGCTGGTTCAATGGGTGACCTTAGGAAAGCCCCTTAATGGCTCTCTGCCTCAGTTTCCACATGAATACAGGGAAACCCATGTTTCCAAAGTATCCTATACATAAACAATATTGTATTTTTAAGAAGGGAAATGGTCGTTTTAGCTTTCAAACTCGCAATTTCATTTTTGCCCCTCAAACTAATGCTCCCAGCTATGTCTAGCAGATATGAGCTAGGAGATCATCGAATGTATTACATAAAAGTTATTATTTCCACCGAAAAGCACTACCGTCACAAATAGCATTAATTTGCAATAACCCATGATAACATGCACGTGTTGACCCAGAAAAAAGCTGAAAATAATTGTCACTCCTGTGACTACTTCACATGTTTTATGCTCTTTAGATGTAATCGAAAGAGTAATATTTTTGCTGAATGTACATCAGTGTTATACTTATGCATAAAAGATAAAGTCAAAGTATTTTCTGATTGGAGTGCACTTCAAATTCAATCTCTCAATATAGAGGCTTTTATGCTCCTCTTGAGGACAAGTGAATTAATCTGAGGCTTCGATGTGTTGGTACTGTACATGTAGCCAATATAAAACAGGTGAGGTGGAAAATAATTCACCTCTTCTAAGGTTATGGAAAGAGAATTTGAATGGTCTCAATTGTTTCTGGATGTGTAAAGCCTCAGTTCTGTAACAGAGAAATATAGTCTCGGTTACTCTAAAATGACTTTAAACCACAGCAGAATCCTAATAACTGTAGCAGAGATATGCAATGTCATTTCCCAGTTTCAGACTGTCAGTCCAAAAGCAGTACTGATGTAGATAAATTCAGTTCCAGCACAGCAGCATCCTCTGAAAAAGTTCCTGGGTTCGGTCACCTATAGAGTAAATGACCAAAACAGAGCATGACCCTGAGTGTGTCAATTCAACTGGTGTCTGATGGCCAAGGTTAACTTTTTGCGTTCATCCCACCATCAATGAGAAGCTCATTACATTCAGCACAATATCATAGTAAACCTTCACTTTCAGACATTATTGAGTCGAGCAGGTAGTCCTTGAAGTCCTCTTCATGTTGTGAGAGCTATTTGGGTGGAAGGACCCCACTCTGCATGTGATGCTGGGAGATAGGGTGACCAGACAGCAAGTGTGAAAAATCGGGACAGGGAATAGGCACCCATATAAGAAAAAGCCCTGAATCTCGAGACTGTCCCTATAAAATCGGGACATCTGGTCACCCTCCTGGGAGATGACAATAGCCTGTCTTCACTGTCCACGACTACCAACATTTTAGAGATGAATAAGCGAAGTCAACAAACAATTCCATAGCTGTAGAGTGAAGAAGGCCCTTATTCAGAGAAGCTATTTACAGCTGACTACAGCCTGCTTTTGGAAGATGTGCATACACTATCACTAAGCAATTTTTCCCTTCAAAGGATAAAAATACAGGCCAACTTTAAGGTTTAAGGCAGAATCATGGGGAAGGTTTGCTTTATGTGTTGTTGAAGTTTCTCAATCCAAACAAATGAAATTTTAGCCTAGTTGGAATAAATCATGCTAGGATCTAGACTTGGGGGTTGGGACCCTTTAGGGGGTCACAAGGTTATCACATGGGGGGTCACAAGATGTCAGCCTCCACTCAAATCGTGCTTTGCCTCCAGCATTTATAATGGTATTAAATAAATTTTAAAAAGTGTTTTTAATTTATTAGGGGAGTTGCACTCAGAGGCTTGCTATGTGAAAGGGGTCACCAATACAAAAGTTTGAGAACCACTGCTCTAGACAAACGTCCTCCAAATATGAGCCAAGTCCCTAGCAAACAAACCCAAAACACTGAATTCCCTTCCAAAAATGTGCATTAGATATAATGTTTCAGTTCAAGGCCATCTGAAAATACTGTGCATGTGTTCACTGCCCTCTACAGGATGGAGTATGAAGTGTTCTACTGTATACATGTGGAAACGCAAGTAACTGGGTAGTCTGTGATTCTGGAGCAGGAGTACCTTGAGTTGAAGCCTGTCTCAGTGCTACCTACCAGGTCTGGCTTCAGCCTAGTCACTAGCCTCAGTTTCCCTTCATTCAGGGTCCAGTCACCTGCCCAGAATCTACACCATGTGTGAGGTGCAGGCCTGTCTCTCCAGTGCATGAAGGACACACCACCATTCCCAGAGTCTTTAAGACCCTTTTTCCAGGACACCGTTTTGTGTTCCTTGATGAGTTTTATTTGAATTAATAAAACTCATCATCAATATAGGCTGTCAGTATTCAGTATTTCACTTTGCTCCCTGCCCCCGATCTAGCTCTTTACTCCAGGGCTAGTCACAGGAGTCATCCTCTCTCCTACTGAACCCCCTCAGACCTGACCTCCTTCCCAATTGGGTCTGATAATCAACCACAGCTGGGTAGTCCCAAGTCATCTGGCCCTTAAAGGGGAAGGCTACCCTGTTACACAACCAGTGTGTGATTGGGAAGTTCAGAGCTGTGATGTTCCCAAATGTGAATTTCTAGATGGCCTATGATGTATTACAATATAAAGTTTTCTTAAACTTTAGTGTGCAAAAACTATATTAAGTATAGCAGGAGAGGGAAAAGTTAATGTGTCCCACAGCGTTGACTTCCTTATATAAAATGTACCCTGTCAGCTACTATGATTCACATTTCTATTAGCATTTCTATTGTAAGTAGAGCTGCCAACAAGATGCAGTTTGTGAACATCTAGACTTCTTTGTAGTCATTTTTATTTGGTCTAGCAGGTTCAAAAAATATCCCATGTGGTTTCTGAAATGCCACAGAATCTGTGATAGTTGGTAAAAAGATCTAGCTAGTGAAGGAAGCCTACAGTATTTTTAGTATTTTTTTGCATAATAAACTTGAACTTTATGACCTTATTTTCTGCAGTCATGGATGATTCACTATTTCCTACATTGACTTTAGAACTTAAGCATTTCTCTATGTGATACACCTGCACTAATCATTTGCTTTCTTGACCACAAGGCAAGGTTATTCAAAGTCAAACAGAGACAAAAGAAAAGCAAAGGCCTAAACTATTTAAACACAAGCTTCCAAAAAACATATGTGGGAACCATGAAAAGAAAAAGAAAAAGAGGTTCTTCACTTAGATAGCCAGAGATTTTGCAACATTACATGATGATGCACAAAGCACGTAAGTTAAAAATTACCCAAAACCACATGCACCATTTAAACAATGAATGTCATGATTCTGCTAACATGTAAGAACATACATAACCCCATTAAAGCTAACAGGGGTACTCGTAGTGCATAAAGTTAAGCAAAGAAAAAGGTTTTCTATGATCAGGGCCTAAACTAAAGGCTGAAAAGGGACTTACTGGAGCATATGGCCTTGAGAGACTTCTGCTCTGGGGTCAATATCACTCGGAACATTCCACTTCTAGCTGTAAAGCAAGCCAAAAATGTTCAATTATGTTTTTTTATAATTCTGGGCCATTTTTTTCAGCCAGTTCTAGTATTTAACATCAATACATGTGGACAAAATTAAGCAAGTGTACAGGTAGCTGATGCATGAGTGTGTGAATAGGAATGGCGTGACATGATGAGATAGACTGGATACCTTTCCTGCAAGCTGTCACACTTTCTGACTTTGATGCTCTGACCATGCCTCCTTTCCCATCACCACAGCCCCTACGCCAGGCATCAACTACGGCGTGTCCCTATGCCACCCAAGGATTCCCCTGCATTGGCGGGAGTCCTCCACCAGCAATTAGTTATGAAGCAATACTTTATGGCTAGCATACTTTGAAACACAGTGAATAACCTCATTTGCTTTTGTAATACATTGAAGTTAACTGTGACATAAGATAAAATGATGATTTACTTAATCTAAACAAATATTAAGTCTTTCCTAATGGAGATGGATGAGAGTAAAATGGACATCCTGACTATTTGTGGTTATTAAAGATAAGATGACATGTTTTGCTAGAACAGGTGTATTAACACCAGTGTCGTAGACAAATATAAAAATAAAATAGTTCACATCTAATCACGGCAAACATGCACAGATTTATTCCTTATATGCCAGTTCATAGGGTCATTCGACACTTTATTCAGATTATTAGGAGTGGATGCTCCAGTTTCTTTAGCTGTTCCTGAAGTAGACTTGCTCTGAGTATGGTCTATTTACTTTAATCTTTAACCAGTGAGATGACTAGAGGATTAACTGAGTATATTAAGCACTGCTTTATTAAATAAAATGTAATCTCTACATAATTCACACATTTGTAGCTGCGTCACACATATGCTAGATCAAATAAAATAAAATGAAATAAAATTAAGACATTTCAAATCTCACGAATCTACAGGGACTGGAAAATAATTTCCTTCCATCTATTCCTACCATAGGATGGTACAAATGACCCAAAGTACAATGGGTGTTTCTTCCCCACTCTCTACTTTTTTTCTGAAGTTCTCAGCCACTGCTGGAAGAACAATACCCTATTAGAAGCACTCGCCTCTGGTGAAGTTCCTTTCTTTGTATTAGATATGAAACCTGAGATCTTAAGTGAGCCTTAACTGGTGCGTATGAGGGCCACCATCTTAGCCAACATGTCAGGGACTAAGGCACTACTAGAGCTGGAAGCGTATGCCTCCACAAGCACTGGTCAATAGCTCAGCGGTTAGGGCATTCACTGAGGTTATAGGAGACCTAGTTTCACATTCCTGCTCTAACTCTGCTGAATGCCCTAATCTCTGGAGTTGGACTCTCATTTCTCTCTGTCTCTCTCTCTCTCTCACACACACACACACACACACACACACACACACACACCATTTCAAACACAAATTATCAAAACCTCAACATATTTTGTGACATAGAATTCTTATTTTCTCACCAACCCTCTTCTTTCTCTCTCTCCAGCTTGAGTTAAAGAGTCAGGCTCCATAACAAAGGTTGTAACCGATTCATTTCCTCTGTGGACTGGGAAACCCTAGCTCATGCTGACCACTGGGTTATACAGGAGCCTTGTGCTGGCTGTCTACATAGGGCAGAATTTCACTCAAAGAGGAAAAGGTATTACGAGGTGTGATTTTCAGAAGTACCAATAGTATTTGTGCTCCCAACTCATGCGGGTGTATTGTAAAACCCTACCATTTATTTTTATAGTTTTAATGGGTTCAGGAGATGCCTTAAAAAGGTTAGTTAACAATAGTTTCCATACACTTATCTAAGATATTGTAACATTTTTCTATTTGTTTAGCAAATAGCTGAGGTATCTCAGAGACCGTAGTGTGATACCATTTCTCAGATTTTATTTTTAAATGGTGACCACTGAATATTAACTTGGTAATAAAACCAAAAGGAAAAAAAGGGGGGAAGATCTTATTCCTTGTCTTTATTTCCCAGGGGAAACTAGTATACAGAAGCAGTAAACAAAAATATAATATTTCTGCAGTGGTAACTCTTCCCAAGTTGCATTATTATTATTTAAGTTAAGCCTTACTTAATGTGCATTCTATGAAAAATAAAATGCTGAGAAATTGAATATGGTTCTTCGCTTTAGGAATTCATTTGCTGGTAAATGATTATTCTGTCAAGAATTATAACAGCATTTGGAGATATCAAAAGAAACTATTTACTTCCCTTTCTACATAGAAGATTTACAGCTTTAAGCTTGGCTTCACAAAGGGTTTATATAGTGCTTGTATAACTGATATGACCAGTACAGTTTAGAAATATACAGACCTAATATATTGAAGTACATTGTTTGCACATCTCTAAATATCAATGCACTGCAAAAGTCTTCAGCATGGGAAGTTTAGATTAGACATTAAAGGGACCCTAACTCTCTACATAATGGAACTTTTTACTTACATGGAGCCCAATAATGCATTCATCTACAGTCTTCATGAGATACATTAAAAAAAAAAGATGTCTTTGTAACTCAGTCTTCATGGATATTACAGGGTTTTAATCAAGAATTATACCAACTAATATTTTTCAATCTAAGAGTAATTAATGCCAGTCAGTTGCATGGGCAAGCATGATTTAAGGTATGGCTACTGTAAATAACAAATGACAGTTATTAATTGGTGAGCATATGATACAACAGTGAGTATATAAAAAACAATCAAGCCTCATAAAGAAGGGTTCATCTGAAACAAATGGCTATGCTGGCACTTAGGAGGAGAAAAACGTTTTAGGTGCAAATTCAGCAGATTTGGGCTGGAAGTCACAGAAAAAAACAAACAGAATCCCATCCTTTTTGGGGCAGGGGCTTCCCTATTGTTCTCTACCTGTACAGCGCCTAGCACCTTGGTCCATCACTGGGGCTTGTAGGTGCTACTGCAATACAAATAAATAAGGATTCATTTTTATGGTCATTTATCATGACTAGAAACAAACAGGGAGTTAGCAAAAAACAGAAGCTGATCTCTATGCTAAAATTTAATATATTTCCTCAAGGAATTACATAGGAAGGGCTTTGAAAAGCTTCATCATAACCATAAAGGTTTTGCTTAGTGATTAGTCCCTAGCAGTATGAAATGTAGGAAATGTTTCTGTTTATTTAAAAATAAGTGAAATTACTTAGAAATAAAAGTGGTGGGGAGAGGTGCACGCTGGTCATAGGTAACGGCCTACTTGAATTGCGGGATGATTGTCAAAAAATTGCAGCTGAGTTGCGGACAAGCCATGGAAAATTGCAGAAAAGCAATAACAGACCTTGTTATTTGCGGTAATAAAGTCCATTATTGCTTTTCCATGATTTTCCACTGTGAGCAGCCCGAAGCTGAGAGTGGGGGCCCAGGGCTGACAGCAGGAACACAGGCTAAGAGCAGGGGCTCCTGCTCTCAGCCTCGGTGTAGCCGGTGCCCCCACTGTCAGCCCCACACACAGCAGGTCTCCCACTGTCAAAACTGCAGCGAAAGCCTGATATTGCGGAATCTGCAGTTTCCGCAAACGTCACGTTAAGTAGGACCTTAGTCATAGGCTGTTGTTTTCATCTCTAACCGCAGGTAATATACCTTAGTGCTGTTAGTTCAGGATGCATATGCTACTAGAGTTGTGAACTCACTCTATAAAGATGGGAAATATTGTACAAAGCTAGGGTAAGCAAGAAACGAGTACTCAATATTCCTACAGAAGTCATGCAACTAGCACTGTTACAGCACCTTTTCTAGAAATAACCCAGCAAGTAATGGAAAATACCATACTAACATAGGCACAGTGATGGACCTGAAATAACCCCCTGAAAAATGTAGTGCCACTATAGATGACAAACTCATTTGGGGGCTGAAAAATAAAATAACGGAAGGAAATATTTTTCAGACATTCTTCTATTTGTGGACATAAACTTGCCACCACTTTTTAGTTACATAAATTAACAAAAAAAAAAGTCACTCCGTGAACCTGGAAAGATTTATAATAAGTGTTGAGTTGCAACAAATGCTATTCCAGAGACCGTGCAGTCAGGGCAGACATGACTAAAATGTGATCATCGTTCATTCAGACATATAACCAAACATATATAGTCTGCAAAGCTCCTAAGTGTTCAGTGATAAATTCCATGATCTTCTTTCTGCACATTTCAATTCTTGGTGATATTTCTCTCTCTCATGAGAAAGATTCTGATCTCAGTTATATTGTACCTGCATAAATCTGGAATAACTCCACTAAAGATAGGAAAATATTTTTCCATGTTTATTTACTTGCATTAAAAATCAGATCTCTTCAGCTCTATATTCACAACTGAGAGAGGAGGATTAGTCTTGTTCTTAAAGCACTGGATTGTGACTTGGGAAATCTGAGTTCAGTTTTTGTCTGTGCCATAGGTTTTGTGAGACTGTAGGCAAGCCATTTAATCTTTCTGTGCATCAGTTCCCCAGACTCTCTCTTACTTTGTCTATATTGGCCCTGATCCTGCAGGTATATGAATAGTTCCACTGAAGTCAATGGAAATATTCAGGTGCTTAAAAGCTAAGCATGCATACAAGTGATAGGAGGATCGGGAGCTTTAGACTGTAAATTCTTTGCGCAGTTAACATCTCTTACTATGTACTTCACCGTACACAATGGAGCCCACTCCTCAGTTGGGGTTTCCAGACCCGACTGCAGTGCAAATATCAGTATAGCTCTTCTGTGCAACTCAGTACAAATTATTTAATAAGTTATATCCATTTGCAAATTACCTTAAATTTCAGCCTATTTCCAATACACCTTCTGCCCACCCCAAAGGAACTATGGAGATAGGATGTGGAGCTGCACAAAACTTAGCACCTAGAATGGCAGAGCAGGTAGGGAGTGGGTGTCTGGGGTTGCAGGGATGGGTCTGGCTGGGGTGGGGGGTGCAGAGGGTTGATTTTGGATCTGTCAGGGGGGACTTGGGGCTATTACTGAGCCCCTCTCACCTTCTGTCCCACCACTGCACTTCCTGTACCAGCTGTCAACTACTGCTTTACCTTATCCAGCAGCAAGGGGAGAAGCCAGAAGGAAGGCAGGAAAAAACACACTGCTTAATTGCATGAAGCCAGGCTGTACAGTGAGATATAATGGCCAACAGGAAGAACTACAGCTCAGCCCTGTGCATGGCATTCCAGCTGAGATGCGGGGAGCATTGATAATTATAGCATCCATTGGTGCCAATGTGACAAGTTTCCGTTACCAGTCTGCCTGAGGCATCAGGTGATCAGGCCACAGGACCGTTTGGGGAGGAGATGACGAAACACACCAAGTGTCTAAGTTTTAAAGCTTTATTAATAAAATAACAGCAGAGCGTGCTGCAGGGGGAGGGGGTGTTCCCCACGTCACTCAGAGGAAGGAAGAAAGCGTTAGTGCCCCAAGCCCTAACCCCTTTCATACTCACACCTGCACTACCCCAGGCTAGCCAAGCCTGGGTGTAACGTAAGAAGATGGGGAGGGGTGGACAGCAGTTCTTGTCCTGGGCCCAGGTCGTCTGTGGTCCGCTGTGATCTCCGAGGTGCTTCAGCTTTTAGGAGAGTTTTAAGTCCTGGGTTTCTTTGGGGGTGTTCTGTTCAGGAACCTCTGCTCCTGCTGCTCTTTGTACCAGTCCAAACCGGCTTTCTGTGGTCTCCACAACTTTCCCAAAACACACCAGCTAGACTTTGTTGTTCTCTTTGTTTTCCTCAGGGCTGGCCCTCACTTGTCTCGCTCGTTATGGGCTGCCTCTGCAGGTCTGTTCAGCTGCATCTTCCTTTCTCACGGCTGGTCGGTGGATTCCAGGCCCCCGTCTTTCTCGGCAGCCAGCCAAGCACTGACTGTGAGCTGCGGCCTTGGGGCTGGAGTCGGTGCCTTATCTTCTGAGTGAGCAAGCTGGAGCATCGAATTAACCCGTTCTCTGCTATCTTCCTCCTTCCCCCTCTGGCCTCTGCAACCTGCAAAGGAATCTTCCATTCCACACTCACACCTTTAACCCTTCCCCCAAATGCCTTGCGATGCTTGCAACAGCCTTAGCAATATACAGTGCTAATCTGCCTCCACAGGGGGATCTATGGGAGGGAGGGGGCTGATGAGGTGTGACATCAACATTCAAGCTTGTACACTTTAGTAGTTGTGACACAGTGCATTTTAAAGTAAGATGCGGGAGTATTTGTGCCACAAATGGTATGTTCTATATTAGACGGGACGTTGGGTCTGCCAAGCCTCAGTTCAGTGCCCAGTCGGCCACATTGCCTCATATCACACATAAGTTGGGTACGCTACATACTGAAGCAAGGAACAGGCTTTTCAAAACCCCTGGAAACCCCAACACAGAAGCAATTAAGTGAGCACGATAATAATGAGTGTGCCCTTCGCAACTAGCATCCTATCCACACCCATGTAATTACTTCATTTGAATGTAATTGGAGAAAGGTCATTTCAACCTCAGTATCCAACCAATATATTTGCAGCACCCTAATCTTTCTCGAGATGATGTCTTAAGCAAGGTCAGTGTGACCCCTGAAGTCACCTCTCCCTAAGAGATTCAGATTCACTGTGGCTCTCTCATTCCTTTGTACTGACTATAGGCTCAACTCCTCAGTGGAAAGACTCCAAATGCCTTGAATGTGAATTAGATAAGGCGGTGAGTAAAGATCATCCAATCAGGGAACAGAAAGTGCTGTATCAAATACTTTCAGTGGCCTGGATGTGGTCAAGCCATGGAGTAAAAAAAAACATTGAGTAAATCACTGGAATTAATGTGAGGAATTTGTGATCTGTTTCAGGATATTCTCTGAGCAGAAAAAAAGTGGCTACATTCATCAAGTAAATTAATCAATGCTATTTATTTGCTTCTCTCTAACTGAAACCAATGCAGTGCTATGGATTTACCTTAGTATAAGCAGAATTTATTGGTGCAATGCTATTATAGCTACCTTTCATCATCTTAAACTGTTCTTTAATTTAAAAGCTTCCGTAAGGTAGTTAGGTTAGGTGAAAAATAACAAAATATTAACTAAATAATTTATTCACATCTAACATCATTTGACAAATACTGTTCAATCTGTTCTTTCTCCAATAAAAGGACTTTGGGTTTCTATGAACGTGTTTATCTGAGGATCTCAAACAAATAATTAAGCTTACAAATCTCTCTAGAGTGGGTAAGGATTGTTATTCCTAAACTGAGACACAGGGAGTCTAAATGGAGGTGTCCATGGCCGTGGTGCTGGAACTAGCCATATCTCCTGGCTTGAAGTAGTAATAACACACACCAAATACATGGTTTCCATCATTACCACCCCGGTCCATGGTGAATAAGCCAATCAGCTGCAAAGGCAAAAATAGAATCTAAAGCACTAGTTCTGTCAGGTGCAAAAGTAAAGGCACATATTTAACAGGGCTCTGGATGGTACAATCAATTGCAAGCTCAGGAGTCTGGATTTCTAACTACTAGATGAATTATTTTCTCTAAATATTCAGAATATTGGCTTATCCTGTGTTTACTTTTAGAAATTGTTAGTTGGAGATGAACAAAGAATTATTAACTATTCACAGAGTGTTTTTTTCTTTGTTTCTCAGTTTCTGGCAGCTGATTGGCCATCGGATAGGGCCAAGGGGGTTACTGTTTGACAGTGTTTAGATTTATCAGCCCTTGCTACCTTGTGACTTCAGGTGACTGATATTGCTTGCAATCTGTGAAATCTTTGTTGAGACAGACACTGGTGAAGTGAGCCCTACATGCCACACAAACCTAAAAGCCCAAAGGAAATAATTTGATTGGTCTACCCTGGCATCCACACACTTACCTACAACATACTTGTCTTCTGAAATCAGACGTCAACCCTGATTTTATTTTTAATAGCAGATAGGCTCCCCCTCAGCATGTCTTTAATTAAATAAAATAGGTGAATATCTAATTAGTGATTTAGGCCCAATTTATCATCAGACACCTCCAATTAGAGGCAGAACTTCAAAAGTTACTGAGCACTCACAGTTAACTTAAACGAGGGGGGTGATGAGTAATTCTTAAAAATGAGGTTTCGGAGTGAAATTCTGGCTCCATTCCTCAGTGGCAAAATTCCCACTGACTTCATTGGGGCCAGGATTTCACCTCCAGTGTCTAAAGCTGGCCAACCAAAAAAATGGCAAAATCAATGACACTATTGAACATTTTGGCCCTAATGCTCATTCATGCTCAGTCAGTTTTTTCCCCAGGTGTTTGGCTGGCTGGATATTCCTTTTTCAATTCCTGCTGTAGCATTTTGATTATTTTTTTTCCATTTGGCTTTTCATCTCAAAATGATTTTTCTTCCTTTTCGGGGAATCTTCAGGGAGATTAAAGCATTTTTTAATTCTAACTGGGTGATTCAAAAATTAAATCAGCTGCCACTGAATCCCCACAACCATAACTTACTTTTGATGAAAGCTTCATAAGACAACAAAAGCGCACAGATTCTTTTCTCTGCCACAAGGAACAGTAGCAACTTCTGAAGGAAAACTGTAGCAAGGAGTGTTTTTCATTTGAGCCACATGGCAATGACAACACTGTGATATAAAAATTGTTCAGCAAACAGCACAGAGGAAAATTTGAGTTCCAGGATAATATTAGAATTCCAGCTAGCTCAAGTACGGTAATGTGGGTCGCATATACAGTACGTGTCAAATGGTTTGGAAACCATGCATTGCCGGATCCTCAACTCCATTGACTTTTACAGTTTTGCAGATCTGCACCAGCTTAGATCTGACCTGTTCTGTGCAGCCCTCTTATAGCGAAGTATTGTTGTTGTCATCCGTCCCCCCACCACACACACACACACACCCACCACATCACACTATTAGCAGAGTTGTACTGTACCAAGAGAACCTACCTGACAAAAAATCTTCTCCCTATCTCCCCTGAAATGGTGGCAGGGCCGCCCTTCAACCCCTCTTCTTATGAGCTCATTTTGAGACAACAGGGCCTGATTCTTGCCTTGCACTTTGTGTAGCCATTTTACACCTGAGCAAAATAAGTACAAAGTGACTGTATAAATGCCATCTTTTTAATTTATTGGTGTATTGCACCCACTTTGTATAGATATAAAGTGACTACATAAGTTGCAAAGTAATGAAGAATCAGACCACATATCTTCACTCTCAGGTGGTGGGAGCTGTGGAACTGCTCCAGCTCAGGAATTTCTCCTTATCTTGCCCCACCATTACCTTGCAATGTAACACTCGGGCGGGGGGAGGAGGGGTGATGTAAGATACGCAACTTCAGCTATGAGAATAGCATAGCTGAAGTCGAGATATCTTATTTCGACTTACCTCCCGTCCTCACGGCATGGGATCAACGGCCGCGGCTCCCCCGTTGATTCCACTTCTGCCTCTCGCCCTGGTGGAGTTCCAGAGTCGACAGGGAGCATGGCTGGGATCGATTTATCACATCTAGACGGGACACAATAAATCTATCCCCAATAGATCGATCACTACTGCCGATCTGGCGGGTATTGTGGCTGTACCCTAAGTGATAACTGCTGCCTCCCAAGGCAAATCAGCACAGGAAAAACCTCTTACAGTGAAGAAAAATTCCTGTATAAACTGGGTTTCACTATCACTGAGCTTACTATGGGGTAAACCCTCATGGCAGTGCTCAGGCAGAGTGGTGAAACACACATTTCCCCCATAAGCTGTAGCAGCCTTCCCTGACCACTACATGGCCCTGTCACAAGGCAGAAGACTGGGATATCCAACAATTCTTCAAGGGGGCCATTCCTGACTGCACGGGAAGATTTATGCCTAAAAACAGGTTCCACAATACTGCCCAAATAGCATACTGATAACCCATAAGACTGCATAGAAATATTCCTTGCCTCACATCCTTGAATCAGCCATCGATCTTTTGGATAGCAGTGGTCCATGTGGACAACATATCATCCACCAGAATTCACCTCTGGAACTCAAATATTGTCTTAAAATGTTTAGCTTCCCTGGCTACAGTAGTCCTCTCCAATGTCCTAGCTATTTCTAGCCCTCATTTGAGCTGCCTGATCCCATAGCTTTTTGCCTGCAGTGTACTATGATACCTTCTGTCTTTGGAGCTCTCCACTCTTCCTAAAATGTTCTCAGTTGGGTGCACACTCTAACTGCTGGTCTGGGCTGCTGCTCTCCCCTTCTCCCTTGTGTATCTGAAACTCATTCAAAGATCTCAGACTTCAGCTCCTGAGTTTGGCATCTGGAGAGTTAATTTTAAAGATTGAAGCAGTAAATTCAGCTGCAGGCAAGCTGTGTGTGACTAGTAGCATCGCCATTCATTTCTAAATCCCTGTTTCTCTACGCTCACAGGAATTAAGTATGAGAAATATGAGCACAATGAATCATTTATGGTGTTTCCCTTCTGTGATAAATTGTTGTTCCCAGCCATGGGATCAGAATGGCCATTTCAGTTTGTTTCTGTTTTGAGATAACAGGATCAGGTCAATATAGGTGCAAACTTTCGCCTATCCCCTCAGGAGGGCAGGATAGTCAGAGCAGTGTTGGCTAACTATAGCTCCTGTCATTCTAATTGACCTGTTGTCTGCTTCCCTGCTGAATCCAGAAGCTGCTCCCTCCAGTCAGTCACTCAGAGGAATTGTTGCCTCAAGAAATGCAGATTCTGACATAGTACTGCTGAGTCATGAAAGTGTTTTACTAGTAATGAACTGGGAACATGTGCAGAGAGTTGAAAAGGCCTTTTACTTACTCCTGGATATATCATGTTTATATTTATTTAATCTCAATTTCATTCACTATTGTGTTTGGAAAGATTTTCCTGTTTTATCCATTGGGTTCGTTCCTACACTGAGTAGATTTGTGCCCATTTGCACCAACTGATGATCTGACCCAAAGACATTCCATGTCAAAATTGATGTTAAGAGGTCTGCCGCAATTCCCTCACCTTTAACCACTTAAATACGTGCAATGCAGGTAAGTGCCACAAAATGCTGATCAATTTGGATATACTCATAATTTCGATATCACGGGCCTCTTAAATCTCTAAGCAGTTCATCCAATCCACCTTTAGCAGGTCAGTCCAGACAGGCTATGAATTTTCAGGCATTCATCCATTGCAGTCTTATAATTATGTAATGAAACCACTTTCTTCAACAGCAAGTCCATATTTCAAATAAGCTTTGGAGTGAAAAGGTTTCCTGTCCTATATGGTCTAAAGTTCACCTCTCACCACCACCTTTTCTTAACTGAGATCTCTGGATGAAAATGTTATTAATAAATTATACCTTTGATTTTGACTATTTTTCATTATTAGTTACATTCTGTATGACCTAGAGGCCCCACAGAGATAGGGGCTCTATTGTGTTAGGTGCTGTACAGACAGAGTCACTAAAGCATTTTAAGGCTGCTTATACAGCTGTACTTTTCTCTTCGTTTTCCCCTAGAATGCAAAGAATTAAAAAGCTCATTCTGAACACTTATATTTTAGGCAAATTTAATACAGTATTAAAAAGCACTGAACCAAATTCTGCTCTCCTGCATGTGGATCAAAAATGTGGAATTACTCCACTTAACTTTCTAACTTTCTGATCCAGAATTTTAGTTGAGTAACTCCAGATTAGCACCCATGTGATGGAGCGTCAAATTTAGCCCATTTAAGGCCTGCCTCAGAGCCTACTGAAGTCAATAGACAGACTCTCACTGACCTCAATGGGCTTTCGTACAGGTCCTCACTGCATTTCCTAATTTGTCCCTAAATTAAGCTATATTGTTCTTGGAACAGTGCTATGTTGGTAAAATAAAGGAGAAAAAGAAGAGTAATCTATGTTTATTTTTGTAAGAGTTTAGGGAGAAGGTCAGTTTTGAATTGTAGTTGGGGTGAGGTGTTTTAGGAGATAGAGTTAGGATATGAGATTGAACAATATGAAAAAACTGAAAAGAAAACAACATGATAATAAATATGTTCTTGTTTAGAGACAATATGGATTTCTCAGGAGTTCTCTAAATTGATTCACTGGTG
This sequence comes from Mauremys reevesii, assembly GCF_016161935.1. NCBI lineage: Eukaryota > Metazoa > Chordata > Testudines > Geoemydidae > Mauremys > Mauremys reevesii. Next base: position 34,091,094 of record NC_052637.1, on the reverse strand, counting down.
ACTCTTCCAATAGCAGTGTACCGTGCTGGATTTTTTCATCATAGTAAACTACAGAGCAGCAGTCACTAAGACACGTATTTACTATATGCATTACATATAAAACAGCTTGCTTTTAATAGAAGCACATGATGCTCAGCATGGACATTCTCCAATGCCACTGTTTTCCTGTTGAATCCAGTGCCGTAGAGATGGAGAGGAAGCCAACATTAGTGTATTGTTTTCTGAGCAAGGATCTGGGAGAATGTACTGCAAAAATAAAATAAGTAGCTGCTCAAAATTCTGCCCAAGAAGTCAGACTACTGGAAATTCACTTTGAAGTGAAGTAAACAGGTGTTTTGATTTGTATTTATAAAATTTACTTTTCCAACAGAAAAGGCATTAAAGGCACCTTTCAAAAACACAGAGTAGAAAATAATAATGATAAAAATACAAGTCTCAGATGCTCAGGGTTTACAAACAGACTCTACAGCTGTCACTTTATCTAATAAAAATGCCAGACCAGCTCACTGTTGGGTCTGATTCCCCTCTCAATTATACTGCTATAAATGAGGGAATAACTCAATGTAATTCAATGGTATTGTTGCACTGGTACAATTCCATTGATTTTAGTGGGATTCCTCCAGATTTACAGTAGTGTAAGTGAAGGGAAATATAACCTATGCCAATTGGATTGGTGCCAAATTGCCAGTTCTAAATTAATGTATATACCGCATGGCATCAGAAATTTAAAGAAAAGATTGCTTTAAAAAGTAACTGATACATCATGTTATCTATGCATAAGAATAAATGGCTATGGAACAAAAGCAGAAAATGACTATTAGGATGTCATATATCTCTGAAGTTTTCCAACTTGAACAACAGAGGGCAGAAGGAACCACTGTTCAGGAGAGCAATTCTCTCCGGATTCAGCCGGCACCCCATCCACTAAACAACAAAATGTGTTCTCTTAATCTACTTTAAATATGTTCTCCCACACATTTCCATAAAAATGATACGCTACGCACTATGCATTACATGATGACACTGTACACGGGGAATCTTGGAAACTCCTGTTGTATTTCCATATGACATCTACTTGAAGTTATACATGTTGTCTATATTCAATTTATGAGACATCTGTGCTTCTTGTATGGGACTCTCCATGCATCTGACCCAAACCCCCCTGAAGTCAACCTAAACATTTCAACAGGCTTTGGATTCTGCTCTATAATACCAATCATAAGAAGACTGTCATGTCTTACCATTCTCTATTCCATTAAGAGTCACTGTCTTGAGGATAAGGCACAAGGTAGACACTGGATAACCATGTTAATCAATCAGCAGTTGACTGATCTGCTTATTTTAATGTTAGTTGTTTAAGTGAGGACATCAAAATGTCTTCAGATTTCTGCTAGTGAATTATTTGTAAAAGTTAGGGCTCAGAGTCATACACAAACTAAGTTATCCTAAAACTGATTGGCACTAATAATATTTCATAGCCATTCAGGATCACTGCCAGAAATAGAAAGAAAAAGAAAGGGCAGAAAAAGTAGTACAGATAAAATGTGAACCCAGAGACAAAAATATATATAATTTTTTTTCCAAAGCCACCAAGGGAAGTAACAACTCCCAGTATATACAATGGGAGTTTTGCATCTTTGGTAGCTTTGAAAAGCTCAACCACAATCTTACCTTTGCCACTAACTTTGTCCAGTTGATGTCCTATCTCCTCAAGAGCAACAGGAAGCTCCACAGCTGTAAGAAGGAGCTAGAGAAGGAGACGGCAACTACCCCTTTATATCTTTGATTCCACACGGGAGAATAGCAGAGGCATATGTGCCACCTGCAGTAACTTGCTAGCCAAAGTCTCCGACTCAAGTGCTTTGGGCACACATACTCTAACTGTGGAATATATATATTCATAATCACTGGAAGGAGAACTAAAGTATTGTTTAATCCTAACAGTAGGAACAAAGCATAACATGAGAGAAATAGGATTACACAACAATAAAAGGTATATATGCATGTCTATCATACCTAAACCCTCCCCCACAGCGCAGGAAGGGTAGGAAGACCTTGGCAAGTGTCTGAGTATGTCTGTCCCTTCCCCAATAGTAAACTCCAGCAATGAGGGGTGAGAGTTCCTCCTCTATTCAAAGTTCCTCTTTTATCCAGACAGAGTTTTCTTTCTTTCTTTCTTTCTTTCTACTTCACTGGCTTTTTGGCCTTGCTAATCAAAGTATGCTCCATAGAAGAATGAGCCAACCTTCTCTGGGACAGTTGCCCTCCCAGTTTCTGGTGACCAGCCTCGAAGTGTTTAGAGGGCTGTCCGGGATGGGGGCTCAGAAACAGCAGTTTGCCATGGACCCCCTCATTTGAGAAGGCACCCAAACCCAAGTGACATTGCAGTCTGGCACATGAGGTCATAACACCACAGAGGTTTGGCCTGGATGCTCCTCTGTCATGACTGGGTAGGGAAACAATACTACTCCTACCCTCAGATCTCCTTCCAGAGGGCATAGGGGTGTGCACACTGGGATGGGTGACAGTGTTTTACAGGAAGCATGCACACCTCCATGGCACTGCCAGCGGCTAGTCTATAGACAGAGGGTTGTCTGCATGAATGTCCCTTGATAGTAGAATTTCTCATTTATAAGCATTAAACACTAATGAGACTAGCAATGGATGACGAAATATGATACCTTCTTCAAGCTCCAAAGATTTTATATAGATTGTATATAATTGGAGGGCTTCTGACATCATTGGAGACAATCTGGAACCTTTCAGAAGCACAAAAATAGTTGTATTTATTTCTTTAAACCTTAAGGAAACTATAAGCCATCCTGAAATATAGGATCAGTGCTTTGAAATAGTGCTTTGGAATCTTTCACAAGGTATGGAACAGAACTCTGATCAAATGAGTTTAATTTCAGCATCATTTGAATACATCTTACCCTTAGGTTTACTTAATTATAAAAGAGATACTAGAAGTGAGATGAGAAACATGCAACCTAGAAAACTGTTAGTTAAAATTCTGCTTCTAACAGAAAAGAAAAAGACTTCCACGAGATTCAACAAGGATACCCTGTAGAAATTAGGGTAAAATGCACGTTTATTAATCACGTGCAATACACAGCAGCTTGTAATGTTCAGTGTTTACAAGAATGCATTCTGATGTTTTTAGAGGTATATTATTATTCAAAATACGTATTATACTAGTGCCTTCTGACCTCACTTGATATTAGAGCCCCACTGCTCTAGGCAGTGTATAGACAGAGCATGTGACAGTCCCTGCCCTGAACAGCAAAGGGAGTTATTTTCGTTAGAGAGAGCTGAGGCCTAGAGAGATAAAGTGAGTCGCCCAATGGCACTATGGAAATCTGTAGCAGAGAAAGGAACTGGATCCCCATCTCCTGTGCATCAGTCTAGGGCTTTAACCCTTCTTCCGAATGTTGTATCCTTTTCGGAACTGATATTTTCAAAACAAATAAGGTATCATACTATATACAGTGGTCCTGGGTTTTGAAGGAATATATAATCTATATTTTCACAAGCCTTTAGTTAATGATTAATTTGAAGTATGGGCCATATTCTGTTCTCAGATATGTTGGTTTAAACTGAGAGTAAGTCCACTGACTTCAGCAGTTATTTTAGATTTATAATGGTGTAATTAAGAGCAGACTTTAGCTAGTGTAAATGAGATCAGAATAAGACCCTTTGGATCTGAAGCCTGTCACTGATCCAGGACTTAATGTTGCTCATACTGCACCTAGGACCAATGTAATTTTTCCAGGGGGGAACAAGAGGAAGGAAAAACATCCCTAACACAGTTGTTTTTATAAAATAAAATAAGACCCCTGAATGAGGGGTTTGTGCCAGTCTGATCTGCTTAGAAGTCAGGCTGCAGTCAGCCTTAGGTAATGTAAATCGCAATAACCCCGTTTTGACATGACATGTACATTGATCATTTTTCATGATGATGCAAAGCATAAATCAGCCCTGGCTGATCAGAAAGTTCTCTTAACCTTGGTGATATTTTCAACAGCCTTGAAGATAGAGCTGAGCTGAATAAATTATGGATATTTCGGGTCAGGGTCAAATTGAAAAATCTCCCCCAAGAATGCAGTTTGAATTTAGCCTAAACCAATTTTTTCAATTTTTTTCCATCAAATTGAAAAACTAAAACTAAACTAAAATAATAAGAATTTTGATTTGACTGAAATATATCAGGTTAACAAAACACTAATTTTGTTGGTTTTTCAATTTGAATCGACTTTTTGGAAAGGTATTTTTACTGTGTGTGTGTTTGTGTTTAAATCTGACCAAATTTAAAAATAAAATGCAGTTTCAAATTAAACATTTCTGAAATGGTCAGAATGAAATATTTTGACATTTTGATTTTTTTCAGGCAAAACTATTGATTTAACTTGACTTGGATTCACCAATAGTTTTGGAGTACCCTCAAAAATGTATTTTGAGTGAAATTTCTATTCTCAAAAAAAAAAAAGTCACCCAGTTCTACCTGATGATTCGATTTTTGTAGGAAAACAAAATTAGAACATTTCTTATGGTTTCATTTTAAATTCATTTATTTGGCACAGCTCTAATTAACAAATCTTTTAAAAGAATAAGAACATTGATCTCTTTCTTCTCTTCCAATATCCATCTCTTTTAATTGTATGTGTGTTTATATAATTTTAACATGGATCCTGAAAACTAACCCTTTACTCCTCATGGTTCTGGTTAGAGTTTCCAAGAGGTACTTCAACAATGACTAGATTATCTTAGTCCTGGATCTTCCTTAGGGTACTCAGCATTCCATAGTTTTATGTACAGTGATTTTATGCTAGTAGAAATTATTCTGGGCATATTTCAATCTTATTCAAGTGTCATGTCAATGCTTTCTCAATAAACAGCAGCGCTTTTTGACATATCTGCTAATAAGTGCTTTATTCATTTAATCATTCATTTATTGTAATCTTCAGTCTTTTTTGGACCTGTCAGTTTTTAATTATTTGTAACTAATTAACTGACTATATTATATCATATAGCACTGAGTCCAACCCCACTGATCAAAAAAACTGTAATGGTATTCAGAATAAAGGAGAACAGTGAGAGTTTCTTGCAAAAGTGGGCTGAGAAACTGAAGACTTTGCAAAGAGAGGATAGGGAAGCTGCCAATGTAGAATTCTGTCTAAGAATGGTCTTCTGAAAAGCTGGTGAATCATTTGTAGACCTATGAAGGAGGCTCTGCATGAGATGACATGCTGTCCTGCAAACAGTTAAAAGTAAAGGTATCAGACCTCCGGTACTGGAATCATAGAACCGTAGGGTTAGAAAGGACCACAAGAGTCCTCTAGTCTAAACCCCTGCCAAGATGCAGGATTTGTTGTGTTTAAACCATTCAAGCCAGGTGGCTATCCGGCCTCTGGTTGAAAACCTCCAGTGAAGGAGCTTCCACAACTTCCCTAGGCAGTTTGTTCCACTGTCCGACTCTTCTTACAGTTAGAAAGGTTTTCCTGAGATGTAATCTAAATCTGCTATGCTGTAGTTTAAACCCATTGCCTCTTGTGGCAAGAGAGAACAACTTTTACATATTGAATGATGGATTGTGGAGAACAGAACAGAGGGAACAACATTTCAGCCTTGTTCAGTTTAGTATTTGCACAGCCCCAATTAGTGATTGTGTAACATACAAGAACTTCAGCTCTAAAGCCTCTTTGAATGATGCTCTGGAGTTCTTGTATGTTCTCTGTATGCAGTTTCACAAACTGAGTTTCTTCAAGAAAATGCCATTTAATGGTGCACATACCATTTTTCAGCTCTATTGATGTTTTCTCTACTATAGCCTTTAAGGAGGTACTCAACAGAGAGGAGTTCATTTCATTATAAAAATAAAAATAATGAACTAGACTTTAAATTAAGTAGTTTAATTGGGTTGCTATTCTTTCTAGCCCTTTCCCCTAGAATTCACAAAATAAAATGTAAGTGGAGCTTTTAAACTTGGGTTAGGTGAGTGTGAGAGAAAGAACAAACACCACAACTTTCATATCCTCTCACTAAGCCATTTGTCCCAAAAAACAAACTGCACATAACTATGCAGGAAGCCCCCATTTCACTGATTTTCTCTTCTAAGAGCTTTACACAAAAGATTGCTACAAAGATCATTTTCTTCTCCTATGTTTCTTCCTAAGCCTCCATATGGGTAATTCTTCTGAACACTGTTGACGTTTCTCATCTTCATCTTTAAAGCTCTGCACTATGGATTCTAAATCTGGGGGCGCTAAAGAGGTTTCAGGGCATCACTACCATCGCCCCCTTTCTTTATGGCTAGATGGGAGGTGCATCCCAACTCTTTTCTCTGCAACAACATGAAGTCACCACGAGGAAAAGATTGAGAAGCATTGCTCTGCACAGCTTCACCCCAAGTGAATTTCCACCTACCCACCATGAAAACTTCTCTCACAAGTGTGCCATTGGTCTTCCTCACCTTCGTTTGACCATGTGACTATTCCCAAGCTGCCACGTATCCTGGGAAGAGCCTCCCATCAACCTCTGCACCAAACACTCCACAGCTCTTTCAATTCATTCCTACAAGCACAACGCTTACGCAAGCTGTGTGTGCTGAAAAGATTCTTACCCACAGTCCCATTGACCAAAACCTGTACTGCTACTGTAAAAGCTCAAAACATTATAAGCCAGAGCAGCAACCTTATCCAGGCATTTGAGTTCTCTAGAACACCATGTGTATGGGGCTCTGCATAAACTGAAATTTACTTTTTCAACAACAGATAAAAAACATACGGTTGAAAATATTTTATTTTAGCCTTCATGTGTTAAATAAGACTACAGCTAAATAGCCTAAAATCACAGTACTGTTCTGTGAATCACAAGAGAGCAGAACAATTGAAATTTTCTACTGAGTACAGAAAGTAATCCATGGAGGGATAGAGACAAGACTAAAGAGATGGAAAACTATACTGAGTGCTTCACCAGTGCTGCTGTTCTCTGAATGGTAATCAATAAAAGAATAAATAAGCTGCCAAGTTGAGCATGTCTTATCCCTGGATTTCTGCCATCATTCTCTAGAGGATGTTTAGGGAGAGAAATAAGTTGATTTCTATTGAATTTTTATCCAAACTTTTGTTTTTGAAACAAAATACATATCTCAAGTTAACCCTGAAGAATTCATTTCCCCCTACTGCAACCAAAAGGGTGAGTAGACAATTCTTTCTTCTAAAGTGGCAGGTATGTAAGTTTCTCTTTATGCTTAACTAATACATGGAAAGTTCCGTTTTACCATTTCATGAAAAGTTCTGCACAAGATCTATTCAAGTGCAGTATTTGTTCATAATCAGCTATAAAAGAATAATAAGAGTCAATGACCAATAACTATTTAAAATAAAAAATTTGATTAAGTTTCAAGTAAACGAGCATCTGAAGTGGGTGATTACTTTCAAAACATTTCTAACAAATGTTTCAATACAAAATTGAATTTGCTTTCACTCTGATCATTTCTTATTCACTTTCGTAAACATTTTAACAAAACCACAATGTTCATGAAAGCAGCCAATGTTAAGCAAATAGCAACCAAAAGATTTTTGGGAAGTGGAGTTTAAATAATTAAACCCACATTTTCACACACCTGATACTAAGACTTATGTTCATCCAGTCAGGGAACAGAATCAATATCATGTGACCTATATGTCCAATAAAAACTAAATAATACAGTTCCAATTTCAAAAACTCACAACAAATGGTTCATGCACGATCTACAGAGCAAGAACTACATTTAAAAGCACCTACACAGGGTAACCCACAATACACAAAGATAAATATTATCTTGCAGTGCCATAGTACAAGTTGAATTGAATTTTGCTCTAACAGCAAAGTTCAAACACTGTTAGATATGAAGAATACAGACAGGGCATTCTCTACCAAAATGACAGCACTGAGTACAAAATGAATTTTCTGAAATATGTCAGTTAATTAGTTACAAATAATCAAAAATGGTTCTTTAAAAAATTGAGGATCCTGTTTCAGACCATGCTTTTGTTCTGGATCATCTTAATAATGCAGACTAACTTCCCATGTAGATAAAACTCAGAAATACGGTGAACTGTTACATTTGCAGAATTTTATTTAAAATTAATGGTCTTTTTTTGGCCATTATTCTTCATAACTGAACCTTTCTTCTGAAGAAAATTCCACAAAATTCTTTCAACAAGGCTGCAATTTCCTATTGCTCTCATGGGACTGAAGCAACAGAGCATGCCCCAGAAGTCTTTCTAGGATTGGAGCTTTATTTTGTAAGAGGAATTTGGGAAGACCCAGCCTTTAGAACATTTTTCTGCACTGAAACAGAGGTAGTGGCTGAATTGGGTTAAGTGCTAAGGTATTCCAAAAATTACTCTTACAAGTTTGTGGAACAAACTACTTTAAAAAATAATAAAAGATGGAAAGGAGTCACCACTTAATTCAAAATACATTCTCTAAATTGGTTTTCTACTGACTAGAGAGGTCATTTTCCTTAGCAAAACTCACTTAATGAGCCGACAGATTTCAGCTTTTAATGGAAAAAACTTACTGTCCCTTGATTTGAAAGCATGACCTTTAGCTAGCAATAATTCATGAAGTCTGCAGCATTGGTATGTTGTATTTCCCATTGTTGACTCCTTTTATAACCTTTACAACAGTAACTTTTACTGGGTAAGCCTGAGCTCTGACCTCTATATATTTCTTATATATGCTGCCTTCAGGCTGTACTTTAACTGCAATTCTAGCAAGGCTTGTGCATGGAGTTTTGAGTTTCTGGCATGCTGCCCTTTAATATTAGCCCATGGACAGCTTTCCTGATGTTTAACGAGACTATTGCTCCTCCTAGCACGATATGTGGTTAACGACCATTTTAGCTGCTGCCTGAACATAAACATGCTACAAGTCAGCTTGTTTCTATAGAAACAACACTCAGTAAGAGAGACACTGTAGGTCATTGCTTCTCCAAAGACAAACTAAGAACCGCTAATGCATGAAAGCTCAAATTATTTTCCCTCTAAATGAGAACATTGTCAGTTCCCATCAACACTTCTAGATTAGCAATAGTATATGCAAAAAGTGTAGGCCTACATTTTCATAAGCAGCTACTGATTTTGGGTGCCCAAATTGGACACCTTAAAAATAGCTAATTTTCAAAAAGTGCGGAGCATATTTCCTATCTGAAATCCAGGCCCTTTTAAGGTATCTCAAGATTGGTGCCCAAGCAATTGAGACATTCAAAAATCACCAGTCACTTCTAAAAGCTTAAGATGCAATTTATGATTTCCAGACTGCCCCTAACATGGTGGACTGGAATAATAGGCCTTTCCATGTCAGTAGCCACTCTTCATTGAAAACTCCCCAAAAGAAGGGTTCTATTTTTTTCACGATGCCCAAAAGAAACGTGTCAGTGCTATAAAAATAGAGACTGGGATTTTCAAAGGAACCAGAGATTGGGTCCATCTTCCTTGGACTCATGAAAATCCCAGGCACAAGCTTTTTTAAAAAAAAAAAATCACAGGAATGATTTGTGCTGTGTTGCTTAGTTACATTATTTATCTTTCCTGAATGGATGACTTATATAGCCAACCAACACAAATGGTATGTTTTACAGTAAAACATACAATTTAAAGATCTCACAGCAAATATTCAAGATTAAAATGTACTTTTCATGAGTATTCATGTTAGTAAAAATGTAAATGTTCATGGAAAGCAGACAGAAAAGTGTTACAAATAAGGGTGTATCAAATCAAATGATTATTTAAACTTTTTTACTATTCCCACAGTTCTGTAAATAATATGTATAACAACTAGCGGGAATAGGAAGAGACCTAATTAAAGACAAATAACATACATCTCAATTAATATTACATAATGAAATCAATACAAATGTATTTCATTTGTACCTGGGTGTTTCACTGCTCATTTAAAATACATCAGGAAAATACAGATAGTAAGTGGACAGCATGTTAAATAAGCCAAAAATGTAGAAAACATATCCTGTCAGAGATAAAAGACGTAGTGGGGAGAAGGAATGAAATACATACTTTGTGGTTCCTTTGACAGCAGACAGGTGTGTTCATGATCAGGCCCCCTGGGTCACCGCCCAGGTTTGAAAAGATTTCAGCTATTAGAGACTATGCTCGTCTAGATTGGACACAAATTTCAATAAGCATTTACCATTGCATTGTGTCCACATAGTCAGTAGGCTACCGTGGACGTATAAGGAAGTATCAGTGGAAATCAAAGGATGACTAAAAATTAGGAAGTCTAAGTTGTAAGTAAATGAATAGACAGAGAGGAAAGTCATTCGGAAATGCAAAGCCAACTATGATTTAAAGTGAGGAGCATACAAATGTAGGGTTTATGGCACCAGCCCCGAGAGCTAAGGATACCATTGGTGACTCCCCCATCCAGCCCTGCTGTTAACAAATTCCCCATCTAGCCCTGGATATGATAGCTCCCCTAACTTGAGTCTTTGCTGCTATGACCTTGCAGTGTGGCCCTGCCCCAGCCCTGAGCCTGCTCCTGACTCCAAATCCCTCACTCCTGGAGCCCCCTTCTACACCTGAAACCCCTCATTCCCAGCCCCACCCCAGAGCCTGCACCACCAGCCACAACCCTCACCCCCTTCTACACCCCAACCCCAACCCAGAGCCCTCTCCCACACCCTGAACCCCTCATTTCTGGCCCCAGCCTGGAGCCCACACCCCCAGCCAGAGCTCTCACCCCCTCCTGCACCCCAACCCCCTGCCCCAGCACAGTGAAAGTGAGTGAGGGTGGGGTAGAGCAAGCAATGGAGGGAGGGGGGATGGAGTGAGTGGGGGCGGGGCCCTGGGGAAGGGGCGGGGCCTCATGGGGAAGGGGCGGGGCAAGGGTGTTCAGTTTTGTGCCATTAGAAAGGTGGCAACTCTAAGTAGCCAGGCGACCCCTGGCATGTATCACACCATTTCCACACTTGACTCACCTCCATCAAGATCTCAGAATGCTCTGTGTGATGGAGGGATCCTACAAGTGTAGAAAAAGAGCAAAAATCCTGCTCTAAATCTATCAGGGAAGCCCCCTTAAACCAAAGTATTTTCCTCTTAGGCCCTGTAGTGGGGCAACTGCCCCACTCCCCCAGAAAAGGGGTTAAAAGCAGCCCTGGAGAGGGTGCAGCAGGGAAAGGGATTAAGAATAGCTGGGGGAAGCAGACCACAGCTGTGGCCAGCTTAAGTGGGTCCAGCTGTCCCTTATAAGAAGGCTGTGGGCCAGAATCTAAGGAGACTCTCTCTTTAGCTTCTGAGAGAGAAGGACTGGGCTGCCTGGGAGCTGAGCCGGGTACCTAGGCTGGAGCAGTGCTGGGGAAGGGCAGAGGGAGCTGGGGAGCTCCAGCCTAGTAAAACCCCAGGCTGCAGTCCTTGTCAAAGGCCTACAAAAGGTACTGGGGCAGCCCAGAGATAGGAAGAGGCAGCTGGTCCAACCCCCCCCCTTGCGGATGATGAGTGGTTTATAGACTGCAGTCTGTCCCAGTGAGCGGGGGCTAGATGGTGATTGGTAGTAGTCACTGAGGCAAGGTGGGGATAGAGGGTTGGGGGTTCCCCTGGGTGGGGAGACCCAGATTGCTGGGGGCAGAACCCCGATATAGAGGGGCACTGGAGTCCGTGAGGGACACGGGGGCTAGCGGCAGGCGAGACACAGGCCTGCAGAGGACGATCTGGGCTGAAGAAGCTAATTCCCAGGACGACCAGCAGGAGGCTCCTTGCCCCGCCACACACCCCTAAAGATTGTTTTGTTCCATATCTATTTGTGCCACAGAGCAGACAGACTGCTCCCTTCCTGAGCCCTGTAGGGTACACAGTGCTGGCTAGCACTGAGGATTGAACCAGGAATCTCCAGACCTGAACCACTTGAGCTAAAGAACCAGACTCTGCAGCTAGGGGCTGTAACAGATTCACATCGTCTCTGAATCGGACAGAGGTGAACACACACTGTCCAGTAGGTTACAAGGGCGAGCTCCTTCCTTGAATGCCCAATGGAGTAATGCAGCTGCTCATCACCCCCAATGCAGGGTGGCTATGTCTAAGCAGCAAGTCTTGCAATTCTTTCATACAAGCCAATGTGTATCACTACAAACAGAACTGAGGAGTCTAAAGGCTGCCAACTGCTGAAAGCAACTGGATTGGTTAAAAAAGGATATGTCCACTCAGCTTAGCCTCTGGGACAGGAAGAAAGTGTTATATATCACACACCGAATCCTCAAACTCAGTTCTGACAGGCATTATTTATTTTGCCACACAAGGAAGAATCATGATTTGGCAATTCCCGAAGAAACCTCCCTTGCCCCCGCCCCTTTTGTATTTAACATCTCAACATTTTAAGACACGTGGGCCCCTATCGCTGAAGTTGTCTGCTCATCCACAATTAGCGGGAAAGTTTCATTTCTCGAGATTTTTAACAAGTATGAATTAGGCCAACATTTTCAAGAGCAGTCACTCATTTTGGTTGTCCATTTGTCAGAGAGAAATGCCTCAAGCTGGGCACCCAAAAACAGAGGCATCTGAAGTGGATCAATAGTTTGGGAAATTTCATCCTTAATGCCTATAGCTAATTATTAAAAATGCAATGTTGTTGTTGTTCTCCCCTATTTGACTAAATGTTCTGCAAAGCTTTCTGCAAAGTATTCTTCCAGATCTCTCCCTGGCTGCTTCAGCAGGCTCAGAACCAGCTCGCTCTCTCTCTCTCTCTCTCTCACACACACACACACACACACCCCTTTTTTCCTTCCTTTACCTGCAATGCCCTAGACTATTTTTTTTTAATTTTAAGCCTAATTTCCTATTGTTCTGCATTAGCAAGATTGCAAAATCCTTGACTAACTTTAGAGAACCAGCACTAGTTTATGCCCACTGTTATTTATACCTTCTTGCTGGCTCATTAGCTGCCGGCTGTTTTTCATGCTTGCTTCTATTTATCATAATTTAAAGAGAGAAAATCCCCTTGCTATCTCTCTCATTTTGCCCAAACACCTGCTTGATATCTCAACACCTACTTTCAACTAAGCAGTGCTTTCAAAAACAGGCTCACTGGAGGAAATCCCCATTTCCCCACAACCCAATCAGATTTGCTAGCAATTGCAGGAGGGAAATGTCCTTTCATTAATTAGGCAAATTTAGCACATCCCTTTTATCATACTTACTAATAGTTTGTTAGGCTAAAACCTCAGAAACCTTTTATACAACTGTTATTTTTCTTTTTAAAAAAACCAAAAAACCCCAGCTGCGTCATTATCAACAAATGAGTATTTTTTTGGATGGACTAAAATTAACCATCTAATTTTTAAATAAATTAAAGCATAATTAAAATCTGGAATCATTTATATACACAGCTCCGGATATATATGTGTGTATATATATATTCTTCCTGATAACACATCTTTAAAATGTCACAATCTCTATTAGAATGAAAGAAACAAGCAAATTTCTTCACAATTCTTTCTCTTCAATACCTTATCTCACTGATTTTTATGGTATAGAAGGAAGTCAAATGAAATACATTCTGAATATGGGGATCACATTTTCCAATGAGCAAAACCGCCGTGAAATTAGGTAAAAACATAGGCCTGCATCCTGCAAACATTTAAACAAGTATGCATGGTACTCACTTATGACCCAATGCTGCAAAGACTTACATAGGTTACTCCTGAGGGCATTCTACATCAAGAAATTAAAAATTCCGCGCACAATATTTTAAAATTCTGCAAAATTCTGCAAGCTTTATTTGTCAATAAATAAATGCAGAGGCTGCAGTATGGCAGTGGGTTGTGCGAAAGTGGGAGATCACCCTGCAGTCTCCCCACCCCCGGAACACGGACTCAGTGGCGAGGCTGCACCCAACCCTGACACAGCACAAGGCCTGAGCCTACCCCAGAAACACCCTGTGGCCAGGTGCACCAGGTCTGGGGCAGGGAGGCTCAACCAGGGAGGATCCAAGTGTGGAGGGGCTCAGTGTGGGAGTATCCAGGTGTGGGGTGAGAGAATTCTGTGTGGGACAATCTGGGTGCAGGCACCCCCACACCTAGACCCCCCGCTGGGTTATCTGAATGCACAGAGACTTGTTGGGTGGGGTTCCAGGTGCAGGGGCAATGGGAGCTGTTGGAAGAAGAAGAATACAACACAATAGGTCTCCAAATAAGAACATCTAGCCACATAACTGAAAGACAACCGGGAAAACTATTAGCTTCAAGTATCCTGCCTCCAACAAAGATGTAAATCTTGTTTTGCAGGCTGGGAGTCTGGAAATCAAAGGACACTAAACAGTTAAAAAACCCTCCCAGAAGAGGAAGTGGTGGTGCAAGTCAATTGTCAGGGGCTGTCCAGGGGGGTAAAATGACCAGAGGGAGAGGCGGGTTCTGCAGAGGGAGTCTGAAGAAATTGGGCCTGCCAGGCTAACATTGGAAGTATGGTAAAATCTAACTAGAGAGGCCTGAATACAGACTGATTTATAGTTCTCAGATCAGTTTTCTCTATGATGCTTTTGTTCTAAATAAATACTTTGCTTTAAGAAGGCTGTTTGGTTACTAGATAGCACTGACATACTTCCTGGAAGGAAACAAGCTGCAGATACTGAAGATAATTCATTGCTGATCAGACGGGATTCTAGCCCAGAGCCTGGTCTGAGAGAGTGGGAGAACTGTGTGATTCCACCCCAAGAGAACTGAGGGGGGAGGCACCCAAGGAGCCCGGGAGGATGGGACGCAAGAGGTGGGGGTAGCCTGGTAACTGTGACAACTTGGATCAAAAACCCTCAGACATGCTGAGCAATAGGGAACTGTGGATGCTCAACACCTCTCAAAATCTGGTCGCTTGTGTCTTAATGCTTAAAATCTAGGCACCAGGAGGTGAAAACTAACAGATTTTGACAAACTGGGCCCGATTCCTCTCTCACATCTGTGGATGTCAGTTATAATTTGACATCAATGAATTTCCACCAGTGTATAAACTGCGTGAGAGGACAATCAGACCCCCTATAACTTCATTTTACCCATCTATAAATGATGAACATGAAAAAGAAGAGGCAGAACAATATAAAATTAGATGACAGCAGATGGGAAAATATCAAAATATTGGCTTCCATAAAAACAGATTGGGGGAAAAGGATTATGTTACCAAACTGCAATGATAATCAGGAAACCATATTGGCTTTTCAGTGTGTTTAATCCCACTGTGTAAATGACAGGGATATAAAAATTATTTCTGTCAATCAAACAAAGCTTTTGTAGCAAAAGGCCCCTTACAAAGAGCCCATTATACAATCTCAATTTAAACCACCCAAAGAGCGCATGCATGCAACTGGAAGTTAAATAACGAAAGTAGAGTTTGTGTAATACTCATCTTTAGCATTTCTTTAACAATAGCTGACCAGAATCTCAGCCACTTTCTTGCCCTTTTATGATACTCCAGTGGTACAAAGGGCAATAAAGCTGATGTAACTGGCAAGCTGGCCAAGCAGCTATCAGGAGTGTTAAGTTCATGGCATATACACAGAGAAATAAGATAAAAACATCAAAATCTTGCTGGAAGTTTGCAACATAACACTATTTTTATTCTTAGAATCCAGAATAATAATACACAGTAACCAAAACCAGACAGAGACAAAGAAGGCTGCTCCCTCAGGCAGAGAGGCACAACTCACCCCCACCTTGTTCTAGGCAGGCTCTTCCCAGATGGTCTTTGATCACACATTACCTTACAGACCCCCTACCCTGCAAGCATGATCAGGAAGAAAAAATACACCCTTAAAGTGATAGCTTGCAATTCCAAACAGTCCTCAATACACCATAGGAGTATTGCTGGAAGATGAGATTGTAAGAGTGCTGCTGCACTCTGGCAACCTTCAGCTGGCTTAATGGCGCCTAAGAGGATGTTCCAAGATGACACAAGTTAGAGCAGTCCTAAGACTTCTCCTACTTCTACTGGGAATTGGTTCTTGTTGGTGGCATAAAGATGGTGTACAATCAATGAGAGCCGGCGCTGGGCATAAGCAGATTAGACAATTGCTTAGGGCCTCGAGCAGCTCCAGGAGGCCCCCTATTAATCATTAGTATGGGGGGGGGGGGGAAATTCCTGCTTAGGTCCCTCAATGGACTAGCACCAACACTGCACAATGACCTTAGTGCCCTTCACCCCACCACTTCACCTACACACACCTGGCACGAAAGGCAGCTTGGCCACACCCAATGATGAGAGCCACTTTGTGGCCCTTTAACTGTACTGCTAGGGAAACCTTTTAAACAATCCCACTGTTAAAAGCAATCTAGGGTTGCAGTAAATACACGCCAGGCTGAAAGATATGAAAGCATTTTTGCATAAATTTCACCTGCACCAAAATGAAAAAAGGCTGATTGACATACCCATATGGGCCCATTCCTGCGAGCTGCTGATTCAGACTGAAGCCGTGGCGAAGGAATGTAAGTGGAGGATTAAGTCCCTTTGAGGTTACATAATATTTCAAACTCTCAAACCAGGCTCCACTTTGTTGAATCTCTAGGCCCAGTTCTGCTCACTAACAGCTAGGCAAAATTCTGTAGTCATTGGCTTAAATGGAATTACTCCTGATTTGGATAAGCGTAAATAATTTTTGCTTTAGGCCTTCCACCTTTCTGCACTGCAAAAGTCTAAGGACAGGCATATCACCGATAGTACCAGTGTTCTTGATCCTTCTACCAAAATCATCTCTGGCACAAAACTAGCTATTAAAAGGATTAGAATGATCAGCTACAGAAAATAAACCTGCAACATGCGTTACACATAGCATTAGGAATGCCAATGGCTGCCCAGACTCTTCTCTCAGATCCTCCTGGCAACATGCAGCTGATATTTTGGACATGTAGAGGGAGCAGATCTCCCAAAGACAGCATGACATCAATGGGAGCCTTGCACTGTAAGGAGAGCAGAATATCAGCATTCACTATACTCCCACGAGGAGGAATTTGAACTGAATTCAAACTGAATTCCTTATAGGTTGTGGTGCACACTGAGTTGCTGGAGGAGGAGATGGTGGGTAAGTAAGAGTATTATATAGTCCTAGGTCTTTGAAGGGTACTAACAGGCAAAACCAAAACATAGATATAGAGAGAGATACAGGGAGTCTGCAGGGCATGTTCCCAATTAAAGAAAACTTCACTGTATAAGTGGCAGGCAAGCACCTGAACTCTGGAGTTAGCTAACATGTTCACGTCAGCAGCAAAGCTAGGGATGAGACTGAATAAAATCAAAGAGCACAGTTCAGTTATTTATTGATGAGCAACATCTCTGCTATGGTTTTCATGGTATATAAACCTCTATAAAGATGTTTGCGATGTTCAAGTAGTATTATTTTAAGATGAAATACGTCTGCTGTTCTAAAAGCTGAAATAAATGGGAATTTGGGAATCTTCATTCCAGGTGGGTAGATGGGAGATTCCCACTTCATCAGTTTAGCATTCACCCAAGGATCTCTTCTGAATAAATCAAAGTGGAGTTCATCAAAAACAAGATGTCATTCCAACCACTCTTCTTGGACTGAACAGGCCAATCCTCCTCCAGGTGGGAATCAATTTAGTTCCACTGAACTCAAAAGAGCTGTGCCTATGTACACCAGCTGAGGATCCAGCCCATGATTCCACCTGAGTTTGCATGGATCTTCCTGCCTAATTGTCTGAGAAGCAGGCTAGCGGAATCGCTCTTACAGAACTTGCTTTTATTTTATGCTTTTTAAATGTTGCTCTAGATGCAACATAATTACTTGTTAGATATTTGCTTGGGGAAGCAACACGCTGGAGCCTAAAGCACAGTGATAACTTATCTGGCAAAACACAGCTAGTTTCCATTGATACTATTTTTATTATATTTCTCTCGGTATATTTTTCCCCAGCATCTCCCACTAGGGACTTTGGAGTGACTGTCAGCTAGAAAATTATCAATTAACCAAGGGAACTCTTCCCTTCTCTGAAATTCTCCTCATTAGCGAGGATAGAAATAATTGACTTGCTTGGTATTGGTCGATATACTCTAGCTACCATAGTAAGAATCTATACCCATGGTAATCAGACTGTACATTCCTTACTAACTCCATGCTGGATTTTACAGGGCTTGTATAAGGCTTTCATGGCTATTAATTATAAGTGAGGTTGTAGGAATCTTAAATCCAATAGTGGAAATGGAAAAAAGTTGACTACCAAAACTCACCAGCTGAGGCCAGAATGAACCAACATTCCCTCTCCCGCAGGGCCACATGTCCCAGTCCGGCTCGGTATGTTGTTGAGCTCAGCTAACCACTTCCCACCGTGGGGCCAATGAGTGGGATCACTGAGTGGCTCTCTGCTCCCAGGCCCTACAGCCTGTCTGGAATTGTCTGTCTTCTTCCCTTCAGGAATTTTTTTCCCCCTCCAGAGAACTACCCATTATTGAGGCTCCTTTTACTGTTCTCCTAAACACAAATAGGGAGACCTGAAGAGGACGCAGTTCACAAAGTAGCACAGCAGGCCCAGTATCCTGTTCTCAATGAGGCACCGTGTGCTGCCCGCCAAAGTGAAGATGGGCAGGGAGGAAGCCTAGCTGTAGAAAAGGAGAAAGCAAGAGAGGGTACAAGCAGAGACCTATTAACATTGGTCAGTTGAGTGTCAGGGGCAGGACTTCATATCAGCACATCCCACTGTAGTGCACCAGCACCAGCATTCTGGACAGATTTGCTCCAGGAACTGTTCTAATCTAAAGATCATATTCTGATCCAAGACATGACTGCAGCAACTGTGGATTTCAGTGAAATTATGAGTGCATAACTCTTTAAGAATTGGACTCTATGTTAATACTGAGTAGTAGCACTATACCAACAACTGCAAAAAAAAACCCCACCCCCTCTGAGTTAAAATTAACAACATTCACTCCTCATTTATCTCAGCTAGCTCCACTGACTGACCCATATCCTCAGGGGCACAGTGCCTAAGAGCATATATACACTATTGAAAGATAGCCTCATTTCCCAGACCACCAGTATCTGATTTTCTAACATTCAGATTAGGGCTGTTGATTAATCGCAGTAAATTCACATGATTAACTAAAAAAAATGAATCATAATTAAAAAAAATAATCGTGACTAATCAGAGTTTTAATCGCACTGTTAAATAGAGTACCAATTGAAATTTATTAGATATTTTGGAGGTTTTGCTACATATATATATATATATATATATATATATATATATATATATATATATATATATATATATATATATATATATATATATATGTATTGTATTCTGTGTTGTAATTGAAATCAAAGTGTATATTTTTATTACTAATATTTGCACTGTAAAAACGATAAAAAAAATTCAATTCACCTCATACAAGTACTGTAGTGCAATCTCTTTGTCGTGAAAGTGCAACGTACAAATGTATAGGGTTTTTTGGTTACATAATTGCACTCAAAAACAAAAACAATGTAAAACTTGACAAACAAGTTTGTCTACATTTACAGGAGAGAATGCTGCCCTCTTCTTACTTACAATGTCACCAGAAAATGAGAACAGGCATTTGCATGGCACTTCTGTAGCTGGCATTGCAAGGTATTTATGTGCCAGATATGCTAAACATTTGTATGGCCCTTCATGATTCGGCCACAATTCCAGAGGACATGCTTCCATGCTGATGATGCTTGTTAAAAAAAAATATAATTTTAAATTTGTGACTTAACTTAACTCCTTGGGAATGTCCTCTCCCTCTGTTTTACCCATATCTGCCATATATATATATATATAGCAATCTAATGATGACCAACACATGTGTTCATTTCAAGAACACTGCACTTTCAGATCTGAAAACACAAAAAGAGAATACCATGATGAAGATTCTAGATATAGCTACAGCACCTGACAAGGTTTAAGAATCTGAAGTGCTTCCAAAAATCTGAGAGGACAAGGTGCTTGGGAAGTCTTTAAAAGAGCAACACTACGATGTGGAAACTACAAACCCCAACCACCAATAAAGAAAATCAACCAATAAAGAAAAGTAACTGCTAGTGGTATCAGATGATGTCAGTGAACATATGCTTGTGCCACACTGCTTGGATTGTTATCAGCATGGACTCATCATCAGCATGGACTCATGTCCCAAGAATGATGAAGGATGATCTGAAGCGCATTCATTATCTATGATGTAATGTGTTTCAGCTACAACACAGTGCATGAAAACTATGTTCACTTTTGAGGTCACAAAACAAAACAAGAAGGACAATTTCTGAGAAGAAGTGGTAGGACTGAGTGGGACTAGTAGGACTGAGTAGGACACTGGAAATTTTTTAACTTTTTTTTTTTTTTTTTTGTCTTTTTTTTTTTTTTGTTTTTTTTAGAGTTCAGTTTTCATAAAAGAGATTTGTTCATGATAACTACAAGGTGAATTGAAAAAATAATTGAAACTTTTTTTTTTTTTTTTTTTTATTGTAATCAAAAATATAAAGTGAGCACTGTACACTTTATATTGTGTTGTAATTGAAACCAATATATTTGAAAATGTAGAAAACATCCAAAAATATTTAAATAAATGGTGTTCTATTATTGTTTAACAGTGCTATTAATCACATGATTAATTGTGATTCGTTTTTTAAATTTCTTGACAGCCCTAGCTCAGATTAAATCATTGTTTATCTCACTATGGTATTAGACTCTGTGCTGTATGGTTCCTGTGTCTAAAATGTATATTTCAGCAAGACAGTTAAAGATGTCTGTTTAAGAACACCCATTCTAACATGTAGCTTAGAGTTTAATTGCAAGATTGCTTCTTTTTCACCCCCTCCCCTTTCTTTTTGTATTCCCAGAACTTTTGTTTTTAAATCCTACATTTCTGTTAAGGTTATTAAATGTATTAGCTTCAACAGCTACCAGTAAAGGCACCAAAAATGTTCACCTCTGGAGGTTAAGTATGTAAAATACTGCAGGTGTGTATCAATAATTCATTAAGTATAATCAGTCTAGCAGTACACTCATTAGCAAAACAATATATGCATTTATTGAAGGAAAACAAAAAGGAATAAACATTTACAAAAATACGTATTGAAATAAATGTGCTGGAAGCAGCTACCCTGTTCAAACTAAATATCATTTACTTTACTTCAATTTAAAAAATATTGAACTTCTGTATCATCACACACAGGTGCAGTGGTTCTTTACTGAAGTCTATGCATGCTCTACTTACATGCATATTATTGCAGAATCATGGCTTAAACACATGAAAATATTGTTTCCAAAAAGGTGAATAGATCCCATTTTTCTGAAGCCCTGAACATGCAATCAGAGGTACATGGGGTGGACCCCTGTGCTCATGCAGAGCCCCTTACTGATGTCAGTGGGGCTCCACATAGCCATGTGGATATTTCTTCACAGAGTAGATTGCAGAATTGGGGTTATACTTATTATAACAGTGCTAAAATTTGCAGAGACTCACTACTATTCACAGCATCCGAAGAAGTGGGTATTCACCCACGAAAGCTCATGCTGTAAAAAAAAACATCTTGCCTAAGGTAAGGGATTCTGCTGCTTTTGAGATTACAGATCCAGACTAACACGGCTACCCCTCTGATACTATTCACAGTATACTGTGAATATAATGAATAAGATATATAATCACTAGACAGTATGATCAAGAAAATAGTAAAAAGAAAAAAAATAAAGATAAATCTGGAATTCTGAAGAGTCTTCCAAAACAAGGATGCATAAAACAAACCAAATCCTGCTCGTTTGCTCATGCAAATAGTAATGGAACTACTTTGGTTAGTAAAAGAAACAGAATTTAGCCCCAAGCAATGATTCCATATTGCTCACAACCATTTATAAGTGTAAGTGAAATTAAGTAGCTTTGGGGAAGATCTTGAGCTGGTGTAAATTGTTATAGCTCCAATGAAGCTAGGGAGATTTATAGCAGCTGATGATGTTCCCGTTTAGCTTTTTAAAGTTACATTTTTGTCTTTTATTGCCAAGTTTTAATGGCACATAAGCATATATTTCCAGTGTTTAAAAACTGCACTAAGATATGGAAGCATAAAGAAACATGAAATTTTAATCTTTTATAGTAACATGAACATATTAGAAAACATCTATTGTGTCAACATAAATAGGATAGTCCCAATCGCTTCAGTGAACTTATGCTGATTTACATCTGCTGAAGGTCTGTCATCAAATATCAAGTGCTGGTATTTTTTGGCATTGCTGTTCACAGCATTTGCAAATTCTGCACCAATAAAAATGGTCAGAAAGAGTCATTTGTCATACATCAAGTACATGTCAGGATTCAGGGGATCTAGGTTCAATTCCTGGATCTTCCACTTCCTGTACTGGGCAAGTCACTTAATCTTCCTTAATGTTCTCTATCTGTAAAATGGAGATAATATTTCTCTACCTTACAGGGATGTTGTGAGGATAAATACATTAATGCATAAGACAATGTATTTATCTTTCCAGTTGTTAACACTGGAAAGGTGCTGAGATATTACCTAGATTAACATGCATTTCTTGAATTTTATAAGTACGTATATAGAGCTTATATAAATAGCTTTCTTTTTCCTTTTCATTTGGAGCTGCTAACATGACATTTCAAGACAGGACCAGACTGCTATTTCCACAGATCCATTGTTTTGCTGCTCACTTTTTAAACATTAGAAATCCCTTTTTCCACTTGTTTGGCCAGATGTTCCTATTGTATAGGGACAGTCCCAATATCTGGGGCTTTTTCTTATATAAGCGCCTATTACCCCTACCCCCATCCCGATTTTTCACACTTTGTGTCTGGTCACCCTAGTTTGGCCTAGTATTTTTAGATGAGGTGCTTTAGTGCCTGATTAATTCATAGGCGAGGTTTGGGTCATACTATTTTGCCAAATTGCCAAATTCTGTTGGTAAACTGCACTCCAGCATTAAGGTTCTGCAGGACTAGCTGTGTCATGCCCAGTTTAACATTAGATAGATAAGTGTTATTAAATGGGGCCTAAATGTAATAGAATTAGAGTGGGGAAATGTAGTAGTAAAGTAAATTATCTCTGTATGATCACATAATGTGGAAATAGGTTTTCTCCATTTTATATTTGCTTCTTGCCATCTCTAAGCACATACTTTACCTCTGGAATTTTAAAGAGAACTCAGAGTGACTGTGTACACTGCACTGTTTAATTAATAACCCAGCAATAAAATATATTTTTTCAGAATAGATATAAGCTTTGAAAGATTTACCATGTGTTTAGTGATGGCAATCAACAAATTCTTAATACTATTTAATGTTATTGGTAGCTGTACTGTCTGCATGGAAATAGAAATGAGCCACACTTAATTAGCTTTGTGATTTCAACAGGAGTTAATTGACAACAGCAAGTAAAAGGCCAGTTACGAATAAGCCAAGTAAATAGTTTAATTGAAATAACTGTTTGCAGTGTTTTCTCATATCAAAGTTTTATAATGAAAAGGCGGTGTTCTTTTCCTTAACCAATACTTTCAAAATATAAATGAAATGTGTCCTATAAATACAGTGGAAAACAATGCAATAGTACACAGCTTGTTTGCTACTGCACTGACTTATACTCAAATTTTGCACTAATGTAGAGCATGAATGTTGATACCTGATTTTCCCTCAGTTTGGCTATAGATGTTCATAATAAAAACATAATTTGCTCACACAGAAAAATGCTGTAGTCATATTATAGAATGTCCATTTGAGTACTTCAGGTATTACATAATCATCAGCCTTTCTATTGGAGAATATCTGCTTCAGTTTACAACAGGTGACAGGTGTTCCTACTGACCCAACAGATGAATTACATGACTAAGGTTAAGCATATGCTTAAATACCTTTCTATTTTTAGAGCTTCATGAGCTGGCTGAAAAATTTCCATCATAATTCTTTTTCAACCAAAAATTGGTCTTTCAACAAAACAAGGCTTTTTTTTCCCCCATTAAAAATATTGTGGTTTCCCACAGACAAAAATTGATTTTTCATTGAAAACCTGAATGCCCTCAAACTGAGACGTTTTCAGCTTTCAGCCAAAAACCCAAATGGTTTGAATTTTTATTTTTCACTAAAAAAACCCACAACCCAACAACAACAAAGCCTCAAAAATTTTCCATGTAAGTGTTCTTCAAAAATAAAATGTTTAGTTTTCAATCAAAATTTTTGGTAGAAAAGAACTAATTTTCTGAGCCCCTCTAGACAATGTCTGAAAAACAATTTGATAATGAAAAGCATAAGAAATATTTAGAATGATTTCCTTTCATTGAGAGTGCAACACCAGCAGTGTGCTAGCATTGTCCACACATACAGGAAAAACACAGTCCATAATTATAAAGTTGCCCAGTCCCACAACTGCAGTAGCAGAATCAGTGATACTCTGAATGCATTTATGGTGTTCCCTTGATTGGAAATTGTTTCTTTAGTAGCAATGTTATGTCAAATATTTTCCCGTATTTTGCAGTGTTGTTATAGCCATATTGTTCCAGGATATGAGAGACAAGGTGGAGGAGGTAATATCTTTTATTGCACCAACTTCTGTTGATGGAAGAGACAAGTTCTTAGCTTCACCAAGCTCTTCTTCACATCTGGAAAAGGTACCAGAGAATCACAGCTAAATACCAAGGTGGGACAGATTGTTAAGCATACCTGGTTAACACATGTTGCAGGAAACCACTTTAAATGAAGTAGGCAATTAATACTGCCACAGTCATAGGACAAAGAAGGGTTAGAAGGTTACAAATGGTTGTGATGAGCTATAAAAATCAGTCTCTCTGTTGACACTCTAATTTGTGTGTCTAGCAGCGTTATGAATTTAAGTTCTCAGGTTTGTCTTTTGAAGGTGTTGTGCAGGTTTCCTTTGAGTGTGAAGACAGAAGTGAGATATGAAGCGATCACTGTATGAAATGTGTTCACCCACAGATGATATGGTCTTTTATCAGTTTTCTATGCAAGTTCATTTGAGAGCATAGCGATTGTCTGGTTTCACCCACATAGTAATAGTTGCACTGGATGCAGGTACACCTATGTTGTGATAAGCATGTGTAGGACCCATATATCTTGACAGATGTTGTGGGGGTATTGATCACCATAGCAGTGGCACTGTATCTGCTGGTTTTGCATCTGTTGTTCTGGAAGGGTCTGGGACCACTTTGAGTTGGTAGATCCTCATCTTCAGGGAACTTGCTTCTGATGAGCTTGGCAAAGTTGAGGAGTTGTCTGAAAGCCAGAAGAGGGGGCTCCTGATTTTTTTTCAGGATGTAGCCCTCATTGAGTATGAGTTGTAATTGTTTAATAATAGTCTGGAGGGTTCCACTGTAGGGTGGTAGCTGACAACTAGGGGTGTGTGGTCGGCGGGGGGTTCTTTTGCATTGAAGCAAGTTCTCTTGAGGTATTTGGGTGGCCAACTTCATGATGTAATCTACTTCTCTGATGAGTGTTCTTGTTTGGTGAAGACAGTTTAAGTTCATTAAGATGTGTAACCTAGACTTTCCCTTCAGTGTGTTCTGTGGTATCTGAGGGCCTGATTGTACATAACAGATTTCTTGGTGTGTCTAGGGTGGTAAATGGCGCTTAGGAGGTAAATGTGGTGATCTGGGTGTTTACTGTATATAGTTGTCTGTAAGGTTCCATTGCTGAAGCTGATCATGGTCTCCAGGAAGTCGATTATGGCATGGGAGAGTTCTAGAGAGAGTTTGATGGATGGGTGGTAGTTGTTGAAGTTGTGCGGAAGTTCTTCCGGACACTAAAAATCATGGTCTCAGAGACACTGATTTTATAGGTCATCACAATTTGTAACATACAGTAACCTTTGTCCTATGACTGCGGAGATGTCATTTTCCCACTTCATTTTAAATAGTTTCTTGCAACATGTGTTAACCCCTTCGGCTT
The DNA here is from genome assembly GCF_016161935.1 of Mauremys reevesii. Taxonomy (NCBI): domain Eukaryota; kingdom Metazoa; phylum Chordata; order Testudines; family Geoemydidae; genus Mauremys; species Mauremys reevesii. The sequence goes on along the minus strand of NC_052637.1, from coordinate 34,065,187 downwards.
AAAATATCTGCCCCATCTTGTATTTAGCTGTGACACTCTGGTTGTCTTTCCCAGACCTGAAGAAGAGCTCTATGAAGCATGAAAGCTTGTCTCTTCCACCAACAGAAGTTGGTCCAGTAAAAGATGTTACCACACCCACCTTCTGTCTCAATTTTTCCCCATAGTTCTGAAACAGTCAACATCACTTTATGGCAGAAGCAGTGGGGGAAGGGGAAAAATAGCCACAAAATGTTGTAAATAAATATCTTAACACTAAATTAGATCTTATTCTGGTACATACTGCACATATTGTTTATCATAATAAAAATAATTTATTCATGTCTGAATATCAGTAACATCATAGCAGAGTTTTCAGAAGCCATAATTTCTGGAAGGTCAGCTGTTGACCTTCTAGTGATCTGCTACACACCATCCATCTATCTCCTCACTGGTCATCCCCTACTACAATGACCCTCCACCATTCCTTCCACAATAACTTTCTCAAGGTTATTTTCATCTCTACATTTAATGTGACCAAAGTACATAAATCTGCATCTGTTGATTTCCAGCATGAGGATTTATCATACATTATGGCAAATGGAAGAAACAGGGTTATGAAATATAATAATAAAGTGTTGCAGATAGTAATTTGAAAAGAAATGTAGAAACACATGACACTAAGAACAGTACATGATTATAAGCATCCTTACAAACACATATACAATGTATACAAGTACATAGTTCCATATCACTCTGGGGGCTAAGAAAAAAAAAGTTATATCCTTGAATTCACCTATTGTTTAAATATACCTAGAAAACGGATGGTTTTGCAGCATACCAGAAAGTTAACAAATCCAGTCTCTCATGGATGGGAGTTGGGGAATGAACTGCAATGTGAATGAGATACAGCGAGAATCAGCTGTTCTAATCTTCACTCTGACATTGACTTGGTTCATGGCCTCAGGTGAGTCTCTTAGCTTCTGTGTGTCTCCTTTTCTTTGGGATACTAATGATCACAAGCAGTCAAGACCTGGGATTAGTGTCTCATCACATACCCAGAGTCCTGTGTCTCTCTTCATTCAAGATGGAAAACTGAGAATAGCTCATTTCTCCACAAAATCGTTTTCTTTTATTAAGAATTTGCCTTTTTTAGAAGTTTGAAATCAGATTCTCTCTTTTTCTTCAAGCTTCTTCTTGTCTTCAGCATAGCAAAATGTCAATTAACTAGCTGGCATTTTTGTTTGAGTTTAGCAATGCCTAAGTGGGGTATGGTTATTAGTTAAGATTAGATCTCCTCAAATACCATGGTATTTGCATAGCTCTGCCATTTATGTCTCTAATCCCCTGTCTCTCTCTAGGATTTTCTAACTCCTGTTTGAAAATGGAAGTCAGTCTAAACCTCAGTCCTGTTCTTTGTACACATTTCCTGATCCCCAAAAGTAGCACTTCATTTTAAGATTTAATCCCTGATTATTATCCCTGTATGATTAATGATTCACATGACTTATTTGCAATTAATATTTTCAGAGATAAATTAATATAGTAATTAACACACTTCATAGAGGAAGATGATGGAGCAGTTTGGGCATTAGTGTAGGTCTTAGGGGACCTGGGGTCAATTCTCTACTCTGCCACTGACTACCTGTGTGACCTTAGGAGAGTCACTTACCCTCTCTATGTTTCAGTTCCTCATCAGTAAAAAAAGAATAATAGTGCTTCCCTATGTCACAGGCACATTGAGAGGATAAATACATTAAAAACAGTGAGACACTCAGATACTACGGTAGTGGGGGCCATATACCTTAGAGTAGGTCTATACTACAGCAATGTGTAGAATACAGACTCTGCACACCCAGCTAGCATGGGTATAAACACCAGTGTGGGCGATGAGCAGAGTGCCCTATACACATGAACAGGAGGGTCTATATCCCACACTGCTCTCTGCATGCCCAAGCATTGCCTCCCATATCCACGCTGCTATTTTTTAGCAGTGTAACGTCCTGCTGCTAGAGCCTTTCCCTGCCACAGCAAAAGATTCCAACAGCAGGGAGGTAGCGGGGAAAGACTCCAGCTGTGGAAAGCTGCCAGAGCCTTTCCCCACAGCCTTTCCCATGCCAAAGGCTTTCCCTGCCACGCATAGCTACACACTGAAGTGAATGTGGATGCAGCCTGCCTTCCACTGTGGTGTGAAGTTACATATACCTTACACGCCACTGCAAGTGTAGGCAAGGTCTAAGATAATACATTAGCCTCCATCTTTACCACACTTTAATCCTGTGTCTTTCTGGGACAGTTTGTAGCTAGGCCTACTACCATCTGAATCTATCTTGCTCCTTACAGGTAGGCACCTATAATGCCCAAGGCTGATAATGATCATCATATTTGTCTGGCAAACATGGATCTTAGTTGAACATCTTGACTCTCTTGTATGCTAAGGCAGTGTAGGAGGATTTTATTGCCTTTGTATTAGAAATTAAACATAAATGTTTAAACATTTCTCCTTTCGGTTGCCAATGTAATTCCACTTGCAACTGAGGAGAATGAGCCCTAGATCTATTTGTTTATTGGACTGTAAATATCATTTTTGAAGGATCTGAGATATAAATGCAAAGTATTATTTATTGATCTGCCCGGGGGACTGCACCCTAACACGCTGAGAGGGCGTGTATGTCCCGATGACCCTGAGAGCTCTGCTAGGAGGAAGTCTGCCCTCCTGGTAGGGCCAGACCAAAAGCAGTCCACTGGTCCTCCAGGTTAGGATTGAGCAAGTGGCCAACAACCTCTCCTCATCCAAAAAGATGGAAATTATAGAAACACAACGGAGCCTTCTGCCAAACAGCATTAAAGACAGGTTGGCAGAGCCCTGTTTGTGTCCTAACCAACCTCTGATAGAATGTGAAGGATTCAGCTTCTCCTTTAACTCATGAGTCTGCACCTGTTGTACACCAGTTCCCCTCCCCTCCCTGCTAACGATAAGATAAAATGTTAAACTGCTATTAAAAAAAATCTCCTAGTAAACACTGCCTACCTCTTCACACAGAAATGCACTGACATATCGGCCACCTCTGCAGACAATGATGATACCTCATTTCAGGACCCCATTCCAACCAGTCTCTTTGGTTTTTAAAATCTTCAATGGGTTTGCTCTAATCTACACTTTGAACCTAGGCTCCTGCCAGTCTACTCAATCCCTCCTGTAGACAATCACTAACCCTGTGTCTGTCCTCTGGACAAGCTGGTGTAAGAGCCTTTTTCCCCTGTACCTTCCTGCAACCTAGACCAACTTTTGCTTATCTGTATGTCCCACCTATCCTCCTCATAGCAAACCCTTGCTGAAAGTACGTTTTCCTTTACCTCTCTAATAGTGACTTTTCTCCCTCTGCTAAGGCCTGGTCTACACTAGGACTTTAATTCGAATTTATCAGCGTTAATTCGAACTAACCGCTCAACCGTCCACACCAGGAAGCCATTTAATTCGAACTAGAGGGCTCTTTAGTTCGAATTTGTTCTCCACCCCGGCCGGGTGGAGGAGTGCGCTATTCGAACTCACTTGCTAGCTGGGGCTGGGTGGGTATGGATCGAACTTAGCAGCAGCAGCTCCATCCACAGTTCGTTCACCACTTCTCTGGACAGCACAGCTTCATGAGCTGCTCCTTCTCTCCAGCCCACACAGAAATGACCGCAAAAAAATTTTTCATTTTTTTTCTGTTTCTGAATCTGGCGTTGACGACGCTGGTTTGCAGCACCTGCGCTCCGCCAGAGCTCTGCGCAGAGAAGCTCTCAGAGCCCAGAATCAGAAAGAGGATCCCAGATGAATAGACCGGGTCAGGAGGATCAGATCGGATGGATCTGATCGCTGTGTGAGTCTGAGCGCTCGCTCTGGCTCTGCGCGCTCAGCGAAGCCAACAAGGAGAAAGAAGAGGTCTCAAAGGATACAAAAGAAAGGGAGTGGCGGATACGATGCGCGTGAAAGTGAAGGGACTAAGACAAAAGTCAAGGACAAAAAAGTCAAAGCGGGGAGTCAGAGCCCCCACCCAGACCAGACATGCTCCACTGGCACTGCATGCCATTCTAGGTGGGTGTGCCCTGCCACCAGTGGTGGTGGTGGTGGGACGGAGACGGGATGAGGACGACTGGAGAGGACTCCTCCCTGTTCCCTGTGGGGAAGAGGAAGGGAAGGAGGAAGAAGGCGGCGGGGGGCGACGCGAACCCACTCCCCTCCCCCCCAGACAGCTCCTCTTCATCACCTCATCTCTTCATCACCCAACCTACCCTCCCGTTAACCGTAGGACAGAATCAGGAGGACTGACAGGGGATCAGGACTAAACAACACACACATTTATTTTTAATTTTTTTTTTTTAAATTTATATAAAATAATAATAATATATAAAACATTTTTAAAAAAAAAAACAACACAAACAGCAGGTCTACACACAAGCAGCAAAACAGCAAAATATCTCAAAAAAAAAGCAAAAAGCTCTCAAGCAGCAAGCAAAGCAGCTGGAAAAGCCTTCTGGGGAGGTGCTGCGGTTGTGCTCCGGTGCACTCTTCCCATCGCGCCATATCATCCCTCGGGGGAGGGGATCCTCGCCCAGAGCATGAGCGTGTCCGTGCAGGTGCAGGGTGGGTCCTGGTTCTATTCCGCTCTGCTCTCTCTGTGTGCTCCTGCTCTGCTGTCGCCTCAGTGGTTGTGCTGGAATTGCTGGAATTAATTAGTTAAATTAGTGTGCATATTAGACTTTTACTTTGCATAAGACTGACTATCTTGAACAACAGAGTTTTACAGAGTTTTAATGACCAGAGAATGACCTTTTTACTTGCATTTTAAGCTTTTGCTAAGCTCCTCGCAAGGCCCAGGCACGCAGGCCAGGCAGGAGAGACACAGGGTCTAAAGCATACAGGGGTCTTCGGCGCCTTTGCCGCTCATTCTGCTTTTCTTTGCAGCATGCACTCCAGCAGCACAGCTACAGCTAGCAGCTATCTGATAAGCAGTCTGGTCTGATAAGGGACTCCAGGACTTTGTGCAAGATCTCGGCAGCTTGTGCAATCTGTGCAATCTTAGTGCATCCGAGCCAATGCCAATGAGCGTATTCAGTATCGATCTCTAGTTCGAGATCTCCTGAACTTGGACTTTCCCTGTTTGGTCTTCTTACTGTTTACTGTGTTACTGTTGTTGTATTTGAAAAAAAACTTTTGTTCAAGCAAAATCACCTACTTTTCACGTTCACACAGCTCTTCACCACTTCTGACTGCCCGCCACCCCAAGAAAGAGAAAGCTCAGCCTAAGGCAAGAAAAAAGACAAGGGAGGAGGCGATGGCAGAGGAACTGATGCCACAGCCAGAGCGGCGAGGCAGAGCAGAGAGCCGAGAGAGAGGAGAGCAGAGAGCAGACACACACCTGGCGGGGGGAAGGCGGTGGCGGCGGGCGGAAGGAGGCCAGAGGGGCGACGCGCAGCGCTGCTTGGTGGCGCACACAAGCAAACGGAAGCGCCTTGCCAGGAGGTGTTCAGGCAGAGGAGAGAGCAGAGGAGAGAGCCCCTGCAACTGCAACTGCCCCCACCCTCAGTCCTGTCCCCCAACTCCCCCAAAGTGGCAGAAGGAGGCGGTGGGGGAGAACTGTCAGTGACAAACAGCAGAAGCAAGGCGTAATTATGTAAACCTCTCGAAGTACAACACACCTCTTCGAAGTTCTTCCCATTCAGTCCCCACACCTCCCACTAACATCAACAAAGATAACCACCCCCCAAACCCCACTGTTTTTTGCTGTTACTTTACTGTTTTTGTCCGTTTTTTTTGTTTACAGAAGTGACTCCACATTAGCAAGGGGACAGACTTGCAGTGCAGGGGGTGCAGCAGGGGGGACAGGGTCAACTGCAGGGCACACAGACTCACACGGGCACTGCAGTCACTAGGCACCAGGGACAGTGTGTGTGGTGTAGGGCCCTGTGGCCCGATGTGTGTGGTCCTTTCCTCTGGGGACCCCCCCCGAATGTCAGGCTCCCTTCCCTTGCAAGCTTCGTAGTCCCCTTCCTCCCGGTGCCCCAAAGAGGCCCAGGTCCATCTCCACAGCCCACCCCCCTCACCCCTCATCACCCCCCCAACCCCCACCCCCAACCACCCCCCTTAACCCTTCCCCTATCCCCACTCCCACTCCTCCCCACTACTTAACCCCAAAGCAACCCTCAGCTTAACCAGCAACCCACCCATGTTGTCAACGAAGAAAAAGAAAAAGAAAGTCAAATTAAGATTTATTATTATTACTAAAAAAACAAAAATGTAGTTTTTAAAAACTTTTGGGAAGAAAACTTCTCTTATGATTATGATGGAGCTCTCTTAAAATCACTGCTGGACAGTCTAACTCTCTCCAGGTCCTTGCCCTTCTCGCTTCAGCTCGCCTCGCAGGATCATATCGCTTCCCGCTGGATGGCTCTCTCCAAACAGCACCTCAGCTCCAGGAAACTTTGCCAGCGCTTCAAGCTCTCAAAAGCCAGGCGCCACTTACTCAACCTCCAGAGCAGCAGCAGCAACTGGAATCTCATTCTTTTCGCTGATGTCCACATAGCAGCAATTTCAAGCCATCTCCGCGAGGTCGTAAAGGCCTCCACCACCCTTCACTGTACCGCCCATCACCTCCTTGCACAGCTGCACTGTTCACACCAGGTCCATCTGCCCTGGCTTCATAGTTGAGAGGCGCCTTTCAGTGTCCAAGGGCGCCTGGCGAATGTGGTATGAGCCAGGGCATTACCAGCAACCGTTGAGTCCCGTGCAAACCGATACATGTGCGCCTGCCCGCCTACGCCTGGTTGAGTTCCTGGAAGAAAGTGCTGTATGAACACCCCTAAACCAGTGCTTTTGCCATGAACCCCGCCCCGATGTTGGTGCCGCACCCCCACCGGACGCCGACGAGTTGCAAACCCATCTATGCTGGTTGGGACGCTGTTGCAGTGGGCTGGTGTGAAAATGTGCATACTACTTGGTGGGCTGCCATCAGGATTGGATGTGCAGGTGATCTATAGCCCCACCGGCGGACATGAATCCACTGAGCAGTTTCGGCAACAGTTGCCTTGACATTTCCGACCGCTTTCCTTTGAGGAATAGTTGCTCGCCTTGCGTGTAGCGCCAAAATGGTTCGCTACTGACCGTAGCTGTCTGGCAGGGGTTGGCTGGCTCGCAAGTGGTCGTCTAGCGCTTCGCAGCAGTCTGGCCCAGTGCATCCTTGTCCTGGCGGTGTCCTAGCAGGGATCTGCAAGTCCTTGTCTGCTGCAGCCCAGGGCAGGGCCTGGCAAGTCCAGACCACCAGCCTGTGAGTGTCTCCAGTTCCCTGCATCACCCCACGGTCCCAGCCACCTGCACCACCAGCCCCCACTCCCTCTCACACCCATGAACTTGACCCATGCCCATGCCACCCTCCACTCCACTGCCGCTTCTGCCTGGACTTGACCATGCTCACCCCGCTCTCCACTGCCCGGCGGACGGAGTCTCTCCAGAGGCTCAGTGCCACTCTCTCAGACGTGCTGCCGATAACGTGCGCCCAGTTTCTCAGCATCTGAAACCAGAGGATGATCGTGGTGCCGCGCGAGGGCGTCCATGTGAGGAGTGCAGTGCAGTGACACGACCAGGCAGAGAAGTCGCAGTGCGCGTTTTTCCGCGCCTGGGGAGGAAGAGGAGAGCGAGGGAGGCTTTCCGCAGCGCGCCATTTTTCAGGAGAGGCGGGGGCGGGAAATCCAACACCTAATGGCTTTCCCCCACATTGCATTGTGGGATAATTCTAAATACACCTTTAGTGCAGAGTGGCCCCGTGAATGTGGACTTCGAAGTTCAACAAAGTGTGAGTCCTAAGATTTCTCTCTAACTCTCCTAATTCAGTAAAGCATGAGGGGATTCAATTTGTCAGAAAGGCATTGCACTAATAAGGCTCAATAGTATAAAAATAGCAGAAAGGCACACATTTTATTCTTGGATGGATGGTTAGGTTTTCCCAATGAAGTAAATGGAAGCCATGTATGTTTATCCAAAGGAGAATGTGATTTACAGTCGTGTTTTATATCTAAGGGCTGGGACAGTCAGTGATATTTTTAAAAGGACATTGTAGAACTACTACAGTTTTTCCCCACCTCCAATCAGATCTGCTTTTAGCTCAGCTCTGCATATAGAAACTACAATTAGCTTTTCCTGTTTGCCAATTAGCCTGGAGGATTTGCCAAATACATCTTGATGGTTAATCAGCAGGTACTGGCAGAAAATACAAATTATGTGCCATAAATTCATTTGCAACACTTGGAATCTAAACAAACAATGAACGCACCACATAACATCAAATGCACAAAGTAATTCCTGTCAAAAACAACTGCAGTATCACTTCCTGACACTGGCTTGTGATTAAAAGATATCCATCTATTTAAAACAACCTAGCACATTTTCTTTGTTTTTCTCAAAACATGTCATCTTGAACAAATTGACAGGTCTGTTTAGGATTCCAAAACTTACTGGTTCTAGAGTACCTATCCTGGTACAATAGTTTTATAGGTTATTCCATCCTTTGTTGCCATTGTAAAGGGTTAGACCCTTATTCATATTAAAAAGTACATTATACATTGAACAGTCCTACATAAGTCAGTGAGGTTACTTGTGGAGAAAGATATATTCAGTACAAATAAATATATCAAAGTCTGGTCCAAAAATAGATCCACAGACATGCATGAAACTTTTCAGAGACACAGTTTTCCACCCAAAAATGTGTCTTCGTCTTGAACCCAATTTTATTCTGTGGGAGTCTCAATTCTGATGATTTTTTTTGATTTTCCTCATAGGAAGTTTCGAAATGATTTTTTTTATTTTGAATAGACCTTTGGAACAAGATTTTTTTGAATCAACTTAAAATATAATTTTCACTTTAAATACCAAACAAAGTGAGGTTTAAAATGAAGAGTTAATTTAAAAATGAAAATGTCTGTCTCAAAATTTTGTGGAAATTTCCCCTCCCCTGCCCCCACCACAAAATTAGAAGTGAACATTTTTCAGTCAAAATTTCTCATAAGAAAAATTTTGGTTTTCCAACCAGCTCTCCTTATCCTGTTGGGAACTTTTCCTTTTGATTGTTCTGAATTCACAAAACCATTCATTTTGATGTTCCTCAAGAACCACCACTATGGAATTCCATAGTGGACAATACTGTTCCATCTTCTCTTTGCTTTGTGCATGGAACACCCTGGAAAAGTGAGATGCAACAGGAAAAAACCGATTTTTTTGGTGCTATGAAAATTGACATGTCCAAAAAAAGGGGGATTCATATGCACAAGTACAGGTGCAAATTGAGGACCTACTCATATTGAGTAATATCTTAATATACACATAAATTTCAGTGAAATGAATGGGACCGCGTGTGTTTTAGGTACTACTCAACATACATGTTGAGTATGATATCGGCCCTGTTTAGACTAGGAAAATATGGCATGCTTAGCAAATGCATTAACAAACTAAACACACCAAATAGCACTTAGAATAAACAAAGACAGTTGTATTTATAAAAACCATTAGCTAGTCATGCTCAATATGTTTTTCAATATCACTGCTCACACTAGCTACTGACTGGTGTTTAAAAACCACATTAGTATATGTTTAGACAACATTGTTACTAAACTCACCTCTTTTCCCTAGCCTAAACAGGATCAGACTTTGGCTCATAGAACCCAGTCAAAAAGCACTCTGAAGTCTTGGCGCTACAGAATACTATATGTCGATAACTCCAGAGGGTTAATGATTCTAGTAGTCTTTTCCTGGCAAACTGAAAGCCAAACAAACACGAACTCTGCAAAATCCTTGGTGAACACGAGATCTTTCATGGATTTAATCTACAACAGCTTTGATTTTAAACTTGTAGAAACATGACAATTCTCTCACATAAGAAAAAAAGACCTTTTTATGTACTGCTGAAATTTAAGATCACAGCACAGAATTATTGTGGGCCTTTCAGATTGTGTATTCTCATCTCACTTAATAAAAAAGGAAAGACAATATAGGGATAGACTGTACTGGACCTGATTTATGAGTAATCTGGTTTATTGCACTATATTTAAGGGATAATCTCACTGTTTTGTTGTACCCAGCAATAAACGGCTGCAGAGTTTGATTAAATGTTGAAGCTGAGGCTTTTAATCAATCCTGATAGTCTTTTATTGCAAGTACTATATACCACAAAGCAATAACGATGATGGCTATTATATAGCAAACTATACTATGAAAAAGAAGGAAGAACACGTCTCCCACTACTCTAGGGAAGAATGAACTGGGTTATGTGGCATCTCTTGGCTTTTTCTAGAGAAATGCACAGTGCAGGGCACACTACAGTAAGGGCCTGATCCAAAGCCTATTGCAGTCAATGGCAATCTTTCCATGGGCTCTGGATCAGGGCCAAATCAGCCCAGATGGGGATTACTCCAGAGTAGTGGACAGGAAAGGCAGTGAGTCTGGAGTTCCCACCAGATAGTTCTATGTGAGAGGAGGCTGTCCATTGTTCCTCCTTCTAAAGAAGTGGCAGGAATTCAGCACCTAACCCCCTGGATCTTCCATGGGCCATATGGATCATAGATCTCCTGGAGAACCAGGCCATCTGTTCAGATGCTTCTGCACTACCTTCATAGAATATCAGGGTTGGAAGGGACCTCAGGAGGTCATCTACTCCAACCCTCTGCTCAAAGCAGGACCAGTCCCTAGACAGATTTTTGCCCCAGATCCCTAAATGTCCCCCTCAAGGATTGAGCTCACAACCCTGGGTTTAGCAGGCCAATGCTCAAACCACTGAGCTATCCCTCCCCCCTTCCCACTACTCTAGGTCAGCCTGGTTACAGCAAGAGAGTTGTGTTCCCATGGGGCCCGGATCTGCACTGCCTTGCACGCTGTGTAGCGATTTACACCTGGGCAAAGAGTGACTATAAAAGTGATGTAAAATTCTGCCTCTGGTTTGCTACCATTTTACACCTCTTTGGTACAAGCATAGAAGTGGTAGAGAATCAAGTATCTGCCATCTCATTCCTGTTCCAAGGAGTGGTTTGGGGTAGGGAGTATGAGGATGCAGGAGAAGGAATGTTCACTGAGTAGCTGGAAAACTGCATACATTAATACTGATGGGGGTCAGAACTAACTTCCCAAATCCTCACCCAGTTGTGGGACTGGGAATAGTTTTAATGGTTTCTTGGCTATAGCAGCAGCTTTTCAGTCACCCTTTTAGCTATTTTGATAGGACAAGCGATAGGCGCTAAACTATACAGCATCCTAGGCTCTTAAAACAAAGCATATATATATATATATATATATATATATATATATATATATATATACATACATACACACATACACACACACACATATATACACACACAATTATATGCAAATATGGCTTACAAAAATATATGCATCTTATTTTTAAAATTTGAAAAATGCTCCATCCATTCCCCAGAATAGTACACAATTTCACAACCCACAGTTCCAAAGGGTTTTACTACTGTGTATTAGTCCATACTTCATGCTTTTAAATTTAGTATGATAGAGTACAATGTAGAGTGCTTGGAAACAATTTTGGAGGAAGAAGGCAGCAATGCACTTCCTGTCCAAAGGATTATGTCAATGTCTACATTATAGGAAAGGATTATATATTACATTAAAAAGATACACGAGTTTCCAAATTGTAGGCTGTAAAGAGATGATTTTCCTCCCAGCGCCCACTCTCTCTCAGAAGGTCAAAGTTTCTTTAGAAGTTCAGGAAATGATATTTGAACTCTTCTAAAGTGGATCAGTTTCTATCCTGGATATTTTGGAAATCTGGGACCTGATTCTCCCCTTCCTTACACCAATGTAAGTCAGGAGAACTCCAATGAAATCACTGGAGGCAACAGTAATGCAAAACTAGTAGAGATGAGAAAAGATTCACGCCCCTGATTTTTAAGATGTATATGGGAGGAAAATTAAATGCAATTTCACAGGTCTCCGCTGAAAAGGAAATTCTGAACTGAGCGATTTTTGGGGGGTGGGAGGGATAAACAAAGCATGTCACTTTGCTTAACTCTTCCGCTCTGTAGCCATTCCTGTCATACTATCTAAAGCTTCAATTATCAGTGCCTTAACTAATTAGAAAAAAAAATCTAATTTAACCATACATAGTTGTTCCCATAAGCATGATGGCAGTACTCATCTTCAGTGTTCTGCCTTTCTTGTATGCGCGGAACATATTCAACATCATTAACCATCTATTGCATTGTACATGGTGTTGCTACGGTCCACCATATGCCAGAGGTGGTGGCTCCGTGTCAGGGACCATGATTAACACCTTAGGTGCAGGTAACTGTCTGTTCCCATTCTACTGATGTTGATGCACCAACCTACACAACATTCTTGGGCAAGCTTGTGTAGTCCTTAGGAGGAGGATCATTATTTAAGTCACAGAATACCAAGAAACCCATCATCAGGAACTGCCAGGAGTGAGTCTAGCTCTCCATATGAGTGCAGTATTTTGTCTCTAGTGGTTTGGATCAGAGGGCCTGGTCTGAGAAGCAGATAGCCAAGTATTTTCAGGACTAGGGTGTCATCTATTTTCTAACTAATTAAGTTGAAGAAGGGATTGCCCCTGGATAACAGACTCATTACAAGGATTTTTGCCCTTGCTAAAAAAATTATTCACACTCGTCACTGGATTAACTAAGCTATCAAAGGCTGCAAGTCCAACAAGCAGAACAGTTATACGAATATTTCTCTGAAACTGTGGCACATCTTCATCTAAGTATATTTGTGTTAATGAGTAATACTGGTAACCAGTGATAATGCAGCATGTTCCCTTCTTTTCTCTCCACCTAACCCCACCTCCAACCCTTGCTCCAGATATCTAGTTTGAAGCAGACTGTTGTCATATCCAGACTTCAAAAGAAAATCCTATCATTGCAAGGCACTAGTAGCATTTCATTTAGAAAATACCCATCATAACGATCATCAGTCTCATTTAACCGCTGCATCTCAACTGTGAAACAAACCCATTGGCTTGTTGTTTTCCCCTTATGAAGGTGTTTCGCATGTTTAACTTCATGAAGCCAACATACTGTTTATACTACAGGAATGAAACAGAATGAAGTCACATATGACCAAGCTTTACAAGGTGCATTTGTAAGAGCTGTTAATTTAAAGCTATTCAAAGTATGTTTAAATTTTACAGCCACTGTTATTACCAGTTTCATAGCACATTTATATTGCTTTGGAATTTCCCACTCTCATGTAAAGAAGAGTCTATGTAAATATATTCCAGTCTAGCACTGTGATAACGGGACATGTCAGACAGTGCTAGAAGATATTTTCTTCAACTATTTCTTAGACTCCCTGTCTCCTGTGACCAAATCCTGCTCCCACTTAAGTCAGTTTTACAGTATATGTTTGTTCTCCATCAGGTAAACTAACAGAGAAGTCTTGAGATATGTTTACTTCCCCAGTACAGGGGTCAGTGACAGAGTCTCTGTCTTTTACAATACTGTTTTTAAGAAATTAAAAATAAAACCCACACCCCTTATCATGGTTACAATTAATATTTTTGAAAGACTGAGAACTGCTCAGGAAAATAAGTTGTTATACATATTTTACCAAGGGGGAAAACTGAAGCACAGCTCCCCATCCAATGGAGTATTAAAGTAGTCAAGCCAGGAACAGAAACTGCCAGATTCATGGGCAGACCATTATGCCGACAAAAGGCCTTCTGTCAATTTAGCATTCTGTTATAATGGGTGGCCTATATTGTTAATTTACTCCCTTCCATCAGGAGCAGAATTTTTGCATGCATCTAATTACACTAAAACTAGATGAAAAAATATCAGAACGCACACAAAATGACCAGTAGCTATTCGAGTTTTGTTCTGTTGCAACTTTTGCAGCTATTTATTCTGGCTCAGCAGAGTCACTATCTACTGATCTATTTGAAGGGCTGGATGTGTATCATCTTTGAACAGTTCAGACCTCACCACACGTTTCCCTTAAGTTATCCAATGACTGCCGGCCAGGACAAGTCTATTTGCCAAGCTTTATCTGATCACTGATTCTACCTTGCCAACGGCGTGGAAAACAAATGAATTATTTTCCCTTTCAAGTACCTAGCCTGCATAGAGCCACTAACTGAACTTCCCACCCATTTTGTGTTACGATGCCATGGATGGCTCTAGTGCTCCTTTGCATGACTTCAAGCAGCCTGCCTGTGACCATTTGTCAGTAACAAGC